>NC_140953.1:67602248-68209748 GCF_014529385.1 Adiantum capillus-veneris | reverse complement strand
CACCTGATTTCCTAAAAAAGGACCGGTTCACGCATGGCTTATGGCCGCTTCTCAAGGAGAAGGTGAAGGGTAGATTCCTGGCTACGTACGAGTTAGCCGTCAAGATTGCTCGCCTTAAGGACAAGAAGCTGCGGATGAAAGCCAAAGAAACCGAGTCAACACAAGCAGGAACATCATGTCAACCAACAACCATGACAATCACCATTCCTCCACCACCACCGGCTCCTGGGGTAAGAAATGACCAACAAGATATGTTGGCCCACATGATTGACCAACTGCAGAATTTGTCTGTCCACTTGATACAGCAAGGAAGGAATCAAGAAAGAGATCAAGACCCGGGAAGAGCACAATGATAAAACAGGGAGTATCACTGCTACAACTGCAGAGAAGATGGTCACGGTATGTACTACTGTCCCAAACCGCGACAAAACTATAATAGAGGAGGTAGGGGGAACCAACTGTCACCCCCTAGAGAGAGAACACTCCCACCCCCACCCCGAGCACCAGCCCCACCAACACAAATTCTATGTCCACGCCAGGAACCACCACAAGCACCCATTCCACCTCTTCCACCGGCACCACCACCTGATCGCTCTGTAAACATCATAAGGCTAGAAGAGAAAGGAAAGGCCGTAGTAGTGGATCCACCCAGAGTAAAGGAGAGGGATAAGGGTAAGGAGAAGGTAACCTTTGTAGAACCATTTGAAGCCATGACTGTAAAAAGAGCTAGGAGGGAGAAAGCTACACAATCTGATGATGAGAGAAACATGAAAGGAGAGACTAGCAAGAGGCCAGCAAGGCCACGACGGAAAATCGGCATCACCGACTTTCAGTTAGGGGAAATTTCTAAACCCTATGATTTAACATTGGATGTGGTAGAGCAAGGACCAAAGATTACATGGCCATAGCTGCTACATCTTACACCAAAGGTAAGGCGGCAATGGTCCAAAATGGTAAGTACAAGGCGCTCCAAAGCAAAGGTAGCTGGAGAAATTTCGGGTTGCAACATGGATGACATCCTTCCAATTGTCGAAGTCAACATAAAAGGTAAGAGGGTTGGAAACACATACATTGATGGAGGTGCACAAATTTGTGTGATGAGTGAAGCTATGATGCTTCGGCTAAGGCTCGAGGTTGATAGGCCTTCTCCATGCAAGGCAAAGATGGCAAACAACACAAAAGTAAAATGTGCAGGTGTGGTAAGTGTTGTGAAGATAAAATCTTTCAACACTGAGGTAGAAGTAGATGTTTTTGTGATTCCTACTAAGGGGGAGGGCTATCCATTAATCTTGGAAAGGCCATGGTTGATGGCCATGAAGGCAAAACAGGACTAGGGCATTGGCCTTCTACGCATGACTGGTAAGAAAGGGGAGACAATCTACTACGACATGAAGACTGGCAAGCAAAAGCAAATGGACCTAGAGACATCAGCAGATGAAACCACTAGTGAGTCTTCCACTTCTGAGGAGGAGACCACATCCACCGACGAAAGCGACAGTTCCATCGATGTGATGGGTATCATCATGAAGGATCTACAAAGGTAAGCACAACTGGCGGTCCGTTACCAGAAGGGCAAAGCAACAAAGAGGAAAGTAAATCACCTGGCCTAGGAGAAAGTAGGTTGAAGGGTATGTTGTCTAAGGAATTAACAATTGAGGAGAAAGATAAATTTTTGCAAATGTTGATGGGATTTCCTGACCTTTTCATTGACAATTATGAAAGAATCACAGGTATTACAGTAGTGGAACATCATATTAAGCTGAAGGAAGGGGTAAAACC
The DNA here is from genome assembly GCF_014529385.1 of Adiantum capillus-veneris. NCBI lineage: Eukaryota > Viridiplantae > Streptophyta > Polypodiopsida > Polypodiales > Pteridaceae > Adiantum > Adiantum capillus-veneris. Next base: position 68,207,969 of record NC_140953.1, on the reverse strand, counting down.
AGTTGTGCAAAAGCTACGACGGCTGGGGGTCATACAAGAAAAGGCACTCCTGGCCGAGGTAAGGAAGCTACTAGAAGCAGGGTTCATCTATCCTGTGGAAAACTCAGAGTGGGTGTCACCCGTAGTAGTGACGCCTAAGAAGAATGGTAAGTGGAGGGTCTGCGTTGACTACAAACCACTAACTGCAGCTACAAAGAGAGACCACTTTCCTCTCCCTTTCTTGGATGAAATTCTGAATGAAGTGGTGGGTTTTGAATGCTACACCGTGTGTGATGGTTATTCTGGGTATTTTCAAATACGCATAGCCTTGGAAGATCAGCTAAAAACCACTTTCATTATGCCATGGGGTTGTTTTGCATACAAAGTTATGCCATTTGGTCTCACAAATGCACCTGCCACATTCCAAAGATATGTCACATATGTCTTTCAACCGTTATTTGGAACATCCATAAGAGTGTTCATTGATGATTTTTGTATATATAACCCTCGCATTTCGCACTTAGAAAAGGTAACTGAGGGTTTGGCAAGGTTGCAAAGCCTAGGTGGGAAATTAAATGTGGACAAGTGCCACATTGGGGAAAGTAGAGTCATTCTGCTAGGCCATGAAATTTCAGCAAAAAGTATCAACGCCAATCCAAGTAAGGTGTCCGCACTCATAGCCCTACCTTCACCAACAACTGCACGTCAACTGGTCCCTTTTATACAAAAGGTGAGGTACTTGAGTAGATTCATACATCTACTATCCCAACTTGTTCTACCACTGCAACAACTCACTCAAAGATCAACTTTCACATGGAATGAGGAGAGCGAACATCACTACAACAAGGTAAAGGAGGTCTAAGCCACCCTACCAACTATCTCACCACCTAAGTGGGATGAAAAATTCTATGTCACCTCAAGTGTGGGTGATGACTCCTTGGGGACTGTGCTACTCCAGAAGGATACAACAACATCTTTCATGAAGCCAATTTACTTCTCCAGTCGAATGATGACAGCAGCAGAGAAAGGTTTCACCCATGTGGAACACTTAGTCCTAACCCTTAGATTTGCAACTACAAAGTTTAGGTCATATTTGTTGCCTAAGCAATTTGTGATTTTAACCATGGATGAGATGTTCCCCTATGTTGTACAACACATGGATGTTTCTGCTAGGATTACTAAATGGCTAGTTCGTCTGCAAGAATTTGACTACACGGTACAAGTGGAAAGCACGACAAGGGCAAGTTTGGGGGGGCTCGTGACCTACCAAAACTTTGAGAAGAAGGTGAAGCAATTTAAAGGGCAAGGAATTCAATCACTTCCAGAGCCACCGATGGTAGAAAGAGCACACTCTCTCTACTTTGATGGAGCCTACAAGCGAGCATCTGACAAAGCAGCTGCAGGCATAGTGGTCTTTGATGACAAAGGAATCAAGGTATTTTTGCTTGGCCATTTGTTAGAATCACATTCTAACAATGAAGCTGAGTATGCAGCACTAACCAAGGGTTTATAATGGTGCGTCTCGCAAGGGGTAAAGTGCCTTAACATATTTGGGGATGCTCTACTTTTGATAAGGCAAGTAAATGGAGTATGGACATGCAAGAATCCTAGCTTGAGGACTCACAAAACTCTGTTGGGTAAGTTTGAAGCAGTTCAACTACGCCACATCCCAACGGCTCAAAACCATGAAGCTGATGCCCTAGCAAGAAAAAGACTGCAGGAAGTGGTGGTTGGGGCTATAAAGCTAAAGCTCCCTCTATTTCAAGGTAGTGACGTCTTACCTGACATCATGCCTTTTTTGGAAACAAGGGAATGCCCACCGGATTTAACAAAAGGACAGAAGCAATGGCTTACACGGAAGGCCACAAGGTATCGGCTTATCAATGATGGTTTGTACTGTAAGGGTAAGGACCAAATACTCAGGAAGGTCCCTCTCTCTCATGAAATTATGGGGGTAATTTCCAGTTGTCATGATGGTGTTTGTGGTGGTCACTTTGCCTTAGATATAACAAGTAGGAAAATCTTGCAAGCTGGTTTTGTATGGCCTAGCCTCAACCGTGATGTACACCACTGGTGTAAGACATGTAAGTTATGTCAAAAGGCCAGCACCAGGTCACTCATGCCTGAACCACATACACTTATCCTTTCATATGGACCATTTGAAAAATGGGGTATAGATGCCATAAGAACATTGCCTAGGGCCAACTCAGGGAAGTTCTACATCATCATGGGAGTCGACTATATGACTAGATGGGCGGAGGCTAAAACCACAACTAGGATCACAACTGTAGAGGTAGTTAAGTTTGTCTATGAGCACATATGCTGTAGGTTTGGCACACCATTAGAAATCATCTCTAATAGAGGGCCAGGTTTCAGAGTAGACTTGGTAGGAGACTTAATGCAAAAACTTGGCATTACAAGGAGGCACTCATCACCATATTACCCTCAATGTAATGGCCTAGTTGAGAAAGTGAATGGAATGGTTTGTAAAATTATCACCAAGCAGGTTAACAATCATCTTGGAGATTGGGATAAGTATCTACTTTGTGGGCCTACAGAAGGTGCAACTAGCAAGTCTCAGAGTGATGGCAAGCCAGCTTCTTTACCTCAAGAGTTTTGGGGAGAGATTGTTATGACATTGGTGCACATAATCAACAAGTCACCTAGTACACCATTGAACTACAAGATTCTGTAGGAGATGTGGATAGGCAAGAAGCTTAATTATGATAGATTACGTGTGTTTGGGTGTGAGGCACTCTCACAGATGCCTAAAGAGATTAGAAAGAAGTTGGAACCGAAGCTGACCCCAAGTCACACAAATTCATCTTTAGTGAAGATGGAGAAATGGGTTATTACCTCTGGCACGTGGAATCTTGAAGAGTTATTTGTAGCTTCCAAGTGATTTTTAATGAATCAAAGATGCACAAACAACATGTGAAAGAGGTTGAGTACAACCTGTGAAAGAGGTTGAGTATCGCAAAGTAAGATTTGAGGGTGTAGCCTCAAGTCTAGTTATGCAAATAGCTCAGCCTACTAGTGATGTACATACCACTAGTAGTGTTGCAAAGAGAGCAAAGTCCAGCAGCCAGGCAGTGAGGAGAAATACATGTGTATCTAGAGACCTACTACCAAGAGGCTATTGAGATGGAAGATAGCGTGAAGTGGGAGTAGGAAATGCAATCTAAGTATAACTCAATTATGGCAAATGAGACTTGGAAAACTGGGTTATACAAATTGACGAGCGAGTATTTTTGAGCAACAAAATAATCGAGCAAGTCCCTATGGATTTGTCTCTCAAGCACAGATATCCAAGCATAGAGAAACTAGCATGGGATTATTATACAACAGAGCTATCGGTGCTTGCAACAAGCTGAGGGCACCTAACGTCTGATGTTCTAGAGCTTGAAGCAGTGTTGTGGAAAAATCAATTTCACAAATATACGAAATTCCCTTTAGGATAGATTCAAAGAGGAGATTTTCTCAAAAGAATCGACAGTTTTTACAATTTAATCCATTTCTAAAAATTTCAAAGCGGATTTTCTCCTTCTTCCCTTCTCTTTACTGACTATTTTGATTTTTGAATCGGTTCAAGGCTAAGAGGTCTCTCCCATATCCCCATTAATTTAGAGAGCTCGATAATTTTAAAGGTCCTAGTTGCAGTTAGTGTGCACGCCCCACATCCCCATGAGCAAACAATCTACTTTATGTGAGGCTGCAATAATAGACACAATGCTATTGAATAGTATGAAGAGGATTCATGGCCTGTGAATGGTTAACTGGGTATTAGTGGTTGTAAAGACAGAACCTCCATGTAGGGGGTGATTGAAATACCCCTCACCAAAACTGCAACGGTCATGATCACCTTCATTTTTTCATGCTGATGCTTTTTCTTAAATTAAGGGTATGGGGCACACATAAATCTTTGGATGGGCCTTTTAAAAACGTTGTTACAGGGCTTATGGGGGAGCCCTCTAAGCTAAGGCACACTTTTCCCAAACACTGGGCCACCTTGAAGACCAAAGTAAATTAAATCATAGGCACGTACGACAGGCGGGTTGAAAAATCAAAACAGTTGATTGAAGGTAGTGGGAGAAGGTGACAATCCTCATGAAAAATTCAAGAAAATAGAGTTCAATTGTTAAAAATGCCAATTCTTGTCAAAAATTTTGCTCTTTGTTTCTATCGTAAAGGGAATTTCATATGTTTGTGAAATCAATTTTTCTCGAACATTGTGCAGCTGAAATAATACGCAACGTCCACCTCTTTTTGAACTCCTACAGGCCACGTGAAAAATTCACACGTATTGTACTAGCCAATCAGCACATGAGCTGCATGCAATCGCACGTCAAATTTTTTTTAAAAGTCATCCGTTAGAACGTTCGAGTGAGCTACTACAACATGCTTCACGCCTCCTCGTGCACCTATTCCTCTTATTACTAGGTCCTACCCTATGTCGCTTTGGTAACCCTGCCCTCCTGCAAGTTTTTCGTCATCATTTTGAAAATTACTTTATAAGTGATCAAATCTGGGGCTTGCTGACCTCTCTCTCTCTCTCTCTCTCTCTCTCTCTCTCTCTCTCTCTCTCTCTCTCTCTCTCTCTCTCTCTCTCTCTCTCTCTCTCTGCGTAGAGCTTGCTGGCTTGAGAAGCAAAAGTGAGGCCTGTGAGAATTTGCCGAGAAGGAGAAGGAGGCGTGTCATGCAGCTGTTTCAATTTCAATACATGAAATCTCCACAAATTTCGTCACTGCCTCTTCTTCCAGAACGACACGAAGTAAGCAAAACTACGAAGTTGTGATTCGACTTTTGGCCGCTCAAGAACTCTACACATCTCTGCTAAGTCTAAGGTTCTAGACAAGAATTGCTTCTCTAAAACGAACTCATTGCAGATGCTACCAAAAGAATGAAGCAAAATCTTGGCTATTTTCGCTTCAATTTCACAGTTGTGTCTGTAGTGATTGTGTTCATCGGCTTGTTGTGGCACCCTAGTTCTCTCATAATCATGATGCTACTTGCAGCTGCATGGTTCTACATGTATGTTTCAAGAACAAAGCCCGTTGTGTTCTTTGGGAGAGAATTTATCGTTGTCAGGCAAGATCGAATGGCTCCCTCTCAGGCCCTCTGTCGTGTTGCCGAGACAACAAACTACAAAGCTCGGTTCGTGATCACGTCTTCTGCTCTTGCCATTTTGATAAGAGGGAGAAAATTCTCGCTACAAATCTGTCAAGAAAATCCTTGCTCCCTTACTACATTGACGTTTTTATTAAAAAAAATTAGCCTCCTTGGTTTGGTGTTGCAACCAGTCCGCATCAGTGCGGAATGGTTGCAACACCAGACCAAGGAGGCTAATTTTTTTCAATAAAAATGTCAATCCAATAAGGGAGGGGTAGGGTCAGGTGGATAGTGTCACTTTTTTAAGAACAAACGTTAAGCATACCAAGGAGTTATTGTTGCAACAGGCAGTGCCACATGCAGATAAAGTGGCATAAGTGATGGTTAGTGGCAGAAGATCATTCAATTGCGTCTCTTGGGAAAACAATGGTGAGGCGTTATGATGTTGAGGTGTTGAGAGTGGATGACATTACAACTATTGCAATGTGATGGCAAGCAATGAGAGGCCTTTTTTTTTCATGATTGAAGGGATTAGGGCGTTGGATGGCAACCAAAGACGTTGGCATGTAGAAGAAACAACTTTGCTCCTATGATGGTTGCTCTTGTTTACGTGCTGTTGTAAAGGATCTGGCAGGCTTTGGAAGCTTTAAATTGCCATTATGTGAGTTAGGACAAAAATATTTTTTCAATCTTGGTCTGGCCTATGAATATCCTAGGACCTTGGGTGTTTTCAATAGTGAGAGCACTCACATCATAGGAGCTTTTAAAGCACTCCTATCATGTGAGAGCACTCACATGATAGGAGCTTTTAAAGAAATTGATGATTCATGACACTCCTATCATGTGAGAGCACTCACATCATAGGAGCTTTTAAAGAAATTGATGATTCATGACTTTACCTCTCCATCTAGCAGGCATCTGCACCCGAGACTTGGGCCTTCCCTATGTTGAAGAACTTGCATTTGGCAAGGTCAGATCGCTTTTGTTTAATGATCACGATAGACTCGTTAGGCAAAAAACTCTCCCCGCAAAAAGTGGTTCCCATAAGCAAAATACCAGATTAAGTAGCCTTTTGGAGGTCCCTACAAGGCACCTCTTCAAGCTTTATTTTATCCTTGAATTTGCAATTAGGAGGTCTCAGATGATTGAGAGGCTACCACGGAACTTAAGCGAGATGAGAAATTTTGGTAATTAGTAAATTGGAGCTTGCCACAACCCTTTTACCGCCTCTTCTCAAAATACCTTGTCGCTTCGCTATTATCTTGGACTCCTCCCTGAAAATATTATCTAAGACCTCATGCATGTCAGCAGTTATATTCACAAATGCTAAAGACAACAATCAGTTCCCACAAGGTTAGGCAAATCTCTGGTATATAAATGTGAACCTCTCAATTAGCAGTTGTTTATGCGTACATGCATATGTTGATACTTTTGACAGTGTTTGGGATCTTTTGAGAGCGGATTGACTCCCTGCAGGGATGTTTAGTTGCAAGCACATGCTTTTGACGCCTGTTTGAGCGTCTTGACAGACTTGTACGTCTTTGTGGATACTGCCATTGTACGCTTTTGTGGAGCCATCTTTCGGCTAGTACGACAGTCTCGGCCATTTCTGAGACTTGGTCCGGAAGATAGCCATTTTTGAGACTTGGCTATACGTTTTTTGCTGCATAACCTACGTTGTTGAGGATCAATAGCGTGAGGTTTTCATTGAGCTGGGGTATTCTCAAATGTGGAGATACCTTCGATGATACAAGTAGCTGGAGCATCCCTTACAAGGCCTCGCCATAGGATATGTATAGAGTGGTATAGATGCTTTTGATGCCGAGTTGGCGGTCTATGGTCAGTTTGACTGTTTATGCGCCTCAGTTGGTCTCTATACAGTGTGCTTTTGAGAGGCATTTCTCTCTTCTATGCTTATGAGTGACATACTTGGTCATTTTGTCTCGTATTTTGGTTGACATAGTCCCAAATACAAAGGAGACTCTGCCGAAATTTTCCCAGAATCTTTTGGTAGTTTTGTCACCATGTCTACTAGCAAAGACCGTGACATTTATGACATAAAGAAGTTTGATGGCACTAATTTTCAGCTTTGGAAGAATCAGATGCAAGATGTTCTTGTCCAAAAGAAACAGAAATTGCCTATTATTTATGCGACACGGACTGAAGAGATGAATTTGACTCAGTTTCAGTGGGAGTAGCTTGATGAGCTATGCAGATCTACTATTAGATTGCACCTTGCTGAGTCAATGTACTTTTCAGTGCTAGAATGTGAATCTGCCTATGCTTTATAGCAAAAGTTATGAAACACTTATGAGAAGGATACGGCAAGTAATAAGGTTTTCATGATGCGAAAACTGTTTAACCTTCGCATGAAGGAGTTAGCCAGTGTTGCCAGTCATATTAATGACTTTGATTCTCTATTTGCCCACATTCGTGCAAGATGGATCAATATTGATGACGAGATGAAAGCAATCTTCTTACTTTGTTCGTTGCCACCCTCATGGGATATCTTTTGCACAGCTGTCAGTAACTCTGCTCCTAATGGTACGCTAGTGTACATTGATGTCACTAGTTCTCTTTTGTCAAAGGAAATGCGTCGCAAGGCTATGGATAGCTCACATCATGGCGAAGCTCATTATGTGCAAAAGGATGGAAAACAACGTAAAGGTCATTCTTGGAATCGTGAATCCAAGAAAGAGGGCAATAGAGATACTTCAAAGGGTAGATCAAAGTTTCCTGGTCGTCGCAATGTTCAATGCCATTATTGTGATAAGTTTGGTCACATAAAGAAGGATTGTTATGCTTGGAAGCGTGACAAAGGTAAAGGCAAAGGCAAAGACAATGATGATAAAGAGGAGAAACCAAAGAGTTCGGTTAAGATTGAAGAACTGAACATAGTGCAAGATGATTGTGATGCACAAGACATCAATATGTTGATTGAAAATAATGATGTATTTTATGATACACAAGAAACTCTATCTTTGCAGAGTTCTATGCCAGCAGGGCTACTTGTTAGTGGTGAAGTGTCCCATACATGGATTCTTGATTCGGGCGCTTCGTTGCATGTCACACCTCATAGGCAGTGGTTTACTATATATGAGGAAACCATTGGCACTGTTATGCTAGGTGACAGCTACTCTTGTGACATTGTGGGCATAGGTGATATTGCTATGGTTATGGCAAATGGGGTGAGGTTTACCATACATAATGTGCGTCATGTTACAGCTTTGACACGAAATTTGATTTCGGTTGTGGACGTCTTGATGACTTGGGTTACAAAGTCACTTTTCATCAGCAGTCTTGGCGTATTGCAAAAGGTCATCTTATTTTAGCCCATGGTTCTAAAGTTGGTACACTTTATCCTCTTTATGTATCTGACAAGAACAATGTTCTTTCTGTAAACGAGCTGCCAACTGTTGCTTTGTGGCATAGCCGGTTAGGTCATATGTCAAAGAAGGGAATGGAAACTCTTTCTCGTTTGGGCTACTTACCGTCTTTATCATTTTCTGATTTTCCCTTTTGTGAACACTGTCAATATGGTAAGCAAACACGAGCACATCGTACACAGTCTTTTGACAAAGAAAGAAAGCCCTTAGAGCTTGTGCATAGTGATTTATGTGGGCCTATGCCTTCTAAATCCCATGGTGGTGTGTCTTATTATGTTACGTTCATTGACGATGCAACACGACATGTTTGGGTTTATGCCATGAAGTCTAAAGATTAGACTTTTTCTTGTTTCAAAAAGTTATTATCTAGTGTGGAAACTCAGTCTGAACATAAGTTGAAAGCTTTATGCTCAGACAATGGTGGAGAATATGTCTCCAAAGAGTTTGCAAACTTCTGTTCAAGTAGGGGAATTAAGCGCGAGTTTATAACTCCTTATACCCCTGCACAAAATGGTGTTGCCGAACGAATGAATAGGACCATCCAAGAGAGGATTATGTCTATGCTATCACAGGCTAATTTACCACAAGCGTTTTGGACTGAAGCATTATACACTGCTGTGTATTTGATCAATAGATCACCACATACTTCATTACAGTTTCGTGTACCTTTGGAGTTATGGTCAGGACATAAGTTGTCTTATGAAAAACTCTGTACATTTGGCTGCGAAGCTTATGCACATGTACCCAAGGAGTTGCGTGCTAAGCTTGACCCTAAGTCCAGGAAATGCATCTTTATTGGCTATGGTGTAGATGGTCAATTTGGCTATCGTTTATGGGATCCGGAAAGTCGATCAGTAATCCGTAGCAGTGATGTTGTCTTCAATGAGACCAAGTTGCATAGGCAGCCAAAGAAAGAGGTTGAATTTCGAAAAGTGACGTTTTTCGATGTATCACCTTCTGCACAGATAGCTCCAGAGCCAATTACTACACAGTCTAGTACAAGCTCTGATCAGCCGAGGAGACCTCAAAGAGTCTCACATCCGCCAGAACGGTTTGTTCCAGGCGCGGACTTTGTGTTGCTGAGAGATAGTGGTGAGCCTTCTTGTTACAAAGAGGCTATGTTAGCCAATGATAAGATTCAATGGGAACATGCTATGAAGAGGGAGCTATCCAGTATTGCAAAGAACAAAACATGTGAACTTGTTCCATTGCCAAAAGGTAGGAAAGCTTTTCCTTGTAAATGGGTTTACAAGAAGAAGATTGCATCCAATGTTGAGAATTACAAAGCTCGTTTAGTGGCCAAAGGTTTCAAGCAAGAATATGGTGTAGATTTCCAGGAAATCTTTTCTCCAGTGGTCAAGATGACGACACTAAGAATGTTGCTTGCTTTGGTTGCCATTGAAGATATGGAGCTTGATCAAATGGATGTCATTACAACTTTCTTACATGGTGATTTTGAGGAAGAGATTTATATGCAGCAACTTGAAGGGTTTGTGCGCAAGGGCAAGGAACATTTGGTCTGTAAGCTTCTGAAAAGTCTCTATAGCTTGAAGCAATTGTCCAGACAATGGTATCAAAAGTTTGATGCATTTATGCGTTCCCTAGGCTATAAGCGCAATAATGAGGATCCATGTCTTTACATTAAAAGACAACAACCAAATGGACAGCTTATTATGCTTATCCTTTATGTAGATGACATGCTTATTGCTGGTTATTCTAAGAAGGACATTGCTGACTTGAAAACCAAGCTGAAAAGTCAATTCAACATGAAAGATTTGGGTGAAGCCAATCACATTTTGGGTATGTGCATTACTCGTGATAGTAAGAAGAGGTTGTTGTACCTTTCTCAAAAAGAGTATGTGCACAAGGTTCTTGATCGTTTCAACATGCAGAAGGGGAAGGCCTTGAGTACTCCATTGCCTGCATGTTTGAAACTTAGCAAGAACGACTGTCCCAAATTTTCTGAGGAAAAAGCTGTGATGGCTAAAATTCCTTATGATTCAGCTTGTGGTAGTCTCATGTATGCCATGATGGCTACAAGACCTGACATTACACATGCAGTGGGAGTTGTCAGCAGATTTATGTCTAACCCTGGTAAAAAGCATTGGGATGTTGTCAAGTCGATTCTCAGATACTTGAGTGGCACTGCAGATACACATTTATGCTATGGTCGTGGAGAGTCATCCATTCAGGGATTTGTAGACAGTGACTATGCAGGCTGTGTTGACAGTCGTAAATCAACAACAGGTTGGATTTACACATTTGTTGGTTCTGCTATTTCTTGGAGATCTGTTCTTCAAGATTGTACATCCATTTCTACCACCACAGAGGCAGAGTATGTTGCATTGAGTGAAGCATGCAAAGAAGCTATTTGGCTTGCTCGCCTAGTGAAAGATCTTGGATTGGAGCAGTGTACACCAGTTCTTCATTGTGACAGTCAAAGTGCTATTTCCTTGGCTAACAATCCAGTGTTTCATTCCAGAATGAAACACATTGATGTGCGCTATCACTTCAGTCGTGAATGCTTAGCAAACAAGAGCCTTGATTTAGTGAAGATTCCTACGTCAGAGAACACAACGAATGCACTCACTAAGCGTCTCTCCAGCCATCAGTTTCAACACTGTTGTGAGTTGATGGGCATTGGGTGAAGAGTGGCGCTCTTCCATTTTTATAGTCTCCCACATTGGCTATCAAGTGGGAGAATGTTAGGTTTAATGGCCATCTGGCCGATCGCCCATCACTAACTTCCACTAACCCTAAGTGTACAGCTATACATTTGTGTGAGCCACTAACACTAAGTACAATGCCTTAGTGCATAAGATAAGAGAAGAAAGAAAGGGGGCATACAGTACGTTGGCTCTCCCCTTTCAACCTGTGTGTGGCTATGGTGGTGTGTGTGTGAGTGTGTGCGTGCGTATTCTTCTTCCATTGTGCTCCCAGCTCCTCCCAATCAGTTTGTGTGTAGGGGGGACGTGTGAGCGGTCGGGTGTGCTAATGACCGTGGAGGGGACCGGGTGTGCTGGGGGAGGGGGGGAAGAAGTGCTGTCGATCGTGGGGGGGGGGGGAGTCCTATGTGTGCGAACGACCACGCGTCCCTGGCCAGCGCATTGGCCATGGGTGGCCACACGCCCCCACGCGGAGGCGTGTGTCCGCCCCTGGCCAACGCGGGGCCAGCGGCAGTCCACACACACACACACGCACGCCAATGCGTGTGTGTGTGTGTGTGAACACACGCGGTAGTCCATGTGGATTTGCCACATGTACCATCGACAACCGACGATACACGTGGCAAATCCACGTGGCCATGAGACGGCCTGCGTGGTCGCTCCATGGCCACGTGGACTGTTGTGTGTGTGTACACACACACACACACACACATGTTGGCGTGCACGTGTATGTGTACACACACACACGTGCGCACACGTACACATACGCACGTGTGCACACACACATGTACGCACATGCACGCACACACACAAACGTGCGTACATGCACACACACACACACACCCTCACCCACCTCTCACACACACACACACATTTCAATTAGATTAAATTAAGAAAATAATTTTAATTAATAAAATTTAAAAGCTTTATAAAGAGCATCGACAAACTCTTTTCATTTCTCTATCTTTCCTCATCTCTACTTTCTTGTATTACACATATTTCTCTCTGTCAAGTTCTGTTTTGCTCACTTTTCTTTCTCAAATTCTTAGCTATAATTTCTCATAAGCCATACTTATATCTATCTTCGCTAATTCTTTAGCCCAAGTATAAGAACAAGAAATCAATCCAAAAATAATGGTGCCGTGGATGAGGTTTATGTTACTACGTTGCAAGAAGTCCCTCCGCGATGCACTCAAGAGACCGAACAATCTCAAGCCTTTAGTTCTCTAGATCGGATTGTGTCCATCGTAACCGGTGTGGATGGAACAACACAATCAAGTGGAGGATTGAGTCATCATGTGGAAACTGCTACCACAACTGAAGATGTAAGAGATGAAGGCACATTTCTTTGGGCTGGGTGGATTCTCATAGAGCTCCATACGATGGAAAACTTCCACGCTTGCCTCTATCTCGACTTCTTTCAAACCCCGCCATCCGCACATATGATGACCATGTGGTGGATTTGCAACTCTCCATTGCAAACAAAAGCTACCAACCAACCATGGCAAGATTTATTGTTAGTGAACGGATTCCTGGGGAGGACCATAAGCAATTTTCTCATCATGGTCACACTTCGAGAGATCTTGCAATGTCATATGATTTGGATGAGGAGCTTTGTCAAATCCCCGAGCTTAGTCACATGGTCGAGAGGTACTTTGTGGTTTGGGATGGAAATCACAGATTGGAGGCATGGATGTGGTGGATGAATGAGAACGACGTCCCAATTGAGAAGGCACCAAAGATGGAGTGCGTTCTTGTTGATTTTCAACCCCATGAGACAACGGAGTTTCTATTGGTTTTGGGAATGATCAATAGGTAGGTCCACCTGTTTTTTTGCGAATGTAAATGCATCTTATTTTTTTAGACAATGTAAATTACAATTGAGTGTTAAACAGGGCCACAAGGGTTTCAGTGCCTCACACAACTGCTCATGATATATTCATGATGAGAAAGCTAGGGTTGTCGGACCCTACTTCACTTCTGCAAAAATTTCTGGAAAGAGCGTGTCTGGCAGCAGAAAGGGCTTTGAATTTTAGGGGTCCAAACAAATCAAAGTGGCTAAAGTTTCCAATGGCTATCCTTGGGCAACTCATTTGGAAGGTATGCTTAAAACCAATGCTAAATGAGAATATGTTTTGATTGCGAAATCTTATTATGTGTATTTTGATTGTGTCCTTGGCAAATGATAGGAATAGCTCGATGCTATGTATAGTAGTAAAACGGAAGGGCTGCCATCAAAAGGGAGTTTTGACTACAAGTTGGCACCTGACGCATACGAGGAAAGCATCAATTTAGCGCTATCTCAAACAGAGCAATATTTCACACACAAAGGGCTTGAGATAGCAACCATTGCAAATCCAGAGAGAGAGCACGATTTTTTCCAAAAATGTATATCATTTACAGGTTGGGGTGAGAAGACCACCAAAATGACACCCTCGAGAGTGGAAGAGGTTGCGCGTGCACGCATTAGCCCGAAAGAGTAAATAAATGTCATTTAAATCATTCGATATCTTTCTCTTTTGATTATGTAGCAATGAAAAATAAGTCTCGCTTTTCCTTTGCTAGGAAGTGCCGCTTGATTGATTTGCTCCAAGGTGGTGATGCATCCTTGAAGGAGAATGGCATAGGGTTGACGGAGAAGGCTTGGATCCAGTGGCTTCGATATCACGTGTATTGGTGGCAATTGGAAAGGTTAGATTTAGTGATTATGTGCACAAGCTAGCAATTTGTTGATAATCTAACTTGTGACCTATTATTTGCTGCAGGAGAGTGCTTGAGATGGCCGAGAAAATGGAGGGCGAGAATCATCATGTTGCTATCCAACAGGAGAAGGCTGAAGAAAGGCATGGTTGCACACTTTCCCACACATTACAGACATACGGACGGAAGCACTTTGACAAAGCCTTCAATAAGTGGAGTGCACGGATCAAGTCCACACAAGATCCCAAAGAGCAACCCCACTTTGCTTGCACGGCACGACGCTTGTTGTACAGGTTTATCTTTAATTGACAAATTAAGAATGTAGTAGGATACACTAATCTTGTTCTCGGTGGCTCAAAACATTGTGGTCTGTCTTGTAGATGGTGGAGAGATGCTCTTGTCTTCCCCATTCCCGAGCACCCCAGTGATGCATGGTGCATGTCGGAGAGAGAGGAGATGGGCTAATATCCTGATGCGTGGATAAACGACTTGTGGCCAAAGGGAGCGTGGCTCAAGTGTCCTTGGTGGCTGGATTACCCAAACAAGGAGTACCCACCCAAAGAGGAAGCGCTATACATAGGTATCATACTATATAGTTTTTACCTTTGCCATGCAGCAATACAACATGGGCACAATAATTGTTCTTTTTTAATTAATAGCGGAGCATATTGCTTCACGGAAGAAAGCTGTTGTGATAGAGGATGCTCTATCTCCAAACACAACAAAGAAACCGGACAAAAAGAAACAGGCCTCAAAGAAAGACCCGCAAGCACCATTGACTGATTGGCAACGTGGGAAGAGAAAGAAGAGAGCTGTTGCTTCCAGTGATAGTGAGAGAGAGAGCATGTGGTTGAGGAGTATTCTGTAGAAGTCAGTGATAGTGCTCATAGCCTTGGTGCTATGAGCCACAGTGTACCGACACTTTCCTTCACTCCGAGACCAGTAGGGGGCATCTAGGAGTCTCACCATCACATGGCAAGGCTCCAGAGGACCTATCATACATGGCCAGATTGGTGGGAGAAAACCCTCTAGGTACGTGAAAATGGTTAATGTTGTGTTGTTCTCTTTAGCATTGCTTGAAAGATATATTTGATCTTATGTTGCTACATACATATATGATGTAGAGCCACGCCACCTTGCAGTGCATGCTAGTGTCAAGTGCTTGGCAAAAGCTATTCCAGATGTGTTGTGCAATAACAGGTAAGCCACACGAATTTACATTCAAAGTTATGTCCACAATTTTAGTGCTAACAAAGATTGCATGCAGTTCTATGCAGTCACTACGTAGATTCTTGGGCTCTCTAGCAGGAACAGGGAAGATGAACCCCAGCTTGAGATTGGGTGGCGTGCATTTGATGTACATGGCCTTTCCCTTACACCTAGGCCACATGCAGCTAGCACGGGTGGGGTTCCTTTATGGAACCAATGGGATAGTGAGCTTGTGGATGCTGCATTCCTTCTGGCAACCGAGTTTCTTTTGGTTGATGGCATGGTTGTGGTGACATGTCGTGCAGAACATCTATCCATTGTCACTTCGAAGGCAGAGAAAGCTCATTTCCAGCTGTTGAGGATATTGTACATACGGCTGCCGGAGTCTAGTTGCACAATTGTTCAGGACTATGTAGAGGGGGTATGTTATTTTTTGTTTTGATATTGAATAGTAACTTTGATGTTCGCATTTCAAAATATCAATGTTTTACTATTATTCGTAGGTTGGTACTTTGTTGGTAGTCATTTTTTCACCCCCTAGAACTGATGGTGTCAGCTTTCGAGGTATGATCGAGCGGATGGAGAGATTGCACCAAATGTACGTGGCGACAGATGACGACATATTGTGGGAGAAGCTACTAGGTACAGATTCCACACAGTGGACGCTTGATCGTATGGGCAGGCCTTATCGTAGAGGTGTTGAGAGGAGTCCAGCGTTTGCCAGGTGCTAGAAACTTTTTGGAAGTTTTTCTTCATGTTCCTATAAAATTATAGGTATAACAAATCTAAAGATTTTTGTTGTTTTGTAGATGGCTACTAGGTACCTTCACAAACATGGGAGATGCTGTGTTGGATTGTTTTGCAAGAGTGGGGACATTGGCAGCACAATGTTTACTACTATGCAGACATTGCATCAGTTGTGAGAAGGATTGGTTAGTTTTCAGTGCTTGTCTAGAGCTAGCTCAACGCCTACCTTCCCATTTAGGCTCGACATTGATGCTTCATAGGAGTGACAGAGCTCAAGTAACTGAGCATCCGAAGCAGGTGACAGAGCAGCTTCATCCGCTGGAGTCACCTTCCCTGACACCACTCAACAGTCAGGGCGGGGTAGTAGCAGCTTCGTATACTACTTTCACGGCCCCAATTTTGGCATGGCATGCAACTGGACCATCTCCCAGTGCATTCATTGCCTACACATCTGAAGCCCCGCCCGAAGTTGATCCATTGCCTCTTTACTACCTATAGCCCCCCCCCCCCCCCCCCCACATATGGTTTGTACCCTCTACCATTTGGAGGAGTTCCCCCACCATTTGGTGCACTGCCCCCATTGGCACGACCTTTGTTTCCTCCCAGAGCATATGACCCCCCCACCGCCCTTCTTTCATCCACCTCACCCATGATGTATCCCCCCCCCTATATGTATTTACTTTTGATGCAATGGAACACATAGATTTGGGGTTTGCTATATGAAATAGACCATAATTGTGTGTAAGGAACTTCTGTTTGTCTTATCAATAGTGTATTGAATGCATCCATGGTGGTTTTTGTTTGAATGTAAGTTGGCCATGAATCGACAATCAAATTTTAGTTGAAGAGAGAGAGAGAGAGAGATGGGTAGATTCTCTCTTCTTTTCGGAATTCGCTCACTCGATTCTTAAAAAGCGGTCGCCAAAAATTGCTCCCCCACATGTATATGGTAACACTAATGCCTTGCCCAAGATCTATTTCTAGCTGCAAAAATGGCTAAAGTTTCCCACATTGTGATGCATGTCCATGAATGATATTTCCATTTTCTTAACATAAATGCATGCACAATTTCATGCTCAATCTTGTTGCACATAAAATGGACTTGTACATCAAAAGTTACAGCCATTCACAATTTTGACTATAAGGCACAATAATGCAAAACTTTAGTTGAATTTTGATAGTTGAAATGAAATCACAATGATTGATTGCAAATGATTCCAAGGAAGCATGATATGTCAAGATTTGAGCCATTAAAGATAAATCAATGCAATGATAAAGAAGTGGATGCATGTTCAGTTCACATCTATTTCTCAAAAGCTTTCAACATAGTACTTCTCTTACAAATATTACATATTTGTGTAGATTTAGTACTTTTTCCTTCAAAATGTGAATAGTGCCCTTTTTTATGTCTTAATAGCAAGAAGCTTCTTCACAAAAGAAACTTTGACAAGTATAAACTATTTACTTGATAACATCCTGTTTACTTGACAAGTATAAATTATTCATAACATCCTATTTATAATCTTTGGATAATGATAAGTACAATGTACTTGGACACTCCTTCTCCCACCTGTTAAAATTGAATAACAAAAAGGTAAATAGTTTGTAAAGAAACATTTCTCCAAATTTTGTTGTCAACACAAAATTAGAAGGTCCAACCCTATCAGGAGTCTTAATTATCGTGCTCTTATTATTGAAAGGTTCAGTTATCACTTTCTATCATGCTATAATCATGGCATAAGTATGTAATCATATTCTAAATCGAGATTAAATCTTCGCATGTAAATACGATTGCATAAACATGTATTACACAATGCCAGTAGAATTGATCTTGACAATACAAGCTATCCCACTTCAATGTGTTTCATGAAAAACTTCTATGAAATCTTAAGAAGCCTTTGGCGGCGTGAACACGAATTAGAAGCTCCTTCCCTATCAAGAGTCTTAATTGTCATGTTCACTTATTATTAAAAGTCTCAATGATAGCTTTCTCTCATTTTGTAATCATGGCACAAACATCTAATCCTATTCTACATTAAGATTAAATCTTTGTATGCAATCACAATTGTACAAACATGTATTACACAATGCCATTAAAACAAATCATGACAAGTTCACTGTGTTTCATTAGAAACTTGTATTAATCCTTGAGCTAGAAGCCATCGCTTACTTTGGGAACATAAAATTTATCTCTCTAGGAAAGAGCTTAAGATATGGTTAAAACCCCTACATTAGTCTACATATTAGTATGTGATTCACCCATCAACCTATGGGTGCAACTACTTCATGACATGAGACTACCAAAGAAAAAGTTGATGAGAGAATCAAATTCAAGTGAATTTACCTCTTCAAATTATCATAAATAAAGGATTGGAATCCTTTTGCTCGTCAAAGTTAGATTGGTAAGATTAAGATCTCCATGTATATGTGACAAAAAAAGTGTCGGATATGGATTGTGTTGTGCTTTTTTGTTTTCTTCAAATTGCCACTTTCTCTTAGTCTCAATTATAGAAAATTTAATCTCCTTGACACTAGTTTGGTACCAAAAAGGACAGTTTAGTGTTCTTTTTTCACTAATTTAAATAAAATGGTACATGAAATCTAGAAACATCTCAAGAAACTCTTTTGAAAACTTCTAAAATGTTAGCCAAAGTACTCATTGAATCTATAATCCCTCACTTTTTGTACACAACCTCATTGGTAACTACACTCATAAAAAACACATACGCAAAATAGCAATTGATGTTTCACTAAAACTCGTACCCTAGTCTAAGAAAAAATGAGCAAGATGCATCCAATAATCCATGATAACTTTGTATATATATGCATGACAATTTTGGAACTCTCATGTAAATTTTATTTTTCTTTGTGGGGTCAAATACGCAAACATTGGTGAATTCAATTAATGACACATAATACATTTAGTTCATTTAAATTTGGTTTGTTTTATGCCACATATATAAACTAGATCTATCATTCCATTACTTAAGGAGATACTAATTGATGGTTATGCAAGCCACATTTGGTGAGTTATGTCGCATCCCAAAAATTGCCATGTTGAAATTTTTATGTTTCATTTGTCAAAGATTAGATTTAAAATGACATCCACTCTTGGATTTTTTTCATTCATCTCGTTAATTTGCATACAAATACCTTGTATGGACACAATTGGGTAATTTATATGCATACTTTCATTGTTTTTTCAAAGAAAACAATTGTGTCCATACCTTGTGTGGACACAATTGGGTAATTTATATGCATACTTTCATTGTTTTTTTCAAAGAAAATTTTGTTTTGCGAGAAATTATGCACTTCAAATTTTCTTAATGAGCTTAAACTACAAGATGCCTGTGAGTTTGAAATCTTGAAAAATAATTCATTGATGTGTGTTTGCCTATAGATAGATTATAAACCTTAAGTTTTGTCCCATAACCTCATCATGTTAATGAAAGAGGCCTTGAAAGAACAAACTTGTTCTCTTTGTTACTGTTTTCAAGATTTTTGGTTATAGCAAAAATATGATCTAAGAATTAAGTTATGAAGCTCGAGTTCTTGTTATAATAAGTTTTTTCCTATCCAAAAACCTAGAAATCTTTGAAAAATCTTGTTTTGGTTAGAAGTTAATTTTGTTAAAACTACACTAATTTTTATGACTTTTTCATCTTAAAACTTATCACCATAGTCTTATCATGGTACTAATTTTGGCAAAATTAAAAATCTGGTTGTTCTTTACCTCATAACTAACCTAAGGCATGAACATGACCTATAAATCTTGTTTCTAGCTTCGCCAAATAATTAGGACAAGCTACTTGAAAAACAGGACATTTAGTGGCTTAGGACACTTGAGTGTCCAATTATAGAACTAGTGTTAAGTCACTTTTGTATTCATAGATTGATATCCATGCAATCGTTGTCCATGTGTAAAATCATTTTTGTAGAATAGTAGATAATTAGCTTATTATTTTGAACCTTCATCACGTTTTACATTGAAAGGTCTTTCTAAGTCTTCTGAATTCGATCTGTTGAGGTCACTGGTCGACCCAAAAAAATAGGTCCACTTTTCTACACAGCTAGATTTTGCTAGCACACATCAACACTCTTGTCAAGTATGTAAGTCCGTGCAATCAAAATGATGCCTAAGTTCTTCTAGAGCACTTCTTAAAGATTTAAGGATTTTTTAGTACTACCTTTAGATCTTTCAAGCACTCTCTAAACACTTTTATATACTTTGCAACACTCATAAGCTCTCAAGAAAATTTGAATTGCTCAAAGAACTATGTAGCACTCTTATAGGCTGTTTGAACTCTTGAAAGCACTTTTCTACTCCTGTCAAGTGGTATTATGGTACCCTAAGGTCCCCAAAGCATCCACCTCATTGGCATTGACAAAAATTGATTCATCCAAGGCACAAATCAAAACCAAGAAAGGAAAATTTGGAGAATGTATAAGCACACTTGTTAGAACCAACTTAATGCATCTTCACAAAAATCAATCCTCTAGTTGAAAAAGTATTGAGTGATTTAATGTTCAATATCTCAATGCTAATTTTAACTCCTATCGAAATGCTTCTAAACCTTGACCATTGCATTGATACTGATGTGAATTCATGATTTTTAACGTCTTGAGGGCATTTTGTAGCTTACACCATGTGAAGATACACTTTTTCCTTTCTTAGTAGGGGTACTTGGATACCATCAACCATTGCTCCAGGGGATAATTCATGTTGCTAAGATCTTTTGGGAGCCCTACCCTTGAAGCTCAACCCATACTCTCCATGTAGCTCCTCTTCAAAATATCAAATATACTAAGTCACGGGTACATCCTTGAAACTAATAGTACAACATAAATAGAAGAAGCAAAACCCCAGAATCCAAAGCCAGGAGCGGGGGGGGGGGGGGTCTCCACCATGACCTGAAGCAACTTTTGGAGGTGTCTCTCTCATTTTTTAGTGTCTTCAAGAAGAAAAAGAAAGGATGCCTTATTACATAAGTGATGAGACGGCACACTTGTGTGTTCCATTGCCAGCCTCTATGTAATGATACCCCCATCTTGTCATTGTTTTCACACTTCTTAGTTAACTTTATGCTTCAATATATCTGAAAGTGGGCCTCTCTTCCCTCTTTTTTGTTTATCAAATGGTACCTCCAGAAAAAGTAAAAAGTGGTGTCGCCATAGCATGCTTTGGACCAAAATGTAACCCTGGGTTTAAATAGCAACTTGTGAGGCCACTCCGAAAGAGGCTATACACTCCCGAATGAGCCGTGGGCTCTCGTAGATGGAAGAGATTGCAACAATGGTACGTGTAACTGGCTATGGAAGCACTGCAGCACAAACTACCACAAGAGGGCTGAAAATTTCAGCTCCTGAACCGTAGCTCGAATGGGGTTTTTGATGGCTCGAATGGCTCCAAAAGGGGGGTAAAACCATAGGACACCTGTAACATGATGGAAACGCTCTCAGGAAGCTGAACTTGCCAATGGCGAAATCGGAATCCTGTTTGCACTCTTGAAAGTGCGCGTGCGCGGAAACGATTTAGAGAATGAAACCGCTCTGATACCAGATGATGGGGAGGAGCTAGGAGCACAATGGAAGAAGAATATGCACGCACACACTCACACACACACCACCATAGCCACACACAGGTTGAAGGGGGAGAGCCAACGTACTGTATGCCCCCTTTCTTTCTTCTCTTATCTTATGCACTGAGGCACAATACACATTGTACTTAGTGTTAGTGGCTCACACAAGTGTATAGTTGTACACTTAGGGCTAGTGGCAGTTAGTGATGGGCGGTCGGCCACATGGCCATTAAACCTACCACAAACTTTCAAAAGAAAATTTTTAAAGAATTATTCGGACGAAATTTTTCCTTTTATCCATTGCACTAGACTAATATTTACGTGCTCACACAGTCACACACAAATATTTTTTTATATTAAATATTTTGTATATTTTTAACATGAATTTATTAAAATAATAAAATATTATTAATTTAAATTTATAACGGCTATATTATTAGACGTGAGTACATAAACAATTTGTTAGTTTATATGATGTGATCTTGTGCTTAATTATTTCTTTAGCTTATTATTATGGCTTGCTCTTTATTTTTCCTGGGTAAAGAGCTTTCTTATCCTTTTTACAATGGTAAATTTATAATATCGATTCATTTCTTTTAGAATTAATTTCTCCAATGCAATTTACAACTTTAGATGCAGTCATCGAAGTTAGTGATATTGAAATGAATTTTCCTCTTGAAAGGACGCTCAACAATTTGGGTGAAATTCATCTATGTACTGGATGAACATCTTTCACGTAAATACAAAGTCAACGTATCCCATCAAACACAATATGCAGGCTCACCTAGCATGACTCACATTGCCATTGTGGATAGTCCGTCTCATAGGTGCAATTTGCTCAAAAGGAGTACAAGACAAAAACTCCTACAGGTCGGAAAGAAGGGCACATTGACAAAGCTTTTAATGCAAATACAACAAGTGGAACAAGTTACAGAAATTCCAAGGTCTTACAATGGTGATCTTGTTTTAGAATTTCCACCTACCATGGGAAAGTTGCACCATATGGATGCAATGGAGCATAAGTTGATCCTCATTTGTGGTCGAAGCCACAAACGTCCAATATAGTTTTTCCAGGTGTAGTGCGTCTTAGTCATTGCATAGGATCTCTCAAGTGCATGAATGAACAATGCACGTTCGCTTGGTTAATTATAATATTCCCAATACAAGTCATTTCAATGGGTACATACAAAAGGCAGCTGCACCCGGACAATATTATAAGATTGGAGATAAGAGCCTTACATGCCACTTTTGTAAGGCAATTGCTTTCTGTATTGCAACATGTGATTGTGTGCAGCGGCACATCCAAAACACTAACGGACAACACCAAGGTGATGGTGCAAAGGATTTTGACTGTTGACCTACACGTAGGAGCCAGGAAGGTTCAAATGTGTTTGGCAAAAGAAATTATAAGTACAAACTTCTTTGCAACAACACCAACGAAGGAATTTTAGACCAGCAATAGCTATTTGCAATTGCTGAGGAGTTGGGACCATTGGTGCAAGATAATTGGTATGAGCATTTCCTAGATTCTTTTTCGATGCAAAAATCTATGCTAAATTATTTTTTCTCTAAACACTTTGAATATGGTAGGTTTCGAAGGCCAGTATCTATTTTACAAAAAGGGGTTGACAAGAATCTTTTAGCATTGATGCACTCCTAAAGCTGAAGTGAGATTGCACATATGACTTTTTCCATGGAAGCCGGTGTCCTGGTCAAGGTACGGAGGGGGAGAAATGTTATGTCTTCAAAATATCCACAATTGGTCCAGCATCCGGTGTGGACCTGGTGAACTGAATGAGACAAGATCGGGATGGCGATCTTCGACGTGCGTGGATCTAGTTTGATCACACTAGACGTGTTAACGAATGGGTGACTATGGCCTGTCATGTCTATGATCCAAGTCACATGGCACACCTTAACAACTTTGTGGGTTGCCTTGACTCTCTCTAAAACAATTTGTTTGCAGCATGCAGGACCTTTTGACTATTGCAACTTGTGAAATGAAATAGGAAGACATGGAAACACAATGTTTGTTTTGGGAGTGCCTCAATGATGTAATGATATCATGTGGGTGTGACAGAGCTAATGTCTTTGGCTTCATGGCGGATGAAGCTCAAGCAAATTGGAATGCAGTTCAAATTGTTTTCAATGGTGGTGACAAGACCAATACAATGAGCGGTCAAGGGCGTTCTTGTCTTTTCCATTGGAAGCAAAACTTGAATCAACACACAATGAAGTATGTGGTGCAAGCTTCCCAAAACACACACAAAGAAATGTGTGAGAAGTGGAGGCAAGCACCAACAAAAGAGGCAGAAGCAGCAGAGGCTCGTTTGATACACCAATGGTGGCATAACGGTCATTGCATAGACCGTAACATTCCATACATGGATTCATGGCTTAGTTGGTGGGAAATTTGTATTGCACATTGGGGTGGCATTATGAGGTGCGTAGAAAGTAGCTCTGATGGACCAAACACTACACGCATAAACCTTGTGGAGAGCAAGCATGGCAGCTGGCTAGCAGGGGAGGGTTTTCATAAACGCATTTCATTATATGGTGCATGTACAACCGACCTTACAAATTCCATCTTACAGAGCACAAACGCCATTTCATACAGCCATGGAAAACACATTGGGAAGGGTCCATCAATACAAATGCTTGCGGAATGCCATGAAAAACGTCCCAGCCAAGTGATAAGAGTAGTGAATGAGGCTACTAAGGGCACTCCAATGTATAAACAACCAACTCCATTGACAGGAGATAAGGAGACATCAAGGCAAAAACGCAAGCCAAATGAGGTTATCAATGTGAAAGATGATGCATCACATAGGCCTGAGTACAACTGTGTCACCAAAGATTGCAAGAAGTGTGGAAGACCATGTAAGATCAACTTTGCAGAAAAGGGATATCACAAACCCCAATACAAAGTATAGGTTCGGGTGGGCAGTATGTAGTTGAGCGCAAGGTCAATGAGGCAATGTGGGCCATACGCCGCACTCCACAAGGTAGTAGAGTCACATGTAGCGGCACGCCAAAGAGGAGGACGAAGGTGTGGATGTAGTATTGCAAGTTCTAGCCTTGGTAAACCGGCCCCATCTTTTCAAGGATATCGAAAGCATCCGAATGGTGTGGTGTGTCAATGGTTTTGGTTTTGTCCGGATCATGTCTTGCATTGCCATATAGTAGACCAGAACATTGAGCCGCAGCCTCAGCATCCACCACCCGTGCATGTGGGCACCAACCTATCTGAGGATGAGGTGCAAATATTGTATGAAGGGGGGTATTAAGTGGAGCTCAAGAAAGAAGGAATATCTAATGTAACATCGGTTGTTCCTGCACAAAATATGACCAATTCTCCTTTCAAGTCAAAAGATGCATTCACTCCTGAAGGCAGTGCATGAGCCACAGCGCGAGATGGTGTGTGTGTACGGTATCGGACTTCCATTTCCGAGGACGCTGCTCGCAAGATCAGTTTAGCACTAGAGCTGAGAGCGAAGGTTGTAGAAGAGGTATGTGCAGCAGATGGTGTTAATGAGGTCTTCAAAGTAGAGACCAAAAGTGAAGATGGTCATGTCGGGGTGTACAAAGTTTGTATTTGCAACTAGCCATCGTGCACATGTCTAGACTTCATGGAACGGGTGTCAAAGCAAAAACCATATCTTGCATGTAAACATTTTTATTTTATTTATCTGCGTGTGCTAGGGTTAAGCCAAAATGAGAACATGTTTATCCATCAACCAATTCTGGCAGATGCTGATATCTTCAGGGCATTGTGAGCTGAAGCCGGACCTATCTAGGCATGGTTGCATAGCATTTGTCATTTCTCACTTTTTGTTTGTATGCTTCACAAAATGGACAACTGTACTAGTTTCTAATTTTATCTTATGATGGCCACATTTTGGTACATTGATTTGCAGTTTTTTTTTCAAATTTGGGAAATGGTTGTTTATTTGTCAAATCGTGAATAAAGTAATGTAATATTTGCACAATGGCTATAAATTACCATTGCTTGAATTATTTTTGGGAAAGCGTCCAGTAGCTTCCGTAGCACACCTCTATTACTTTTCACGATGTCCGACGATCTTGAGAATAAAATCAAGTCTGCGTGGGATGCCATGGAAGCCATTCCCAACGGAGAGGCGTTGTATGGAGCCGACTGGTTTAGGGAGGCTCTAAATGCAACAGTCAATGTGTATCGCCTCTATCATTGCCACACGGAACTCAATATGCGGACCTTACTCAGCTTGAATGAGAAGGGATAATTTGCTTTCTCTTGTTGGAAGAAGATTGGGCTCATCACAGAGGAGGATGAGGAGGAAATGATGCAGCAACTAGGGAACGTGGTGAATCTTCTTTTTCCACTCGAAGGCAACACATCTACTCCTAAAACCGAGCCTTCCAGAAGATGAACGCTTCTTGCCTATGTAATGCAAGTGCAATAAAATGTAACTTTTTATTATTAATGGATGTTCTTGTTTTAAGTACCCTGTCTCTGTTGTTTTTGAAACAATTTATTTAGCTCGCATATCTTTGTCTATGTCTCAACCTCCCTAATACCTCTCTCTCTCTCTCTCTCTCTCTCTCTCTCTCTCTCTCTCTCTCTCTCTCTCTCTCTCTCTCTCTCTCTCAGAGGGATAGATATATGAAAAAGGCAAAAGAGTCGACAAGGAGGAAGAGAGAATCTTTTTAGGAATTTTCTCACTTGATTCCTAAAAAGCACTCACCAAAAATTGCTCGCCTGGAAATATCCCCCTACATGTGGTAGTGATGTGTGTGAACACACTTAGGACCGTCGGGGCATTTTTTCCCTCTTAAGGAGGTTCTTTACCTCGTGCATTGTATATACGCCCATCATTCTAGGGCTATCAATATTTCCATTATACACTAAGTAAAACATTCTCTATTGTGTACCTTGAGCTTCCTTCATCTTCTCCAAGCTGTGTGTGTTTTCCTGCAACCCTAATTCCAACAATTGGTATCAAAGCAGGTTGCGT
Organism: Adiantum capillus-veneris; assembly: GCF_014529385.1. Classification (NCBI taxonomy): domain Eukaryota; kingdom Viridiplantae; phylum Streptophyta; class Polypodiopsida; order Polypodiales; family Pteridaceae; genus Adiantum; species Adiantum capillus-veneris. The sequence continues at coordinate 68,181,600 of NC_140953.1, read as the reverse complement.
CCTCCTGGGCCTTAGTCGCGAGCTGCTCCAGCACATGCATGCTCACTTTCTCCGATGTCAATGAGCTTTGGCAGAATTTGCAAGTCGACAATTTTTTTTTGGGAATTTGAAGAGCTCAGTCTGCTCAGATTTTTGATTCGGACTCATTTTGGCCTTTGTTTCTACTACAAGCAGTACTGTGCAGGCTATTTCGTCATTTCGTATAGAATTTTTGTCAATGCCGTTTTTTGCATAGCCGGTCCCTTACAATCTTCTACGGTTTGTGTTATATAGCACATGTTGTTCTCGCTTTGTTTCTCCTCTTTTCAGGCACTTTTCACACTAGATGCAACATTTATTATGGCTGACAACAACACAAATGTGTTCAAGATGTTTGCTGTTGAGGACAGATTGGATGGGGACAATTATCCTATGTGGGCTTATATGATGCAACATGTTCTTGTGTCAAAGGGCGTCTAGAATTTTGTGCAGCGCATTGATGTACGTCCTGGTTCTAAGGATACATGCGATGTTGAGGATGTTGCAGGTCTTGCTGCAAGGGTTGCTGCTGTAAGAGTTGTTTTGCCTACAGTTGAGCAAGCTTGTTGGGATGTAAAAGATGCACAGGCTCATGCATTGATTGCGTTGTCTGTGAAGTGCACTATTACTCCCCACATTCGTTGAACAAAATCTGTAAAACAGGCTTGGGATATTCTGGCTGGTCTTTATGCAAGTCACAATGAGGCTAAAATTGCATTGCTGCGTAAAGAGCTGAATCAAAGATTATGCATGAGGAAGATGATATGGACACTTTCCTTGCTAGTGTCATACGACTACTGTGCGTTTTCTATGTGCATTGGTAGCTCATTTTGGTTGGGATGTACATCAATTAGACATTGTTACTGCTTTCTTGAATTGTGACATACGTGAGGAAGTTTATGTAACGCAGCCTCGCGGTTTTGTCAAGAAAGGACAAGAGGATAAGGTGTGCAAATGTAACAAAGCTTTGTATGGGTTGAAGCAGTCTCCTTGTGCTTGGTATGAGAAGGCTGACACTCATTTGGTCAAACGAGGCTTTCATAACAGTCCAACAGAAAGCACATTGTATGTAAAGCGTGAGGGTGATGTACTTCTCATTGTGGTTCTTTATGTGACAATTTGCTGATCAGTGGACCAAATGAGAGACATATTGTCAAATTTAAGGCTGATTTGAATGCTACTTTCAATATGAAAGATTTGGTGCTGTTGCATCATTACTTGGGTATACAGCTTAAGCAGTGTGATGGTGGTATTACCTTGTGTCAGAAAGTTACATAGAGACATTGCTATGTAAGTTTGGACCTGAGGATTGCAAATCTATTGCCACTCCAATGGAAACAGGTTTGAAATTGAGTCTTCATGATGCTGGTGATCCTGTAGATATCACTCTTACCAAACTGTTGTTGGATGCCTCATTTATGTATGCAACACAAGGCCGGATATTCAGTTTGTAGTCTCACAGGTCAACAAATTTATGCATAGCCTAGGGTCTAAGCATTGGAGGGCTGTCAAGAGGATATTCCGCTACTTGAGTGGCACTTTACATCTTGGCTTGTTTATCCCAAGGGGGGATCATTGCCGCCAGACTTACATGTTTTTTTGAACTCAGATTGGGCTGGTTGTTTTGACACACGAGTGTCCACAATTGGTTTTTGTTTCATGCTTAGCAGCTCATGCATATCATGGTTGAGCAAGAAGCAACCTATTGTGGCCACTTTGAGTTGTGAGGTTGAGTACAAGGCAATCTTCACAGCTACGGTTGAGTGTGTATGGCTTAGACGCCTTATGGCTGATTTGGGTGTTGGACAGGACACTGCCAACACTATCTACACTGACAGTCAGAGCGCATTGGCAATTGCGAGGAACCCAGTTTTTCATGCTCGCACAAAGCACATTGAGGTGCATTACCACTATGTTAGTGAGAGACTCTCAGCAAGAGAGATCAGCTTGGCTTATGTGCCAACACAAGACAACCTTGCACATCTTTTCACAAAGGCATTGCCTCGTGAGAAGTTTGAAGCTTTTCGCAAAGCTTTGGGCTTACTCCCCTTTGTGGATTGATCATGTCCTCAGGGCATGGCACTTCCCTTTACTCTATGTGCTAGCTCTCGTTCACCGCATCACTCCAGGGGAGATTTGTTACCATACACATGTGTTAGTGATGTGTGTGAACACAATTAGGACCGCCGGGCATTTTTTCCCTCTTTAGGAGGTTTTCCCCCCATGCATTGTATATACACCCATTATTCTAGGGCTATCGATCTTTCCATTGTACACTAAGTAAAACACTCTCTATTGTGTGCCTTGAGCTTCCTTTGTCTTCTCCAAGTTGTGTGTGTTTTCATGCAACCCTAATTCCACTCAAAAGTGAAAGAGACACCTCAAGGATTAGTTCCAACAATGATGTGGAATAGGGTTTCTTTTGAGAATGGTGGAGAAGACACCCCCCCCCCCCCCCCCCCCCCCCCCCCCCCCCCCCCCAAAACACACAAACCTGTTTTTCTACAGTATAACTAGTGGCTAATGACATAAAGGGAGGCCCAGATTTTCATATTTTGCAGAGGAGTTACATGTAGAGTATGGGTTGAGCTTCCAGGGTAGGGCTCCCAAAAGATCTTAGCAACATGAATTACCCCCTAGACCAATGGTTGATGGTATTCAAGTACCCCTACACCCAAGGAAGGAAAAAGTGTATCTTTACATGGTGTAAGCTCCAAAATACAACATTGAAAAACATGAATTCACATTAATATCAATGCAGTGGTCAAGGTTTAGAAGCAATTTGGTAGGAGTTAAAATTAGCACTGAGGTTTTGGACGTTAAAGTACTCTGTAATTTTTCAACTAGACAATTCATTGTTGTGAAGATGCGTTAAAGTTCTAAGAAGTGTGCTTATACATGCTCCAAATTTTAGTTTCTTAGTTTTGATTTGTGCTTTGGCTAAAGCAATTTTGTCAATGCCATTAAGCTGGATGCTTTGGGGACCTTAAGGTACCATAATACCACATGATAAGAGCCAAAAAGTGCTTTCAAGAGTTCAAAAAGTCTGTAAGAGTGCTACAAAGTTCTTTGAGTAATTCAACTTTTCTTGAGAGCTTACAAGTGATGCAAAGTAGATAAAAGTGGCCACAGAGTGCTTGAAAGAGCTCAAGATAGTGCTGAAACATCCTTTAAATCTTTAAGAAGTTCTCTAGAAGAACTTAGGCATCGTTTTGATTGCACCGACTTACATGCTTGACAAGCGTGTTGGTGTGTGCTAGCGAAATTTGCTTGGGCATAAAAGAGGACTCTTTTTGGGTCCACCAAAGGCCTCAACCTATTGGATCTAGAATACTCGAAAGGTTTTTCGACGTAAAATGTGATGTAGGTTCAAAGTGCCAAGCTAATTATCTATGATTTTACAAAAGTGATTTGACATGCTGATAACAATTGCATGGATAGCAATGTATGAATTCAAAAATGACTTAAGGAGATTAAATTTTCTACAATTGAGACTAAGAGAAAGTAACAATTTGAAGAAACCCAAAAAAACACAAAACAAGCTATATTCGATGCCTTTTTTTTTGTCACATATACATGGAGATCTCAATCTTACAAATGTAAGTATGACGACCAAAAGGATTTCAAATATTTATTTATGATGATTCATTTCAATTTGGTTCTCTCATCAAGTTTTCTTTGGTAATCTGATGTCATGAAGTACTTGCATCCATAAGTCGATAGGTGGATCACATACTACTATGTAGACTGATGCAGGGATTTTAGCCATATCTCAAACTCTTCCTTAGGGAGCTAGATTTTATGTTCCTAAAGTGAGCAATGGATTCTTAAGAATTAATATAAGTTTCTAAAGTGGAATATCTTTGTTGTCATGATTCGTTTTACTGGCATCGTGTAATACATGTTTGTACAATTGTGATTACATACAAAGATTTAATGTTGATGTAGAATAGGATTATATGCTTAGGCCATGATTATAGCATGATAGAAAGTTATAGTTAAGACTTCCAATAATAGAGAACATGACAATTAAGACCCTTGACAAGGTTGGAGCTTCTAATTGTGTGTTTACACCAAAGGCTTCTTATTAAGATTTCATAGAAGTTTCTCATGAAGCACATTGAAGTGAGATAGCTTGTATTGTCAATATCTGTTTTGTTGGCATTGTGTAATACATGTTTATACAATTGTGATTACATGCAGAGATTTAATCTTGATGTAGAATATGATTATATACTTATGCCATGATTATAGCATGAGAGAGTGATAACTGAGACTTCCAATAATAAGAGCACGACAATTAACATTTTAAAGGAAAAAGGACTATAAGGGTTACTAAATCTGAAGTATTATCACCTCATCTTCTTACTAGTTTTGTAGCTCAAGTTGAATTGTCTCTTACAGAGCAACATGAACCATGCTACTACTTTGCATACAAAAGAAGATTATGCAGATCGAAATAGATAAACTTCAAGGGTGGTTGTTGCCCTAGTATACATATACCAGTTTTTATGCATCTTTTTGTCCATGTAGGAATTGTTTTAGGTCAAAATATTGAGTTTTTTTAATAATTGGGTGGTGGAAACTCAAAAAATGTGATGTGTCCCAACAAGTATGTCGAGACCTCGGTACACATACCTTAACCATCTTGTGGGCCAAGGATAGGTTATGTAAATGGCGATAGACATGTCTAAATGTCTTTCCCTCTCTAAGTTATGGCTTCTTGTTGCTCCTTTCTTCTTCTTGGTTTAAAGGGCAGAGCCATCATGGCCAAGAACCACTTGTTTTCTTCATGTGGGCAACATTTGGCCAAACGAAGGATTCAAATGATTGATATCCTCTTGTGCTAATGCCAAAAGTGTTAGCTTGATTGGAGTATGTCTTCCTGGGGGTGGAAGACCTGAGGAAGAGAATCTTGTTGAGATGCCTACAAACATGAATGTGCTTCTAAACTGGTAGTTGCCTACGCATACTTCCTGCTCAAAGCAATGTTCAGGAAAAATCATTTTTCCAAACATACAAAATTCCTTCCCTTGAATTTTCAAAGAGGAAATTTAGAAAATTAGATCTATATTTCCGGTTTTTACACAATTTTTCTCTATTTTGGGGTGGAATTTCTCCTTTTCCAGCATTTTTGAAATTGAAAACGACACGATATTAAGCTGAGACACATTTTTCTTGAACACTGGCTAAGGGATGTGTTCGTTGCTTGATTAGGATGCAACTAATATTTGGAAGACAAAATCAATGTCATTCTTTACATGGATAGATATGCAAAGGTATGTGTCTCTTGCATGACCACGTTACATGGCTAATATTTGTAAGGGCAAATTGGCTCTAGCTATTATAAGGTAGAGCCATAGGGATGTGTTCGTTGCTTGATTAGGATGCAACTAATATTTGGAAGACAAAATCAATATGCTGTTCTTTACATGGATAGATATGCACCACCTATCCTTAGAGGACAAGGATTTTTGACTCCAATTTCTTGGTTTATAAATGGGTCCTTCATTAGAAAGCCTTGTGATTTACTTTCAACTTTTTGTTTATTTTAGACCTCTTTTTCAACTTTTTTGTTTAAGCTTCCAACATGAGTTAGAGCTTTAAATTTGTACTGGTTGCCATCATTGAGAGAGAGAGAGAGAGAGAGAGAGAGAGATAGTCCAAAGCAACAAGCTCAATGTTCCCAAGCTTGTTCCGTGCAAGAAGAGTTTGTGCCAAGTGACCCCAGTTTCTGTTCAGAATTTCAATTCCTTCAACTTCCTGCTTGGAAATCTGAATCTTCCAAAGTGTTCTTTACCAATGTGCCAGCTGTACACTTTTGAGCGCACCACGCATGCTCCGCCGACCATTGTGATTAAAGAGAAATGAAAAAGAGCACACTTCTAAGGCGGCTTAGATATCATGATCTGCTTGCAACAGTAGGTTGTTTGCTACTAGATGTGGAAGATGTTGTAGGCAATATTGTGATGGGCTCCAAAAAAACATATCTGCAATCACCACATACATGATCCAATGAGTATAAGAAAATTGAGGCAAGCTGTCAAAACAAAACCAGGCTTTTCTCCAGATGTGCCCGATTGGCACTAGGACGAGTCCAAGTCCGCTTGAAGGGTTTTTGGACCTCTCTAGTATTAGTCATGATGATCATTGGTATGTACTATCAAGTTTATTGAAGGACTTCAAATCTCCCAGACAAGGATGGCCCTCGGTAGGTGAAGGTTTGGGTTTTGAATCTTGGTGGCATCGTTGAACTTTCCACCATCAGAGTCATTTGTGCATCCATAAGAAAGGGATCCTTGTGATCACGCTTTCTTTTAAATTTCAACGCATTCAAAAAATCACAAGACTGGAGAAGTACCCAAGTTTTCTACATGTAGGAAAGCTCACATACACATGTATATACACACATACATATATATATCTATATACATATACTATGTATGTATATATATAGTTAGAAAGGGAACCTTGCGATCAGGTTTTCCTTTAGATTTCACACACACACACACACACACACACAGATATACAGTATATATATATATATATATAGCCCCCAACCTCAACAAAAGTAAATAAGCAAATTTTTGCATTGGTCATCACCTGTAAAGAGCAGAGGCAAAGGTAGCCCCAAAGCAAGGTCCAAACCAATAAATCCAAAAGTTGTTGGACCAAGCGCCTGAAACAACCGCAGGGCCAAAGCTTCTGGCAGGGTTCATCGATGCGCCTGTGTATGGTACCCCGACAAGATGGTCTACTAATACTGCAAATCCAATTGGAAGGGGTGCAATCACACCTACATCAAGGTTACAGCAATAAGAAGAGAACAAAAACAAGAAAAACAAAAACAGAGTGGAAGTAAACATTTTAACAGTCATGGGTTTCTCTAGCAAAGTTATATTTTTTCAAAGACCATAGCCATCACCACATCAAGAAGACGCCAAGGCTCAGCTACTACTCCCAAAAATGCTCTAAGAGTTCTATTTTATTGATCATATATATGTAAACAATTGATGGTGTTTATGTACTTATTGGGCTATTTATATTTGTATATATATATATATATATGTGTGTGTGTGTCAGGGGCTACAGGACAACGCCATGGACCTCTTGCCCAACTCTTTGCAGAGGTGGCCCGCTCTTTACATGCTCTCCCCCTATTCTTAAGCGTGAAATCCCTCCTTTCACACATGTCTGCTCCCTACACTAGACTTTGGCAAAATTTTGTATTCCTCAATGCACAATAGCGTACCACAAGTACCACAGGGGAGAAGTGAAAGACCCAACCCTCTCTGCAGAGGGGGCCCGCTCTTTACCTGCTCACCCTATTCTTAAGTGCAAAACCCCTCCTCTTACACATGTCTAGCTCCCCACACTAGACTTTGGCAAAATTTTGTAAGTATTCCTCAATGACCAATAGCGTATCACAAGTACCATGAGGGAGAAGTGCTAATTTGAAAAAATGTGATATGACTTCAGCACACAGTAACAAGCATTTCTTACCAGGGCCTCGTCTATCAACTGCCACCCCAAATATGACAAAGATGAGAACAAATGTCAACATAATCTCCATCAAGAAGGCTTGACTTGGATGCACTCCATTCGAAAGATCATGCGAACCCAGAGCGCCAACCCATAGCTTTGGTGTTGCATCTCTCAATAATGCTGCTCCTATCACTGCCCCCAACAACTGCTCATAAGTGGACACGACTGAAAAGCCCATAAGTTCAGAGAGTACACAATTTGCTTTAACGCATGCAGACCTATGAACATACATATACATAAACGTATGTATATATAAATATATATATGCATATATACATAATACATTATGTGTGCGTGCGTGTGCGTGTGTGTGTGTGTGTGTGTAGCGGGGTGCAAACATGTGACTAAGATTAACGCATTTCACAAGATACAATGAAAGCAGACTATTCATGCCGTTGCTTCCTATTTTGAATTTGAAAACCTTCCAAATTAAGGAGGCAATTAGACCTGTGCTCCGACATAAAGGCCAGCCCGAAGCAGGGTTTCTTTGCCAGCAATGACAAAGGCAAGGGTAACAGCAGGATTGAGGTGCCCGCCTGATATGGCTCCAGTAGCTCCTGCAAGACATGCTATTGCCAGTCCATGAGCCAAAGCAATAGCGACCAATCTGCTTGGGCTCATCCCCAAGCTCAACATCCCTATTAAGAAAAGATAGACAAAACCTGATTATGACCAGTGAATCAATGCCATGTTAGGAAAAGCTTCACATTCCTCAAAATCAAATGTGATAGACAGTGAAAGATTAGTAAAAAAGATTGTTCCAAGACCTTTGCATCAACTCATTTCCATAATCACGCTTAAAAGATGAGTAAGTGGTACCAAAACTACCCTCTTGACACAGTTTTCTGAACGTAATCTCCTATATAAACCATCATGAAATATGACCCCAGCCCACACCAATATGGCTGTGTGGGTAGAGCTACTCAGTGTGGTAATCACACAACATGTCTCACTAATGAGACCCAAGTCCTATTTATAGGACTCACTTAAGAGGTGGCCATGTTCACACTTGACTGGACATAGCTAACGCACCCATCCTGAAGTCCGGGGACATACCATGATATTTAACCAGATGCCCACCATTGTATGCTGCTAATTGGAAAGAGAAACTAACTACCACCTATTGATGAAATGAAACTCTTAAAACATTCATATCTAAGAAGCTTACCAGTTGCCACAACTGAGCCACAGCCAAGGTACACAAATAGCATGGTCCCTATCAGTTCTGCACCTGCAGCCTGCCATTGCTCTTTGGAGCGCAGCGTTTTCCTGTCTCCAAGTTCAACCTGTATTATGGACCCAAGTTTAGAGGAGCATTCTGTAAGACGAGCAAACATTACACAGAGAAGTAGGAGCACATCTCTTGTCTAAATTCAGCAATCCATATTAGAGTACAAGCAATGGTCAAGGGCACATATAAACACAACCAAAGTTCTAAAGCATTGCAGGCAGACGATGGCAATGCCTGGAGGCGGGGGGGGGGGGGGGGGGGGGGTCAACATCTCAAAGACATAGAAAGAGCACATGCTTGCTATTAGTCCGTCCATTGCTCTAGAACGCTTAGCATAGTCACTATCTTTCTCTCGAAAGGCAGTGCCAACAAAACACTTATAATTTTTAGTGAGAATTGGCATAACAGATATAAATGCATACTAACAAGGGACACCCGTTTTTGGGCTTCTTGTCCCCTTTCTCGTCCCGCTCCCCCCATCCCAACACCATCCCGCGCTGTCCCCTTGTTTCAAACCTCCCTTGTGGAAACAAGATTCCCCTCTAAACCCTGTCCCCGTCCTGGCTGTTCCATTTTGTGCAATGTGCATGTAGGAGAACATGCTATTACCCTTGTTAGCACTCCTTAAATGAAGTAGCACACACAGATGGCAAGTGTGGGTTTCGAGAATACAGAACCAAATCTCTTGGCAACCTAGGGTGACAAGGAAGTTACTGTTCCAATCTATATTAATGCAGAATTGTTATCGATAGGATCTCCTCTTCGTGCTCATGAGCTCAAAAGAGAGATTAATGGTTGTTCCTTGGATGAAACTTAGCAAGCTTGCAGCCTTGGTGTTGGACTCCTCTACTTAGGAAAAGCTCCATGGCTGGACCCCACAAAGGCTCAAGATGGCCACGAAGCGCCACAATCTAATACGGCTATCGATGACAACAAGGTGCAGCAGCTGATCTTTAACCAAAACAAGTTGTGTGATGCAGGGAAAGAAGGTGAAAAGCCACACTGGCTTTCTAAAACATGGAGGCTTTAAGCTAGGCTAGGGCAAGAATTGTAAGCTTATCTTGTTAGAGTTATGTTCGCCCTCTAAATGCTTTCCTCCTCATTACACATGCATCAGCCCTTGGTTGTGGGTTGGCCACCTATACACCTACTGGACAGGGATCTCAGGCACATTTAGGGTTTGCACCAACACTTCGCCTCTCTCAGGCCTATTTTGGCCATTTTATTATTTTTAGGATAAGAGTTTTAATTTTGGTCGTGATATTTGCCCGACCTTACCCTGCAGGGCTCACTATACATGCATTCACAGAGCTTTCCATCTGAAGCAAATGGGCTCTCCAGCCTTTGTCCATCTCTCTCTTCTCTCTGATGCCATTGTCTCTTTCTTCTCGCCTTCCGCTACACACTGTAACATATCTCCCTTCACATGAGGCCACTTAACATCCTAAGATAGAAAATGGTTTGTATGCCTATCTCCCTTCTCCTCTAAATGTTTTCGAATGGTGAGAAACACAGGAAATTAACTTCACAGGCTGATCCTCATGTCATACGACTATGACCCCGCTAGCACATTAGGAGTTGTGATGACCATGTACACATGGAGCTCTTCATTTTGTGTTTTCCAAATCTAAGTTGCACATAAGGTCTTCAAACTGAAACCAGCTTGATCCTACACATACTAGATCTCCTATAGTGAATCATTGGAGCAGGCTCATAATAGCCACCACACCCGAGTACGTCAGAAATTAAGAATATCCATCAAGAATATCATTATGGGCAACATACAAATACCGTAAAAGTAGAAGAAAGGCTGCAATGGGGATAGGAACCGGCCTACATAAGAGGGTGAGAAACAGTGTGTGTGACCCACTTCTCATGCCCCTCAATATAGAAATACGTATCATGCAACATCTCTTGCAACACAGATTCAGGTACGTATTTTTCTGTATTTGACAGAACTAACCTTCATAAAATTGAGCATAGTCACAAGCTTAACCGCTCCTTCGACCATGGTCTGGACAGAAGCTGGAGAACTTGCAGGTTGACCATGTAGCTCCACCATGTGAGCATCTCTTTCTGTAGGAGGAGAGCTGACAAACTGTGAGCCCACCGCCCTTGCAACATATGGGGGAACCTTCATGGGAGGGGGGGATGCAGGCAAAGTCGGCAGCACGGGTTTGTTGTTGGGTCCGCCGCCAGCCCCACTTGCACCTCTCTGCTGCTGTTGTGGATTAGGGCTTGCTGCTTGCTGTTGGCCTTCTCTCTGCAGCTCAGAATTAAAGAACTCTTGGTCCGATGCATCTGTCAAGTGTAGAGGCACATAATTCGGGCTCTTGTTCACTATGTTCCCGAGTCTTGAAGCCGGATGATGGAACGCATCCATCTCTCTCTCTCTCTCTCTCTCTCTCTCTCTCTCTCTCACACACACACACACACACACACACGCACGCACGCACGCTCACAAACGTGCGCGTTCACACACAATCCCTAGCACACTGGTGTCCACAAGCTGATCGCCATTATCGCTGGTTCCGAGCTTGTTCGCTCGCTTGCTCTTTCGCAATCGTCGCCCCAACGCAGCGCTTCAATCACCTACTGATTTTTGAGGAGAAGAAAGAACAATGGTTGAAAACAAGCATGGTGGTTAAAGGGAGGAGAGAACGAAGGGAGGAGAGAACGTCATCTATGAAATTGAATCTTGATAGTGCTACATAAAGGATGAAGGTTTGACTAGCATGGGAATCAGTAACGTTTCACAAGATTATAGTCCACACGATTTGGGGTCAAAATCATCAATTGAAATTGACTCCGAGAACGAAGAATCTGAGTTAAATCTTAGTGCAAATGTGGGAACAACCCATTCAGGGTCCAGTGGTACCCTAAATGACAATCTATCCAAGGGAGCAGAAGACACAAGTAGCGATTCATCTAGTGACTCTTCACTAGAGGTCGGATGTAATAAAAAATTAGACAAGAAGAGTAAGAGATATAAGAGGCGACGATATTGAGCAAATGTGCGTGCTAAAATAAATGAAGGTTAAACCATTGGATTTCTTAATGAGAGTAGATACAGAATGTACTATGATCCTCTAAGCCAGGAAGAGTTACAAGCCATCCACCAAAAGAAAGCATCCAAAGAACAAGCAGAACTTAAAAAGATCCAAGCAAGAGTTGAGGCTCGAGAAAGACAACAACGCAAAAGACGCCAACGAGAGGCCAGCGTTGGAGTTACACATGCATTCCACGTTGAAACAGAGGAGGATTGGTTGGACTCTTACACACCTCTACGATACTTTATTGAACTAAATAGCGCTTATGAAAAAGTGCTATTTAACGCCTTGTTAAACACGAGTGCGAAATATAATCTATTGTCATATGGAATGTGGTGTCAGTTGGGAAAGCCACCTCTATCTGAGAGTATTGTCATAAAATCTAATATCTAATATCTAACCAATCCAAATGATTTTCTCATATTAAATTGATCACTTAATGTGGGAGAATAAACTGGAACAAGTGTTAAGATATAGACATGTGCTTATAGATCTATCTCAACACGGGGCCAATGGTAAAGGGGGCCAAATGAGAGATGGTCTATCAAAGAGCAAGGCTAACAAATGGAACATACGACCTTAGGGTTAGCTTCATTGAATACCTCCAATAATGTGTGTAAAAGGCCTTTGACCTTAGGTAAGCTAGGGCTGAGCTTGAGGCGCGGGAACCCGACCCAGCTCGAGGTGCTTGTCCTGCTTGATGACTAAGGTGCTTGATGATTGAGGTGCTTGAGATGCTTAATTATTGAGATGCTTGAGGTGCTTGACATGCTTGAGATGCTAGGGTTGCACTAGATGCTAGGGTTGCACTTGAGGTGAGAACCGAGCCTAAGCTTAAAGTGCTTATGAGCCAAGCTTGTGGTGGGAACTGGGCCTATGCATGAGGGGCTTGAGGTGTCAAAAAGTCAAAGATTCAATCCCTACAAGGAGGGGGCGAGCCCTACATGAGGGGGGATGAAAGAGAACACCCACACACTCACACAAGGCATGCATGGTACAAAGAAAGCAAAAGAGACACTTGTCAAGTTCCTCCTCATGTTGCCCTCATGGTGTGCCTGAAGCCTATTGGTTGGCCACCCAAGGGGTCCAATAATAATTTAGGAGATTTAATTAATTGATTTAGCATTTATCTAGCCCTCTCTCTCAAAAGGGAAAGGGGGACACTTGTCTCAAGGCTACCTTGCCGCTTGTAATGCGTCTTGCTTGTGATTGGCTAGGCCTGGAGGGGTCCAATGAGCTTCAAGCATGAGCTACAAGGAGGGGTCGACCCAAGTAAGCTAGGGGGTTGCTTAGGGGGTATACTCACCCACACACACTCACAAACACTCTCATTGTGTGCTATGCAAAGTGCAAGAGCTCCCTCTCCTTCTCCAAGCAAGTAGAGGTTGAGAGCCTACACCAACACTCTTGGATATGGAGTGCAAATCCAACCAAGAGCCATGCTTCAATGCTTAAGCTTGCCATCTCCTTCTTCTTCATTACTATGCTATTATGTATGCTAGCAACAAGAGTTATGATAAGTGAGGAACTAATTCTTTCTCCTACGAAATGTTTCTTCTTCCTCTTCCCTACACTCATTCCCTGCTAGCTCTCTCCACCTTCGAAGGTGTTTGAGGTCTTGGGACTGAGGCTTGGGATAGTTAAAGCTTTCTTCAAGTTTATGTTATGTTTGTGATTCATGAAGCTTTCCATCTTCATTGCATCACCTAGGTCACAAAGAACACAAAGATTGTATTGTAACAAGTCTCTCTTAATGGGAGAAATCATAATACAAATGCCTATTGGAGGGGGGACCGGCTCCACATAAATCCAGTCCTCAATTGTTGTCATGTTCTCTAAATTCTCTCTCTTGCAAGAGTATTGTTCATGCCAAGTTAACTAATTTCTATGGTTATGTTGCTATCTTCAATTATGTTCACCTGCTATGCTCACAAAGTCATTTCTCAAAAGTACTCTCATTAATTTCCGCTACTCTCAAATTAAATAGGCCAATTTCATTACAGTATTATCCAAGTCAAGGGTGTCAACAAGAAAATAACTGCGGTTTTTAGAATCTGGCACACTTCTATCAGTTATGACAACGAAGTTGTAGCTCAAAACTTTTTGGTCATGCCTGCTAGAACTATGGAGGTTAATAGAAACCTAGGATGCACGTGGATGATATCCAGCAAAGGCACTATTAATTGGGGGACAGGGGGTGTCACAGCATAAAAACCAACTCTTAGCCCTGCCACTCAAGCCATAGTCCCTGAGATATTGCCTCTTAAGGAAATAAAACCCAAAACATTGCATGTCCAAGAGGTTGAACTATATGTCGCCATAGCCCAACTCTCTAAAGCTTCAACTGCTGTAGTTGAAATAAAGCTTGAGACACACAAGACCCATCCTCATATAACAAAAAAAACATGCAAGTGGGTCCCTAAAGCTTCTTTAGCAACCATAGCTAGTGCAAAAAGACAGGAGCCTGGTAAGAGACGTCCCACTCGTGCAAAGAAATGTTGCGTTGGATTCCTAAATAACTATTGGAAGCCCAAGGCTACTATGAAGGAAATGATCAAATCTAGGTGCCAAAACGTAAATTGTGCTCTTACTTGTCACCTGGCCCATGTGAGCCCAATCTTGTAGCTCCAAAACGAATTTAGAATGGGGAAAGAAAAAAATCACAGAATGCTACACACCCGCTCCAGAGCTAGTTTGGGTACCGGAGAAAGAACGATTTGTTCCACCTAACTCAGGAAATAGGAAAGTCAAATGAAGCTTCTTGCTCTTCATGTAGTTCCTATACGGAAATAGAATCTTCGACACAACCTCCACCTACCATTGTACATATCCATACAAATAAGGAATAATTTTCACCTCCCTTTGTAAGTTCACCACCTACAACAACGTTGCAAATAAAATCATGGGAGAGTACTTTACCACCCTTGCAACTAGATGAAATGCCTAGGGTGGTCGAAAACTATTGGTCAAAGTCTTCACGCATAACAACTTGGAACAATTGTTTTCAAAAGGTGATGACATCATTCCAAAAGGTATGATCTATCCAAGGAAGGGGGGAGTGTTTGCTGACATCCATCATTCACTTGCTTCCCTCTCAACCTTTCTCCACGACCTCTCAATCTCCAATCTTAGGGAATGTATATATAAAGCCTTATACTCAGAAAACAAGATAAAAAAGTAAAAGAGCAAGAACCACCAAACAATAATCTGAAAACTTACAAGTTCTATACATAACACAAAATCATAAAAACACATTATGCACAAGGACACAACCTTTTGACACGACCCTTATAATGTTTGCACTCTAACCATCATCTATCGGTGTGTACAGATATGGCTAGTACGTTAGAGTCATCCACTCCTGCCTTGGGTGAGAGGTACCCTCGTTAGTTTTCACAAGTGTTTCACATGGTCTTTCCGGCGCTTGCCTGTGATGAATGGATTTGGTAGGTACGCTAGCATGTGAGAGAAAATTTGACGAGTTAGAATGGCTGATACGTCTCTTGACCATGACTGATCTATACTTAGTAGAGAGCGTTTCTCCCATTGCACAAGCCTACTCTTTTGACCAAGATGACTATAGACGTCTAGTGACCTTCTTAGTACAGAATGGTGCCTCTAATGATGAAGACAATTTACATGATTACACAGATGGCACATATGGTCTCACGGATAATGACTTTGTTTTTCTCGATGACGAGAATAGGGGTTTAGCCTTAGGGTTCCCCCCAATCTCTACAATATCCTATTCTCTATACTCTTTAGGGGGAGTGCAAATAATTAGGTTAGGGTTCCTTATGTTGTTTAATTGTGTTCAATAAGGGTTGGTGCCTCTTCCCACTGATGTGCCTCCTAGAGGTATTCTTGTGTTTTATAATGTGTACAGGAACGTGTTGCTGTTGTTAGGATTTGGACCATGGGAATGTTTCTCTCGTTCACTCTTCAAATCAAGCACGATCATCAACACAAACAGGTTTTTCTTGTCCCTTAGCATTGCTCCTTATCTTTTTTGCATCCATGTTTGTCTGCTTTAACTATGATTGGTAGCATAATATTCAAGGAATTTCCTTAGTATCAAACATTAAATTCAATGTAATTTTTTGTCATAATCACTTGTCTAGGTTTAAAAGTCAAGCAGTCCGACTAAGCTAGTTTGACCAAGCTAGGCATTAGAGATCTCCTCTTAATACCATGGGGAATGCATTCCTAATAATCAATGGTTACTTAGGTTCTTAATCCGATTTAGGCAGCATTGTGTGCAATGTACTAGGTCTTTCTAGTGGGCTTAGTCCTTATTGACCTTTAGCTTAAGTATTGTAAAGGGAGTTTACTAATGTGATGAGCTTGGGGACGGTAACATTGTTATATGACCCCCCAAAGTTACCAAACTAAAATGTTGAAAACGAACCAGAAAAAAAAAAATCAAAATAGATGAATTGCGAGTCAAGGCTGTTGCAGCCATATATGTACAAAAATGACAAATGAAAGAGTTCCATGACTAGTACGTGCTAAACAAGGAGTTTCAAAAGGGAGACTATATATTAGTCTATACCTTGAAGCAATACTCCAAAAAATTGAAAAGGCAAGATAATGGTCCATTTGTGATCAACGACATATCACCTAGTGTGCTGTAAAACTTGCGACATTAAAGGGAGAGGAGATGCCTAATTGGATCAAACGGTTGCAGATTAAAGAAGTACCATTTGCCTCTCACGGCTGATATGTTGGATAAAATTCACCAAGTGAAGGAGCGAAAGCAAAAAGCTCAAGCCATTAAAGATCAAGCACAAGAGAGGAAGCAATGCCACAATGTAGAATCTTAAGTGGGAAGAGAAATCTTAGCTTGATTTGGTACTTCACTCACATGTATCGCCTATGGTACTAGAGCCCTAGAGGTTCCCAGTGTGGGCGCTTTTCCTTGAAAAGCAAAAAACCCAAGGCATATAAAATAAGCACACATATCAAAAGTGAATCAATGAGAAAAGACTTTGGGGGATCAAAGAAAAGGGAATCAGTCAGTCGATGATTTCATGAGAAATTCCTTTTAGCGCAGCTTAACTACAAGGTCTTCTAGGTATAGCCTCTAGTCAGCCCTCAGACATGAAATACGTAGCTCTCACGATTTAACAACTTAATTGACCAGAGAAAATTGAGAAGCTTGCCATGGTATTAATAGTTGATCTCTAGTACCTTTTGACCGTTAAATTAACGATCTTAGACTTGTTTAGTTTTTTACCTTTACAACTGTTTATGCGTTAGATTATATTACTATTTATGTCTGATAAATTGTTTACTATTCTGTTACCAATCAATTTGTCTTCCTACAACTGCATATGCTTTTTAATTGTATATAAGAATGCAATTACTGTGCCAATTTTGTTTGATTTTGCAGTGATTGAAGAAGACTAAGGACATTCATCTCAAATGCTCTTCCACGAACGAGCTTCAACACAATAGATTTGAGGACGGAATCTACATCAGGAAGGGGGGCATGTTAACCGACAAGTCAGACACTGGAGTCAGCACTGGGCGAATAGGAAGCTTGGGGACTGCCCAACGCTCCTTGTCGCTTGGTGCTGACCTTGGTGTCAAAGACATTCCATGTGACAGTGAAGTCAACACCGAGCGAATAGGAGGCTTGGTAATTGCACAACGCCCCTATCGCTTGGTGCTGACCTTGGAAAATAGGCATCAGCCCAATAAACATCCACACACATTACATTGTTTTGAGTCAAAGACCGGGCTTGTCGGTCCAATAGGAAAAGGGTAAGAGTGATCACCGATGAGAGGTGCACTCTAACTGGAACATTTAAGGGTTATTTGGCTAAGCATGGGTGCTCAAGTGTGAATGGGCGAGCTCATATAAAAGTCACCTAAACCTAAAAATCACTCATTCTCTCATTTGTGACAATTGAAGAGTGCTCTTGCTCCATCTCCATCTTCTTCTTCATCTCCTTGTGTATGTGTGTATACGCGCGGGTGTGTGTGTGTGTGTGTGTGTGTGTGTGTGTGTGTGTGTGTGTGTGTGTGTGTGAGAGTGAGTGAGTGAGAGAGAGAGAGAGATAGAGAGTGATCGAGCGTTGCGACGGCGAGGCGGTTGAGCATGGCACGACGGTAGCTCCCTCTTCTTCGCGGCAAGGAATCTCCACGAAGGCGAGCGTAGGGCGGTGAGTGACACACCCTTGCTCTCTTGAGCTTGCTAGATTAGTCTGGTTGTGTGCTTGCAGCCATTTGTGGCTCGCACACAGTGTACGGCAAGTCCCTTGCTTTGACACGTGCGACAAATGCACACATTACCTTAGGAGTGCAACTGCATTCTTGGGATGTGGACAACTCTAGTTCCTTATTCGTAGTCAACCCCTGCAAAGATAACTGGAGTGGCTTGACATGTGATGAGAAGAGGGTCAAGCTGCTTGCAATTAACCTATCTAACAAGAAGCTATGAGGAACTCTCACACCCTCTATTGGTCTCTTGTCCTTAGCCTCTCTCACATCGCTCGACCTTTCTCAGAACAACCTCACCAATTTGTTATCCCTCATACCCCCTCCCTTACCCTCCTTAACCTCAACTACATGTCCAACTCCATGATAACAACTAACAGCCATAGATGTTAGCTCTCCACTCTTCTCACGATCAACGTCAACAACGCCCGATCCTTGCAGCATGTGTCACTGGACTACATGCAGATTTCTGGCTCATTGCCGTAGGGGCTGGGCAGCAACTTGCCTTCCCTCTAGACCCTTTTGTTGTCCCACAATTAACTCCCCCACACACCAACTACCAGCTGCCACACATGAACTGCTCTCCTTCCACTCTCTACAACAGCTAGATTTGTCTCACAACAATCTATTAGGGACATTTGATAGCTGGTGCAAGAGTAACCTCTCTGCCATGCTGACGTACCTCGATGTGAGCTACAACCCACTGCAAGGGCCGATTCCCGCGACCTTGACCAACTCCAATGCCTTGAAGCACTTAGATCTTTCCTTCAACAGCTTGCGGGGCTGCATTGCCACTCTTGTGTCACAAGCTCACCTTTGTTAGGGTCAATATATATGCCATGACGCTCTCGGGCTCACTTCCTTCAGAGTTTGGTCTCAAGCCACATGATAGGAGAGAGAGTCTAGACCTATCGAGAAGGTCATGGTTCACCCTCTCGTTCTGCTCAATAGAAGGGGAGAGAGAGAGAGAGAGAGAGAGAGAGAGAGAGAGAGAGAGAGAGAGAGAGAGAGAGAGAATAAAATACAGGGTAGCACATTAGCACATCTCACTCTTCCCAGTTCAGCTAGCGCCATGCCTCGTCATTGTGAAGTGATGTACGTCTACTTTTCATGATTAAGTGTTAGTCCAAAAATATTACCATGTCCTCCTAATATCTGTTGTCGTCCAACCAATCAAAAAGATATTGGCTTGTCTGGGTAATGAGTATCCTCTATGTGCTTGACCAATCCAAAATTTATGCAGTTTTAAAAAAATATTCTCTTTTTTTCACTAACAAAAAGGGAACACATCACTATGGCCTTAGCCCTTTGGGTAGGCCAAAAATAGGATCATGGCACAATTCCCAATGAGATCATACCGAGTGGTTAACCTCCACACTAAACCCCATAGGGTATTAATGAGGGCAAAGCAATGGGATCAACAATTGTTGATCCTCTGCAAGAATCTCGAGACTCATGGACGCTTAGGAAAAGTGGAGCGCCTGCTTTGAGCCTCCTAGGCTTAGACCCACGAGCTTCCCCTTGCGAGGTTGATGCTCTAACCACCTCCCTCGTGCGCACAATGTGAAACCCATGGCAAAAAAAATCCTAATAAGTAAATTTCGATGCGTGTCCCCCTTGTTCGAGTTTACAAAATCCGTCCTAGTTTACTGTTCTTGAAATCGGACGCGGGCCTTCACATCTCGTGCTTCCCGCCTTGAGTTCAACACCGTGGATCCCATGGTTGGGCCTTCATTGAAGACCCCGTGTACTTTAGTGTTGAGAAGAGGTTAAGGTGGATGTTATGTTAACTTGGTTGGCCCGAAGCATTTTTCTCAAACAAGGCTAGAGGACGCTCCACGTAGAACTAGTCTTACTTAGTGGACATTGCTATAGAACATAACAAGACATGTGCAGATTGACATCAAGCATCTAGCATTGAAGTAAAAAAGTACAAAGTGCATTGGCGAACTGTTACAAAAGAAGTGCATGTGTATTTGATATAAAGATACAATGATTGAGATTGAGCATGTACCAGTGACAAAAATATGTGGCTAAACTTAAGGAAGCATTGAAATGGGAAAAAATACGCAAAGCATCAACATACTATAAAAGTTAAACTGCACTAATGACTTGATAATAGTGTATGGACGTCTTCCAATTGTGCAAGCTGGAGGACAATATTTGTGTCAAGCTACATAAATGCAATGTGAATAGTTAAACATTTTGTCTTGCAATGAAGCGTCACAAAGTGAAAATGCTAAATATATCGTGCACTTGACAGTGTGGTCTCTAGAAATTATAAGGAAGGGAATTCAGGCCCTGCCCCGTAGGCTTTATGTGTTGGACCAAGCAAATCCATAGGCATGATGGATGCAGATAATGAACCTTGCACTGTTGTCGAGTTGGAGTCGTGATTGTGTCGAAACGTCCACTATTTGTGAATATATGTGCTTTCTCTGACACACAAAACAAGAGTTATTACAAACACAAAAGATATAGGAGACCTTCAAAACGTGGGACAAAGTCCCCTAAATCTATGAGCCCATTGTCGTCCTTCTACGTGCCAAAAACGCGATGTAGGAGAGCTTTTGATGATGCTCAAAATGCAGACTATCAGAAAAGAAGGGCGATTTGCTTTTCATGTCGTCCACAGTCAACACAAGTGATGAGCTCTCTAAGGTTGGATCAATGCATATTCCATGGTTGGGATTGAGCCAAGCGGCTCAATCTCTTGGCCTCATTTGAAATAAGCACCTTAGGCTTACCACTAGTATGTGACCACGCACTGCTGCGGCAAAGAAAAACATGGATTCATTTTTTCTTTGCTTTTCTCGTCTCCAAGGGAGCAACATGTATGATGTTTTAACATGCATGTTGCATATGTATTGCAAATACAATATCAAAGAGCACAAACAAACTCATGCCATATGAGACACACCATAAGGGTGCACGGATACACACACTATCCCATATCCCCCCTCTTTTTTTGCCTCTCCCTACTCATGCTTCTTTCTCCCTTGTGTGCTACACTTGCCTTGGCTTCCTTCTATTTCGTGCCACACCGAGCACAACCCCGCTCAAGCCACACTACAATGTTGCTCCCACACCCTTGTGTGATGATAGTGTATATGTGATGACAACCCTTTCCTTACATAGCTCTTGCATCATGATAGTGCATGTGTGATGCCAACCCTTCCTGTACATAGCTCTTATGTCCATCATTACCTAGACTGGTGCCGCCACTACTTTGCTAGCACACCCATATTACTACTAGTGGAACTATGGAGTAGTACCATCAATAACATTGACTCGCCCACAAGCTAGCCTATTACCATCACGTTGTCGCTAATGAGTTGTCTCCTTTCTCTCTAGCGTGCACACAAAATTTCTCGATGCTACATAGCATTGTCGATCAACCATGTGGCTATGGCCACCTTGCACAGTCTCAATCTTTTGTTGCCATTGCAACATCTACTATAGTTTGTTGAGAGTTTCAAATCATATAGCATGCTCTAACATTTCTCCCTTTAGAATGACAGCTTGCAAAAAAGTGCTAACTTTTTCCCCCACATTTTTGCTTGGGGTGATCCAAGTCACTTGGTTGGTCAAGGGAAAGAGAAAATTATACAATCTTTTGATGGATAAATCAAAAAGAGAGAGGAAGATTGATATACTATATATACTTGTTTGTATGTGTGTGTGAATAAGAAGAAAAATTTGTAATAATCCTTCTATCACCCAAGTGAGGTATGTTGGTTATCCTAGTTCCCTCTAACGTATAGGTTTTGAGTTCACGACTCTTGGAATAGATCTGTGAGGTTTCTTCATATTGTTCCTACCACGTTAAAAATTATCTTCTTCTCTTCTTACTTTCTCTCTTATGGGTAGTTGAACTGCACACTCACACAAAAAGCCAAGATTGTGTTCCCCATTCTTTCTATTGATGGCACATGACTACAATTTGTATAGTGCCAGGATTGGCTGCAATCTGGGTGAAGCTTCCCCCCTCTTATCTCCATGATTAGCCAGGAGCTTGCTATATTATCTCTAGGTAGCGTAGGCCCGTAGGGGTTAGTCTAGGCAGAAGCATCTCTGCAAGAGGTGGAGAGAATGAACATGTATGCAGAGGCAAGGCTGCAAGACCCTTTGAAGTCACATCTCTTAAGATAGCAAGATAGATCCCCATCATCTCTCTCTCTCTCTCTCTCTCTCTCTCTCTCTCTCTCGCACACACACACACACGCGCACACACACACATGTGCGCATGCACACATACACGGGGTGTTGCAGTCTGCACGTGAGGATAATCTCTCTCTGTCTCTCTCGTTCTCTCTCTCTCTCATTCTATCTCTCTCTCTCTCTCTCTCTCTCTCTCTCTCTCCCCAAGAGTATTGGTGAGAGATCTATATCACTCTCTCTCTCTCTCTCTCTAACACACACACACACACACACACTCTATGAACAACAATCTATTCACTCTTTGACTCTCTTTCAAACACACACACTCTCAGCAACCACTTGATCTCTCTCTCCCTCTCTCTCACTCTCACTCACACACACAAAGACAACATCGTAGGAGCGCATAGATAATCTCTCTCTCAATCATTTACCAGGTTCAAAAAGGTCTTTCTCTCACTCATTCACTCTCTCGCTTACACACACACACACACACACACACACACACACACACACACACACACACACACACACACACACACACACACACACACACACACACACACACACACACACACACACACATATGGCTAGTTCTGGCATGTTACTTTTTCCTTGGTATATTTTGTAGGGACCGTTGGCCGGGGGTGCCCTTAGTGTATAACTGCTTGAATCCAAAAATCTTTTTTAGTAAGTGGTACCTTAATGGTATCTAACCCTTGGTTGTTAATTGGGTTAAAGTGGGGAGGACGCATTGCCTTGCTATATCCTTGGTATAATTGGCTAGTCTTGGAAACCTTGGGTCAATAATGGCTTGAATTCACTGTATAAATCTAAAAGGATTCTAGAGGGTGGTACCTTAATGGTACCTAACCCTTGTAGTTAAAGGGGTTATGTTCATTTGGTGGGTCTCCTTGCTCTGTAAACCCTGGCTTTTTCCACTTAACTTCACGGTGGCTCCCTCCTGACGAGTCTGCGCTACTGCGCCACTGCGCCACTAGGTGGTATCTCATTCTCTCTCTCTCTCTCTCTCTCTCTCTCTCTCTCTCTCTCTCTCTCTCTCTCTCTCTCTCTCTCTCTCTCTCCCCCTTTCTCCCCCCGTCTTTGTACTAGGCGGCACTGTTGTTTACCTCGACCTCTTGATGACGGGCCCGCCTTATTGCACTGAAGGAATGTGGAAACTTGCTCCAAACACTATAAAAGGTGAGCTCCCATGCTCACTTAGCATTGGTACTGCATGATTTTTTGGTGTATGTATGTACTTGAGAGTTGTGGTCTATACATTGGGACTGTGAGGGTGTTACCCGCAAGAGGTGTAGTGTTAACATTGTCGGCTCTATGGCAAAGTCAAGGATAAGCAAGCTATTGTGGAGTTGGCTGCTTCGACTCAATCTCAGGTGACCTATGGAATTGATATGGACGTCCATATTGTTTGATATAATATGATTCACTTGCTGTTATGGTGATATTCTTCTTGCTCATGTCGGAATATACATAAATGGCAACTTCTATTGTAACATTTACGGCATTGATTGTTTTCACCGTACGGGTTTAGGAAAGGCTTTGAGTTATGATTAACCTATCATTGGCATATATATGTGCATCCTTTTGTCTGCGGCTTTGAAATTCCCTTTGAGGTTAGGGTTACCAGGCAATGCATATCTACGGGCTTTTTTAGGCATATTTTTTTGGATAACTTTAAAAGGTGGTTTCTTCTTGCATACACTGGATAAATGTTGCCTTGATTTGCCATGATTTGCTATCGTAGCTAAATATAATGACGGAAGCTCTTGATGAACGTCCCTATATAATAGGGTTGGTTTTCTTGGGGTAATCATACGGCCTGCTTTACTCTGTTATGGCTGGCGCGGCTGGTATAATACTAATGTTGTGCCTTTGAATTTGTTATCGAGCTTACCATCACCGCTCGGTTTTGGTTTATACTGTTTTAAGTGGTGTGGATAAAGAGCTTTAACATTTGCTCTTTAGCCATGAATGGGTGGTTGTGTACTGGGTTATGATTGATTGTGGCCACAGTGGTTATTCTATTGTTCCTATATAGAGGGGTTGATTGGTGTATACCCTATATAGTGGGGGTAACCCATTTGTGGGGTGTTAGACATCGGCCAATATGGTCTGGGAAAACTGTCGTGGTGGTTTTACTGAGGTTGATGGGACTCTGGTTAATTATCCAGCGTTCCATTCTTGTTTAATTACGGTCCATGCTGTTGTGTTTATGGTTCTTGGGCATTACTGATTAAATGTGCTGAATCATTGGTTGATTATGATGGATGGTGGCCGAATACGTTTATGGTTTGGATGGGTTGTGAATTATGGTAAATTTGGTTATAAATTAGGCTGCTCATAAGGCCATATGTGGTCGCTTATTACATTGAGGTTATGGGAATTTGTGGCACACATCCCTGGCTTTTTGAACAAATAATGAAATATGGAATATAGGGTTTAACACTTATACTTACTACCTTACATATGGTCTCCGACTTCAACTAAATGGGTGTTGGGATTATTTACTAATGTCTTTTTATGTTATAGGTGACTCCAAGGTATAGATTGACCGCACGTATGAGTATTGTCATTGACCCTGAAAAATAAATGGAAATTAATGCCAAACAATGTAAAGGCAAGAAACAGGAATATGTGGCCCACTTTGAAGCTAAATTGACTCATAAAACTCGTGTCGGGCCTTATCTAATGAGAGCTTGTAAAGCACATGGAGCTCCATATGGTTTTCCACATTGTAAATGAAACCATCTCTAAATATATTATTGGATTTACCTGTCTTATTATTTATCTTTGAAAGCAATTAAGCTGGGTGACATCTATAACATGTGGGATACCCATGCAAAGGTCCTTCATAGCCCACATCTGATGTGAAGTTGTTGTATCTAAGTTTCAATTTGAAAATGTGCTTAAAGCGAAAATCTATAAAAATGGAATTGACCGCCACTGTGTTAAGTTGGAAAATAGGCCGAGCGAGTTCAAAGACCTTGTAGATGTTGATTATGATGGGGATAGGTATTTCGACCGAGAGGGAATGATGTACTTAGTGATTCATAACCCGTATATTGTGGATAAATGGGGAATGACCAGCACCAAGGATAAAGTAGATAATGAACCGGTCGATGCACCACCCAAAATGGAGAAACAAAATGCGGTACTCAGACGCACCAATGAGACTGAGCACCTTAACATAGACAACACATATGTGGGGATTTATAAGTTCAATAATGGAGACCAAACACTCTATTACAGATGTGATGGGCCCCACATCAAGGAATTAACCGACTGGAAAAAATTGTATGTTCACACTTACACGGAGGGTAGAAGTATTTAGGTGGTCATAATGGACAAGTATGGCCGAAAGTACTCCCCAATGGACCAGAAGGAGTTAGAGAGGTATACATATTTTGGAGGACCACTCCACCAATACTATGTAAATCCGGAAGCTGAAAAAACCACGACCACTCACATCCAACCTGAGACTATACTTGAGAGTCCCTTGAGAACAAGAGTGGAGGATTCTTATGGACATGAACGAGTGCCGAGAAAGAACCCTTAGGGTCGACGACGACTAGGGCTTCCATGAACACACATAGGGGCAGCTATGTTCCTGAATTCACTTACACCACTGGAATCCCTCCGACTATCACAAGAGATCGAATTGATGAACGTAGGGCGGATAGGATACCACTGTTAGTACCAAGAGGAGATTACGAACCAAGAGAAGCCATCCTAGGGGGACCAGGAGTTGTTAGAATGGTTGCAGAGGCCAGGCGTATGCGACCATCCCAAGTGGCAAAATGCTTACCCAAAAAGTATAATGGATCTGGCGATCCGTATGCCCATGTTTCAACCTTCAAACAAGTATTGAGAGCGAAACAGGTGACTGATTTCCACACTCAGTATGAAGGATTTGGGTTGACATTGGAAGGTAATGCCCTGACTTGGTTTCAACCATTAAACAACTTAGAATTCCCAAGTATTGAGCAACTTCTCTGAGAATTTGCTGAGGAATTCTCAAAAAGAGGGATCAAGCATAACACTGTCTCCCAGATTTATGCATTTAGGCAAAAGGAAAAGGAAAAAAGTGAAAGAAGCATCGCTTTGTTTCAGGCAGTACATTGAAAGATGCCCTGCTCGAGAACTACCTCAGGACGAAAGACTATCAGTCCTTTTCATAGAGGGACTACGAAATGACACACTCAAGAAGGACTTGCAATTGAAAGCCCGTGTCACCTTTGAGCAAGTCACGAAAGAGGCATTGTATCTTGTAGATAACTGCAAAGCATATGGGGAGGTGACTGAAGACACATATCAGGGGACTAGTAGCACCTCTTCAACTACAAGTGAGTCCACGACAAAATCGGGAGGGCAAAACCCAACTGTACCGGACGTTGATTGAGTGATCAGGAGGATGAACCAAGGAAACACGACGAACCCAAACACACGACAACCGCTCACCCAAAAATGCGATACTTGTGGGGGTGACCATCCAACCTAGTGGTGCAACCTTCAACAAAGGCCAGGAGCTAACGCACAACATATATTGAAATGGTGTGCTACAGAACAAAAATGGACAAACCATGAAACTCACGAATGTTTGTACAATCGGAACTATGTTAGAGAGAGACAATACGGACCACCTGGAGGACAACAAAATCCACCCCCTCCAAGGTACCAAGTGGGGCCAAATAACACAATCTTGGGTCAGGAAAAAGCTCAACCGGTGTTGGGACATCAACCTCCTTTACCCCACGAAAATAGGGCTATGGTAAGGATTTCTCAACCCATAGAACCACCATCTGATCAGAGTATGATCCAGGTAATCTCACACCTAGAAGATTCATACAGTACTTATGAAAGGGAAAGTGATAGGAATGCATATGCTCCAGAGGGATATAATCCATGGATAATTCCAGAAGAAATGCCTGAGCCCTCATACATAGCACAACCAACCAAAAATCATTACCTAGTCGATGAGAATATGCTAATGTTTATGGCAAATCAAGGCTACAAACCTAGAGGCTACCCTCCTAGAACAAGAAAACCAATGGGAGCTCCTCAAGCTTCTCCACCACCTGTAGGACCATGCTATGAATGCGGTGGGGATCATTGGGCTAGAGTGTGTCCAAACAAAGGAGAGCGGGTGAAATTTTTTGGATTTTGCAACGGATGCACGACGGACCATCTTATTCCACACTGCCCAAAAAACCCCAAAAATAAACGAAAAGCAATCATGAACAAAATAGGGATTGTGCCAAGCTCAAGTGGATCAGAAACAGAACGGAATATTCCAATAAAAGCGGTCACTAGAGCTCAAGCACATGAGGTAGCAAAGAGTGTCCCGGCCAGCCAAACAGAGATAGACAACTTGTCTGTCCGAACCCTTAGAAAATCTTGGAAGGCGAAACAAAACAAGATGAAAGCCAAAAGAGAAAAAGAAAAAACAGCATTGGAAACCAAACTGCAGAAAACAAAGGAACAACTTCAAAGGGAAAGAGGCCTTAATGGTAATAACGAGACAAAGAAACTGTCGGAACTGCCATCCGGGGGGCCAGTCCTAGTAGACAAGGTGGTTGAACCCTTCGACGCAATTCTGAAAGCTTACAAAGCAAGGCTAAAGGCTAACCAAATCCCAAGAGGATCGATGGTTAACGTACCCTCATCCAGGGTATGAGAAAGAGAGGCTAAAGATGTGCAAAGAGCTCATTCAAGCCGCTCAAGCGCTTATGGAACCATCAATTCCTACGACTCTGAAAACCGAGGCACTCATACGAGAAAAGATTCGGGAGTTAGATGAGAGGGGAATTGAAGTGAATAACCTACCCAATCTGGTCGATGAAACACCTTTGGACACGAGGGTAGTAGCCAATACAACAGATTGAATGCATTCTCAGGTACCACTATCAATTCCGGAGGTAGAAGAACAATGGCCTCAAGAGCTATGGGAACAGATCAGGAATAGGAAGGACGGGAGTGCCACACTTGTGTCAGCTCCTATCTCGGAGATCCACCTGGAGCATGAGATCTACCCAAATGACATCCAATCATTGTATGGAGATGGAGGCACATCGATATCGGAAGACAGCAAACCACAGTCATTGAAGACTTTACCTTTATTTATTGGTAACCCTGAAACTCGATCAGAGGTAAGGAAAGTTCCATCTCAATGGAAAGCCAATCCTAAGATGATGGACACTAAAACTCTTCACGAGCTGATGTCATCACCTATCCATTGTACATTGACTTTGTCAGAGTTGCTGAACATTAGACCGCATCTTTGGGAAGAGGTCGCGAAAAATTTGGAAAAAATAGGGCTTGTAATTTCTTCAACCGAGGTTTCTTGAAACACATTAAAAACAAAACCCTCAAAGCAGACTAAACACAAGCCAGTGCTAGTCAACAAAGTAGGGGACTATTGTGAAGGTGAGGAAGGAAATACTACCCTACCGGTAGAGTACTAGGATGTAAAATCGATAGCGATATTGGATAGTGGAGCCGGAATTGCCATAGCCACCAAAGCAATGTGGAAAAAATGGGGAAAACCTGCTCTAAGAAAAATGAGAATGAAACTTCAACTAGCAGATGGGTACCTGGAGAGACCTATTGGCATCTTGGAGTAGATTGTAGTAACCTCTTGTGGAATTTCATACGAACACACCTTTGCTATCATGAATTTCAATGAGAGCAGCAATTTCAACATCATTCTGGGCAGACCATTCATGCGTCACCTCAAAATGGTCCAAGATTGGGGTTACGATTATATCTATTTGAGGAACAAGGATGTCACTACAAAAATTAGTGTCACCGATCATAGCTTTAAAGACGTAGACAGAGCCCCAGGAGAAGACCTGTCGACGTGGTTCCAGAACAAAGCTTACCAATGGACAGAAGAAGCTTCGAACTTTGGAAGTCTAAAAAAGGAAGATTGCATTCTTGATAGGACTGTACAAGATGAAGCATACATACTAGAGCCTTTTCCAGAAGAGATGTTCGAACCGTTTGGATGGCTACTCTTGATGTTTGTGTCAACAAAGTGACCCTCACCAAATTTTGTGACGAGGAAGGGTACGATATCATTCCATTCCAGATGATGAATGTTCACATAACTCCAAAGACTGAGGAAGATGTACGTGACAAGGAAGGGATGGCCGAGTGCCGACGCATACTGGACGAAATCTATGTAAGGGACCTTGTCCAAACGAATGACGAAGAAGAGTTTCAAGAATCGACTGATAGGGCGCTACGCAATGGAGCGTAGAGGTCATGCCACTACTCACAATCGGCTTTTTGCAGATAGAAAGACAACCATCAATGATCCATCAAACACTGAATCTCATCCTTTTAGCAGGACGACTGTACAAACATGGTAAGGATGGAATACTGAGACTATGTGTACAACATGAAGATACCACCTACTACCTCAAACAAGCTCATATACAAAACACGGGGTTTCACACTGGTGAAATACAGACAGGCCAACGGTTACAAAGACTGGGCGTCTATGGCCAAACATGGAATACAGTGTCCATAAATATGTAAAATCCTGTGATAAATGTATAATACAGCCACCAGTGGAACATGCCACAATGTTTCAGTAGTACAAGCACCAAAATGGAGTGCTTACATCATTGAGTACTTGAAAAACAAAACCTTTCCAGAGGAATGGGACAAATCAAGAAGGAAAATTGTTGAGGAAGAGGCCAAACACTATCTACTCATTGCCAACCAACTATATAGGCGGGGGAAAGACAAACAATTACGGCTGTGTGCTACAGAAAGCGAATATTACGTCATCCTAGATCACGCACACGCGGGACAACCCAGAGGACGCTTCTCCGCTGATAAAATGGCAAAGCTAGTGCTAAACTCAGGTATATGGTGGCCGACCCTCTTCATGGATGCAACAACATACGTCAAACGATGTGACGAATGTCAACGCACGAAACCACCCCTACGGAGAGATGACATGCCACTGAGGCCGATGATGGGAGTTCGCGCTTTTGCCAAATGGGGCATTGACTTCATTGGTCCCATCAACCCTCCAGGATACAAGACACACGCACAATACATTATTGTAGCAACAGATTATATGACGAAGTGGGCGAAAGCCAAAGCAACCCAAAAAAATGATGCAAGGAGTACAGCTCAGTTCCTTTTTAAAAACGTCTTTACGCAGTATGGACTACCAATCGAAATAGTAAGCGATAGAGGAACACACTTTGTGAACGAAGGCATTGAGACTCTCCTTGACGAATTCATGGTGGTCCAGCGAAAGTCAGCACCCTATCATCCGCAAGCCAACGGACAGGCAGAGAGCACTAACAAAATCCTATGCACCGTGCTCACCAAAATAGTCAGTGACTCAAGAAATGATTGGGATCAAAAATTACACACCGCTTTATGGGCTTACCGTGTAGCTTTTAAAACTTCCATTGGCACGACTCCCTTTAACCTGGTCTTTGGAATTAATGCGATACTACCATTGGAATTCCTAGTCAAATCCCTCAGGGTGGCAACACAGTTAGGATGGACAGGCAATGAGCTATTGGAGAGACTAGACACCCTAGAATAGTTAGATGAAACTAGACTCAAAGCAATAGCTGGGATATATGCTCAGAAAAAGCAAATGAAAGCTTTTCATGATCGACACGTGATTGGTAAGGAGTTCCAGAAAGGGGATTACGTTCTCATGTACACCCTGAAACAACACTCCAAGAAACTCAAAAAGCGAGAAATGGGGCCTTTTGTGATCCATGATATATCGCAAAGTGGTGCTGTTAAACTTGAAACATTGGCAGGAGAGGAGATGCCTAATTGGACGAGTGGTTGCAGGTTAAAAAATTATCTTCTTCCGCTGACACCAGACAAACTCGCAACACTCCATGCAGCCGCTCAACGCAGATGTCAGGCACGGGACATTCGGGAACAAGCACAACAGGAGACCAAACTCAGAATTGAAACGCAGAGAACAATCAAACTTTCAGAGGAAAGAACAACAGGTAATGGCTAATCAGCATGCTCCGATAGCATCCATACAAACCGCGACTACATGGTTAGGAGGAATGGATCTACGTATTCAGTTACAACTTGCCGACGGCACCACCGAAAGAGCGTTAGTGGATACAGGGGCTAGAGCTAATGTGGTTAACTACTCCACTTTCAGAAAAATCACGCAGGAACCTTTAATGCCAAACACTATGGGGTTCAAGGTCGCCAACAGAGGTACTATGGACAGTCTAGGCCACATAAATTTGCCAATCAATATTGATGGACCAGTGTATCCACATCAATTTCATGTGGTCGAAGATCATCAGCTCAACGAAGCAGTTATCCTAGGCGTATCGTGGATGCGCACTTATCAGGCAACACCAAATTGACAGGACAACACATTACGCATCGAATATGAGGGCCAATCTTTAGCCACGCCATTCATACAAACGGACTATGAATGGGAACCTCTACCTTCGCCACATGCGACAGCTCAGCAATCATCCATCACCAAGGTTACAAAAATATGGGTCAAGAAATCAATCATGGAAACCAAGCCCAGGCAATTGTGGATACCTAAACGCCAAATCAATACCCGTAAACCTACATTGCCTAAAAAAAATTTAAACCATCACGAATTGCCCACCGCTGTTGTCAAACGGCCTAAACCGATGGACCAATCTCTTCGTCATCCAACCACACTCAAATGGGTATGGCAACAAAAACAACATCGCCTTCACAATGCCTCTTCTAGTGGATACACACCTCGGGAATTTTGATGGCAACCCAAAAAATGCCAACAACCACCACCATCGGCAACATCAAAACTTTTGCAGTTCACAGTCAAACACAGAGCACGCCTTCTACAATTACTATTGTTCGAGCCACGCAGCTTCCAAGGAACCTCGCCACCAGCAGCCACTGACATATTGTTCAACACCTATCTCTTGCACAACAATTTGTTTTCCCATGCATATCCTCCATAAGCATCATAGAGCCACACTATACGGCTATGCATAGACACGTGCTTTATTCCCATGCACTCTGACACAAGCTCGTCGCGGACGACTCACTTTAGGAAGGGGGGGAAAGCAGTTGGAGTACCACTTGTATATACCATTACTATCATCCTATTTCTTTCTTTTCTTTTCTTTTTGTTTCCTTTCCTTCCCGTTTTCTTAAAAACACAAGTTTTCGGAGCCTGACAGACTCTTAGTCGGCATAATCATGAGCCATACCGTCACGATCTAATACCAGAATAAGAGTATGTATATAAGGGAGGTGACACTAATTTTGGCCAACTAATAATCATTGTAAATAATTTTCTTTTACAAAAACGCAAAAAATGACAGGTAATCAACAAAAATTTGATAAGTTGAGCCAGGAAAGTCAGAATCGACTTTTGAAAGCAAATGCCGAAACTTCAAAGCAAAGACTACAACATGGCAAATATAGAAAAATTCAACACAAATATGGAAAAATGAATTTTGGACCAACTTCTGAAGGATCAAAACTGCAGATCGGATGCCATTTGTAAACCAAGTGTCAGAATGACGAACAATTCGAACCACAGGTGATGTGCCTAGCAAGATATGAGCAATGAAGGTGAGTATAAATGGGGCATTCCGCGTAGACTGGGATCATATAGTAAAAAAAGGGCAACAGAAGCTCATCTGCATTGAGAGAGAGAGACAGAGAGCCACAGGAGCATAAGGTTTTCGGATTTGCTTCTGCCTGCTGCGACCACCTCGGTGGATCTCACTACACCAGATTTGACAGGTATGATCATTAACCTTGCAAGAGCATGTGTGTGTGACCCATACTGCATTAACAATACCAAAACAACAAATCAAAGCAATACAAGGTCACAAAATCGGCAAACTCACAGGGCCAATGTGGCAGTCCAAAACACATCAAAAACAAGGAAAACTTCATCAGTAGACCCCAACTACCTGGCAGAATCAACCAAGCTAAGAACAGTAGGAAAAGGTGTTGGAACATGGATCGCGATCCATGTTCCCAAAACCCTAAAATCAAGGAAACTCCTATAGGAGAAACTATAGAGGCCTAGGAACAAAACCCCATGACTGTTTTTGGAGAATGCTTCCCAACGTCTATCGCGATCCATGTACCTTTTTGTCAAAATCAGGATCAAAGAGGTTCACTAGCTGGACAATGTACCAATAGTCCGGGGGTTGTAAAATGATCACAAACAATACTCTAAAGCTCATTAGATCCACCTGGATTGCTACGGTCAGTTTGTAAATGGTCTTTTGGTCAAAAGTACTGCTTAAGTAATTTGAAAAACTTCAAACTTTCCTCGAAGTCTATCGACAAGCAATGGTAACCTAAGAAGGGTGATGGGATCAAAACCAAGCAAAAGTATACTTGCAAAATGGTGAAACTTGAAAGATTCAATTTGCCTTCCTAAAAGACTTCAAAGTTTGGGGAAACTTGCCAGGGAACCAAGCAAAGCTATGAACTACAGACCTCAACCATCAGAAATCAATGCAAGGGGAGATTTCAGGCAAAACATGACTCCAAAAGTGGTGGCCAGAAATAGATTTGGTCAAAACGGAAAAAATATGGCCATAAACTAAGAAATGGGGCAAACTATGGAAAAACATGTCCAAAATTGAAAAAATTTCACCAATGTACTAGGAAAACCTATAGGAACCAATGTGCACAAAAACTGTGTTCAAATGCTTCCCAACATGGATCGTGATCCATGTATCTTTTTAGCCAAAATAAGTAAAATCCATGCCATTTGATTCAGGATGATCAAGAAAGCCAAGCCATGAAGTGTCGAGCCATTTGAATCCCAAAAATCCACTTTCAAAAGCCAAAATCTTTGAATCTATACCTGATTTTCAAAATTTATCCCAAGTGTCAAATTATTGATCCAAATCCCAAACTTTTTGGACCAAGTCATAATCAAGATGAACCCTACCAGATGGTATCAACAGTTTTCCAAAATGTTGCCCAACATGGATCGCGATCCATGTACCTTTAGCTCTAAATCCAGAGAAAATTGCTCAGTAGCATTCCCTTATGCCCAGCAACAACTTCCCAAAGTTAGAATTTTAAAAAGCTTTCCAACATGGATCGCGATCCATGTTCCTTTTTGCCAAAATCTATTTGTTTCATTACAGTTTTGTGCCTATAGTAATCCTAGGTGTACTGGTGAAATTTGAGTAGTTTTGATAGAGGTAAGCTCGCTTTTTTATTTTATGGTCAAGTTTACACTTTCCGACAACTTTGATCAATGGCTAAAGCTTGCAAATTGGCAACATGATGCCTCGAAGGAAAGCACAGAAGGAGTGGCATGTGGCACCCTATGAGATAACCGACATCTCATTAAATGAGAAAGCTCACCTCACAGAACAAGTACTTGAAGCAATTTCGGCAAACATTTTCATTGGAAGGTTCCAAGCTGCAGCTAGAGAAATTATAAAGGCCACCATCTTTCCCCGAGAAATGTGGACTTTGCACCAGAATCCAGAAGTGCAAGCAGGGGTCAGGTGTTTACAGCTCGACAATTTCTTGAGACTGCCTCCTTGGGGAACGGATTTCAGACGGGCTCACGAGCTCATAAGCACAATTCAGTACAATGGGGAAGCAACTCTGACAGACAAGGACGGGGCAACCGTTAAGGAAAAAATTACAACTGAAATCATAAATGAAGCCCTCCATCTGCCGCAAGGGACGCACAACCTCTTGCATAAAACAAAGGCCATCGACAATGATAAGGCCTTTTTGAAGCAACATGGTCACAAGCTGACATATCAGGAGTTGATCTACTCAGAAACGGAGCTGTCGTTGCGTCTCATATCCCAGCATTTCAAGGTACAGAAGCCACCCAAATATACTCAACCTTTGTTGCATATGACAGTGGTGATGGCGATGGGTTTGGCTGAAGGCAGGGTGGTCAGTTGTGACTTTGGCAACTACCTTCTTGACACAATTGTGGAAGCAAATCTAAAGGGCGGTCAAAGAAGTAAAGCTTACATGAACGGAGGACCCATGCTCACACGAATAGCCTATCAAGCATTGGGCATGATTGATGATCTACCACTTGCCCAAGCGCAAATTGACCTAATCCACAGATCTAGAAGAGACGTGAGACCAGTGGGGCAGGGCCTTCTACAAGACCGAATCCTGGAGTCAAACAAACCAGGCAAAGTGCACCTCCAAAGGATTCAGACAGTGAGAAAATAGAGTTGGATGCTCGGAGCAGCCAGGAGGAGGGATCCAACCCATGGGATACTCCTTCTGAGTACCAGTCTTCGAAGGAAGAGAAGGATACCCGTTACACCCTGGGATACACTCGATTAAAGAAAAAGGCTACACATTTGGCAAAAGCTATCCCCATCACTCATACCCGGAGGACAATGGAAGAGGCACAGGCATTGAGGGAAAAGCTCCGCCAACAAAAGAAAGATCACCAGCAAACCAAAGAGACATAAGCGGATAACGAGAAAGAAGATGATGCAGTCGAGGATGTTCCGCTGATACGCAGGCAGACAGAGGCCTTGGAGAGGATCAAGCAACAAAAGAGGAAGGAAGTTGAAGATAAACGAGAAATTGCCAGCAACAAAGAATTCACAATGAGCTCAAATGAAATATGGAGCAGCGGCAGCAAGAAGAATCAAAGAAGCAACGCGTCGATGATTTAGAATCATAGGCTAACGAATTCGGAAAAAGTAAAGAGGAGAAAAGTCTCTCGCAAGGAGAGGGCATCATGAGACACAAGAAGGACAAGACCAAGACCTCAGTTCGCCCAAGGATGCTGAGACAATTTTAGAGAGGTCACAACAAGACAAAAGGGAAAGTGCAGGACAGTCGGAGCAAAGAGCAGACAAAAAGCAGACGGAACAGCAAGGCAATCAACAAACGGAATCACGGACAAAGCCTGCCACAACCCCTGACGCAATAGAAGGTTTAAAACAAAAGGAAAAGCAAGCTGAAGTGGTCAAGCATTCAGATCAGCAGGGGCCAAGAACGCAACGCACTCAAGCGGCCATAAAAGAAGGAGCGGAGATAGTTAGCTCCTTTGATATTGACAGTCACCTAGAGTGATCAAGCTTCAATTCCAATGTCAAAGAGCTCTTTATAACCTCAGGGAGTTGGAATTGGAAGATAAAAAAAAGGAGGTATCTCGAACAGCAGAGCAGAATCCGCGCAATTGAAGCAGCAAATCGAGGCACTAAAGAACGCACATGTCCAGGCGCAATCGGATCTGCAGAGAGAAAGAGAGAATGCAAGCTACTATTATAAAGAAGTGCAGCAATTCAATGAGGCGAATTCAGCTTTACATATCGAACAACAATGCCTCAAGGAGGAGCTAACTAGGGAAAAGGAACAAAAGAGAAGCTACAAGGCTCGTATCCCATGGTTAGCAGGTCTCTCACTCAACTATTGGCAATACAGGAGACACCCTCCTCTTCGACTATGCCTGCAGGCTCTACTTCCTTGAGCCAGGAGATCAAGGAGTTAAAAGAAGCCCTAAAACAAGAAAAATATGATAGACAGATCATGACAGCAGGTCATAGGGCCCTACAAGAGGCAAAGGATGAGGAAATTGAAGACTTGAAAAAGCAGTTGGGGGCTGAGGCAAGAAAGGAAGTAGAGGATCTGAAAGCCAGTCAAACAAAGGATCAGCCGGACACAGGAGAATTTGAGCAAGGAGAAAGATCAGATCACTTTGAGTTTGAAACTCAACAAACGAAGATAGCAACTACAAGCACTGGAAAAGGCACGCAAGAGTCTGCAGATCCAACCACGACATCCACCTCGAAGTCGGCCAAAGATGAAATTCAACGTAGGATCTCAGAAGTCAAAGACCCGTCGCACAAGGCATATCTGCAATATGAATTCAAAGTGCTGGAATCAGCTGCCCTCCTCATGTCACTCCAGATGAGGTTGTAAAAAATTTTGGGCACGAAATGATCTCTCTACCGTTGATGCGGCAAAAGGTTCAATTATGGCAGCAAAAGATGCTCCCAGAAATTGAACCAAACAGCAGAGGGGATTACAGAGAGGTCCCAATCACAGCTTTTCAAATTGAAACAGTCCTTGATAATCAACCCCTCTGGAGAAAGAAATGGTTCGATCAGCGACCGACTGACGAAACGTACTACAGGAATGCGCCCAACATCTCAGGATCGACCCCACTTACTGTCCAATCAACAGGCGGCGATCCTGGGAGAGTTTTTACTGTTGGCAAAGCAAAAGATCGACAATGCTGAACTACCCTGTGATAGCCAAGCCGATCAATAACAACCCCCCATTAGAGAATTACATGGTTCAAACTCTGAAAGGAGTCATCAACATGATGAAGGAGATCCCAGATCTTGCTTGCCAGATGTTGGTAAAGATTGCTAAAATGCTCATCACGTGCATTACAGCCTTCAGAGACATTGAAGCGGCAGAGCATCCATGGTAGGTATTTGTTGAGGGCACACGGGGCATCTGCTGGAACATGGAGACAGAAATCCCCAACAAAAATATTATCATGGGATTATATGCAAGAGTCATGTTTCTGCCATCTCAATACATGTAGACCTTCGAAGAAGCTTTCATGACAGGTTTCTTCGAAGTGGACTCTTCCATATTCAATCCAATGACAAAAGATCTGATAGCTCGTCACATTGCTTATCAGAGCACCATTGAAAATAATCCTTTCAGAGAACTGGCAACCAAAGTCGAGATCGAAGCTAGAGCGCAAAAGTTCAGAAATCTCACTGCAACACTAGAAAGAAGGCACTAAAGTGACTTCCCTCAAATGCAGCTTGCATGAGGGCGTGCAAATGAATAGGAAGGGGGGAATGTTTGGTGGATACGTGTAACAGACTTGGACACTCCAAGTCAAGAATCAAGTGTGACAGCACCAAATAACCACTTCAAAACAATTCATAGATCACAATAGATTTGCACTGGCCCCAAAGACTGGCGCCCCTTTCGGTATTTCTTTTTATATTGATCAAATCAAAGTACAAGAGAGTGGCTACGGTTTCACTCTCACACTCCGCGTCCAGATGCTCTGAGAAGTGAAGCCCTCTCCACATATTTAAAAGTACAAGGGATGCCCAAAAGCAGAGCCCCAAAAGCTTTCCAGTTAAAAGCATAAGAGCTCAAAAGCTCTTCTCTCTCAAGCTCTCTCTCTTTTTTATTAAAAAAAAGCATTCTCTTCTTTTTCTCTTGCGTAGAGTAAAAAGCAACGCCCAAAAGCTGTTAGCGCAATTTGCGGCGCAAATTCCAGAATTCCGTATCAGCTGCCACGTCAGCATCCTGACAGTTTTTAGGGTTTGCTGAAATTAGGGTTTCAACCAAAAATTAGGGTTTCAGCCTGAAATAAGGGTTCAACTGCTCGTAGCCACGTCATCACTTTGTGACATACCCCCCTCTTGAAAGCATTGTAATCGACCGCGATTACGCTTGCAAAACCGACAAAAGCCATAAACCGTCTTAGTAGACATTGACTGTTAGTACCTACGTACTAGGAACGCACATCTAGCACATGTACCAAAACGACAGTCACATCACACGACATCACAGGACATCACCAGACATCACAGGACATCACATGACATTCAACATTTATTCGGATCTTAGACCATGATTTATCGGCAATGTAGCTAGCAATCACATCTAGGTCCAATCGAGACCTCATCGATGTCCGATTGACTAACCCCTATTGCAACCATGTCTATTCGAGATCAATCAGACCAAAATGCTGCAGTCATTTCGTCTATTAGTTCCTGCACTTACAAGAAGTTAACAACAAATCAGTATCATTATCAGGAATTCCATTTCATAAAGTCATACGGCAGAATACTGTCAGCTCTCAGTATCCCTGAAGGTCAAAGAGACATCAGTGACTCTAGTATCTAAATCAAGGCATCTGTTGACAAAGGAGTGGAATGATTTCCCTCTTGTGCATCCCACTGCACCAGATCTCCGGCCAAGCTGAATTCTAGGTTCCATTTGGACTAGACTATGCTAAACCAAAAGCATCGATGTAAAGTTTCACAATCTGAGGAGTATCTGCTAGGTCCTCCTCCTCCATCCACTTTGCATCAAGTGCAGGATAATTCTTGAACTTAACCAAGAACCGCCTTCGGACTTTACCCTTATTCTTCATATTCTTATGTGCCAAAATCTGTTCAAGAACAAGGATCTCCTCATTTTCTTCGACTTCGGGTTGCTCATCAGGCTCCCCATCATCAGGTACATTACCTTTGAAAGGTTTCAAGAGACTCACATGAAATGCATTGTGAATCCTCCAAGTATCTGGCAGTTTCAATCGGAAGAAGACATCATTTATCTTTTCAGTAATCTGGAAAGGGCAGTAGTATTGCATACTAAGCTTTGGAAAAAGCCTCCTTTCCCTTTTTCTTTCATAGGCGTGCCTTCTCAAAACGTAAGAGCACCCAATCATCCTCCTTCAATTTCATGTCGCGACGATGGCGATCCACTGCCTTCTTCTGTCGTTCGTGAGACTTTTGTAAAGTCTCGCGAACCTTGGCAAAAGCCGTATCCAGATCTCGCGTATATTCATCCGCTTCAAAGATCTTATCTTTCGCGCTCAGGAAGGGTGGAACCTTCGTAGAACCTTCAACAATCTCAAATGGCGCCTTCCCCGTTGAAAAGTGTATCGTGTTATTGTAGGCAAATTCCACCAAGGTAAATATCTTTCCCATTGAGTCTTCTGATCTGAGATATAAGACTTCAATAAGACTAGAACCACTAAATTGGCAATCTCGGATTGCTTGTCAGTCTGCGGGTGGAATGATGACGAGAACTGCAACGCGTGCCAATGTTCTCCCAAATTGCCTTCCAAAACAAACTCGTAAATTTGGGATCTCTGTCGGAGACAATCGTCTCAGGCATGCCATGTAATTTGAAAATCTGGGCCACAAACAGTCTCGCTAAATGATCCGGCTTGACTGTTTCCTTCACTAGAATGAAATGAGCCTGTTTGCTAAATCTGTCAATAACAGTCCACATACCATCGTGACCACTCTGTGTTCTCGGAAGATAAAAAATGAAATCCATCGCTATACTTTCCCAGGGGCGGGTGGGTATGGGTAAAGGCTATAAAAATCCCTGTGCCTTATGCCTGTCAAACTTGACCTTCTGGCATACCAAGCAACTGCGAACAAACTCTTCCACATCCTTCTTGAGTCTCGGCCAAAAGAAGTATCTCTCTACCCCTTTCATGGTGGTAGCAATGCCGCGATGACCCGTAAAAGGTGGACAATGGCATTCAGTCATAACCTTTTTTCTCAACGGCTGTGTAACACACAACATAGTCTTTTTCATCAAGTAGCCTTCTCGAAGGGAGTATCCAGCTACTGTCTCCCCATCCCGTATCCGTGTGAAAATATCTGCAAAATCTGTATCTGTGGCATATTGATCGACCATATCCTCGAAGCTCCTATGATGTATCACGAAAATAGCCAGAACCAACGGTTTTCGAGACAAAGCATTTGCCACCACATTCTTCTGTCCCTGCACATGGACAATCTAGAAGTGGAACTATGACAAGATGTTCGCCCACCGCATCTGCTTTTCCGAAATATGCTTCTCTGACAAGAAGTAGTGCAAACTCTGATGGTCTATGAAGACAGTAAAATCCGCTCCGAGTAGGTAATGCCGCCACTGAGTAAGAGCATGGATAACCGCCAAAAGCTCTTTCTCATAAATCTGTGCTGTCATCTCCGACCTAGAGAACAAACGGCTCTCGTAAGCTATGACATGGCCTTCTTGCATCAAGACCGCACCCAGACTACGACTACAAGCATCACAATATAATTCAAATGACTTCTGCAAGTCCGGCAAAGTCAAAATTGGTCCCGTAGTCAATTTCTCTTTCAATGTCTGAAAGGCAGTCACCTCTATGGGTCCCCACGAAAAAGGTACTCCTTTCTGTGTCAAGATATGCAAAGGGGAAGCAACCTCTTCGAACTTTCGTATGAACCTCCTGTAGTACGAACACAGTCCCAAGAAGCTTCTAACTTCATGGACATTCCTCAAGTCGGGCCAAATCACGGATAATCTCTATCTTGGCCGGATCCATTTGCACTCCTGCTGTTGCTGACACAATGTGTCCCAAAAAGTGTATCTTTGGTAGGAAAAATTCACTTTTCTTTGCATTAATCACTAACTTCTGATTTCGTAATGCCTGAAAGACCTGAAGCAGATGATCTCTGTGTCCTCCCTCGTTCTTGGAGAAAACAATGATGTCGTCAAAGAAAGTGCCAACAAATAGCCTGTACTCTCGAAAAATCCTATCCATCATCCGGTTAAATGTCGCAGGAGCATTGGTTAAGCCAAAAGGCATCACCAAAAACTCAAATAACCCAAAAGTCATCCGAAAAGACGTCTCCCGACGCTATCCTGATTTGATGATATCCACTCTTCAAGTCAATTTTGCTAAAGCACGAGGATCCCTATAACCTGTCGAGTATATCATCGATCCTAGGAATCGGAAATCTGTTCTTGATGGTGATTTTGTTGAGAGCTCTATAATCGATGCACATTCTCCAAGATCCGTCTTTCTTCAAAACCAGCAACACTGGAGAGCAATACGGTGAAGTTCTAGGCTGGACAAGACCCTTTTCCAAGAGGTCTTTCACTTGGTTCATAATCTCTTCATTCTGTGCTCGGCTCACACGGTAGGGTGGCCGGTTCGGTGGTGTACTACCAGGTATCAAATCAATGGTATGATCTTCAGGACGAGCAGGTGGTAACTCTCCTGGCAGGGCTTCTGAGATGCAATCGGCGTGAGAGTGTAGAAAATCTTGGCATTCTTTATCAAGTTTAGAGATATTTGTCCTATTATCATCACTCAACTCTTTCATAAAGATCGAGTAAACAAACAGATTGGATTTCATTAATTTTGAAACGGCCGAAGCCGATACAATAGGGACAGACTCGCCTTTCAGTTTAATATCAAGTACAATTGTTCTACCCTTTTCTGTAGTCAAAGTTGCTTTTCTCGCCCGATAATCGACCACGGCGTTGTTCTTGTGGTACCAGGGAATCCCTAAGAGAACATCACAACCCTCCAAAGGCATTATGAAGAAGTCCTCATGCCTCAAATACCCCTGACAATGCAACCGAAGTTTGCCAATGGCAGGTGTAATGGCTACGTCCCTGCCGGGTGCCACTAGAACTGCCTCTGCAAGTGGTCCGATCCGATCGGGAGTAATCTCGAGCTGCGCTGCCAATTCCGATGAAATGAAGTTGGCCTTGGCTACTCCATCAAAGAAAATTAGGGCCTCTTGATCTTTCACTTTGCCCCAAGCTCGGCAAAGTTCTGTACTCTCATCCATGGTGTCGGG
This sequence comes from Adiantum capillus-veneris, assembly GCF_014529385.1. Lineage (NCBI taxonomy): Eukaryota > Viridiplantae > Streptophyta > Polypodiopsida > Polypodiales > Pteridaceae > Adiantum > Adiantum capillus-veneris. The sequence goes on along the minus strand of NC_140953.1, from coordinate 68,139,016 downwards.
ATCAGTACCCACACAATCTGGAACCAGTCCTGTTTTCATCTTGCCTTTTCGTACACGGTCAAAATCTTCGTTGTGATCCCTGCCCGCATCTCCAGATGCAGAGGGAGTCGACTGATCATTGCCTGAAGCCATAGGTGGCGCGGAAAAAAATTCGGGGATCAGATTTCCCATAGAAGAGAAATCGGCCGTGCTCTGATACCACTGTAACAGACTTGGACACTCCAAGTCAAGAATCAACCGCGACAGCACCAAATAACCACTTCAAAACAATTCACAGATCACAATAGATTTGCACTGGCCCGACGGAGTTCCGTGCCTAGAGATATTGGCCCCAAAGATTGGCGCCCCTTTCGATATTTCTTTTTATATTAATCAGATCAAAGTACAAGAGAGTGGCTAGGGTTTCACTCTCAGACTCTGCGTCCAGATGCTCTGAGAAGTGAAGCCCTCTCCACGTATTTAAAAGTACAAGGGATGCTCGAAAGCAGAGCCCCAAAAGCTTTCCAGTTAAAAGCATAAGAGCTCAGAAGCTCTTCTCTCTCAAGCTCTCTCTTTTTTTATTGAAAAAAAGCATTCTCTTCTTTTTCTCTTGCGTAGAGTAAAAAGCAACGCCCAAAAGCTGTCAGCGCAATTTGCGGCGCAAATTTTGGAATTCCGTACCAGCTGCCATGTCAGCATCCCGACAGTTTTTAGGGTTTGCTAAAATTAGGGTTTAGCGAGAAATTAGGGTTTCTTACAAATTAGGGTTTCCAGCAGATTTTAGGGTTTCAACCTGAAATTACGGTTCAGCTGCCTGTAGCTACGTCATCACTTTGTGACAATACGAGCGAGCAGGCGTATGCACACCAAACCCGACGGATACTCTATTTTTTTGGCAAAAACCCTGTAATTCTACCTAAAATGAGTTGTAATCAGAAGAAGATTAGACTATATTCTTTTTTAGGCTCTCCGAGTCTACCCCTTGTAAGAGGCCGGTTGGCCATAGGAAAGCCCCCTAACTTTTAAAGTCAAAACCCTTAGTTTTGAAGGGATTATTATCATTAGCTTGGAGAAGAAAACGTGCGCTGCTAAAGCTTCTTGTGACTACAATTTGTAATTATCATTTCTCCCGAACGGGTAATCAGAATTTTATTTCGAATAGTACACTGCGTTCCTTGTCTCTTCCTCTTCGAATTAAGTGTAATCATTTCTAATTCTGCTGTAGTTTGCGGCGAGTCGTTTGTGAGCTAAATGCATTGATTTGGGAGTTAAAATGGTTGTTTTTTGATGTTCTGACTTTGGATAAGGGTTTCTATGCTTAAGGTGTATCTTTCCAAGTATTTCTGTTTCAATTTTCTGCACATTTTTTGTGATGGACCGTGATTTATGTACCTTCCCAAATGGTGACAGAACTTGGTAGGATTGAGCCCATAAGTGTTGTAATACCTCTCCTTAAGTTTCGTGACATTCCGGATTCATTTGGATACCGAAACGACGTGATTGTGTTGAGTGTTGAGAATGGACGCATACTGATTGTCTGACTACGAAGTGGTTGATTTGCTTTTGTTTTAAGAACGAGTAGTCTTCGAGTTCACTTTGGTGAGATTGTCACTCTCATTAAGTCTCCGTGCCCCACCCCGAGTCGCTTCCTTGCATATTGACATTATGTTAGTACAAAAGAGCTATGCTGCAGACATCCATCGTGGTGACCTGCTAACAACGATAGCTACTCCATGCTTTCACATCCTTGGAACCTTGCCCTCACACCTTTGACCGATGTTAGAGAGGAAAACCCTGCAAATGCTAGGAAATGCCTCGTTTATATTTGACACGGGGTCCAACTCGTGGGATCGACGACAAGGCACGTTCACGGCAGGGGCGCGCGGTTTCGGCCGTCGGATCTCCGCAGCAGGGGGGGGCAGGATTTATGTACGTCTGCAGTCGCATTACGTGCAGTGATGCGCGATAGGTGGGATGGATAGAGTTGCGGAGTGTGGTGGGGGAGGTCCTGGGTTCAAGGCACGACGGCCGGCTAGGAACCCTAAACTTTTGTTTTCCTGGAGATTTAATCGACGGTGGATCTCGCCCCTGCCGCGATCCCTCAAGTTGTCCCTGTGTGCTTTATGGACAAGGAAATGCTAGGGAATCCTTTTCTAAATGATGGATGTGACGGGATTTGAGAAAGAGGTTTGCATGATCAAGCGTACCCACTTATTGCAATATTTACCCAAGCGTGACATCCTCGATGTGGCTAACTTGTCGAGTTACACTCGCTCCTGAAGCACTAGCGTGTGATGCATCGCATAGCCTCAAAACTTGCCGAGTTACAAAATGGAGGAGACACATAACTCGGCCAGTTACGTGCCCACTCCACATTGACGGAAGTGATGTTCCGTGTCCACACCACCGTGGGTTCGCCATGTAACTCGACGATTTATGTGGCCATTCCACGTTGCTTGCCACGCAAGTATGCCATGTAACTCATTGAGTTAAGTGGCCGCCATCGTGGATGAATGTTGAATGCCATCGTGGCATCCTAGTCAACAAGACACGTAACTCGGCGAGTTACGTGGCCAGTCCACACTGACGTTGTGAGCGGGATGGAAACACACACAACGCCTCTATAATGACCCGACACACACTCTTGGGATGATACACACACACATTATGGGGCACCACTCGGCTTACACAACCAGCCTGGCCGAGACAGGAAACACACAGACGGAGTGAGAAGAGAGAGATTTCCCACTTGCCCACTCAACACTCACACATACACACTCACACACACACACTCAATTCAGCTCAAAGGAGGAAAATTGCTGTTTTTTAGACTCAATGAAGCTCATCCCAACACCAATGGGGCAAATAGTTTACACAGTATTGAGGAAATACACCAAATACAACCACAAAGTTAAGCAGAGGCTTCACTCACCGGAGAAGATTACACAGAAAAATAGCAGAAAATCTATGAGAAATTTGGCAAAATGGACATCACCATTGCGTCCGGAACGCCCAAAAACCCCAGTCTACAATGTCAAAGTGCTCAAATCCGACCTCGGATGAGCAGTTTAGGGCCAAAAAATGCTCCAAAAACAGCAAAAACACACTTGCGGCTGTTCCTCCTCTCTTATCCACGTTGTTTCTGGTCTTCTCTCAGTTTTTTCAGTTCCCACACTTAGCTTTTTTAGTTGGGCACCCTTGGCCTTTTAGATGACCTCAAACGGACCCCGAACAAGCCAAAAACTGACCTCGCAGTGCATAGTTGTCACCCTGCTGCATCCATGCGCACAGCCGGCACTCATTTCTTTTCAATAATGCGTCTCACAACCACGTGAAGTGGCCCCAAAAAGTGGTCCTAATGATGACCTTTCTGCATAACTCTCACAAGAAAACACCACTTTGCGTCCGTATTCATCCACGTGCAAATATTGACCCCGTTCGGCCTCCTGACGCCACTCGATGCCATCTGACGCACCTGCTTACCTCATGTCGTTAGCCCGCGGATAGCTTCCTCGAGAAGTTTTATGCGCTACCAACTCCTCCTTATTGTAGAAAAAACACACTAGTACTGATAATAGTGAAAATCGCTGCACTATGTACACCCTGTCCTACCTGTACACACGTGGGCCCCACGTAACCACCTGGCTATGGAAATTGGGTAATCCTTTATTTGATGCACCATGCATGTGTATGTACATATGCGCAATCCCTTGCTCAAAAAAAACTCCTGACATAATTTGCCCATCCCCTAGCCTGCTAGATCATTCATGATCAGCAGCAGCAAAGAGAGATATGAGACTCGCCGCATCACAGGTCTCCTCATCCTTCACCAACATTGCCTGCTTCACAGACAGCTCATCTTGCTCCACCATCATCAATCTAGCATGATACAATTTAAGACGCAATCCATTTACCCTTGACTTATGGAGAACACCATCCAGGTTAGCCAGCTGATATGTGCCATTTGGAAAACACTCCACTACCTTGAAAGGGCCTTCCCACTTAATTTGAAACTTCTTTTGGAAGGTGTTGTCCAACTTACTGTTGTAGCGCAAAACCAAGTCATGCTTCTTGATACCCTTACTTTTGACCTTTTCATTTATCTTTGCCAAAGCCCTATCTTGCATCTGCCCATAATGTTCCAATGCACTCATCCTATCCAGTTGAACCTCTTGTAGCTGTAAGAGCCTCTCTTCGAATGCATCACTAGGCGGCCCAAGCAACTTCTCTAACATCTTGACCGCAGGCAACTCTACTTCCAAAGGCAATAGTGCTTCTTTTCCATACACCAAATGAAATGGAGTAAACCGTGTACCTGTCTTCACCGAAGTACGATAAGCCCATAATGCACTAGGCAATTCCAAATCCCTATTCTTTCCTTGGTGCTCTGTCACTTTCGAAAGATCTGTACCAACTCACCATTGAATCTTTCATTTAAGCCATTACACCGTGGGTAATAAGGAGTGGTATGCTGGTGCCTAATCTTCATCTTTGCACATAAAAAATCTAGCAGTTTAGCTCTAAAGCCAGGCCCCTTATCTGAAAGTAGCTCCAGTGGCACCCCAAACTTGCAACATATTTCATCATACACAAATTTTGCCACATCCTTTCAGTGATCTGTTTTACTGCTATAGCCTCTGCCCATCTAGAAAGATAGTCCACTGCCGTCAAAATATAGCTTTTGCCCCTGCTTGTGATTGGTAACGGGCCTATTGCATCAATCCCCCACTTTTCAAACACATCAAACGCCATAATGGTTTTTCGTAGCTCTGGCTTCAACACTCTCTTCCCAAATGCTTGACACCTATTGCAAGACCTACACCAATGGTGAACATCCTTGTGCAAACTAGGCGATACATACCCCTCTTGCAAAATCTTATGCAAGGTGATCTTTAGAGCAAAATGGCCACCACATGCGCCTTCATGATTCTCTTCCAACACTCTGTAAAGCTCCTCCCGCCAAGGTACACGTCTCAACACGAGATCAGCCCCTTTCATGTATAAGAAATCACCAATCAATTTGTACCTGTATGCTCTACGCACAAAGCCATACTTCTTAGACTTCTGAATCTCCTTTGGAATGATTCTTGTTAGCAAAAACTCCTCTTCTTGAGCCAAACTTTCCCGGCCATGATAAAGAGGTAAAGTGGTCCTCAACACAAATAGCTCCCCAATCATGCTTTGAGCTACTTCATGTGCCTCTCCATTTAGAGCACGTTCAATGTGTCTGATGCTCCATGCTTCGAACTTTTTTAACAGGCCTTTAATTCTGAAGCACATTTCCTTCAATGAGGTGTTCTTGCTCTTCCACACACCCAGCACTTGCTTCACCACTAACAAGGCATCACCTTTTATGCTCAACCTTCGAACCCCATGCTTCAAACAAATGTGTAATCCGGCTTCCACAGTAGCATATTCAGCCTCATTGTTACTATGAGCATCCAATTTGAACCCTCTCTTGCATACTAGCTTCCCCTCTGGGTCATAAAGTGCTATACCCCCTGAAGCTGCATCATGGCTCTTTCTGTATGAACCATCAAAGAACAACACATGTGCATTGCTGATCTGTGGCACTTCTTCAACTACCTTTCTCACCACCTCTTCCTTAACAATAAGGGGATTCTCCTTGTAGGTCAACAAATCAGCTAGGGTAGCCCTTGTACTATCTTCCACTAGAAAAGAGAACTCAAACTCCTGCAGCTCAATTACCCATTTCTTCACCACATTTGACATGTTAGTGCCATAAATTAACTGTGGCAAAAAGTCATAACTCGTCAAGAAAACAAAAGGCCGTGGTAGCAAGTAATGACGAAATCGTCGACAAGCAAATATTACACTGCCAATCACTAGCTTTACTTCCGAGAATTTTCTCTCTGCTACCAGCTTCACACGGCTTGCACAATACATTGGCCTCATATAATGGCTGCCCTTCCCCTTTTGCAATAGCATGGCTCCAATGGCATCCTCCCCTACTGATGGATTTACATAAAACACTTGCTCCCAATCAGGAGGCTGCATGGCTGACAACCCCCCTAACAGCTCTTTCACCTCTTGAAACACTTCTTCACAGTTTTCATCCCATTGCAATGGATCATGCTTTGCCACTTGTTGTAATGGATAAAGAATCTGAGAAGACAATGGAATAAACCTTGCCATGTACTTCACTTTGTGTATAAAGGTTGCCAATTGCTTCGTACTCGTAGGTGATGGAAGAAGAATAATAGACTTAACCTTGTCTTGATCAGCCTCAATGCCATTTTCTGACACCATTTGGCCCAATAACTTCACCCTTGGCTGTGCTAGATGACATTTCTTTGGATTTAGTTGTCCTCCACATTCATCATATCGAGCCAATACCATCTGCAGCTTCTCATGGTGTTCAGCCCTACTGCTATAAACACAGAAGTCATCCATAAAAGCTTTAACACAACTACCAATGAATGGTTTCAACACCCAATTTGCTCTCTCTTGATAGAAGGAAGGTCCATTTGACAACCCAAATGGCAATACTGTGTAGCAATAGCAGCCCCATGGCGTAATAAAAGTTGTCTTTGTGCGGTCTTTAAGAGCAATCTTCAATTGAAAATAGCCTGAAAAACCATCACACACACTGTACCTCTCATAACCTGCCACTGAATCCAAGATCTGATCAATGAATGGAAGAGGATATGGGTTCTTCTTAGTGGCTGCATTTAAGGGTTTAAAATCTACACAAATTCTCCACTTCCCATCCTTCTTTGGACTGACTACAACTGGACTCACCCATTCTGTGGTCTCCACAGGGACTATGAACCCTGCCTTCAATAACTTGTCCACCTCTTCTCGCAAGGCTTCCATTTGCTCTTGACCCATCCTTCTTAGCCTTTGCCGCACTGGCTTAGCACCTTCTTTCAGCTCTATATGCATCTCTTCGCCCTTGAACCCTGTGATCTCTTCATATGAAGTAATGAACAAATCAAGAAAACTAGCCAGCATGTGCAAATATATATCCTTCTCCATAGTTGAGAGGTCTCCACTGATCATTTGTGTCATCAATTCCTGCTTCTTTGACAACTCAACCTTGGTTTGCATCAGCCCTTCAATCACTTCATAAGGCCCTTCACTTTCATCTTCAACCTCATTCGCAAATGCAACTAAACCAAACTCCTGGATTTCTTTTTCCATCAAAAGAAATGCAACATCAGCATCCTCATCACTGCTGGTAGTGCTATCACTGTCCTCATCTGTCACCGTGGAAGAGTCTTCATCACTAGACTCATCCTCATCTTCATAAAGCTCCTCTAATCGTTTCCTTGTGTCCATATTATAAAGCTTCTTGGTACCTGTCTTTCCATAGAGGCTAATCGTACCATGTCGCCAATCTTGAACAGCTCCCACTGCACGTAACCATGGTCTGCCCAGTATAATAGGATATGCTCCCAACCCTGCTGGCATCACATGAAAATCAACCATTGCCTTTGCATCATATGCCTCCACTTCTAAGATCTTTACAACACCCAAGCATTTTACTTTTTGATGGTTTGCCAATCTGATCCGAAAACCTGACACCCCAGCCACTGTGAGACCCATCTTCTCAACACATGAGTGTGTTATGACGCATATTTGGGCTCCGCCATCCACATAACCTTGTCCCAAATTTTTCCTTTTATGCCACACATCTACTATTGGACAAATGTTTGGTAGCTCATCCATTGCCAACACCTTTACTGAACCTCTCTCTGGCTCTTTCTCCATTGGGTTAACCATCCTCTTCCACTGTCACTTTAGCTTAGGCACCATCTCTGTAAGCTGCCCAAAAGTAACATCTGCCTTCCTGCTCGTCAGATCCTCCTTCAAGTCATAGCTTAATTGCCCATCCCCTAGTGGAAAATCTGAAACATGAAACTTTCGACGAGCTCTCCTTTTCCTCTTGGCCTTGACATCCTCGCCTTCATGGCTCTTTCCTTTCTTCTTACTAGGACCTGAGGCACTTCTTCCTTCCTTATCCTCTGTGGTTCTCTTCCCAATAGGCATCACTAATGTATCCTTTAGCTTTGATGCCTTCTCCACGGTGATTACACTTAGCACTTTTGTCTTTCCCTTTTCCTCTTGGGTCAGTCCACTGGTTCCTTCTTCTCCCTTAATTTCGATGCCATAATCATTTGACCTAGTTAGCACCTGTCTTGGCAATGGATACATGTCTCCCCCCATCCTTGGTGTCTTATCACATTGCGGGCTGATGTGACCCATGCACCAAACCTTGTACTTCTTGCCACACTTTGTCAGGATCTTCTATCTTCACAAACTCCACTTCCAACCCATGCCTTAGATTGTCCCAACTCAATCTTACAGGTGGATCCACTGCACGCAACTCCTCTTCAAATGTTTTGGACCAGACTGGTGCATCACTCTTCAAACAAATTTGGAGAAGACGTAACATCTGCGCAGGGTCATGAATCTGGTTGCTAATGCAGGCAACCTCCATCTTTTCCAAAAAATCTTCCACATCTTCATCACTTCTTCCATGAAACTGTGGATAAGAGAAAGCCATGGCTACCCAAGTTACAATGCTTTGAGAACCCCTTTGAACACATGTGCAAGAACCCAAAACTTTTGACTACCCAATCCCCAGAAACTTCAATGGAGCTCAACTTTAGATAAGGACAAACACATGCACATCAAATGAGTTTTCATAGTTGATCATCGGAATTACAACAGGCAAAGGACATTCCAAGATCTCTCGTAATCTTCTTGGCCCGAACATAAAGACTATGCGCTGCTGGAAAAAAATCTTCCTGGACACATGAACATTTATCTGGATTCTTTGAGTTAAATGAAATGGAGTGAATTGAGGGCCATTTTGATCATCCATTAAAGCCAACCATGAAGCTCCCAAGAAGGCACACCAGACTTAACCTCTGATTATGCCAAAATTTCAGCAGCATAACAACATAAATGGCTCAAAAGACCAAAAAACCAGCCATCATAACTTGGGAAAATTTCGACAGAGTTTCCCCAGAAGTAGAGCAGTAGGAACCCAAAATATAGACTGTCTATGTATGCATAAACTGTCAACAATAGAACCCGAGCATCAAGTAGGACTCACTAGTACATAGCCTATGGCGAGGTCACAAAAAGGGTGCTCCAGCTACAAGTATCACCGAAAGGATCTCCACATTTGAGAATCCCCCAACTCAATAAAAACCTCACGTTATCGACCCTCACACGAAGGCTAATGCAAATCGCGTATAGTCAAGTCTCAAAAATGACTATCTTCCAGACCAAGTCTCAGAAATGGCTGGGACTGCCAAATACAACCAAGTATGGATCCAGAAATGCATACAATGGCAGTTTCCACAAGTAACGTACAATCCAGCAAACAATGCGCTCAAATAGGCGCCAAGTGATGCATACCCACAACAACTGCAAGTGACATCACTGTTAGTATATCACTGTACTCCAGCTACCTGTACCTGTGTGAATCAACTGTACATGTACCTGTCCCTGTAACCTGTAACCTGTAACCTGTAACCTGTCTCGAATCTCGAAGCTTGAAGCTCGAAGCAGAAGGTACTCGAAGAAGATCCTCCGTGGGGGCGTCAAAAGAATGTGAGCGGGATGGAAACACACACAACGCCTCTATAATGACCCGACACACACTCTTGGGATGATACACACACATTATGGGGCACCACTCGGCTTACACAACCAGCCTGGTCGAGACAGGAAACACACAGACGGAGTGAGAAGAGAGATTTCCCACTTGCCCACTCAACACTCACACATACACACTCACACACACACTCTCAATTTAGCTCAAAGGAGGAAAATTGCTGTTGTTTAGACTCAATGAAGCTCATCCCAACACTAATGGGGCAAACAGTTTACATAGTATTGAGGAAATACACCAGATACAACCACAAAGTTAAGCAGAGGCTTAACTCACCGGAGAAGATTACACAGAAAAACAGCAAAAAATCTGTGAGGAATTTGGGAAAATGGACAGCGCCATTGCGTCCGGAACGCCCAAAAACCCCCAGTCTACAATGTCAAAGTGCTCAAATCCGACCTCGGATGAGCAGTTTAGGGCCAAAATTTGTTCCAAAAACAGCAAAAACACACTTGCGGTTGTTCCTCCTCTCTTCTCCATGTTTTTTCTGGTCTTCTCTCAGTTTTTTCAGTTCCCACACTTATCCTTTTTAGTTGGGTACCCTTGGCCTTTTAGATGACCTCAAACGGATCCCGAACAGGCCAAAAACTGACCTCGCAGTGCATAGTTGTCACCCTGCTGCATCCATGCACACACCTGGCACTCATTTCTTTTCAATAATGCGTCTCACAACCACATGAAGTGGCCCCAAAAAGTGGTCCTAATGATGACCTTTCTGCATAACTCTCACAAGAAAACACCACTTTGTGTTCGTATTCATCCACGTGCAAATATTGACCCCGTTCGGCCTCCTGACGCCACTCGATGCCATCTGATGCACCTGCTTACCTCATGTCGTCGGCCCGCGGATAGCTTCCTCGAGAAGTTTTACGCGCTACCAACTCCTCCTTATTGTAGGAAAAACACACTAGTACTAATAATAGTGAAAATCGTTGCACTATGTACACCCTGTCCTACCTGTACACACGTGGGCCCCACGTAACCACCTGGCTATGGAAATTGGGTAATCCTTTATTCGATGCACCATGCATGTGTATGTACATATGCGCAATCCCTTGCTCAAAAAAACTCCTGACAACGTGAGAGGGGTCGTGGTCCATGTTACTCGGTGAGTTACGTGGCTTCCACGTAACTCGACGAGAGTAACATGTACGCAATGTAACTCACCAAGTTATGTGCCCGACAAGTTATGTGTCCATGTAACTCACCGATATTCTTTTTTTGAATTAAACTTTAAAAAGGTTTGCGTCAAATATGTTGGGTTTGTGGCCTTTGACCTAACACCGACAACAACTGGTGTGAGAACCATCTCTTATACAATAAGCAATTTAGCAAGAAAGTAAACATGTGAGGGCACATGGCTTAGCACATGTGGCAGATGAGTTGCACAAGAGTCCAAATGAAATCCTAGTTAGTATGGCTTTTCCACATTTTATGGAGCCACTTTTGACCTTTGGAAAAGTTGCCCCTTGACTCTTGCGAAAAGGTACCTATGACCCTTGCGAGGTGCATCTAGCCATATGCGCTACTATATCAGTAGCAAACTCTTGTACACACTTTCTAACATCAACCCCATTCGTTGTATGCATCTCATCAGTGTATGATTAATCAAGTTATCATGTTTTGAGTCTACTCTCTCTCTCTCTCTCTCTCTCTCTCTACTAGTGTAATTATCTATGCTACAAAGATGAATGCCGGTCTTGTTGATCCACCCTAGCCCAACAAGTGGTATTAGAGCTTACGATAGGATTAGCATTCTTTAATTGTTTTCCCCTAATTGCATACATCATGCCTAATTAGGGTCCAATTGGTTAGCATGAGCATGTTGTCAAGATTAAAGACTCTTGGGCCACTACTCACTGAAAATTCGATGCTCAATTAGCATTAGGATTCATTAATTAGGTGCTCGCATTCACATATAGGTTGCAATTAGTGTCAATTTTGCGCATTGTTTCCCCTTCAATTAGTTTTTCTCCTTGCTTATTATCACGAGACACTCCCCATGTGAGGATAGTGCTCAAAAAGAGCTCTCCATAGAGCCCTTGATCTCTAAAATTGGCTCAGGGGGTTTACCTCTTAGACATGTAAGTTACTACGTGAGTTCAAATGAATGGGTTTTTTAATTGCCAAAATTTTAAAATTTTAATAGGATTATATTAGCAAAAGAGGTTTTTAAATTGATTTTAGAGAAACCGCGTAATTTTTTCAAGAAAAATGGGTCATTTTATTACCTTAATTATGTAAGTAAAGGGGTTTTTTTAAACCCTTTGAATGAACTTTATATGAATAGTTTCTTAAAGGTGGGCCGCTCAAGGAAATCGAATGTCATTAAGCCCCCCTAATCTCAAGCTCCAAAACTATCTAATTTTAGGGATGTGTGTGTGTGTGTGTGTGTGTGTGTGTGTGTGAGAGAGAGAGAGAGAGAGAGAGAGAGAGAGAGAGAGAGAGAGAGAGAGAGAGAGAGAGAGAGAGAGTTTGTGTACATCCTCTACTAGGCAGGAGATATAATCTATTGTTTTGGAGCTTTTAACAAGCAAAGACATGAGCATTGTTGGCTAGCTCAAATTGGGTAGGGTATTCTTGGTCTTGGAGGTCATGGGTTCAAAGTGGTTGGCTATTTTTGATGGTGCTACTCAGGCAGACGTGAATGCCAACACTTAACTTCAATGTAAAGGGACGTCGGATCCGCTAGCACGGCATCACGTGAGTGACAAAACTCTCCCTTACCCGCTTGAGCACAAGGCGACTTATCAGATTCTCATTTTTTTGGGGCCATTTTGGCTCTGTAAGGGGCAATCCTGTGCATGGCCCTGTTGCTCTAAAGTTTCACCCAAGCTGCTTCAAAGCCCACAATCCCTAGCAAGGGGTGTTATCCCACATCTCGCATGTAGAGAAGCTCACATCATGTTCCCGCAAGAGGCCCTGAAGAAAAGCCGAACCAAAACACAATCACAGCCTCTTTTTTTTAGGGCTATTCCCACAACACCTACCATTGCAAGAGCTTCAACTTTGAACTTCAAAGGCTTCCTTGAGCAATCAAAGAGGAACTCCAAAGCTTCACCAAGCACTTCAAAGGCAACCATCCATTGAGCACTCTTTCAACTTCAAGTTTTTCTCGAGCATCACAAAAAAAAGTCTCTCTTGTAATTCAATGATAAAAATTCTTGCAATCAAAGCACAATTACTAAAAGCAATGTATGTCTCTACACCTATCATGCTTTAGGATCATTTTGTATGTGCTTGTAAGGAGTCAAGACACTCGCATTGGGATAACACCCAATCGCAAAGACCACTCCAAGGCACTATGCGAGAAAAGAGAAAGCCATCTTCAAGGGGAGGAGCACGATCACCATCAAACTGCACTGCATGTAGATTTCCATTTCCAAGTACTACATTTAGTCTTGCATCAAATAAAAGTGTCAAGAAATGCTACGTGCCCGAACAATTAAAGGATTGTTGGAGATTTAGAACGTGTAACAAGAGCACTAGCATCCAAACTGCAGCACCGTAGAAGAGATGGATATTAAGCCAAGGGCCCATGTCTGGGGGCCCACAATGGTCAACACCTATCACATCTCTGAAAGAGATAGAACCAAGACGAAATGTCAATCCTGGGAAGCAAGTGACGTGACTAGAGCATGGAGGCGTGCCAAGAGGTTGTCAGACTCTTGTCTGAACACAACACACTCGACTTTGAGACTCGATGTGCATTCTATCTACCGGAATCTCCGATTCTATCCTTCTTTCCTCTCACCTAACCACATGCAAATCCTCAAGCAAGTCAACTCCGACTGAGACTTAATAGGCAGTCCCTTGAGACTATATAGGACAAGCTGTCAGACTTGCATTACATCCACCAGAAATGACATCCATGGGGTTTTTCAGATCCAGGTTTATGATACATGGTGATACAGGCAGCTATCACTTTGCAGATCTTCCTTAACATTTGACAAGACAGATCAAGAAGTTCTTCATACATTTTGACTGTTACGTGCAGAGTGTTGAGTATGTATATTCCATCTAACCTTTCTTTGTGCTTGGATCTTGGTAGAGTCAGGTAGTTAAACCAGTTGCGATGTTTCTTTTGTATGGTTTCATGTCGGATCCATGCCCGCACTTTGGGCACTAGACAGAAAGTAACATCCTTTTCAATAGCAATTGGTGCTCTCATCACGTGAATCCTCCATTCTAGATGCTTTTCTGGCCATACCAATGGCCATATAGGTTGTCACTTTGCGGTTAAGATTCTAGCATATTTCTTGCTCAATGGAGGCTTCTCTTCGAATACATTCATATTTAATTAGAGGAAAAGGGACAAAGCGGGTATACCAATCTTCATTGATGGTTGTTGGTTTGAGGAGCTGCAAATTGATAGAATGGAGAAGTCGGATTTTCTACTCCATCTCCTTCCTCCAATGCTTTTCCTCAGTTCCTGCAATTCTCGCTTTCAACTTTGTTATTGCCCCCTCTGTCAAGCGATGAGACCTTTCAGCTATTGTTTCATGCTCTATGCTCTCTTTGATGTGGCGTTGGGTCAATAATTCCTCCTCAACACTTACTAGTTGAATTTCAGCTATGGCCAGCTGATTCTCTAGTGTGTCGACTTGGTTGAGAACATCAACGAAGATTGTTTATAGATCTTTGATTACATTTTTATGTGTGGAAAAAGCTTAATGGCGGTTTCTATCTCCTCATAAGCTTTATCTAGTATTTGTCGTTGAGGAAGTAGATGGTTCTTTGATTCTTGAGCTTCCTACCTTGCAATATGAGCTTCTATGACTAAATAGTCTTGTTCATTTTTTAGCGTATGTAGCTCAGCATAAGCCTCATTAAGCTCACTTTGAAGTAATACTGTGTTTTGGTCCTATATGTGCTCTTGCATAGCCACATTATACATACCAGTAGTAGCTACCCTTTAGAGCACTTGGTAATAGGGGTTGATCATGCTCCATTGCAGTGAAGAGGTACTAGGTATAAGAAATGGCCATTTGATTTCCTCCGGGACCATAGGAGGATTTTTTTTGTTTTGGATAGCTATCTTGATCCCTTGGTTCCTCTTGGTTATCTTGAGCCTGTGATGTTTTTGGTTGAGACTCCTGACCTTGCATCGTTTCATAACCAAAGTCCCCATGAGATTGGTAATCAGATTCAGAGTGTGAGCTCTCTATGGAGTTGTTGGACATTAGTCTCTCCTTTTCCTCCTTTGCATCTTTTGTAGCCTCCTTTGCTTCTTCTTTTGCTAGCTTGGCTCTCTCCATTTGAGCCACATCTCTTCCAGCTGCTCAACAATGACGAGAGTTTTGCTGATGGGTTTTTGGTGCGGGTCTTGCATGGCACCCATTTCTCAACAAAATCCCCTTCCTCCACTCTTTCCTTCTTGAATTCTTCCGATAATCTTTCTTCTCGGGCTTGCATTTGGGCCTTCTCCTCTTTACTGGGTTTAGCACAGGCATTGGTCTCTTACCCTTTCTATCTTCCTGCTCTTCTTCAAAAGAATCTAACTCTTGCAACTTTCTATTAGATTGTGTATGGCCAATGGTTTGAGTAGAACCCAGCTTTGTCATTTCTTCTTCACTTTCTTCCTCTTGGAGCTAGATCCAAAAGGGGATTTTGGAAAATCTTTGGCTGCTCCTATAACTTGATAAGCTATCTTGGTCAAAACTTTTGGAGCTGACAGGTATGTAAGCTTGGTGTGCTTCTTTTTTGTGAGCAGCTCGAGCAAATACTGGGCATGATCAATAGTTACCAGTGTGTTCTGTTGATAAGTCCAAGTGTATGATGTGGACACTATATGGTTTGGTGTAGTGTATCGGTATCGGCCAGGCCTTTTGTCATTCATGTGGAAAAATTGCATGAACATGTGAGTGGGCAGTTCCACTTCTCGACATGTCATGTTTGCAAATGTTTTTGCTGATCCTTTCTTCACAAAAACGTCCATTCCCACGTCCTTTTTCCCTTTCATTGCTGCTCCTTTGTCTAATAAACTTAAGGCTTCTGCAATAAGCTCAGATGTGATTTTTTACCGAAACTTTGTCATTATCGAGGGTAGATATCTCAGTTGTGCCCTCCTCTGTGATGTTGGTGTAGAGATCATGGGCTCTTTGGATATTAGTTTTGCATGGTGGTAGCTGAAAATAATTTAGCAGATTTGTCTTTTCTAATGCCTCCTCAATGGGCAGCTTCCTTGCCAAGTTGTAAGCCTCCTAAGGTATCATGGGAAGCACGACCATATTGTTATATGCATCTTGGTGGATAGCTTTGTATACCGTTGCTCCTTCAATCTCTAGTCTTTCCTTCTCAATATAAGTGGATGCTTCTTTTAGACAGTCTTTGAGTATGGTGAACTCTTAGATTAGCTCCAGTCTCTTCTTGCGACTCCAGTTCTTCTTGCTACGTTTAGCCTTGGAATTCATAGTTCCTGTGACAATTGTCGTAGTTCAGAGAACAATTAGAGATTGAAGTGATTTTTTTTCTCCTTTACATACATCTGATAAGCTTGTTAGTGGATAACCTTGTTCAAAGCTCATGTAAAAATCATGCAAAATCTCAATAGTTGAAAAAATTGTGTTTTCATGCAAAACAAAGAAAAAACTGTGCTTTTTTCTCAGGCTTATGCACAAGTAAGTTTTTTGAGGTGTTGACTGCATGGGCTTAATGTACACTACCCATAAAGGTTCTAGTTTTGATTTGATGAGATTTGGGTTGGGGGTTTTGTCGTGGTCAAGGTTTCATGCGTCTGCTTCAAGCTTTCAACATCATGTATGATGATCATGTATGATGATCATGTATGATGGAAATGTAATCTTGTGCCGTTTTGGCCACATAGGCGTGTTCCATAGACTCCCATCAACATTTGAATGTGGTTGAATCTTCCTTAGATTTGCTGGTTGCTCATTGTTGGACAAGATTCAAATTTTCTCTGCTTTTTCTACATTTGGTCTCGATTTTCTATGAATGGTAGGTGCGTTTCTCATAGTGGTTAGAAGTTATTTATCCACCTGTACTCTGAATTTGGTCAGTTGGGCCTGGTGCAAGTTAATTTCAGTCACTTGACCAAGTAGGAATATTGATGAGGATAGTGTATATAGCTCTAATGAGTGGGAAAATTCTAGGTAGAGCTTGTTAATGTAGGTTATACCAAGTATTGTTTCAACTTCACCTATTGATAAAAATTTGACATTACAAGAGAAAAAATTACAAAATTTTCCTTGTTTTTCATAATTCACTTCCAAACAAGGTAAGACTTGGGCAACACCTTGTACTTGGTGTTTTTAGCTAGCAGGTGATCTTATACTAGAATTTGGACTACCTTCACTAGCTTGGGACCAGTTTCTAGCCTTATTCTAAGAGACTTTTGTCATAAGGGGTATGGTGATCTCCCAAGTATAGGATCTCCCCACATGACATGGACGGCAGATTTACAAGTCCAGTTACTTAGTGATGCAAAGTTATGAGGAAAAAATGTGATATTTTCTCTACCTAGCATAAAAATAAACTTTTTCAATCATGCATCGATTCTTACAAACTTATACACTTCTTTTGAACATATTCATGGTGCCAGTTCATTTATCCTGTAGTCAGGTAGACCATAGGGTCACTGCGTCCACAGAAAAGATTCTCTGTCTTTGAAAACTAATCCTTTGCCCTTGTGTGGTACAATGAGTCATTGCCTACTATTTTGGAATGGTCTTTAGAAGCTTTTTCCAAGTTCTTTTCCCATTTTGTCATTCCATTATTGATTTACATCATCGAGATGACGGTTCTTGGGTTACACGACTTTTTCTATTGTAATACCCTCTTGATCAACCCCATTATGGAAGTTCCTTCACAAAAGTTCATTGTTTTGATGTTTTGAAGCTTCTGGTCAAATCTTACTTCATTCTGGCAACTAGAGAAAAACACAATTTTCTATTGCAGGGTTTTCCAATAGCTCAAAATTGAAGTTTGAGGTAAGGGGTATGTTATTAGGCCTAAGAGCAACCCTTCCCTTGATATTGTTCATCATTGGATGCTTTGACCCAATGTAGGCATCAATTTCATGTACGATCCAACCTAGGTCTAATCATACTTTTCCCCTACGGATCCCAACATGAAATGGCATCAAATGATAGTGAGGCGGTTTCGGGTGAGCAACAAGAGAGGCAACCTCTAAACACCCCTCAAGGATCCCGTGCTACTAAATTGGGGCTGGGGCAACCATAAGTTTAAAAAAAAAACAACAACCAACCACAACCAAACAAGTGAAGGGGCACCACCTAGTTAATGGATGCAAACTAGGATGCAAGAGAGATTTTCTCACAAGATAACCAAGTGGAGGTGTAACCAAACACACACAAACAATCTCACACCAAGCCACACACCAAACGGAACAAGAGAGAGCTAGAGCAAAGTGAAGAGGAAGAGGAATGGAGCTTGCACAATACGTGACTTGAAAATGGAAATGGTTAGTTATGACGTATTGTAGAGCTTGCACAAAACTAACCCAATGCTTAGTTAATGCTAAACATTGCCATCACACACACACACTGTCTTTATGAGACCTAGGAAAGTGACATCCGGATCCACCACCCTACCACCCCATATATAGGCTGGCTCCTAGCCCTAGCCATAATACGGATCCCAGTCCACACTGGTCCAGTCTGAGCCCTTGGCTCAGGTCCCTGAACCCCTAGGTTGAGCCTTGCTCCTTAGGATCCTTGTCCTGACATTACTCCCACCTTGGAGAAGCGTTTTCATCCTCGAAAACAAGAGTGGTGATACACTAATGTGTTCCGCAGTGGAATCCATATACAACATAGCATGTAGACTCCATTTAGAACTCACTTGAGTATGCTAAACGAGTTATCACGACAAAGATGTACTAAAAAGAGTACCTCTTTTCACTTTCCATGAAAGGAACATGTTGACGTAAGTCATCAGCCAAGTTTAAGTCCTTGAGTTGTTATCTTCTCGTATCAGTAAACAACCCCACGATAACTAGTGTTCAAGGTTGAGAACGTGAATTATACATGAAGAGACTAAACCTAGTCGCAAACATGCTTTAACTTATGGTAATAAAATTCCAACTAGAGCAATACATGCTTTTTAATTGACTTCTTTGGTGCTAACATACGCACTTTGCATATCCTTTAGCACAATATTACACTGTGTAATCTGGCTATCCTCTTTGGATAACTGAAAATACTGAGGTGTGTTTCCCCACGGTTTACAGATAGTCTTTCCAAATGACTGGTAAACGGGGATCACAATGTCGTATATCGTTGCTGAGGAATCAACAATGTTCTGAATAACCATCTTGGTTAACTTGAAAGATCCACAAGCACCCAAACCGAGCCATGACCTCTATTGGTAATTGGTAGATCCAAAAGTAATCTCATAGAGATAGTACACATAGAGTGCAAAATGCTTCATAAGCAAACTAATGTGATGAATATACATGCCGCTCCAAATCAGCCTTTGCTAAACACTAGGGCCCATAACACCTAGTGTGCATGCATTTGGCAAAAATAGATCCAAACCTGCATATACATGATTATACTTGCCAATACTTATGGCGAATGTGATACTCGTAGCACACATGAAAGAGAAGTGTAAATGGTTCTAAAAAGAAACTAAACTCTTTCTACTGCAATCATTTGCAAGCCTTGCTAAAATGATTGAACCATAATAGAAAGTGAAACATTAATCACTTCTAGGTACAAACAATGAAACCTTTTCATTAACAACTCATAGCCTTGCTATATGCATAAACAACCATCTGTTAATGTTGTATAGAAGCACTTGTACCTTAACAAGTCGTTCTAAGTATCCGCGACAATTTTTGGCCATTGAAATTGTTCTCGATACGTTGTGCTGAAAATGGTCTAGAAAATGGATTCAACCAGCACCCAAGGACTTTTTCGCGACACATAATTGCAATAATGGGCGCTAGTGTCAGTCCCAGAGACTCATATTCTCCATATGAGGAATATGTCTCATGTAGGGATGTCTGAAAAAAGAACATCCTTCAAGTACAAGATGTACTTGTGTGTGGAGGTAACTGCAAACAGTCCACGATGTGAGTGAGAGGGACCCTCATTATCCTTACTCCACATTGGCTAAACCGAACTCCTTGAGTTCCTAGACCATGTTGTATCCCATGCAACAACATGTGTCAAATCAAACCTACAAGTGGGTGTATAACTGCGTAATGCAAAAATTTAATTTGGACACTACAAGCTAAATTTCTTGGCTCTTACATGACCTTGTCATCTCTCTTAAGAGAAAAAAATGGATGAAAACATAGAAGTTTATGCATCCTACTTGGAAGAGTAAAAAAAGACAAAACCAAAAATCAGATGCGTACCAAGAGGTTGAACATATTGTTCACTTATCGTAGTGAAAGGCACCTGTCCAAATTTCCCGCCTGCAAAGGCTTAGGGACACTAATTGAAAATTAGTGAAATGCAAGTAGTATTGCATATGTAACCGTGGGTGTTGCCTTTGTAATCCAAACCCCTTCATTGTCAAACCCCTTGGTTAGACTTTTGTAGGGAAGCTACTCAACTAGCAGCCAGTCCTTGGTCTGTATCCGTGAAACCCCTTGAGTTTGCCCTTGTTACTTTGGAAACTTAAAATTGTCCACTACCCCTTGGAAGTTGGTGAACTTTTTTCCTTGAAAGGGCAAGTGCGAAGGTTCCGAGAATTGACCATCAACACTTAACAAGTGATTTAGTAATCACGAGCTAGGTCTTACCCCAAAATTGTACTCGTATAGACACTCTTAGTGATATAGATAAAATAAGAGATCCACTGAAGTTGGAATCGTGTTCACAACTAGATATTTTTCAGACCCAAAAATCCATAATCTTGGGTCTTTGTGAATAGTTGTGCTGTCTGAAATGATGGATTCATCTATGGACATTGGTAGAGATAAGCCCTTACGAGTTTAAGATGTTCAAAAACTCAACTTGATTTTTACACTTAAAGTATGTAGTGCTAAAATAATGCCCAAAAAATTGCTAATGGCAAGACTCTTGCTTGTCCATTAGAATTGATGGGTACTCAACTTGGGTTCGATCTTGAAAGCAATCACTAATGGATTACAAACACATGGCTCTTAGCCATTCCAAAATAGGTGGCAATAGATTGCTCTTAGCTCTTCTTGTTACTGTATTGACATAGAAAGATTTCAATAAAATCATGCCTAGTTTCACCTTTCCCGCATAGAAGTCGGAAAGAGAGAGATAAAGAGAGAATTTCGCGCTAAGGAAACCCTTGTTCTAATGTGTTTTATGCCCGCTGCGTATGCCTCTGTGCAAAAAATGGATGCGTGGTAGCTTGTTCTATACGCGTACAACAATGTACTTGTACCATGCTCTTGTAGAGAGAGGTACCATAAGTCACATCTTGATACTTACCTTGTATGTGATCATGATTGTGACAAGGTGCATATGTATGGCACTTTGCCTGTGAATAAAATAAACACAAAATGTTTTAAAATATCAATAATTGAGCTCGTCCTTGACAGAGTAGCTAGTGCTATAGCGGAAGCGTATGCAATGATGACTGTTATACGTCCATCATACTAGTATGCCATGCATACATAGCAAAAAATAGAGTAATAAGCCATTGGATTCAATGAAAATCTCCACCATGTGAGTGTCTAGTATACGTGCCTTGTACAATCACACTGGCATAAATATATCACAGGGCAGCATTGTGTAAACTGTGAGCTTATACCCACATAGTGCCAAAGATATGTGCCAGTATCGTTGATCTGAAATCAATCGAGAAGACTGTGGTACATAAGAGAAGCCATGCTTCACATGAAGTCGGGCAAAGCTCTTTGCATTGTACAATGGCTTCTTATGGAGCCTACCCAAGGACTTTGTTTTGCACAACAGAGAGATCGTTTACAAAATGAAAAGTAAAACATAGACAAAAACAAACATAAATTGAAATTTACTAACCTTGTCGCCCACTTTGTGGCTAGGTTTCTGGTAGTTTGCTCGAATCCGGCTCATAGCCAGATGTACTACTCGAGTGAGTTAGCAAATATATCATATACACCCTCTTGTGATGTAAAGAATCTACAAACATCTTGGCAAGTTTCCCTAAGCTCGTATGCTAATAGCATATTCCAAAATGTGGAAACTGCTATGCCAAATGACAAAAGGGAAGCGTTATTTCACATAAGTACTCATGGAGTTTTGGTGCTCATAGCTACAGATACTCTTGACAATTTGCAATGGCATATCAAAAGAAATTTGACCTTGTCAAGATTTCGTAAAGAAAGTCGGCCTTGTGAAAAATTATATCGTATGGATAATTCTTAGATTGCCCAATTGATTACGATAACAACTGTCCTTGGCAGCGGAAGGCGTAGCATATATGTATGGTTTTTTCTCGTCTTGTGGCAAGTTATAAATGCTATGGAGTGACCGTCCACCCAATGCATATACATAAGTAGAGAGCCCTGCTCCTAAAAGCCTTGTTTTTTCATAGTTTTGAGTGGCTTGTTGCTTCCTCAACACTATGTCGGAGATCCAAGCTTCAAATGTTTTGAAAACTGTAAGACAACAGTTGTTTACACAAGTCGTGCTCATGGGTAGCCGCATGCAGAGTCCTACCCCATAGGCAAAACATGCTTTATGTACCTTGTGTCCAGACTCAAGGTCAAGACAGAATTTAAAGAAAAGTGTGTGTATCGTTCCCCGATCGTGTCAAGAGTAGGAGAAATTTTGACAAACTAGCTTAATTTTATGAATAAAGCGTACCTATACTCGATGTCTGCAATTCTCCTTGGAAATGAGCTGGATGCAGTGTTCTGATACTGAGTTGAATGAAAACAACTAGTCGGCCATGCCAAGCATCTTTGCTCTACATGCCACATGCCTTGCCTGTATTTGCATGCTCCAGGCCTTTCCTGAACCTGAAGGTCCTATTGTGTTATTGAAATACGCAGCAAAATGCCTTGCATATCGTCGTGGTTTAGATTCCTTTGCCAAGATCATGAGTAAATGACTCCTCGTATACGGCTTACATGACCGTCGATCCTCAAATTGCTAAAACTTGTGCATGTCAAAACATGCCAAAGCTCTAAAACTTTGAGAGATCCGTTTTGAGCCTCCAGTCTACTTGTTCTCATATCTCCCATTGCACATGCACTACAAGCAAAGTATCCCTGCTAAAAGTGTTCGCATGCCTTGCATGTCACCAATGATATGGAAAATCACCCAAGCTAACGGCTGAACCTGCCAACTCTGCTGCAGATCTCGTGGGCTACCGCCCTTGTTTCGGGAGGGTGCCCAATTTAGGGCACTCCTTATGCTTAAAATATGAAACCAAAAACCTGCAACGATGGCATTCTGGCTGCATCAGCACAGAATTGACAAAAGCACTCACAACCTGGTGGCCCTTTGCATGCATGGCACGGTGTAGAGACGAAGTTTGTCGAGCTCGCCATGGCGCTCCTCTTTGGAGCAGTTCTGGTCCCTTTTTGTGCATGTAATCCTTGCCTTATTGTGAGCAAGGGGTTGTCCATGAAAACGGCCTTTCCACACCGCAAGCGGCCGCTCCCACAACCCTTGACGCCGAGGTTCCCTTCAGTGGAAGTTGTGCTTCCCACGGGCTTCTTTGCTCTGTCGAGCCTGCCTTGCTTGACCCAAAAGGCCATGCCCATGCAGCTGCCTGACGCGAGAGAGAGAGAGAGAGAGAGAGAGAGAGAGTTTTAACGTCGTAGGAAACTATCCCAAGAGACCTTAAAGATCTAGCCGGCGAGGAGTTGAACTCAAAACCTGTTATTCAAGAGGGAAATGGCATAACCAATCTACCACACTTGGGTGATAGAAAGGTTATACCATTTTGCTCTTTTTATTAGCGCGCACACACACACCCACAAACACACCCAAGAAGAAGAGAGTTTTAACGTCATAGGAAACTATCCCAAGAGACCTTAAAAATCTAGCCGACGAGGAGTTGAACTCAAAACCTGTTATTCAAGAGGGAAATGGCATAACCAATCTACCACACTTGGGTGATAGAAAGGTTATACCATTTTCCTCTTTTTATTAGCGCACACACGCACGCACACACACACACACACCCAAGAAGAAGAGAGTTTTATTATTAGCGCACACACGCACACGCACACACACACACACACCCAAGAAGAAGAGAGTTTTAACATCATGGGAAACTATCCCAAGAGACCTTAAAGATCTAGCCGATGAGGAGTTGAACTCAAAACCTGTTATTCAAGCTGGAAATGACATAACCAATCTACCACACTTGGGTGATAGAAAGGTTATACCATTTTCCTCTTTTTATTGACACACACACCCAAGAAGAAGAGAGTTTTAACATTGTAGGAAACTATCCCAAGAGACCTTAAAGATCTAGCCAACGAGGAGTTGAACTCAAAACCTGTTATTCAAGAGGGAAATGGCATAACCAATCTACCACACTTGGGTGATAGAAAGGTTATACCATTTTCCTCTTTTTATTAGCGCGCGCACACACACACACACACACACACACACACACACACACACACACACACACACACACACACACAAAAGAAGAAGAGAGTTTTAACGTCATAGGAAACTATCCCAAGAGACCTTAAAGATCTAGCCGACGAGGAGTTAAACTCAAAACCTGTTATTCAAGAGGAAATGGCATAACCAATCTACCACACTTGGGTGATAGAAAGGTTATACCATTTTCCTCTTTTTATTAGCGCACACACACACACACACACACACACACACACACACACACACACACACACACACACACAGAAGAGAGTTTTAACGTCGTAGGGAACTATCCCAAGAGACCTTAAAGATCTAGCCAACGAGGAGTTGAACTCAAAACCTGTTATTCAAGAGGGAAATGGCATAACCAATCTACCACACTTGGGTGATAGAAAGGTTATACCATTTTCCTCTTTTTATTAGCACACACACCCACCCACACACCCAAGAAGAAGAGAGTTTTAACATCGTGGGAAACTATCCCAAGAGACCTTAAAGATCTAGCCAATGAGGAGTTGAACTCAAAACCTGTTATTCAAGAGAGAAATGGCATAACCAATCTACCACACTTGGGTGATAGAAAGGTTATACCATTTTCCTCTTTTTATTAGCACACACACACACACACACACACACACACACCCAAGAAGAAGAGAGTTTTAACGTTGTAGGAAACTATCCCAAGAGACCTTAAAGATCTAGTCGACGAGGAGTTGAACTAAAAACCTGTTATGAATGAGAGAGAGAGAGAGAGAGAGAGAGAGAGAGAGAGAGAGAGAGAGAGAGAGAGAGAGAGAGAGAGAGAGAGCATGCATCCATGCAAAGACTCACACCCTTCTCCTTCCCCCCTCCCCTAAGCTCTGATACCAATATGAGACCTAGGAGACTGAGATCCGGATCCACCACCCTACCACCCTATATATAGGCCAGCTCCTAGCCCTAACCATAATACGGATCCCCAGTCCACACTGGTCCAGTCCGAACCCTGGCTCAGGTCCCTGACCGACTACGTTGAGCCTTGCTCCTTAGGATCCTTGTCGTGACAGTCTTAGGGTTGTGGGACACCTCTCACCACCATACCCTCTTACAATGAGCAAGAACTTGGCGATGAAAACATACTAATCACTTTTTCAAACAAGCTCAAATGGCAAAACTTAAAAGATACAAGTCACCTCGCATTTGCTGCCAAAGAACTTTACACAAGTAGAAGGACAAAGATATTGAAGCCAAGCATGCCTTTGAAGCACCAAAACCTCAATTTTTGATAGTGGAAGAGCATGTACAATATTGGTTTGAGATAAGGCACTCAAACTCTCTCACTTTGCAATGTGTAGCATGTACCATAGTTGTTTGAGATAAGGCACTCACACTCTCTCACTTTGCAATGTGTAGCATCAAAGCTTCTCTCACACCAAGCGTGAAGCTCACAAGTGATGACTACACCTATATCTCTCATCGCGTATAGAGTGTTGGGGTTCTTTGTGAGATGTTGAAGATGATTTACAGGAGAGAGAAGGGCCTATTTATAGGTTCGAGACCCCTCATAAAGATTAGCGGAAATCCTAATTTACAAGCTAGTCAAATCAAGATTATGATTTCTTTTAAGTATCAAAATATAGTGGGCCTTCTTTGTCTGCTTAAGTCATGGATGTGGGTTCAAGTGAAAGGCATTCTTGATGGTAGATAGGGTGAAATTATAGAGTTAAGGAAGGAGAGAGAGAGAGAGATAGAGAGAGAGAGAGAGAGAGAGAGGGAGGGAGAGAGAGTTTTTACTATGTACATGTCTTGAGGTGAGGTGTCTTTTAAAGTTAGGTCAATGGATATTTTGTGTTAGAGGTTAGTGGTTAGTGTTAGCAATCACTAAAAAGCTAATGATACATTTACAATGGACAGAATGAGGTGGATGGTTGAAGGAAGATGCGTGAATGAAGTGAAGGAATCGTTGTGATGGTGAAGTTTTGAACTTACTTGTGTAGGCTCTCAAAAATGAATACCGATCCTCTTATTCTTCTTCTTCTCTTCTTACGTCGTCGCCGCAAAGGTTGAACACCATGATAAAAGTGACAATGTCGGTTGATGAGAATCCCTCAATTTGCAGAGATTAAGCATGGTTTTACATGCTGAATTTTATGTATATAGAGAAGAGGTAAAATGAATTGTCATTTAGAGGTAATAGAGAGAGGCATAGAGATGGTATATGTACATGTAGAGTTTATATGAGAGCTATGGAAGTGAGAGGGGAGATCAATGGTGAAGAGGGTGAGAGAAACCACGGAAGGTGCAGGTTTAAGGGAGGATAGAGAGAAATGAGTGTGTGTGTGTGTGTGTGTGTGTGTGTGGAAGTGTGAAGGAAGGTGAGAAAAAGACTAGGGCGACTTGTGAGAAAAACGTTGCAGACTAGGGTCCACCAAAAAAATCATATCTCATCGGTGACAGATCCAAAAATTATGAAAAATTTGAGGTGATTATTTAGCTTGTGAACTAAATGTTTCATTTTGATCACGTCCTCAAATTTGGAGTGGAGGTGGATGCCAAAAATCCCACAAAAATACTCATTTTTCCTCCTACAAAATTCTTTAGTGGCCTCCATTTTGTTGAATTTGCATAATCTTCTAAGAGTGAACCCCTCCTTGCATGAGAGCATGAATTAATAGATTCTTAAGGGTTTGAAAATATGTATGGATTAGGATTATTCACAAATATGATATATGGATATGATGGAAAAAAACACTTTAGTATATAAATAATACATGGAATCTAGATTAGTGTCAGTTGTCGATAAATATAAAATGGAAAAAGAATATATATGAAAATATAGGGAATCGAATGAGTGGGCCCTCATTTGTTTTTATTGAACTAGGACTATTTACAAGAAGTAAAGAAGAATACATGTAGAAAAATGGTAATTTAGTAAAAGGGATGACTAGGTGAAAGGTATTCTTGTGATTTTTTCTCGGAGTGGGTTCACACCAAAATTTACAGAGGCTTGCATATTTATTTATATAATAAAGAGTATGTAGAGTGGTAAGAGAATCACGATAATGGTTAGTTAATGTACATAACATACTTAGGTAAATAACGTCCATCTAGGTAAAAATATTTAAATAAATACCAAAGTATTTATAATAAAAAATCCCTATATTTTGGCCCTATATACAATGAAATATTTACACACAATTGGACCATAATATTTTTTTGTTTTTTGTTTTTATTTATGTTTTTGGCTCAACTAGCCCAATGACTAGCTAGCTGAGGGGGAGATATAGGGGAAGTCCCCTAACTCACACACGCCTATGTACAGTGAAAGTGTGAGGATAGCCACAGTGTTCGAGTGATTTTGATAGGGTTAGGTAGCTCACTATGGTAATTACGGATAGCCAAAAAACAGCTATCATTAGCGCTCCCCCAAGATGATGGTACCTTTATGTACCATCAAAAGGCGTCTTTTTCAATGAGAGTGGTTCCAAGCTATTTGCGATGTTTTGTGCCTCAGAGGTATCTTCTCTCCCTCAACCTCTCACCCTCCACCTCTCTCCCTCAACCTTCCACCCTCAACCCATCTCCATCTCCAACTCTATCTCTACCACCATCATGTTGTTCCTTGGATTGTTGTGTTCTCTTTCTCTCTCTCTCTCTCTCTCTCTCGCCATCTTCTTGGCAAGTAAGAAAGCCATAACTCTACTTTTCATGGGAAGCTTTCCCTCTTCTCTATCACAATACGATGGCCCCGAAGCGAGTGACACGAAGCTCCAAAGACACTCTAGTCCTTTTGCCTCTCTTGCAGATCCTTTGGTAGAGTGCGACTCAAGTAGCGCTTTAGTCAGTATCCATTCTCTTTCTTAGGATGCTCCTTGCCATCTAAATCCATGAGCTGATAGTAACTTGAATTAAAAGATTTTTTTATCACGTATGGACCTTGCCATCTGGTGTTGACTTTGGCATCAAACCTATTGTCAAGTGGATTGTCATACCTTAACACCATCCCACCTTCCTTGATACCCTTGTCCTTGACCTTCTTATCAAGCTTCTCCTTTGCTTGCATAGATTTTCTCTTGTAGCACTCGTAAGCTGCTTCTCTTTTTCACTCAAGCTTAGCTAAAGTAAGGAGTTGATCCATCCATGCTTCCTGATTATCTTGTGTTGCTTTTCCATGAAGTCGCATTGTTGAAATGTTGAGGTCAATTGGCTGCAAAGCCTCTTGACCATACACCAGGTGAAATGGTGTGAACTATGTGGCCTCCCTATTTGTGGTTCGATATACCTATAATGCCCCATACAAGAAGTCATCCCACAACTTTTTCTTGATCTTCACCATCTTTTTTATGATGCCTACAATGACACCATTAGCCTTCTCCACCAAGCCATTTGACTGTGGGTAGTAGGGTCTGCTATGACGATGTAGAATATGAAGATCTTCACAAACTTCAGTGAGTAAACCCTTCGTGAACCCTGGACCATTATCAGAAACAATTTCCAAAGGTGTGCCAAATATACAACAGATGTGAGTGTAGACAAACTTGTTCATCGTCCTCTCATTTACCTTTGCCACACTTTGTGCTTCTACCCACCTAGTCATATAGTCTTCTACCACCAAAATGTAGAGCTTACCATTTTCAGTTCTAGGTGGTGGACCCATAGCATCAATGCCCCACTTTTCAAAGGGTCCATTTGCAAGCACTATTTGCCTTGGACCATGTACCAACCTTCTGTTTTCATAAACCTAACAATTGTGAAAGCTTCTACACCAATGTTGAACATCCACATGCAGGCTTGGTCAAACATACCCCGCAAGCAAAATATTTTTCATAGTCAACTCTTGGGAAAAATGGCCATCACATGCTTCCTCATGCAAACCTTCAAGAATAGTTGGAATTTCCTCCATTATTGGTACTCTTCTACACACTTGATCTTTTCCTATTTGATAGAGAGAGCCTTCTAGGAAGAGATAGACATTTGCCTTCTTTATGAGCCTCCTCTTTTGAGCCATTGTAAAGCCTTGTGGAAACTCGCCTTCCAGAATGTAGCTCACAATGGGAGCCAAGGACTCCATCCCTTAGTACCTTGGTTGCTTTACCATTGCTGCCGCCATGATGACATGCACTTCTTTGTCAACACATGCAACTGCTGATAGTCATTTTTTCGCTATCGATATTGGCCATAGTGAACCACCTCACCCTATCAAAATCACTCAAAAACTATGGATATCCTCATACTTTCATTGTACATAGGTGTGTGTGAGTTAGGGGACTTTCCCCATATCTCCTTAAAACCCTCAGCTAGCTAGTCATTGGGCTAGTTGAGCCAAAAAAATAAATTAAAACAAAAAATAAAAATATATTATGGTTGTGCATAAATATTTCATTGTATATAGGGCCTAAATATAGGGATTTTTTATTATAATTATTTTGATATTTATTTAAATATTTTTACTTAGGTTTGCGTTATTTACTTAAGTATGTTATACTCACATTACCATATTTTTTCTTACCAGTGTGCATACTCTTTATTATATAAATAAATATTTTCATGCAAGTCTCTCCATGCTGTGAACCTGCCCAAAAAAAAATCACAAAAATACCTTTCACCTAGTCATTCCCTTTTACTAAATTACCATTTTCCTACATGCATTCTTTCTTACTTCTTGTAAATAGTCCTAAATCAATAAAACAAATGAGGACTCCCTCATTTGATTTTCTATATTTTCATATATTTTTTTCATTTTATATTTATGTACAACTGACACTATTCTAGATTCCATGAATTGTTTATATACTAACTTATTTTTTTCTATCATCTCCATATATCATATTTGTGAATAATCATAATCCATGTATATTTCCAAACCCTGAAGAATCTATTAGGTCATGCTCTCATGCAAGGAGGAGCTCACTCTTGGAGGATTATGAAAATTCAACAAAAGGGAGGCCATTGAAAACTTTTGTAGAAGAAAAAATAGGCATTTTGGTGAGATTTTTGATATCCACCTCCACTCCAAATTTGAGGAAGTGACCAAAATGAAAACTTTATCTCACAAGATGAATCATTACTTCAATGTTTCATAATTTTTGGAGCTTCCACCAGTGAGATATGATTTTTTCGGTGGATCACAGTCTGCCCACTCTTTCTCACAAGTCACCCTAGTCTTCTCTCACCTCCATTCGCTTCCTCCCTCCCCCCAACACACACACACACACACACACACACACTCATTCCTCTCCATCCCTCACTCAAACATGCACCTTCTATGTTTTCTCTTACCCTCTTCACCATTAACCTCCCCTCTCACTTCCATAGCTCTCATATGAACTCTACATGTACATACACCATCTCTATGCCTCTCTCTAATACCTTTAAATCACAAAATTTCCTTTTACCTCTTCTTTATATACATAAAATTCAGCTTGTAAAACCTTGATTACTCTTTGAAAACTAAGGGATTCTCATCAACCAACATTGTCACTTTCATCATGGTGCTCAACCTTTGCAACGACGATGTAAGAAGAGGAGAAGAAGAAGAGGATCAGTGATCATTTTTTAAAACCTACGCAAGTAAGTTCAAAACTTCTTTAAAGCTTCATCATCACAAGAATTCCCTCACTTAATTCAACCATATTAGTTCAATCATCCAACTCATTCTACCCATTTGCAAATATTTCATTAACTTTTTAGTGATTACTAACACTAACATACTACACAAAATAGCCATTGACCTAACCATAAAAGGCACCTACCTCAAGACATGTGCATAGTAAAAACTCTCTCTCTCTCTCTCTCTCTCTCTCCTTCCTTAAAACTCTACTTCCACCTAATCTACCATCAATAATGCTCTCTTTTGAGCCCACATCCATGACTCAAGCAAACAAAGAAGACCCGCAATGTTTTGATATCCAAAATAAATCCTAATTTTGATTTGACTAGCTTGTAAATAACATTATCAATAACCTTAATGAGGGGTCTCCAGCCTATAAATAGGACCCTCTCATTCTTGTAAATCATTTCCAACCTCTCACATAGCACCCCAATACTCTATATGTGAGGAGAGATTTAGGTGTAGTCATCACCTTGTGAGTTTCACTCTTGATGTGAGAGAAGCTTTGATGTTACATGTTGCAGAGTGAGAGAGTGTGAGTGATCTATCTCAAACCACTATTGTACATGCTCTTTATCTATCAACAATTGATGTTTTGGTGCTTCAAAGGCATGTTGGCTTTAGGATCTTTGTTCTTCCACTTGTGTAAAGCTCTTTGGCAAATGCAAGGTGACTTGTGTCTTTTAAGTTCTATTATTTGAGCTTGTTTGAGAAAGTGCTTAGTGTGTTTTCATTGCCAAATTTGTGTCCATTGTAAGAGGGTATTGTGGTGAGACGGCTCCCAGGCCCTAAGATAGTGTGTGTGTGTGTGTGTGTGTGTGTGTGTGTGTGTGTGTGTGTGTGTGCGTTGGCAATGTTTAGCATTCACTACACATTGGGTTAGTTTTTTGTACAAGCTGTATGGTAGTGTTGTAATAACGGATTATCTCTATTTGCAAGTTACAAACGAGGTATTGTGCAAGTTCCATTTCTCTCTCTCTTCCATTGCTCTAGCGCTCTCTTGCCCCATTTGGTGTTGGTCTTGGTGTGAGATTGTTTGTGTGTGTTTTTGTTGTGCCTCTTCGTGGTTGTGACAAAATCTCTGTTGCGTTCTAGTTTGCATCCCATAACTAGGTGGTGCCCCTTCACTTGTTTGGTTGTGGGTTTGTTGTTTCTTTTTCTTGCTTGTGGTTGCCCCAGCCCCAATTGAGTAGCACGGGAACCTTGAGGGGTGTTTAGAGGTCGCCTCTCTTGTTGCATGCCCCGAACCACCTCACTGCTCTTTGTGCAAGCAAATCAGCTTCTTCATTTTGTTTCCCAGGAATATGATACAATTGCACTTCCTCAAATTGATTGAATAGTTTGCGGATGGAATGAACCTTTTGCCTTAATCTTTCATTTTTACATGCCCAAATGTGTAAGATTTGCTTTACAATGAGAAGTGCATCCCCTTTTACCATGAGACATTGTATCTTTTGAGCAACACACATCTGCAAGCCATGGAGTAGTATATCGTACTCTACTTCATTGTTCCTTATGGAGTCTGGCAAAGTCACATGTTCTTTCACAATAGCCACACCATTTGGATCAAGCAACACAAGCCCTCCCCATACGTTTCATGTGGCCTTC
Organism: Adiantum capillus-veneris; assembly: GCF_014529385.1. Taxonomy (NCBI): domain Eukaryota; kingdom Viridiplantae; phylum Streptophyta; class Polypodiopsida; order Polypodiales; family Pteridaceae; genus Adiantum; species Adiantum capillus-veneris. The sequence continues at coordinate 68,106,672 of NC_140953.1, read as the reverse complement.
TTGAACGCTCCATCAAAGAACAAGGAAATGAATTATGTATGCTTTTAGGTGCTGGCAAGGATAAGCGTTTCACTTCAGGTACCTTAATATTTCTTTCATGCGCTCACTATGCATGTACACTATCTTCCACCTTGAAAGAGTATTGAAATTTGTGCAATTCCATAATCCACTTTGAGATCCTGGGAATTAGTGTCATTTGAGAGGATACCCAAGGAAACAAGTTTTGGGCAATGAGTATTACAAAGGGTTTTGGCAACAAGTAGGATCTAATTCTCACCGCAAACATGAGAGAAATCATCATGAGTTTTGCTTCTGTGTAGCCCCTCTCCAAGGCGTTCACAACCCTACTAGCAAAGTAGATGGGTTGCATCTTGGTACTGTGGGGATCTTGTTGTAGCAAAACATCACCAATTGTTTCTTTCCCAACACTAGAGCTAACAAAGAATGTGTACACCCAACAAGGAGACATGAGTACTGATAGCTCTGACAGAATGACTTTAATGCTACAAAAGTACTCTTCAAGCTCATTAGACCATGCAAATTCTACTTGTATTGTCAAATTTTGCAAAGGGTGAAGTAACTCCGAGGCTAAGTGAATGAAGTGGGACATATACTTCACCTTTTGAATGAATGAGATGGCTTTTTTTTAGATTCTTGGGTGATGGTAACTCAATCAGAGCTGTTGCCTTTGAAGGATCCACCTCAATACCTTGATAGGAAACCTTGTGACCAAGCAAGATCACCTTGTTCTCACCTGTATGGCATTTGTTAGGATTGAGTTGACCTCCCATGTCGTAAAATCTCTTCAAACCTTCTTCTACCCTTTGTAGGTACAATGATTTTGAACTATAAATGCAAAAGTCATCAATAAAAACCCTAATGGACTTTATAAAAAATGTTTGAAACACCATGTTCATGAAGCGTTCGAAAGTTGTAGGAGCATTTGTCAGGCCAAATGGCATGACTCTGAAAGTGTAACAACCCCAAGGAGTGATGAAGGTTGTTTTCAGGTGATCCTCTAATGCGATACCTATTTGAAAGTAGCCCGGTAGCCATCACACGCAGTGTACTTCTCATGATCAACTACCTCATTTAGTATCTCATCCTGAAATGGGAGGGGAAAGTGATCTCGCTTGGTTGCCTCATTGAGTGGCCTATAGTCCACACACACCCTCCACTTTCCATTCTTTTTAAGAGTGACCACAAATGGGGAGACCCACTCTGAATTCTCCATTGGATAAATGAAACCTGCTGCTAAAAGCTTTCTTACCTCCTTGAGTAAAGCCTAGTCCTTGATGAATCCTAGCCTTTGTAGCTTCGAGCCTTATGTGTGGCCTCTGCCTTTAACTCGATCTTGTGTTGAACAGCATCTACCCCACGCACATCAGTGTAGTCTTTCATACATAGCCTAGGAAACTTCCTTAGCACACATTTGAACTGCTCTCTTTTGTCCTTTATAAGTGTTGTAGACAACATACCTTCTAACATTCCTTCCTCTTCCAAGCCTTGACAAGATGTCTCTTGGTTGCTTGGGTTAAACCTTACCCCCATGACTTCGATGGAAGACTCCTCTTCAGTCATGCTACCACTATTTTCTTCCTCCAGTCAAGTCTTCCTCCGTCTCACTTTGAGTTGATTCTTTGTGGAGCTCCTCTCCATGTTGCTCCTTCATGTCAAAGACAATTTTCTTACGATTTTCATTCCTGCAAATCAATTTTTTGCTCTCCCAATCCTGCAAAGCTCACATTTTCATTAGCCATGGCCTTCCTAGGATACATGGATAACCATTTCCTTTGGTAGACATAACATAGAGATCAACAACCTTCTTAATGCCAAAGGCCTCCACAAAAACATTTTTATAGATTCCTAAGCACTTAGATTTGCTATTGTTTGCCATCTTGACTTTGATTTCAGGTGTCTCATGGATGTGCATGCCTAGTCTTTGCATGAGGCCCTATGTCATGATGAAAATTTGTGCACCTCCATCCACTAGACCTTTACTAACCAACCTTCCTTTGACGTAGCAATCTAGCACAGGTGTAATATCCTCATTCATTTCATCTTGTGAAATCTTCACAACATGCACATTCTCTTTTACCTTTCTCCTAGTGCTAACTACCTTCAATAGCTCCCTCCTAACTTGTGGACACAATGCAATAAATTTAGGCCATGAGATATCAGGACCCTTACCTCTCATGTCTTCCAATAGGTTGTATGCAACCATAGTACATACCATGTCCAAGAGGGAAGTCTTGGAGGCTGATACTACGTTGAGTCCTCTTGGCTTCTTTGGTTTCCTTTGCCTTCTTGCCTCGTCCATGGTCTCTATGATGTGACTCATTCTTTCTTCTTACCTTTTTCTTTCACCTCTACCACATGCACATTTGGATCAGGTAAAGGTGGAACTCCTTCCATTCCTCGTGGAGGTGCTCTTGTCCCATTTGGTCTTTGCAAAATCATTGGCTATTGACTAGTTCCTTCACCTGCATTCATCACCGGGGAATTCAAGTTAGGTCTCCCTGGCTCCCCACGGGGCCAAGGACAATTATACATCCCATATCCTAACTCTTTGCAATTCCAACATTGCAAAAGTTTCCTAGGTCATGGCTCCCACTCCTCTGCCTTGTTTGATTGTCCCTTAGGACCTACAGCTTGTGCAAAGTGAATTGATAAGTTTCTCAAGGACTCATTTAGCTTCTCAATCACCTCAATTGTTACCTCGGGAATCTCTTTACATATTGATGCTTGCAATTTTTCCTTGGGTCTAGGACCCTCTATTGGAACCTCTCCCCTTAGACACTTGACTTTTCTATATTTCTCGACATCCCTAGTTTTGACTGCATCATAGGTAGCAGGTGCATCCGCCTCAAGGGTGGAAAAGGGACCGGCTATGAACCTCTCCTTCTTTAGGAACTATGCACCATCACTAGGGTTAGCAACATTTCTCACCCTTACAGCTCAAATACGTAGAGACTCTTGTTTGTACATGTAGTAATCATCTAAGTCCTTTTGTTTGTGAGAAATCATGTCTTTCCATAGCTTTTGAGTGTTTTGGGGGTCAAAGAAGTATTGCTTAAAATGATCAAAAACTTCCTTATAGTTTCCCTTAACTTCCTGAGATAGAGAGTCAAACCAAGTGCTAGCATCTTTCATGAGGACCACTTCAAACATTTCTAAGCATTCCTCATCTTTTATCACCCTTTTTCTGCGGCAAGTCGTACTAAAATTTGCTAAAAATAACTCGGCATCATCTTTAGGTTCTCCAAAAAAGAGAGGATATCCTGACATTTGGCGTTGGGCCTCCATTGAAACAATTTCAAAGTGACAAATCGTTTCTTTTTGTCTTTCTTAAAAAGATTTACATTATACATTTTTCTAAACTGCGGTCTATTCTACAAAAAAATAAACATATGCAGAGTCAAACGATCTATGATAGTCAACAAGAGGTAGGATGACAGTGTTTGGTGACGCGAGCATTTCTCCTACTCTTTGGGCCCCAAACATGAACACCATACGTTGTTGAAGATGGATCTTTTTACTAATTGCAATGTTTATTCTAATGTGTAGAGTGAAATGGAAGGGAAAATCCTCTATTCTTGGCCATGGTCTGTGACCTAATGCTTAAAATAGAACAAAGATATATACATCCAAACTAAGATCGTACCTAATAAGGGACAAAATAAAAGGATTTGCTGAAGCATTTATTTTGGCTAACCTAACGGGGCCCAAAATTCTATGATTACTCGTTGAAACTGTAATTTAGTACAAAGAATGATATGCACCTTTGCGTTGAAATGGGAAAAAATAGGTCATACAAGTTCTTGTGATGCATGCAAACTACTTGATTACTCTACGGTCAAGTATTCACAACAACATACACAAGCTCTCCTCCATGGGGGCACCGAAATTGAGATAGTCCAGGGCGATCAGCAAGAGAGGCAACCTGTAAACACCCCTCAAGACTCCCGTGCTACTCAATTGGGGCTAGGATAACCATAAGCAAGAAAAAAACAATAACCAACCCACAGCCAAATAAGTGAAGGGGCACCACCTAGTTATGGGATGTGAACTAGGGCGTAAGAGAGATTTTTTCACGAGACGACCAAGTGGAGGCACAACAAAACACACACAAACAATCTCACACCAAGACACACACCAAATGGAGCAAGAGAGAGATAGAGCAAAGGAAAGAGGAAGAGGAATGGAACTTGCATAATACGTGACTTGAAAATGGAAACGGTTCATTAGGACGCTATCGTAGAACTTGCACAAAACTAACCCAATGCTTAGTTGATGATAAACATTGACATCACACACACACACACACACAGTCTTAAGGTTGTGGGACACATCTCACGACCATATTCTCTTACAATGAGCAAGAACTTGGCAATGAAAACACACTAATCATTTTCTCAAACAAGCTCAAATGACAGAACTTAAAAGATACAAGTCAACTTGCATTTGCCAAGGAAATTTACACAAGTAAAAGGACGAAGATTTTGAAGCCAAGATTTGAAGCACCAAAACCTCAATTTTTTATAATGAAATAGCATGCACCATAGTGGTTTGAGATAAGGCACTTACACTCTCTCACTTTACAATGAGTAGCATCAAAGCTTCTCTCACACCAAGTGTGAAGCTCACAAAGTGATGACTACACCTAAATATCTCCTCGTGTATAGAGTGTTGGGGAGCTTTTTGAGATGTTGGAGATGATTTACAGGAGAGGGAGGGGCCTATTTATAGGTTGGAGACCCCTCATAAAGATTAGCAAAAATCCTAATTTACAAGCTAGTCAAATCAAGATTATGATTTCTTTTAAGTATCAAAATATAGTGGGCCTTCTTTGTCTGCTTGAGTCATGGATGTGGGCTCAAGAGAAAGGCATTATTGATGGTAGATAGGGAGAAATTATAGAGTTAAGGAAGGAGAGAGAGAGAGAGAGAGAGAGGGAGAGTTTTTTTACTATGTACATGTCTTGAGGTGAGTTTTTTTTTAAAGTTAGGTCAATGGATATTTTGTGTTAGAGGTTAGTGATTAGTGTTAGCAATAACTAAAAAGTTAATGATACATTTACAATGGACAAAATGAGGTGGATGGTTGAAGAAAGATGGGTGAATGAAGTGAGGGAATCCTTGTAATGGTGAAGCTTTGAAGAAGTTTTGAACTTACTTGTGTAGGCTCTCAAAATGAATGCCGATCCTCTTCTTCTTCTTCTCTTCTTACGTCATCGCCGCCGCAAAGGTTGAACACCATGATGAAAGTGACGATGTTGGTTGATGAGAATCCCTTAATTTGCAGAGATTAAGCATGGTTTTACATGCTGAATTTTATGCATATAGAGAAGAGGTAAAATGAATTGTCATTTAGAGGTAATAGAGAGAGGCATAGAGATGGTATATGTACATGTAGAGTTTATATGAGAGCTATGGAAGTGAGAGGAGAGGTCAATGGTGAAGAGGGTGAGAGAAACCATGGAAGGTGCAGGTTTAAGTGAGGGATAGAGAGAAATGACTGTGTGTGTGTGTGTGTGTGTGTGTGTGTGTGTGTGTGTGTGTGTGTGTGTGTGTGTGTGGGGGGGGGGGGGGGGGGGGGGGGGGAGTGTGTATGTGTGTAGAAGTGTGAAGGAAGGTGAGAGAAGACTAGGGCGACTTGTGAGAAAAAGGTTACAGACTGGGGTCCACCAAAAAAATAATATCTCACCGATGACAGCTCCAAAAATTATGAAAAAAATTGAGGTGATTATTCAGCTTGTGAGCTAAATGTTTCATTTTGACCACTTCCTCAAATTTGGCATGGAGGTGGGTGCCAAAAATCTTATAAAAATACCCATTTTTTCTCCTACAAAATTCTTTAGTGGCCCCCCTTTTGTTGAATTTGCATAATCTTCTAAGAGTGAGCCCCTCCTTGCATGAGAGCATGATCTAATAGATTCTTAAGGGTTTGAAAATATGCATGGATTAGGATTATTCACAAATATGATATATGGATATGATGGAAAAAACCACTTTAGTATATAAACAATACATGGAATCTAGAATAGTGTCAGTAGCTATCTATAAATATAAAATGAATAAAAGAGATATATGAAAATACAGGGAATCAAATGAGTGGGCCCTCATTTGTCTGTATTGATTTAGGACTATTTATAAGAAGTAAGGAAGAATACATGTAGAAAAATGGTAATTTAGTAAAAGGGAATGATTAGGTGGAAGGTATTTTTGTGATATTTTCTCCGAGTGGGTTCACACAAAGATTTACAAAGACTTGCATATTTATTTATATAATAAAGAGTATATACAGTGGTAAGAGAATTACGGTAATGGTGAGTCAATGTACATAACATACTTAGGTAAATAACGTCCACCTAAGTAAAAATATTTAAATAAATACCAAAATATTTATAATAAAAAATCCCTATATTTAAGCCCTATATACAATGAAATATTTACACACAATTGGGTCATAATATATATATATATATATATATAATGTTTTTGGCTCAACTAGCCCAATGACTAGCTAGCTGAGGGTTTTAAGGAGATATGGGGAAAGTCCCTTAACTCACACGCGCCTATGTACAGTGAAAGTGTGAGGATAGCCACAGTGTTTGAGTGATTTTGATAGGGTGAGGTAGCTCACTATTTGAATTCTAATAGCCGAAAAACAACTATCATTAGTGTACTAGGTAGAGAATACACCTCTCATGTCTGGTATCGAAGTTCAAAGCGTGCAAGGTGTAGGAATCACGAGAAGATCAACTCCAAAGTAGCTCTCTCTCTCTCTCTCTCTCTCTCTCTCTCTCTCTCTCTCTCTCTCTCTCTCTCTCTCTCTCTCTCTCTCTCTCTCTCTCTCACACACACACACACACACACACACACACGTGCGCGCGCGCGTGCACGCACACACACACAAACTTAAAAATAGAAATGAGAGTTTAAGTGGGGCTAGACTGTACATACCCTATGCTCCCAAGTCATTTTTTATCCCCACCTCACAATTAGTCCTACCTTATGTGATCGATGATCGTCGTGTCAAAAATCTTCAAAATTGTACACCGTGTGCCGTCCGTTTTGCTCAATTAAGATTTTTTAACTTGAAATCATTTTCTAGAAATTTGAATTATTGACTTTTGAAATCTCCTGTCTCTTCTTGGACTCCATGTATCTACGTTTCGTTTTTGAGTAATTTTTTTGCTTTTGTCGTCATTTATTGTTTAGAAAATCAATTTAAAGAATAAAGAAAAATAGCATTTTTGACCTAAAAAATCTAAAAATTAGCTAGATAATTTAAGAAAGTCCTTATTTGCAAATTTTTGGCAGATTTCTTCACCCTTTAATATTATATTTACAAAAAAATCTTTTAATCTACATATTTACACACACCTAAGGCTCATCTTTAGCGTTTGTCCCTTGCTCTTGAATCTATCCGTCTTTTAGGGCACAAAATCAAGAATTGTGGCAAGAACTAGAAATCAAACCTGAATTATAATACAAAAGTCAAGAAAATAGTGCCTTTTTCTTTCTGATTTTAGGATTTGCATTCAAAATGCTTCAAAATGCCTCTTCCCTCTTAGTCGGAGTACTCCTTGACGACAGTGTTTCAGCTATGTTGTGTTGTGCATGGGCTGTAAAGCGGTGCCTTATGCAAGGCCATGTAGGGGGCCCTATGTATGCATACTCAGTAACTGCATGGAAAAATTGAGGGTGGGTCTTAAGCAGATTGCTTAAGGGCATTCGATAAAGAAGCTCATATGTGTGGTTGTTAATGTGCATTTACCATGTAGTAACCATTGTAGCTCAATAGCTCATTGGGGAATTGTCAAAGGGTTGTGTCTGTTTGATGGTTGAAATGGTGATTGAGGTGTAGGCCACCATGCCTTGATAGTGGTTGTAGATTTGGAAGAGTGTTGCCTCCGAATCCACCTTTGTTTTGTTAATTGCGACATGTCCTTGGGCTTTGGTATCAACTTTGTTGTGTCTTAGAATATTTATGGCTTTGGAAGTGAAGTAGTATGCCTGACATTTTGATTTGCTGTAGTTATGGGAGTAGATTGTTGTAGTTGTTTTGGAAACTGTAGTTGAGGTTTGGGGACCCAAACAAAGTTTCCTTGAACACGTGGTGTCCCTTTAGGTATCCAGATATGTTGTGTGGTTTGTGCTTTTTTTGGCTTCAGCTTTACTTGATCACTTGTTTGTTTAGGTATCCACATTTGCTTTGTTTTTTGTTTTGCAATGTGTGGGATTTCATGTCTTGTACTGAAGGGAGCGGATGACTGGCAGCTGTAATTTCGAGGCTATAAATAGACTTCATAGCTATAGTAGCTTGTATTTGCAGTTGTGTCTCTATCACGGTCACACTATTGGATTCATTCTTGTTTTGGTTGTTGACCCTTTTGAAATTGTCATACATTGCCCGATTTCCCACATTAAAATGCACGTGGTTGTTGGACCATTGTATATACACGTTGTATTTGCATTGCCATGGTGTGACAAACATTAATTGATTATTCGAGACATCTTGTGGTAGTACCAAAAAGTTATGGGAACATTCATATCCATTGATGTGTATTGTGAGCTCCACAAAACCTTCCATGTGATTGTATTCAAATGAGCACCAAAGTCGACGAGCGCATGAATAGATACCAATTCTGCTCCTAGCTTTACAAAACTATATGTGTCCACATTTTATTCATCCTCCCCAATGCTTGCAATCTGATGCATCCACACGGTTTTATGTATCTCAAGTTGTCTTGGTCTTTGCTTCCTTTTTGCTGCATGCTCTCTGGTTTCCTTTTGTGCTTGCTAAATATGTAGATCTTGCTTCTCTTCCCTGTTTCTAACTGCATGTGCCCTTTTCAGCATCTCTTGCGTTAGTGGAAAGTGATATTTTTAAAGCCTCCATCCACTTATCCAGTTTGGCATTTCCTATTTGTCCAATGTAGCAAGGTTAATGGCCCCACTCGGTGATATGGAATGAATAACGAATGGCCCATTCCTCGCTTTTTCAAATTTTTTGTTTTTTGCTTAAGAGTGTAGACAAGCACATAATCCCCTGCTGCAAAGTCTTTGTACTTTACATGCTCGTCAAGAAACTCTTTCAAGCATTTCTTTTGAGTGTAGATTGCAGCCACTGCCTTTTAATCTTTTTATCTAATTTTTCTTGGTCGTCTAGACGGTCAAACCATTCATGTCCAGTCCATTCGAGTTTGTTGGCTATCCGTAAGGTTGGAATCAGAAACTCTATGGGTAATATTGCATTAAGTCTAAACACAATGTTATGAGGTGTAGTCCCTAAAACAATTTTGTGGCATTTTATAAGCCCAAACAACAGAGTGCAGCTTTTGATCCCAATCCGATCTATTGCCATTCACAATTTTTAGTGAGAATTGTGCACAAGACTTTTTTGGTGCTCTCCGCTTGACCATTAGCTTGTGGGTGATATGGGGCCGATTTTTTGTGTATGATTATGAACTCATCAAGCAAGTACTCAATTACTTTGTTAACAAAATGTGTCCCTTGATCACTAACAATTTTGATAAGTAAACCATATCATGTGAAAACATATTCATACAAGAATTGGGTCATGGTGCATGCATCATTTTGTGTGTGGCTTTAGCTTCAACACACTTGGCTAAATAGTATGTAGCTAGTATCATATATTCTGCATGAGTTCTGTAAGCCGACGGTGCTATGAGGCCCATGAAAGCTAGACCCCATTTGGCAAACATGCGTGCTCCTATCATGAGTCTCATCAGCATTTCATCCTTTTTTATTGGAACTTTTGTTCTTTGACACTCATCACACTGCTTCACAAACGCTTCAACATCCATCAAGATGCTGGCCACCAAATATTGGCAAACATTAAGCCTTAGCCATTTTTTCAGCTGAAAAATGACCTCTTACTTGCCTTGAATGTGCTTCTTGCAAGATCAATATATACTCACTTTCTGATGTGTGCGACAAGTGTCTAACCTTACTCCTATCTCATTGCAAACATAGCGAGAACCACAAATATAATTGTCAATCCATGGGACGAAGTTGACTCGACTAGTGCATAGAGGCTACAAGAGGCTACTCAATCTAACAAACAACTCGCATCTAACTCAAGCTACACTCAAATGACTGAAATCACCAAAAGCCAATCGCTCATCGGCAAACGAATCACATCTCTTATAGCATCAAATGACCTCCAAACATTACGAAACTTTAGGACATGTTTATAAGACCTAAGCACATATGCTTACGATTTCAAATCTCACTTTAGGTCAAGTGCAAAAAACGCAATTATTAACAGCAGTGGATTTTTGACGCAGTCTTTTTTGACCCAGAATGCATCTAAATGCTTAGCAATGATGCCCCAATCCCCGCCTATACTTAAGTTTTGATTTAGAAGCTTAAAATACTACTTATGATGAAATTAGGCCGCGGGTCGGCGACGCCAAAAGCTACGAAATATCGTGAAATGCTTACATCAATGCGTAAAGCTTTTACCTGTGGTTGCAATGCAATAGACACGACTACACTTTGACAACCGGGGAGGGAGTAGGAAGCGCGAGAAGGAGAGAAGTGAGCGTCGTTAGCTCACGCTGTATTTCATTATCCAAAACTTATGAAAAACTTAAAAAAATTGGCTTTTATACCTTAGCCACGGTTTTTGGTGGTCAAAACTAATAATTTGGGAGCTCTAACCAAAGACAAGTTGATACAATCCGAAAGCTTGTGGCCCCGGCTCATCAATTACAATATTTATCTGGAAAATAGGAGTTACAATATTCCCGATTCATCAAAATAATAAATGTTTTTACAATGAGAGCTTCGAAAAATGGTATCCGAGATAGCTTGCTGCTAATATTCCCCCCTCCTCACCTGTGTCGTCCCTTGACACAGCTTTATGGAGTGAAGTAATCTTTGGGTTGACGGCGGCTAGCGAGGTGGTCTTTAAGTGCATGGAGTGCCTTCTCATATCTGATCTTTCTTTCTTTGTCTAGAACCTACAAGAACTGCATGGTAACCCTTTTTTTGAGCTCAACGGCCGAGTAGCCAACAAATCTCGAGGTTAGGTTGTTGATCACTAGCCCAAAAATATTTTTTTGCCAAGTAAAGAACCCTGTATAGAACGCTTTCTCAAACGCCAACATATTGCTAGATGGCAAGAACATGCATCGGGCGTAGAAGCCATAAAGGACTTCTTCGGAAGGCTAGCCACTGAGGTCGTAGCAAAGACCCTTATTTCCCTCGAGGAATGACATCCACGGTGCTCCTGCTTGCTCTGGCTCGTGAAAAGCTTCAATGCATGTGAGCAGCATTCGGCAAATTTTGTAGAGCATAGCACATGAAAGATCAAGGAGACTTTTGAAGAATGTCATGGTGCCTGTTAGGGTTTTCACCATGTATTCCTCTGTCGATGTTCCCTTTCTTGGCGCTGGCAACCTTGGATAATTCAGCCATGTAGGCCGCTTCTTGGCCATTGCTTCATGTGCTTGCCATGTCCTTACCCTTGGTACAAGACAAAAGGTCGGGTCTTTCTGAAGTGCTACAGGTGCTCTTGTGAACAGAACCAAATATCTGGGATTCTTGTTCAGCCAGCTCTTTCTCCACTTGGGGTGGACTCCCTCTACGCCTTCTTCCTGCATATCTTTGTATAATCTTTCTTTGACTTGTAAAAGTTCTACCTTGATCAAAGGATATGGCAATGATTGTTGATGCCATTGTGCATTGATTTGGTTGGGAGTGAGTTGAGTAATGTTGGCTGAATGGAGAACTCTCAACTCCCAATCCATCACTGCTTTCCATTGTTCATCTGTTCCTTGAGCAACCTACTCCTTAAGTGCGTTTTCTTCAGCTTTAGACAACTGGACCATTGGCACTTACTCAGCATTTGTTAGTGGTACGTGGAAATCTTCTTCTTGTCCTAGCCCTTCTGTCGGGCTGCATTTCCATCTCCGTGAAAGAGACTGAGGGAATTTCAATACCTGGTTGCTTTGAGGTACCAGCTTCTTCTTGCATCTTGGCCCGTTCCTCTTGCAGCAGCTAATTGACTCGTTGGAGCTCTGTTATCTCCTTGAGCAGTTATTCTCTGCTCTAGCTTTAGCTCTAGCTCAAGATCTTTATTCTTCTTTTTCAATGCCTTATATACTTCGTCTGTACCTTTGATCGAGGCAACTGCGGGAGTTTTCCTTATTTGTCTCAAAAAAGCTTCCTGATCATTGATCCTTTGCTCTGAATATTGCAGTGAAGCATTCGCTACGTCAAGCTGCACTTGGATCTTTTGTACTGACAGGGTTGTGGTTAAGAGCTCATTTGTTACCTCTGTCAGCTGCTGGTCTTTGATCTTGCAAGCATTTGTTAACTTGTTGAGAAGTTCACCTAGCTCCTCCATTTCCTTTTGTTGCTTCTCTTTTGAGGTCTGGTGTTGTTTAGCTTCAGCTCCCAGATCTTGGATTTGTCTCTGCAGATCTGTGATGACATTCATTCTGTCATCTAATTCTCCTTGTAGAACATTGATGACCATCTCCAGCTCTCTAGCTTTAGCACTGCGGCTAGTGCTGTTGTTTGCAATTTCTCAGTCATTTCTTGCATCTGCTTGGCATATTCATGAGCTCGCAGGATGACTTCGTCATTTGTTTGTCAATCTTCAGACTCTGTAGACTGTTTGGATGTTTCAGTCGTTTCTGTGTGTGGCTCCGTGGGTGGGGCTGCGGTGCCTTGTGGTTGTGGCGGGGGTTGTACCTCTCCTTGAGGCTGTGTCGTTGCCTCGGCTGCTTTGTCTTCTTGAGGCTTCGTGGATGCCTCGCCCGTTTTCTGTTGGGTGATTATAGAAGCTATGGTTTCTGTTTCTGTTGCCTTGGGTTGCTCAAAATTTTCTACCTCCTGTGGTTCAAGCTCCTTCTCTTTGGCTTGCTCACCCTCAGTGGGTCTAACTGTTGGTGAAGGTGGAGGGCTTGGCACAAGTTGGTCTTCCTATTGTGTATATGGTGATAATGTTCTAGGAGACATCTCACCCTGTTCGTGTTGGGCTTTACTTTGTTGGGCCGCTTCAGCTTGTCTCTGCTACTCCACAGCATCTTCCTTTGCTTTTCTTTCAGCTTCTTGAGCTTCTTTTAGCTTTAAGGCTTCTCCTTCCTCGTACATGCGTTCAAGAGAATCCTTGGGATCTTCTCGTTCTTTCTTGATAGGATTCCTGGTTCGGGATCCTCTTATATCTCCTGGAACCCAACTTGCTTGGTCCTCACTTGCAGCTTGGCGGCTTCTTTTGTAGGTTTGTTTTTCCCTTTCAAACCTCGCCTTCTTCTACTGAGGTTCCTCTTGGTGTGCAGCCACTTCTTTTTTATTCATCTCTTCTCTTCATTGTCTGAACTTTCATTGCTATGTGCTTCATGAGAGCTTTCTGCCGACTCTTCATCAGATTTGTAAACTCTCTTTGTCGAGCGGGTAGTTCTTCAAGATGGCTGTGCCGACATGATCCATGTGTTTCGATCTAGGGCAGGCGGCAAATTATCTGCCATGCCAATAGCATGGTATCTATTCTTGTTAGGACCTCAAGTACACCCAGATACATGATCTTACCCTCTTTCTTCGTACCCTTTAGCGTTGATAGCATGTGATCAATGGGTTGCCTGGTTGTCGACTTCAACACTTGGGTGAATGTAGTCGCAACTACATGATTAGGTTTTATGTACCTTGGTAGTCTCTTTGCTAGAAAGTGGAAGTGATGGTTATACAACCGTGCTGGTTCTTCCACTTGCTTCTAGATGAGGTCACCAAAGGTTGTCGTAGCAGTCTCCTTGGTGAAGGTGCCTGCTGTCTTTCTATCTCGAGCCCTCATTGTCATTCCCTCTGTTGGCAACTTCAAAGCCTCGGCCACAATCCCTTTTGTGATGACTACTTCAACTTTCTACCCTTGCTGGTCAATAATTTGGGCTGATCCATCTTCCTTAATTGTAAACAAGAGTCATAGGCTTTTTGGAAGTCTACACCACATGGTACTTGGTCATAGAATTCTCTGAGGCCGAGCCTTCTGTTGGCCTCCTTTGTGTCAGGCTTTGCCACGACATCATAGATTTCTTTTGGTAGTAGTTGCAGCTCTACCTAATGTCCTTCTTCACTTATAAACGTGCCTGTGAGAATCCTTGTATTGTTTTCCTCAAGCTGTTCTCTGGATAAGTACGTTGCTTTGGTCGTCTTTACTAAATTGGGGTCCAGCTGGTAGGGTGGTAGCTCTTGCAGCTTCTCTTTTTGAGAGACCCTCTTCTTGGCCTTCTCCGTAGCTTGCATTGCTCTTGTTAAGTGAATAGAGTGCCAAGTTTAGAAAATTTATGCAATTTCCGCTTTGAGATGTCCTTCAGTATGAATTGCTGACAAATTGAGTCCGCTTTGCTTCAAATCAATTTTTGAACATGCATAGATGCATAAAAACATGTGAAGGTCAAAATCATCAAGTCCACGCAAAATTTTGCAACAAAAGTAATTAATCGCAATTATTTACAACTGATGAAATTTTCCAACTGTTTACAATTTTGGCATCATAGGCTTGAAATATATATCAATTAGACACTCTGAGTGAAATATACGCTCATTTGAGTACACGGGGTGAAAATGGTACTAGATTTAGGGTTTCAGTCTCTGAAACAGTAGATATAAAGGGATTTTGAGATTTTGAGCTCCAAACTTTTCTCACATGCTTGGGTCCCATGAAGTCAAAGTTGCAATTTCCCCCTTCCTGGCGCAAGAGTAAATAATCGCGATTATTAACTTTTTCATCAAAACGAACATTGTTTGAAGCTTTTAACCCTCACGGTTCACGGACACCCTATCACCTACGACGGATGATTGTATTATTTACTTGGTAGAGTCAGGTACCGGGTTTGTCGGTCCAATAGGAAAAGGGTAAGAGTGATCGCCGATGAGAGGCGCACTCTAACTGGAACATTCAAAGGATTAGTTGGCTAAGCATGGGCGCCCAAGTGTGAATGGGTTGAGCTCATATAAAAGTCAAATAAACCTAAAATTCACTCATTCTCTCATTTGTGCAATTGAAGAGTGTTCTTGCTCCATCTCCATCTTCTTCTTCTTCCTCTCCGTGTGTGTGTGTGTGTGTGTGTGTGTGTGTGTGTGTGTGTGTGTGTGTGTGTGTGTGTGTGAGAGAGAGAGAGAGAGAGAGAGTGTATGTGTGTGCGATCGAACATTGCGACGGCACGACGGCGGTGAGGCAGTTGAGCGCGGCGTAGCGGCGTCTCCCTCTTCTTCGCGGCGAGGAATCCTCCACGACAGGAAGCGTAGAGCGGTGAGTGACACACCATCGGCACCTTTGAGCTTACTAGTTTAGGCTTGTTGTGTGCTTGGAGCCATTTGTGGCTCGCACACGGTGTATCGGCAAGTTCCTTACATTGACACGTGCGACATACGCGCACATTTTTGGCGCCATTGCCGGGGAATGCCATACACTAAGCTTGAATGGCACTCTGTGCTTCTTTTGTTGTGCAATTTCTATTGTAGGAAAGGTAAGGAAGGAGGGTGTGTGTGTTGAGAAGAGGGATTTGGTGTTATATTGTGTGTTTTTTTTGTTAATGGAGTTTTCAAAGGTACTGTGTTTGTTCTCTATGTATTAAGGTTGTTAGTTTTCTTTGTTAATGGAGTTTTCAAAGGTACTGTGTTTATTCTCTGTGTACTAAGGTTGTTAGTTTTCTGTGTACAATAAGTAGGAAGTAGATCTATAAGAGTTAATAGAGTGTGTTAGTGTGTAACAGTAGGTATATTAGATAAGAGTAGGTAGATAGAGTGTGTGTGTGTGTGTGTGTGTGTGTGTGCTCTCGCGCAGGCCGCGGCGATCTTATCCTTTATATAAATAAAAAATAAAAAAATAAAAAATTTAAAGGTAGGACCGGGATTGGGATTATCTCCCAGACCCAAGCCCAAGCTCACGCTCAGGCCTAGGCCTCAGTCGCCTTTTAAAATTATGAATTTTAGCTTCACACGTAGCTAAAAATTGATTTTTTGAGGATCAACGGAACGTCAGATGCTCGAAAATTGTGTTGTAAAGCACACAGCGACTCTCTAAGTGATACGCTCATTTCGAACTATCACACACTTTAATCAAAAAAATCAAACATTAGAAAAAACATTAAAAATGTAAAAAACACGAGTGAAAACGGACACTTAAAAAAGGTAAGCGGTTAACCTTCGAGGTTATTCGCTGACGCTTGTAGGGTGCCAAAGGCACATGCATCTGCGCTCTGGTCGTGTGCTAGAGACGGAGCAGCTAGAGAGAATTTCGACTTACGCGAGTTCTCAATATCCACCTACTTTAGGTTCCGGGCCCTCGGCGGGGACCCAAGGTAGTACAAACCAAGACCCGAACATAGCGGCTAGTGACTCTTCCTCTGACTACGACGTCATGGAGGGTTTTCCAATGCCTAATCCCGATAGCTCAAGCCAAGACATGCATGCCATGGGACCGTAGTCCGGGCCGAGCGTGCTTAGCCACCTGAAGGAAACCTTCAGTAGAGCCACTTGCTCCGAACATGGAGCTAATGATGTAAATGAGGGGGGTGGGGAAGTAAACTCTCCATTCATGACCAACGTAGACCCTATACCCTTAGAGTATGTGCACGTGAATACTTCATTCACTGCACCTCCTGACTCTTCAGAGTTATTTCCCTCCGAAGTCATATTATCCAATGGTAGAAGCCTTTCCAAAGTGCAAGAGGTTGAGCGACATATCCTTGCAGTGAGGGAAAAGGAATTGAGAGCTTACGCAAGGCGGAGCAACGAAGAGAGTTAAAAGCGAAAGCCCCTATGTCAATATCCTTGCTAAGAGAGCAATCAAGTGCTCCTGACTTAGCAACCGCTAAGGGCCAACCCCTAGAAAGCAACATTGCATCTAGCTCAAAGGACACCCCTAGCACCTCAATCCTAGATGGAGTGTTCATAAATGAGAACTGGGAGTACGAATTACAAACGGAAACTCTGACCGACCTCTACACAGGTCACACCTATCACTTGGATTGGTTAGATGTCCTACAATCCACAATGGGCGCTACTAGTGTGGAGGATCAACAACAAAGAGTTTGTGAGGTCATTCATAGGGTCTTGAGTTAGTGTTAACCCTCACGGCTCACGGACACCCTATCACCTACGAGACGGACGTTGTAACCTACGGTGGACATTGTATTATTTATTTGGTAGAGTCAGGTACCGGGCTTGTCGGTCCAATAGGAAAAGGGTAAGAGTGATCGCCGATGAGAGGCGCACTCTAACTGGGACATTCAAGGGATTAGTTGGCTAAGCATGGGCGCCCAAGTGTGAATGGGGTGAGCTCATATAAAAGCCAACTAAACCTAAAATTCACTCATTCTCTCATTTGTGCAATAGAAGAGTGCTCTTGCTCCATCTCCATCTCCATCTTCTTCTTCTTCACCTCCTTGTATGTGTGTGTATGTGTGTGTGTGTGTGAGAGAGAGAGAGAGAGAGAGAGAGAGAGAGTGCGATCGAGCATTGCGGCGGCACAACGGCGGTGAAGCGGTTGAGCGCGACGTAGCGGTGTCTCCTTCTTCTTCGCGGCGAGGAATCCTCCACGACAGGAGCATAGAGCGGTGAGTGACACACCATTTCCCTCTTTTGAGCTTACTAGTTAAGCTAGTTGTGTGCTTGGAGCCGTCTGTGGCTCGCACACAGTGTTAGGCAAGTCCCTTGCTTCGACAGTGCGGCAAGGAGCGCACATTTTTGGCGCCACTGTCGGGGAATCGCTCTGCACTAGGCCCAAGAGGCACTTTGTGCTTCTCCTATGAGTTGTTTGTAGTAGGAAAGAAGAGGAAGAGGAAGAGAAATGAGTTATTTTTCTGCAAGTTGTTAATTTCTGTATTGTCTGCAAGTTCTATGATTTCTGCATAATGTTGTGTTTTCTGTTTGCACACAATCTTTGCACAATTAGTAGTCGTTAGCTTGTTCGCAGTGAATGAATAAGTAGGTAGACAGTTAGCAATTTTTGTTTGCACACAGTCTGTACACAGTTTTCTGTCAAGGTTTGCTTGCACACAGTCTTTGCACAGTAAGGTAGTGAGAGAGGAAGTAGGTGGACAGTTAGCCCACTGTCAGTAAGCAATTAGCAGAGTGGTTAACAGATTAGTTAGTGGTTAGCAACACTATTAGTAAGTAGATAAGGTAGTGAGCTGTCTGTGAGCTGTTGACAGAGAGGTTAGGTAGGTGTTGACAGCGTGTGTGGCCAAGAAAGGGTCGCCTAAACTGCGCGTGGTCGTCGCCTCAAAAAAAAAAAAAAAATTATAAAAAAAACCGAAAATATTTAAGCGTTAGTGACTGGGGGGCTACACTAAAATTTTGATCGGGATCGGGATCATAAGCCCAAGCCCAGGCCCATGCCTCAGTCCTCAGTCTTATGATATATACTAGACTCACTCTTATATATATACCCTACCCCCTCAAGAGGGAATGAGAGCATGTGGGGCAAGTCCTCCACTCTCCTCCCTTCTCTTCCCACTTGCACCCTTAGACTTTCTAATTTGGGCCTAGTTCCCTACTAGAAATTGACGGTTTTAGGGATTCCGAGGGGATAAAGTGGCCAAACGGAGGGCTGTAAAGCACGACACGTCCCTCTGACCCAGACGCTTATTTTGAGCTATCATACGTTCTATTCTATAGCTGGGTCAGAAAAAAAGGACCAAAAAATCAAAAAATAAATAAATAAGAAAAGACTTGGGTTGCAAAACACCCAAAATTACTAGGTGAGCAGCCTTCACGGACACTCACTGACACTTCTAGGGGATCCAAGTCATATGAACCTACGCTCTGGACGAGTGTTAGAGCACGAGCATATTGGTAGTGCCTCCATTTACGCGAGCACCCATTATTCCTCCACCCTAGGTTCTGGACCTTCGGCCGGAACTCAAGGTAGCGTGACCCAAGATCCTCATATCGCGTCTAGTGATTCTTCCTCTGACTATGAAGTCATGGAGGGGTATACTACACCAAACCCTGATAGTTCAAGTCAAGACATGCATACCATGGGCCCACGGCCCGGGTCCAGCGTGTTCAGCCGCTTAAAAGAGACCCTTAGTAGAGCTACTCGCTCCGAACATGCGGTTAATGAAATAAATGAAGGGAGTGGGGAAGTAAATTCGTCATTCATGCCTAAAATAGACCCTATGCTTCTTGAGAGTGTGCATGTGAATGTTCCATCCACTGCACCTCCTGATCCTTTAGGACTATCTCCCTCTGAGGTTCTACTACCCGATGGTAGGAGTCTTGCCGAAGTGCAAGAGATCGAACGCTATATGCAAGCAACAACGGAGAGGGAAATTGAGAACCTACGAAGGCTAGAACAAAGTCGAGCCCTGAAAGCAAAGGCTCCTATGACAACAATCATGCCAGCCGAGCAACCGAGTGCTCCCAAGGTAGCAGTCACGGAGGGGCAAGCGATGGGGAGCAATAATGCTTCCACCTTGAGGGAAACCTCCAGCACGCTAGGCCTAGATGGGATATTCCTAAACGAAAATTGGGAGTATGACCTACAAGCGGAAGCTTTAACTGATCGGTACACAGGACACACCTATCATGTGGGTTGGTTAGATGTTCTACAATCCACATCGGGTGCTACTAGCATAGATGAGTAACAACAGAAAGTCTGTGATGTCCTCCATAAGATTGTCGAGTTAGAAAGACAGAACACAGGGATCAACATGCCTTCAACAGGCCTAATGAGATTCTTGGATACGGGAAAGGCCAACCAACCAACCCTATCACAAATGGAGACTCCCTCAGTGAGCCCCATTGATCCTCCATATGTTGTTTCGCCAGGAGCCTCAGTACAATCTGAGCCCACAAGTGGCAGCTTTACCTTCCCAGATCTAGCTCATCTTTCTCTTAATGACACTACGGCTACCATGCATATCCCAGTGGTGAGCATGACAAGAAGTACACCATGGAGTTCATTTGTTAATACTGCGTCGATGCCTAGTAGCACAGTGCCCCCAACTATACCTACATGTATGTATCAACCATGTGCACCTGTCGTACCTTAGCCTCATGTAGCTCCTACACCTCCGATTATTCCAAGAGCTTACAATCCACAATGGCATTATCCAAGCTCTTATACAAGTGGAGCCATTCCATTTAATAATAACATGCCATATCAGGCACCCCCTATGCCTAGGGCCACGCCTGTAAACTTTGGACCACCGTCTGGTACACCACCATACGAAATATGGGACCCAAGAGCCGCGCGTATGCCAAGGCCAAGGCCAACTCTCATCTCACATGTGGTTCCAGGAGCACATACACCCATTATACCTGCTCAAATAGGAGATTTGGCAGCATTTGCTCAAACTATTGGTCGCTCTATTGCGGAAAACATGCGTAGTGCGCCTAATAGAGAGCCTAGGAGCAAGGCAGTTCAAGTAGCTAAGCTCACACAGAAATTCAGTGCAGACGGGGATGCTAGAAAGCTACATAAGTGTAAGGCTTTGAGTTTGACCCTAAGTGGAAAGGCTGGAGATTGGTATAGAACCTTAAGAGTAGAAGAGAAAACGATCTACTCTACTCTTAGGAGACTGTTCTTAAAAGAATACATACGAGAGGGAGTACTTTGGGGTGTAGCCTCTCAGCTCAAGAAATCCCAACGAGAAGAAGGTGAATCCGTGAGAGACTTCATTAGTCGCCTAAAGAATTTGAATTCTCGATGCAATCCAAACAAGCGATTCAACAACAACCAATTGCTGGATAGATTCATTAGGGGACTACGATATGAAAGTATCTATAATGGCCTAATCATTAGAGGTATCACTACTTGGGAAGCAATCACCATGAATGCAATCCAATTGGAGGATAATTTAATGATTGCAGGAGAAAGAGTGTCCGCCGAGCCGAAGTCTAGTAGCTCGCAAGCGTCAGTGCATGAGCCAATGAAGATAAAGCCAATCGTGAAAGAGCAAACGATATCTGAGATGACTTTGGCAGATCTCACCAAGGCCATCCAAGAAAGCCTTAGGGGTAATCGTGCTCCACAAAACACTCATATGTATCCAAGAAGGGAGCAACAATGGTGCTCAATTTGCTTGGGCCCACATACTACGAGTGAATGCCCTACTTTCAGAGTAAAGTTTAACGAGACTTGTAACGCGTGTGGTAGGTATGGCCATCAAGCGAAGGATTGCCTAATGCTTAAACGCATCATGGAAAATAGACCGCCTATAGCTTGGGTAGACTCACCTCGAGTTCCTGCATTGATGCCTACCCCACCCATGGAGCAACAGTTGCCATTACAACACATGGTCCCTAGAACCCAAAATGTGGTCCAAACCACACCGTTGCCACCTCCAGTGCTAGGACCGCAACCCCCTCATCCAAGAGTTACACCTATGAACCAAATAGGTTGCGAGTCATCTAGTACTTATGTAGATTGCGAAGAGGACATAGACTCTAGTATCACCTATGGAGTCGACATGCTTGAGGAGTGTCCCATGTACTATATGGAAGACCATTGGGGACAAATCAAACCGGTATATCAAGCTACTGCGCTAGCAGCAAGAGGCCAAAACATTAATAGTGTTGCCCGGAGACCACCTCTTCAGTGCTACGAATGTGGTGGACCACATCGAGTAGCTGAGTGCCCCATTAGAATGCAAAAGAATGCCGCACTAATGCAAACAAGTCAAGGGAGTGCATTGGCAATGCCAATACTCACTTGTAATCGTTGTGGCATAGATCATTTGATCGCACTGTGTCCTAACAATCCAAACGCACCGAAAATCACACCATTGAACATAATAGAGATTTTTGATGGGACACCACCAACTATAAACATAGCACCAGTGAATGCACTCACACGGTCGATGCTCCAAAAGCAAAATTACATCCTCGAAGAGAGAGATGTTGCATCCATTGGCCGAGCGAGAAAGAATAAAACACGAAGAAAGAAATCCCTTAATGCTTCTAGCTCAAAACCTAGTTCAAAGACTAACATAGGGACAGGAGAGGATCTCGTGTATATGAATGACCCTGAGGATGACTCAGATTCGATAGAGACCACGGAGACCAAAACTGTTACTACAGAGGAAAAAGCCAATGAAGAGGATCACGAGAGGGAATTACGACGAACACCAAAAGAGTATTCAAAGTTAAACCACCCAGTTGCGAACCCCCAAGATAAGCCACGAGAGACAAAAAATGAGGATTGCAAGAGAAAGATTGGAACCTATCCAAACCCAACAGTGGAAATTGAATGAGTCCAACAACTGAGGGGTTTGGTGGAAGAAACTCAACGAACATTAGAACCTGAACCCAAACATATCCAGATGTCAAACAGAGTGTTTCCCACACAAGTTCAACCTCACAAGAACTACAGGCCGTTAGCTATACCCAGTATCATTCGGGAAGAGAGTGAGGGTAGGATATCTGAAAGTGGACACACACCTTTCCTACTAGAGAGAATGTTTGGTGAGGAAATGCCCGACCCCCTTGAGGAAGTGGAGATTCCATCTTCACCATTCTCTTGTCAGGGTCCTACATCCCACAAGATGCCATTAAATGTTGCCAAATTGATGGATTTCATGTCTTCAGAAGTTAGAACCACCATCATGTCCAAACTATATAAAGACCCCGAGCTAGTCTCAACTCTTCGAGCCTTCCTCAATGGAGAATTACAGGCCGGATTACCACAGTTTGCACATATGAACAAACTTGACTCGGTAATGAATGATGAGGAACATTTAGCACCACCATCTGACCTAGCGGGACATGAATCTGTAATTGAAATACCCGTTAACAAGTTGGGGCAATACTTTGAAGGTGATGAATCTAATGCTACTCTACCAATCACTACTAAACGATTAACTGTAAAGGGGGTCCTTGACGGTGGTGCGGGAGTCAGCATGGTGACAAAGAGTTGTTGGGAGTCTATGGGGAGACCTCACCTTGAAGCCACAACCGTAGTGGTAAAAATGGCTAATGGATCTATTGTTACGCCTATTGGAATGCTAAAGGATCTCAGAATCAAGGTCTTGGGACACAAGGTAAGGCAGACTTTCATTATTATGGATTTTTCCAAGCATCCCATGTCATTTGAGATGATCTTAGGGCGTCCATTCATGAGGGAAGCAAAAATTGTGCATGACTGGTCCAAAAACCACGTCTACTTACAGTTCCAAGACTCTGTCATTTGAGTTGATCTTTTAAGTGGTCGAACGCATCCTCTAGGAAATAAATTCATCATTGATAATCGATCAGACACAAAAATTCACTCAACTCCATTACAGTATTGTTACACGTGTAACGAAGACACGGATATTGGGGAGAACTCTCCTTATATGGATATCCTACCCGGAATGGCTGAGTCAGACGATGTCAATTGGGTACACCTAGCCGCAACTATAGATACATGGGGAGCTAGAGGAACAACCTGGGTAACACCGGATGGGGAAGAGATACCACACATTGCACCAGTAAACATGTTAGGTGTAGCGCATGTAACATCCGATGATAAGAAAGAGGCACACCTACCTGAGAGTGAAACCGATGATTCCTCAAAGGCTTCAGGCCAATACACATTAGAAACGGAATCTCAGGGAGAAATGGATTCAGAACCTAAGGAAACATCGAGTGAACCAAGTATAGAAACTGAACACTCAAGGCCTAGTACGACCGTCTATGGTAATTTATATGAGAGTGAAGAAGATACAAGCGAAGACCTATCAGGCGAGTCGAGTTCAAACATTTACCAAAATCAAAACCTTAACAAGAAGCAAATGTCATATAAGAGATGACGATATCGAGCAAATGTGAGAGCTAGTATAAACAAGGAAAGATCTACTGCAGAATGGCTTAGCTATCTAGGGGCATGTGATGCTCATCGAAAGCTAGTAGACAATTGGGGTGAACATCTCCAGAGTGTCATGTGGTGCAGCCTGCGACCCATTGACCTCGCTCAATTGGAGGTTACAGAGCCGAAATTGAGTCGAACTATAAGAAGACGTCAAAACCGAGAGTTAGCACAACAACAAAAGGAGGCAGAACTAAAAGAAAGGTCTCCGTCAGGACAGGAGCCTGCTGACTTACATACGGCTCTTGAACATTTTAAATCTTATACCACGGGGGAGCGAAAGGTTGTGTATGCCAAAGCCCAACGAATACCTACCAATGGAAGCAGTGGAGTCTATGATGGTCCAGCGGTAGTTAAAGAGATAGAATTAGCAGAACCAGGTGAGGAGTCTAAACCAGTCTTTATTGCTCAAGACCATACTGAAACTGAAGAGGCTGTACTTAAGGAGCTCCTCAAGGAATACAAGGATATCTTTGCTTGGACATATCATGACATGAAGGGCGTTCCACCTTCTGTGGTGCAACATACAATTCCCATGATCAACATTGCTAAACCCGTCTAGCAACGACCCTATCCAATGAATCCTAAGTACGCCAAAATTGTACAAGAGGAGATTGAAAAACTTATCCAATGTGGATTCATATACCCTATTGAGCACTCAGAATGGGTTTCTCCAATAGTCATTGTGCCAAAAAAGAATGGGAAACTAAGAGTGTGCGTGGGCCTCAAGAAAGATAATGCAGCTACTAGGAGAGATCATTATCCCTTGCCATATTCAGAACATGTGCTTGAAAGAGTTGCGGGCAAGGAAGCTTATAGCTTTTTAGATGGGTACTCTGGTTACAATCAAATCACAATTGCATTAGAGGACCAAGCTAAAACTGCTTTTATCACAGAGTTTGGAGTGTTTGCATTTCGTGTTATGGCTTTTGGCTTAACAAATGCCCCTGCTACATTCCAACGATTAATAAACACTGCATGTAAAGAATTTCTAAGGGAGTTTTGTGAAGATTTCCTAGACGACCTTTGTGTTTATTCTTCTTGGGAGAAGCATTTGTTATATCTACGAAAAATATTTGAAAGGTGCAGATTTTATCGCATCTCATTGAACCCTTTCAAATGCCAATTTTGGGTTAAGCATGGAGTCATTCTAGGGCATATAGTGTCCAAGAACGGGATATCCACAGATGAGAGTAAGATTAAATCCATAGCCGATTTGCCACCACCTACTAACTATAAAGGAGTTCAAAGATTTATGGGCCATGTTGGTTATTATCGAAGGTTTATTTTAAACTTTGCCGAGATAGCGCGTCCATTGTACAAGCTTCTTATCGAGTTTCATTGGACAGAAGAATGTCATCAATCTTATGAGTTATTAAAGAAGGCCCTAAAAAGTGCTCCAATCCTGCGAACACCTGATTGGAATGTACCTTTTCATGTGCATATTGATGCATCAAATTTTGCTATTGGGTGTGTTCTAGCTCAACCAGGAGAACATAAATTGGACTACCCTATTAGCTTTGCAAGTCGCCAATTAAATGATGCCGAGATGAACTACACTACTACAGAGCGCGAAGTTCTAGCTATGATTTACGCAGTAAAGAA
The DNA here is from genome assembly GCF_014529385.1 of Adiantum capillus-veneris. Lineage (NCBI taxonomy): Eukaryota > Viridiplantae > Streptophyta > Polypodiopsida > Polypodiales > Pteridaceae > Adiantum > Adiantum capillus-veneris. The sequence goes on along the minus strand of NC_140953.1, from coordinate 68,081,235 downwards.
ATTTCGCTATTACCTTCTTGCTACCAAGTTTTTGTTTTATGTTGATCATCAAGCATTGCTATATTTGGTAAACAAGCCGTGTTCCACGGGTCGAATTACACGATGGTTGTTAATTCTTCTTGAGTTTGACTTCACCGTTGTTGTGAGGCCTGGGAGGAAACATGTCATGGCGGATCATTTATCTCGTATCCCTAATGGCGAAGCTCCTACGGGGGTTGATGATGAATTTCCTGATACTCCTTTGTTCATTGTTGAGACAATGCTTGAATGGAGTGAAAATATTGTTAACTTCTTAGTTAATGGTTTTCCACCCAAAGAGCTGCGAAAAGATATAGCTCGAAAATTAATCAAGGAATGCGAACCCTATTGCTTACTGGCTGGAACTCTCTATAAGAGAGGAAAAGATGATGTTCTTAGACGCTGTGCCCGCGAGAATACTCTTGTGCCCGCGAGGATGAGTATTCATATATTCTACAAGAGGCACACATGGGCGTAGCTGGTGGTCACTTTTCAGGAAAGTTGACTGCCCGAAAGATCTTACAGTCAGGCTATTGGTGGCCCACTCTGTTTAAGGATGCATCACTTTTTGCAAAGGGATGTGATGAATGCCAACGCTTCAAGAAGCCACAAAGAGGGGATAGGATGCCTCTACATCCCATCAAGGTAACCCAACCATTTGAAAAGTGGGGCTTAGACTTTGTAGGACCGATTAGTCCGGCTGCACGTAACACGCAATCACGATATATCATTGTGGCTACCGACTATGTAACCAAATGGGCTGAAGAAAAAGCAACACGAAAGGCGGATGCAAAAACAACAGCTAAGTTCCTCTTTGAGAACATTATCACACGTTTTGGATGCCCCTTTGAACTTGTGAGTGACAATGGAACTCATTTTATAAATGAAGTAATAAAAGAACTCACATCAAACTTCATGATATCTCACCACAAGTCTACACCCTATTATCCCCAAGCAAATGGCCAAGCTGAGAGTACCAACAAAACTCTCATCTCCATTTTGACAAAGACAGTTGAGGCTCATCGCACTGATTGGGACCTAAAGCTTACATCAGCTTTATGGGCTTATCATACTGCGTATAAAGTTGCTATTAATTGCACGCCGTTTAAGATGGTGTATGACCAAGAAGTAGTTATGCCATGGGAGTTTGTCATTCCTAGTCTTCGAGTAGCTTCTCAAGAAGATTGGGATGGTAACCCCTTAGTGGAGCGATTATATATCCTGGAAAGGCTAGATAAAGAGAGGCAATTAGCTGTGCGAAATGCTCTAGTGGAGAAGGATAGGAGAAAGAAGTGGTTTGATAGCCCTTTAAAGGATAAAGACATCAAGGTTGGTGATAAAGTTCTTATGTACGGGGTACGTAATGAAAAGAAGAAATTGAAATACGCTGGTAAGGGACCATATCGAGTGTGTGAAATTACCCCGCAAGGTACCATTCGTGTGGAGACTCTAGATGGAGTTGAAACCATTGGATTCCTTAATGGGAGTAAATTCAAAAGATATTATGATCCTCTAAGCCAGGAAGAGTTGCAAGCCATCCATCAAAAGAAGGCTGCCAAGGAACAAGCAGAGCTTTAAAAAATCCAAGCAAGAGTTGAGGCTCGAGAACGACAACAATGTCTTAGACGCCAAAGAGAGGCTAATCTGGGAATCACGCAAGCATTTTTCGAGGACACAGATGACGACTCATTAGAATCTGAGCCACCCCTACGATACCCAATTGAGCTAAATAGCCCCTATGGGAGAGTACTATACAATGCCTTATTAGATATGGGAGCTAAACACAATTTGTTATCCTATGGAGTTTGGTGTCAATTAGGGAAACCGACCCTATCCCCGAGTACGATGCAAGTCAAGGGCATTAATAAAAAGAAAACTGCTATTCTTGGAGTCCTTCAGACCCCTATTGTCTATGAAAATGGAAGCATAGTGCAGAGGTTTCTAGTCATGCCCGCGGGAGCTATGGAAGGCAACGTAAACCTGGGACGCACGTGGATGTTGGCAACCAAATGCACTATTGATTGGGATACTAGTAGTGTCACGACGCGACCACCGACTCTTACCCCTATCATTCAAGCAAAGTCACCTACGTTGCAAAATCTAGCAAAGTTGAAGGATAGCCAACATTCACAAGCCAAGGGGGTTAACTCGTCTTTGCCGGCTACCCATGAACCTAGAACTTCAACACTTCTAGTTGCAGCAAGCAGTAATATTGCAAGTACTCAACTTGCACGACCTAAGAGTACATATCAATGGGTCCCCAAGGCCTTACCTTCAACTACCTCAACCCTCCCATCCATTCCAAGAAAAAATTCCCCTGGAAAACCAAGAGCGCGCTCTAGGAGAGTCAAGACCAAATCACGATGGATTCCAAAACGACTATTAAAAGCCCAAGGCTACTATGATGGAAATGAGCAAATATGGGTACCTAAACGTAAAATGTGTCCTTCCCTATCAACAACAAACCCATATGAGTCAAACAGTGTAACGCTAAAGCCAATGGCAGACCGTGGGAAGGGAAAGATCAGAGAATGCTACACACCTAGTCCAGAGCTAGTTTGGGCTCCAAGGCAAAACCAGTTTATTCCACCTAGCTCAGGAAGGGGGGAGTTCCATGAAGCTTCTAGCTCCTCATGTAATACATCCATAGAGGTAAAAGCTTCTACACAGCCTCCACCTACAATAGTGGACCTCCATGAAGCTACAAAGGAATCCACACCTTCCAGTGTTCAAGAATCACCTAATGAACCACTTCAAGTTCGATCTTGGGAGAGTACCTTACCACCCTTGCAACTCGATGAGGCACCTAAGGTAATAGAAAACTACTGGCAAAATTCTTCACCTATAACAACTTGGAACAACTGGTTTCAAAGGGTGACGACATCATTTCAAACGGTATGATCTACCCAAGGAAGGGGGGAGTGTTTGTGGACATCCATTATTCACTTGCTTCCCTCTCAACCTTTCTCCCTGACCTCTTAATCTCCAATCTTAGGGAATGTATATATAAAGCCTTATACTCACAAAAACGAGATAAAAAAGTAAAAGAGCAAGAGCCATAACACAAAATCATAAAAACAAATTATGCACAAGAACACGACCCTTGTAATATTTGCACTCTAACCATCATCTATTTACGTGTACAGATATGGCTAGTACGCTAGAGTCATCCACTCCTGCCTTGGGTGAGAGGTACCCTCGTTACTTTTCACAAATATTTCACATGGTCTTTCCAATGCTTGCATGTGAATGGGATTTGATAGGTACGCTAGCATGTGAGAGGAATTTTGAGGAGTTAGAATGGCTGATACGTCTCTTGACCACGTCTGATCCATACTTAGTACAGAGCGTTTCTCCCATTGCACAAGCCTACCCTTTTGACCAAGATGACTATAGGCGTCTAGTGACCTTCTTAGTAAACATGGGCACCTATGATGAAGAAGAAAATTTACAGGACTACACAGATGGCACATATGGTCTCATGGATGATGACTTTGTTTATCTCGACAACGAGGATAGGGGTTTCGCCTTAGGTTTTCCCCCCAACCTCTACTATATCCTATTCCCTTGACTCTCTAGGGGGAGTGCAAATAATTAGGTTAGGGTTTCTTATGTTTTTTGTTGTGTTCAATAAGTGTTGGTACCTTTTCCCACTAATGTGCCTCCTGGAGGTATTCCTTTTGTTTCCTAGTGTGTACAGGAGCGTGTTGCTATTGATAGGATTTGGACCTTCATGGAATCTTTATCTCGACTCACTCTTCAAATCAAGCGCGACCATCGACACAAACAGGTGTTTCTTGTCCATTAGCATTGCCCCTTATCTTTTTTGCATCTATGATTGTCTGCTTTAATTGTGATTGGTAGCCTAATATTCACCGCATTTGTTTAGTATCAAACATTTAATTCAATGTAATTTTTTTTCATAATCACTTGTCTAGGTTTAAAAATCAAGCAGTCCGACTAAGCTAGTTTGACCAAGTTAGGTGTTAGAGATCTTCTCTTAATACCATGGGGAATGCCTTCCTAATAATCAATGGTTACTTAGGTTCTTAATCCGATTTAGGCAGCATTGTGTGAAATGTACTAGGGCTTTCTAGTGGGCTTGACCCTATTGACTTTTAGCTTAAGTATTATAAAGGGAGTTTACTAGTGTGATGAGCCTGGGGAGGTGTATCAGTGTTATATGACCCCCCAAAGTTACAAAATTAAAATGCTGAAAATGAACAAACAAAAAATCAAAGTGCCACAATGTAAAATCTTAAGCTGGAAGAGAAATCTCAGCTTGATTTGGTACTTCACTCACATGTATTGCCTATGGTACTAGAGCCCTAGAGGTTCCCAGTGTGGGCGCTTTTCCTTGAAAAGCAAAAAACCCAAGGCATACAAAATAACCACACACATCAAATTGAATCACTGTGAAAAGACTTTGGGGGGTCAAAGAAAAGGTAATTAGTCAAGCGATGATTTCATGAGAAATTCCCTTTATCGTAGCTTAACTACAAGGTCCTCTAGGTATAGCCTCTAGTCAGCCCTCGAACATGAAATACTTGGCTCTCGCGATTAAACAACTTAATTAACCAAAGAAAATTAAAAAGCTTACCCATGGTATTAATAGTCGATCTCTAGTGCCTTTCGACCATTAAATTAGCGACCCCAGACTTGTTTAATTTTTTACCTTTACATCTGTTTATGCATTTGATTACATTGCAATTTAATGCTTATTGCTGACAAATTGTTTAAAATTCTGTTACCAATCAATTCTCTGCCTAAAATTGCATATGCTTTTTAATCGCTTATGAGGATGCAATTATTGTGCAATGTTGTTTGATTTTGCAGTGACTAATGAAGACTAAGGACATTCATCTCAAATGCTCTTCCACCTCGACCAACGAGCTTCAACTCAATAGCTTCCGAGGACGGAATCTACATCAGGAAGGGGGGCATGTTAACCCTCACGGCTCACGGACACCCTATCACCTACGAGACGGACGTTGTAACCTACGGTGGGCATTGTATTATTTATTTGGTAGAGTCAGGTATCGGGCTTGTCGGTCCAATAGGAAAAGGGTAAGAGTGATCGCCGATGAGAGGCACACTCTAACTGGGACATTCAAGGGATTAGTTGGCTAAGCATGGGTGCCCAAGTGTGAATGGGGTGAGCTCATATAAAAGCTAACTAAACCTAAAATTCACTCATGCTCTCATTTGTGCAATAGAAGAGTGCTCTTGCTCCATCTCCATCTCCATCTTCTTCTTCTTCACATCCTTGTATGTGTGTGTATGTGTGTGTGTGTGTGTGAGAGAGAGAGAGAGTGCGATCGAGCATTGCGGCGGCACAACGGCGGTGAAGCGGTTGAGCGCAACGTAGTGGCATCTCCTTCTTCTTCGCGGCGAGGAATGCTCCACGGCAGGAGCATAGAGCGGCGAGTGACACACCATTGCCCTCTTTTGAGCTTACTAGTTAAGCTAGTTGTGTGCTTGAAGCCGTCTGTGGCTCGCACACAGTGTTAGGCAAGTCCCTTGCTTCGACAGTGCCGCAAGGAGCGCACAGTTAGAGAGACAGAACAAGGGGATCAACATGCCTTCAAGGGGTCTCATGAGATTCTTAGATACAGGAAAGGCTAAACAACCGACCTTATCGCAAATAGAGACTCGTTCGGTAAGTCCGTGGATCCTCCATATGTTGTTTCTCCAGGAGTCTCAGTGCAATCTGAGCCCACAAGTGATAGCTTCACCTTTCCAAGTCTAGCTCATCTTTCCCTTGATGACACCACGGCTACCATGTCTACCCCAATGATGGGCATGCCGAGAAACACACCATGGACCTCATTTGTTAGTAAAGCACCGCTACATGGTAGCTCAATGCCTGTAAACAGTACCTACAAGTGTGTACCAATCGTATACACCCATGGGTCCTCGTACTCATGTAGTCTCTACTCCTCCCATTGTTTCAACTACGTATGCTCCACAACCACAACACCCAAGTTCTTATTTCCATGAGACTATACCGGCTAGCATTAGCATGTCACATCCGACGTCTGCTATGCCTAGGGCCACACATATGAACTATGGACCACCACATGGCACAACATCGTACCCAATGTGGAACCCGAGGGCTTCATATGCGCCAAGCCCAATGCCAATACCTACTCCACATGTAGCCTTTGGAGCACCTCCACCCACGGTGCCTGCTCACTTAGGTGACTTGGCAACATTTGCTCAAGCTATTGGTCAATCTATCGCTGAGAATATGCGTAACACGCCTGGTAGACAACCTAGAAGTTAGGCAGTACAAATAGCCAAGCTCACACAAAAATTTAGTGGAGACGGGGATGTGAGAAAGCATATCGAAGTGTTTGAACAAATATGTGATTCTCTAGGAGAACACAATGATCTACATAAGAGTAATGCTTTAAGCCTAACCTTAAGTGGAAAGGCTAGGGATTGGTATAGAACCCTAAGGGTGGAAGAAAAAACGATTTACCCTACTCTTAGGAGACTGTTCTTGAAAGAATACATACGAGAGAGAGTGCTTTGGGGTGTAGCCTCTCAGCTCCAGAAAGCCCAACGAGAGGAAGGAGAGTCGGTGAGAGACTTTATAAGTCACTTAAAGCATTTGAATTCTCGTTGTAATCCAAATGAGCGCTTCAACAATAACCAATTGCTTGATAGATTCATTAGGGGATTACGACATGAGGATATCTACAATGGCTTAGTCATTAGAGGTATCACCACTTGGGAAGCACTCGCCACCAGTGCGATCCAATTGGAGGATAATTTAATGATTCAAGGAGAAAGAGTGTTTGTTGAGTCTAAATCTATTAGCTCACAAGCATCGGGGCATCAGCCAATGATCCTAAAGCCTATTGCTAAGGAGCCAAAGATATCTGAGATGACTTTAGCAGATCTCACCAAGGCTATTCAAGAGAGTCTTAGAGACAATCGTGCTCCGCAAAACAATCATATGTATCCAAGAAGGGAGCAACAATGGTGCTCAGTATGCTATGGACCGCATAGTACCAGTGAGTGCCCTACTTTTAGAGTAAAATTCAATGGGAATTGCAATGCATGTGGAAGGTATGGTCATCAAGCTAAGGATTGCATAGTATTTAAGCGCGCGATGGCCAATAGACCAACCTTAGCATGGACAGACACACCTCGAGTGCCTGCATTGATGCAGGCCCCACATCTTGAACAAACATCACAACACATGGTCCCTAGGGTCCAGAATGTTTTTCAAACAACACCTTTACTACCTCCAGTGCTAGGATCGCAACCACCACATCCGAGAATCACTTCTGTGAATCAAGTGGGTTGTGAGTCATCTATTTCTTGTTTGGAAGGCTGTGAGAAAGATATAGATCCTAATATTGCCTATGGAATAGATGTGCTTGAAGAAAGTCCACAATACTACATGGAGGACTATTGGGGACAAGTCAAACCTGTATATCAAGTAGCTGCTCTTGTAGCAAGAGGCCAAAATATCAATTACACTACTAAGAGACCACCTCTTCAATGCTATGAGTGTGGAGGTCCACATCGTGTAGCCGGGTGTCCTATTAGACTACAAAAGAACGCCACACTAATGCAAACCAATCAAGCGAGCACGTCTACAATGCCAATACTCATGTGTAATCGATGTGGCATAGATCATTTGATTGCCCAATGTCCAAATAATCCAAATGCACAGAAGATCATGCCATTAAACTTGATTGAAGTTACCGAGGAGCCATCACCAAATACACCCGTGGTACCAGTAAACGTACTCACACGATTGATGCTCCAAAAACAAGATTATATTCTTGAGGAAAGAGACACGGCATCAATTGCCCAATCTCAAGAAAATAAGAAAACACGAAGAAAGAGATCGCAAAAAGCAACGAAGTCAAACCACAGTTCAAAGACCAACATAGGGACTGGTGACGACCCCGTATATATGAATGAAGCTGAAGAGTATTTTGATTCAGCAGAAACCATGGAGACCAAAACGACCACTAAGATAGAAACCAACAAGGAAGATCTTCATGAGCCACAATAGCATGGATCCAAGAAGAAGATAGGAACTTATCCAAACCCTACAGAGGAGATTGAGCGAGTCAAGCAATTAAGAAGTTTGGTAGAAGATACCCAAAGGGATCTAGAACCAGCACCTAGGAAGATCCAGATTACAGACACCGTGTTCCCTACGCAACAACAACCTCACCAAGACCATAGACCCTTAGCCATACCTAGTGTCATCCAAGAAGAAAGTGACTTAAAGTCATGGGAAAGTGGACGTACTCACTTCTTGATGGAAATAATGTTTACAGAGGGACTACTTGATCCTATCGAAGAAATGGAGATCTCATCTTCCCCACGTCAAGGGACTGAAGTCCAAAAGGTGCCGTTAAACATTGCCAAATTGATGGATTTCATGTCTTCAGAGGTTAGAACCACCATCATGTCCAAACTATATAAAGACCCTGAGCTAGTCTCAGCTCTTCGAGCCTTCCTCAATGGAGAACTAAAGTTTGGGCTACCACAATTTTCACAGATGGATGGAGCTGGGGAGATGCCAATAGAGGAGGAACACTTAGATCCACAACCCAACCTAGATGAGAACCTTGTTATAGAAATACATGTTAACAAGTTGGGACAATACTTTGAGGGTGATGAATCCAATGCGACCATACCAATCACTACTAAGGGATTAACTGTGAAGGGAATCCTTGATGGTGGCGCTGGGATTAGCATTGTGACTAAAAATTGCTGGGAAACTATGGGAAGACCTCACCTTGCGACCACAACCATAGTAGTGAAGATGGCCAATGGGTCTATTGTTAAACCTATTGGGATGCTAGAAGATCTCAAGATCAAGGTCTTTGGACATAAAATAAGGATTACCTTCATTGTTATGGATTTCTCCAAACACACTATGGCATCGGAGATGATCTTAGGACGTCCTTTCATGAGGGAAGCAAAAATGGTACATGACTGGTCTAAAAACCATGTCTACTTGCACTTCCAAGATTCTGTCATTTGAGTGGATCTTGTAACAGGTCCAGCACATCCTCTAGAAAACAGGTTTATAATTGATCATAGATCTGACACCACAGTTCACTCGGCCCCATTGCAGTATTGTTACACATGTAAAGCGGACACTAATGTTGGGGAAGATTCTCCTTATATGGATGTACTACCTGGGATGACTGAGTTGGACAATGTGGATTGGGTCCACCTAGCAGCAACCATAGACACTTGGGGAAACAGGGGGACAACATGGGTAACACCTGAGGGGGATGAAATGCATGTACCCTTAAATATGCTACAAGCAATGCATCTAGCTTTTGACAAGACTCATCCTCATATAACAAAGAAAACATACAAGTGGGTCCCTATATCTTCTTTAGCAACCATAGTCACTGCTAAAAGACAGGAGCTTGGTAAGAGACGTCCCATTCGCCCCAAGAAATGTAAAGAAACGTTGCATTGGATTCCTAAAAAACTATTGGAAGCCCAAGGCTACTATGAAGGAAATGATCAAATCTGGGTGCCAAAACGTAGATTGCATTCTTACTTGTCATCGGGTCCATGTGAGCTCAATCCTGTGGCTCCAAAATAAATTGAAGATCGCGGAAAGGAAAAAATCACAGAATGCTACACACCCGCTCCAGAGCTAGTTTGGGTACCGAAGAAATAACAATTTGTTCCACCGAGCTCAGGAAGGGGGGAGTCTCATGAAGCTTTTCCCCAGCCTCCACCTACAATAGTGGACCTCCATAAAGCTACAAAGGATTCCACATCTCCTAGTGTTCAAGAATCACCTGATGAACCACTTCAAGTTTGATCCTGGGAAAGTACCTTACCACCCTTGCAACTCGACGAGGCACCTAAGGTAATAGAAAACTAATGGAAAAAATCTTCACCTATTACCAACTGGAACAATTGGTTTCAAAGGGTGACAAGCACATTTCAAACGGTATGATCTACCCAAGGAAGGGGGGAGTGTTTGCTGACAGTCATCATTCACTCACTCTCCTCTCAACCTTCCTTCCTGAACTCTCAATCTCCCAATCTTAGGGAATGTATATATAAAGCCTTATACTCACAAAAAAAAAATAAAATAAAGAGCAAGAGCAATTAGCAAACGAGTATGCACAATAAAAGTCAAAACATTGCCCAGAACTACACATTCACATTCGGTACATTGAAACAGAAACCGATGTTATCAAACACCTTTGACCATCATCACTCGAGTGATGGAGGGTAGGTAAGATTAGTACGATAGGAGTGTTTCTGTTTTAGAGTTGAGTGATTACCAAGATTCTTTTTTCCTACTGATGTGCCTCCTAGAGGTATTCCTTGTGTTTCCTAGTGTGTATAGGAACGTGTTGCTGTGGTTAGGATTTGGACCTTCAAGGAATTTTTCTCTCATTCACTTTTCAAATCAAGCGCAACCATCAACACAAACAGGTGTTTCTTGTCCATTAGCATTGCCCCTTATCTTTTTGCATCCATGTTTATCTACTTTAATTGTGATTGGTAGCATAATATTCAACGCATTTTCTTAGTACCAAACATTAAATTCAATGTAATTTTTTGTCATAATCACTTGTCTAGGCTTAAAAATCAAGCAGTTCGACTAAGCTAGTTTGACCAAGCTAGGTGTTAGAGATCTTCTCTTAATACCATGGGGAACGCCTTCCTAATAATTAATGGTTACTTAGGTTCTTAATCCGATTTAGGCAGCATTGTGTGAAATGTACTAGGGCTTTCTAGTGGGCTTAACCCTATTGACCTTTAGCTTAAGTATTATAAAAGGAGTTTACCAGTGTGATGAGCCTGGGGAGGTGTAACAATGTTATATGACCCCTCAAAGTTACAAAATTAAAATGTTGAAAATGAACAAACAAATTATCAAAGTGCGAAAATGTAAAATCTTAAGCTTGAAAAGAAATCTCAGCTTGATTGGGTACTTCACTCACATGTATCGCCTATGGTACTAGAGCCCTAGAGGTTCCCACTGTGGGCGCTCTTCCTTGAAAAGCAAAAACCTGTGAGGCCCCCACCCCGCCGTATCAACCAGCGGATTTGATGGTGAACCTGGTGGCCACTAGATCTATTGTGGAAGCAAACAAAATGGTTCAGAGTTCGACTAGCGGACGATCTCTCATCACAAGGTGAGTCGAGTTCGAGCCTACTAGCAAGGAGATCTAGCTCCACCTCGCAGGGGAAGCGTACTTAAACTATCTAGCGATCCTAAGACCCACCTTCCAAGAGGAGAGAAACCCCGAGTGCCTTTTTCCTCATGTTTCAGAGGCACGTACTCTCGAGATTTTACCGCTCTAGGTGCAATGAGTATTACTAATATCGAAGTAAGCACTATGGGGACAGAGAGTTCCCGACCAATCGGGACCACCCATCTCGTAGGCATTGGCAACCTGAGCCAAGCCCCCACTTTCCACCCCCACACTCACACTTCCTTGTGTGACCTAATTACTACCACAAAGGTTGTTCAACATAAACATTCCTTGTTTTAATTCCGAAGCACATTGTTCGTTAAGACAACCCTTCAACCAGTATTGCAAACAACACCAAGACAGTATTCTAGTAAAAATTCTACTCAAACTTATTCATTAAAATTCCAATGTTCTGGAGGTACAACATCCCCCCTCCAGCGAGAGTTCACTCCTCCCGTTGTCGCCTAGCTGCCCATACAACTAGGTATGTCCACCGCATAGAAATCACGTCATGGACACTCCCACCGCATAGAAAGCAAGGCGTGGGTTTCCACCGCATAGAAAGCAAGTCGTGGGTATCCACAACATAAAAAGAAAGTCGTGGATTCAAGAGTCCTTAATGAGGAACTCTGCCCCCTGTGATCAGTAGGGGGGTCAGGACTGATTCAACATTGGAAATAAAATGAACATGTCGAGCTAAATTTTCCCTAGCAGACATTCTTTCCTAATTGCAACCAGCATACCCATCAATCATTTCCTTCCTACTTTAGAACTTAATGTACAATGAATTCAATGCCGAGGTTTCCATCGGATTTCTCCAACATGTTTGGGGATATTTTCATTCCTAACTAAACGTGTGCAATGTTAAATTAAACAACTTGAATGAAATTATGATCTACCTCTTCCATTTCTTCGTCGATGGCCCGTGAGATGGCCGGTAATTGTTCGTCTATGGGAGTTTTTCCCTTCCCGTTCACCTTGCTCGTTCTTGCCTCGTGGTCGTGGGCTCCACCAAAGCGAGTCCTCTTAACCGGGGCCATTTTAAACTCACTACTTTAAATAATTAACTTGGAGAAAATAGCTAATGTCCGCAAGCGTCATAACAAGCCAAATGATAGATTAGCAACATCAAACAATGCTTGCTACATGAGAGGTTTAGATTTTTCCATATAGCAATCATTATGGATGACACATAATCCTATGGGAACCGGCTGTAAAGATAATTACTCGGCTTACATGATTAAGAATAATAGGATTTCACTAATGGAATTACCAGAGAGATGAATTAAGCACGATTAATCTCTTTCCTAGCAATTAGAGGGTGCAGAATCACCGCATGCATAGGTGTGAGAAAAAACCACCTCTTCGAGACTTAATGACAGATTAATCTTACCTTAATTATATCTTAATGCATAGCAGAGATGAATCTAAATCAACTACAATATTAATGCGTGATAGAAAGAGTGATTCTCATGAATCTACACAATTACCAGCTTAGCGATTAATTTCTATGCTACCTAGAGAGAGAAAATTCTAATAATCGTGCACTAATCATTAATTAAGAGTGATGAATGGCTGATAATTCAGCTATGGGATGATGATTACATAATAGAATATGGTTAAGGAGAATTTAGAGAGTAATTAAAGAGAATTACGACTAGGAATAAGCATAATAGACGAGAAATTTAGATGGTAGAGAAAGGAATTTGCAGATAGCATTAATTAAACCGTGGTTACCGTGATTAAGGGCTGATAATCTTCTCGATTTTATGATCTAATGGAGCTTCTTGAGGCGAGAATTCGACAGCACCTCCCTCCTTGCTTCTCCTTCAAACGGTGTGCGTACCGGCAGCACCTTCCCAGAGTATGTGTAGGTGTGTGTGTGTGTGTGTGTGTGCACTGTGTGTGTGTGAGCATGTGTGTGTGTGTGTGTGTGTGTGTGTGTGTGTGTGTGTGTGTGTGTGTGTGTGTGTGTGTGTGTGTGTGTGTGTGTGTGTGTGTGTGTGTGCAGGCCTTTAAATATGCTCCTACAGGCTGAAAATCGACCAGCCTTGCTAAATGCAACTGCAGGAGCACTCAGTCTCTACATTGGCAAGTCCAGTTCCCCTACCCACCAAGTGTCAGGTTGGCTTGGTTAACTAGCTCTGAGACTTAGTTACTGGCTTGGAAACTTCCCAAAGACTCCCACAAGGCAAGAGGGTGCCCCCTAGATGCTAAAGCTGGTCTAGAGTGGCCTGGAACCTGTTCCCACACAGTCCCGGGCTCCGGTCCCTCCCCGCTCAATTTTTGGAAAAATTGATTTTTGGCTAAAACGGGTCATACGAGTCGGATTTTGATGCCGTAAATTGCTATATGGAGCTCTAACTAAGACGTACTGGACCGAGTACCTGCCATATTTAGCAGCCCTCGAGGTCCGAAATTGCATTTTTTCAAATTCGGGGTACGGGTGCAGTTTTTTGAGACGATCAAAACTGGACGGGTCGGGTGACCAAAAACTTGCTATTTTTGGAATTTTTCTACAAAAATTATTTTAATTCACATTTCAAAGCTTTAAAACATTCTAAACATCATGGCATTAATAGAATTTGGAAAACTGTTAAAAATAGTAACTTATTCCATTATGTTCATTTTATGGTACAATGGTGCTCTTTTGATCGGGGTCACAGACCTTACAACCTCCCCAATGTGAGAAATTTGAGATGTTCTCATCTCAAGAATGTGTTTGGGTAATCTTTTATGAGCGTTGGTTCGTCCTCCCAAGTTGCATCTTCTTCAAGGTAATCCTTCCACTTTACCAGATGCTCCGTGATAGTTATGTTGCGTAACTTCCTTTCCCTTGTTTCCAGTACGTAGTCAGGTTGGAGCTCGAGTACTCCTTGTGCTAGCATGTCTATCTGATCTGAGTCCAAGAATTGATCAGGGTTAGGAATATAGGGTTTGAGTAAGCTGACGTGGAACACATCATGAACCTTCAAGTTTGCAGGTAACTTTAGCTTGTAGGCTTGGTCACTCACAACCTTAATGATCTCGAATGGTCCACAGTACCTTGGGCTTAGCTTCTTAAATCTGCCTAGAGATAAGTTGCTTTTCTTTGGTCGGACTCGCAGAAAAACCTTATCCCCTTCTTTGAAGGTTCTTTCTGATCGGTTCTTATCTGTATAGTGCTTCTGTCTATCCTGAGCGGCCTGAATGTCCTGGCGAATAGCTCTAGTCTGTGCTTCTATATCTTCTAACATCTTCCTAGATGCTTCTACGCTGATGGTTGGATCTGAGAAGTTCAGTGGTGCTAAGCAGTCCTGTCCATAAAGAGCTTTGAAAGGTGACATTCCAATGCTTCTGTGTTCGCAAGAATTATAAGCATACTCCACCAAAGGTAGATATTGTAACCACTTCTTTGGCTCTTGTGAACAATAGGCTCTGAGAATGTCCTCGATGACTTGATTAACTCTCTCAATTTGCCCATCAGTCTGCGGATGATACGCTGTATTGAAGGCTAATTGTGACCCAATAGATTGGAAAGGAGAAGTCCAAAATTTTGATGTAAACTTGGCATCTCTATCACTGACGATACGCTTGGGCGGCCCATGCAACCTAAAAATCTCCTTGATGAATACCGGACTAATATCTGAAGCAGTAAAGGTTGTCTTTACGGGTATTAGATGAGCCACTTTTGTGAGCATATCAACAACCACGAAAACAGAATCATAACCTCCTGTAGAAGGTAATCCTGTAACAAAATCTATACTGATGCATTCCCATTTCATATGGGGTATGTCAAGAGGTTGAAGTTGCCCTAGTAACTTGATTCTTTCGGCCTTTATCCGTTGACAAGAAAGACATTGCCTCACATAGCGAAGTATGTCTCCTTTCATCCCAGACCAAAAATAACTCCTCCTGACAGCGTGAAGAGTCTTATCATAGCCTGGATGTCCGGATGTAGGGCTATCGTGCGCTTCACACAAAATGGCCTTCTTTAAGGCTAGATCTCTAGGTACACAGAGTCTATGTCTGTAGTAAAGACATCCTCTCATAAGAGAGTAATCTTTAGCTTCAGGCATCTTATTCTGCTGGACTAGAGATACTATACGCTGGTATTCTGGATCTACTAAAGATGCTTCTTTGATTCTATCCCAGATAGGGTTATTTGAAATAGAGATAGCTCCGAGAAAGGATTTTCGGCTAAGACCATCTGCAACTGCATTTTCCTTCCCTGGTCTATACTTTATGTCAAGGTCATATTCCTGTAATAGCTCTATTCATCGTCGTTGTCTCATATTGAGAATAGGTTGAGTAAAAATCCATTTTAAGCTCTTGTGGTCTGTCACCAACTAAAACTTGCGTCCGAGAAGATAATGTCTCCATAACTTCAGGCATGAATAACTGCTAAAATTTCCAAATCATGAGTAGGATAATTCTTCTCATGATCTCTCAGCTTTCGCGAAGTATACGCCACTGGTCTTCCTTCTTGAGTAAGAACTCCGCCTAGAGCAAATTTGCTAGCGTCGGTCGCTACTTCAAATTCCTTGCTGAAATCTGGAAGCTTTAAAATAGGAGCCGAGACCAAGAACTCTTTTAGCTTAGCAAAGCTAGACTCGTGCTTGGTCTTCCATTCGATCCTCATTCCTTTCTTCAGGAGTTCCGTCAAAGGTGCAGCAATACGAGCATAATCCTTGACAAAAATCTTGTACCATCCCGTTATTCCAAGAAATCCTCTTACTTCACTGATGGTGGATGGTTGAGGCCAATCAACAATGTCCTTGACCTTGTCCGGGTCCACTGAAATCCCCTCAGCCGATATGACAAATCCAAGATAGTTGACTTTTGGTGAGCAAAAAGTGCACTTGTTCTCTTTAGCGTAAAGTTGGTGTTTTCGAAGAAGATCAAGTGCTTTGCGAACATGTTCTTCGTGATCTGCCTCGTTCTTAGAGTAGATCAGAATGTCATCAAAGAAAACCAAGACAAAATCATCCAGGTAAGGTCTGAAAATATCCTGCATAAGTCGATTGAAGCTTGCAGGAGCATTTGTTAGACCAAAAGACATTACTGTGAACTCGTAGTGCCCATACCTAGTATTGAAAGCTGTCTTTGGAATATCCGATTCGTTGATCCTGATTTGGTAATATCCTGACCTTAGATCTATCTTTGTAAATATTTTGGCGCCGTGGAGTCTGTCCAAAAGTTCGTCAATCCTTGGAATTGGATACTTGTTCTTGACAGTTACCTGGTTCACTCCCCGGTAGTCTATGCATAGCCTTAAGGTCCCATCCTTCTTCTTCTGAAAAAGAACTGGAGCACCCCAAGGAGAAGTACTGGGTCGAATGAATCCTTGCTCAATGAGTCGCCTAAGTTGTTCCTTGAGTTCGATAGCCTCTGGAAGTGACATTTTATAAGTTCTTTTTGAGATAGGTTCACATCCAGGGATAGTCTCGATCTCATGATCTACCTCTCTGTGCGGCGGAAGATTCGTAAGGTCTTCAAGGAATACATCATCATACTCTCTCAACCAGTTTGGTCGAAATGAGGTATCTGATTGGTCCACCTTGTTGAGTTTTACTGCATAAATTTGCTGACCCTTCCTTAGTCCCTTCAAAAGTCTGTTGGCCTTAACTAGAGTAGCCTTAGGTCTCCCATTTTCCCCCTGGATTAATGCTTCATTACCCAAGTTATCTGTAAAGGTAAAATTCCCTTGTGCACAATGTATGTGGGCCCTATTTTGCTTTAGCCAGTCCATCCCTAGTATCCCATCAAAGAATCCTAAGGGTAGGGTTCGAAATTGGGCAGAAGTAGGGTGTTCCCCTAAATCAAAATCGATTTTTCCTACAGAATGTTGAGATACTACTTCCTTGCCGTTTGCTAACTCTACAAGTAGCTTGCTTGTTGGATACTTATTTAGCTTTAGCTTCCTCATGCATCTGGGTGAAAGAAATGAAAGAGTACTACCACAATCTATAAGGAAGTTAACTTGTTCACCTCTGAGAGATCCTGGTGTATGAATGACTGTGTATTGCTCGCAACCATTGGGATTGTCAATTGCAGCATGTAGAGTTGCTCTCTCCATTGCTTCATCACCCACAGTTGGTTGTACCATTGTGGCATTTACTCTGGCGGTAGCTCCACGCCCTCGCCCTTTGTTCATCCTTCCACGTCCTCCTCTTCCATTAGCTTGGCCACGCCCACGGGTATTCAAGGGTATGGCATTGGCATTGGTTGCCTGAATGTTCCTGGGGCAATTGGATCTGTAATGTCCATGCTCACCGCAGCCATAGCATCGGACATTAGGGAACTCCATGGTTGTGGTGGTAGCCACAATAGGGCGCTGGTTATATGCTTGGTTGGTTGGTCTGTTATCCCAAGCAGTTGTCCTTGCCCTCTTTGCCCAATGATTCCTCCTGTTCTAATTAGCCTTTTGTACCTCGAGAGCTAGAGGTTTGGCCCTTAACAAGGCATCCTGTAGCGTCGTCCGCCTGAGAGCTTCCAACCGAGTATTCAGGGGATCGATTAGTCCTTGGCAGAACCTTGCCACCTGTTGTTCCAAGGTCATCTTAGGAGCATATATCCGAAGAGTGACAAACTTTGCATAGTATTCTTCGACATATGAATTCAGCTGTCGAAGTGAAAAGAATTCATTCATCCTCAAGGTTCTATAGGCAGGTGGTAAATAACGTCCCATAATTGCACCTTTGATGTCTTCCCATGATTGGGAAGATCCCTTAATATCCATGTCTCTGCAATGTTGCTTCCACCATATCTTGGCATCGCCAGTCAAGTGGAACATCGCAAGCATGGTCTGATTTATGACTTGGGTCCCCGCAGCTTCAAAGTAGTCATCCATGGCTTCCATCCACACTTCCGCATCTCTCTCCACATTTGCCCCCTCGCCCTTAAAGATCGGAGGTTGGGCTTGCTTAAGGAGAAGCTTCTTCTCTTGCGCTGCCGAGTACAGAGCAATAGGCGGTACCTACATGGATTATACGAATTCTTGATACATTACTTGGATTTCAAAATAAAATTCAAGATTCTACTTTATCAAGAGACAGAGATTCAGAGACAAAAAGCACTTTATTGATGAAAATTTATTACAATTGAAACCCCTCAAGGTTTAGGATAACTGATGATCAGCTTATTACATGGCTTTATGGATTGCGTATAAAATACGCCTAGGAGATGGTATTCACATGATGCACTACTTCATTCGTGTAATAGTTTCTATACTCATTCTTGAGTGGATAATAAACTAAGATATCAAGCCGGAGCTCCGCTTTCAGTAATCCAAAGGTTTTGACTCGGTTCGCTGGGATCACATTGGTGACCTTCTCCAAGAGCCAGTCGTTGATGGTTTGATTGGAGTTGTCTGAAACAGTCTGGTCCAATCGTGTAGGCACCAAGTAGAATATCTCTATTATCCTCAACTCTTCTCCCCAACATATCTTTTTCAAGTCGGTAGCCAGGCATCCTAGCTTCCGAGCGTTGATATAGTAAACCCCTCCTGGAAATGTCCAATCAAGTTCCCATCCTCTATCAATGCGAGTGGAGTGTGGCGTATAAGCCTTCAACAGTATCTCCATGACATCTCGCCTGAACTGGTAAACTAGGGATCTTTGAGCTTGCTCATAAATAAGCTCAAACACTTGGAACTTCTGATATTCGAGCACGGGGTCTTCCTGCAACACCAATGCAAGGAATTCGGATCAACTACCTATATACTTTCAGTTCCTTATTTAAATATTCAAACAGTACGACTTTATTTCCCAGCCTAACCTAGGCTTAGCTCTGATACCAGGTGTGAGGTCCCCACTCCGCCGTATCAACCAGCGGATTTGATGGTGAACCTTGAAGGGGATCGAGGAGCACCACAGACGGAGAGTGAGAGAGAGAGAAGGAGACACACAACACAGATATGGGTGGGGAGACTATGAAGTGGCAGCTCCCCCTATACAGTATACTCACTATAAGTATAGGGTAACAGTGGGCGGGCGCCCATGACCTGGGCGACCGGTCAAGGCACATAGGCCTTAACCCCAACAACCTCCCACTTAAAGGCCAATGTGCCTTTAAGCAAGATCTACTAGTGTACAACTAATAGAATGTGAGATATTCTCTCAACCTATGCCCACTGACTCTCGATGAGCTAGTGCATCCGGCTCTACTGATAGACAAACATCTCGCTGCGGAAGCCACACAGAGCTAGCTCCAAGCTCTGCAAAGAGTCTACAAGAGCTCATGCACTCCTGCAAGTATCGGTCCAATACCTGCAAACCTCCCCTATGCTCTATGCCGAGATCAGTCATCGAACAACTAATCAACCCTATTGCAAATGCTCCCACTGCAGCTGCTATGTCGGGCCTCGAGATCAGCATCTCATACATGAGGACACCGAACGTTGATGCAACCTTGGCAACCTCTGCCACCTCCAACTCAGAACTCAACTCATGGTAATCCTATCCCCTATCATAGAGACCATGGCACTCTGACTCCGAGCTCTGGAGTGACTCCTCGTGCCCACCACATATTACATGTGTACCAAGAGTATCCATCTGTCCTGAATCTGCATCAAGCTCTGGAGTAAGCATATCAAGAAATGACTCCACAATAGCCGACATCTTAGCATCCATGTGAGTCATCTCTGTCATCACCTCTGATGACTCATCCTGCTGTGACTCACTAGAGCTATCCCGCTCTACCTGTGCATCCGTAGACGCAACCTTCACAACAAGGTCACTGCTCTGCACTCCATGCAAAGCATCCTGCAACCCACAAGCAAAAGAGACTTGCCTGCTCTCTCGCTCTCTACCTGGCTGCATGATCACAGAGACAGCACCGTCTCTTGCGTGATCCACATGCAATGGGTAACCTGTACCACTCCTGGCACCTCTCGCAATCACTAGCGAACCCAAATGCATCACAAAATCTCGCTCTCGTAGAGAAATCTGACATCCACAATCTCTAAGCTGACCAATCGAGATCAAACTCACTGTCAAATCTGGTACATAGCGCACATGTCGTAACAAGTAAGATGTACCACTCGGTAATGACAGTCTCACATCTCCTGCACCTGCTATCGCATGCACTGATCCATCAGTCAAATGTACACTGCCAAGCATCCCACTAGAATAGCTACAAAACCATTCACGATGCGGCGTGACATGAAACATAGCATCTGCGTCTAGCAACCACTGCGAAGGGAGTGCACTATCCACATGTATAGCATCTCGTGCATAGCTCGAGGTAAAAGTGACATCCCCGTCACTAGTATACTCCGACACTACATGTGCCTCAACTGTCAAAGCAACTGAGTCCATGGCATCACTACATACATCTCTGAGACTGCCATGTCTCCTACGATGTCGCATACGACAAAAACAGCGCCGTCTAACGTGTCCAGAATGACCACAATACCAGCATGTCACCTGTCGGCGTTCTCGTGAATGTACATGTCTCACACGAGTCCGTGATGACTCAGATCTATCATACATATCATGTAATCTGCGCCAAAGTGCTCTCAAAGTAGTCTCATACATAACAAGAGCATATACAGATTCCGCAAGGTGCAAAGAGAGCGTAGATAGTGCCATCTCCTCTAGCTCCTGCCACTGATCGTCAGACATGTTTGAAGGTCTACCTGCATCACCACTCAATGGTCGATGCAACTCTCGCTGTTTCAATGTATCAAGCATACACTCTCTCCATGCCGCAAAGTCTGACCCATCAAACATGCGCATCTGTGAGAGGTCACAATCTGATCAATCACCTGTCTCTGCCATGAGAACAATGTAGCAAACTAGAAAGCAAAACCACCTCACCAACAACACCTGGAAATTGTCTACAAATATGGCCAGAAACACGATGTAAAACCTGTGAGACACACTCCAAAATAGAGCTCCCGCAATGTCAATACAAGCCTCGCATGCTCTAGTATCACACTGCAATGTGTGAGCTAATCACCAAGCCCACACTGTGCGGTATCGATGCATACACACGCACAAATCTCCCACCTGCAGAGAACACCGCACGCAAATGCTGAGTGCAACCTGCAATCTCTACCTAGATCGCATAAATGATACGCATAAAACTCCTGGGAAAATTTCGCCAGAGTTTCAACGCACAATGGCTATCAACACAAAATAACCATTGTCCTGCAAGCTCAATACAATGAGCAATCAATGCGCATCAAACTACACTCAACATACATGCATAAGCTCTGCAAAACTATGGCAAACAATGCTCGAGATCACAAGACTCTCCCACCCGAGAGCAAACCACTGTCTCAAGCAAAGAAAGATACACAACTCCTCACTCTTGCGAGAGTGGATACAAAAACACAAAACTGTGTCCAAACTGACAAAACCTGTCAAAGTGAGAGTAAACACTCGATCACAAACTATGGCGAGAATCTGGAAAAAATCGGACAGAATTTCCCCTGAAAACTGAGCAAAAACTCAAGTACAATCTCTACCATAAACCATAACACTACTCAATGCCAATGAGTAGAAATGCCAAAATGGCTCCACATTTTCACATACAATGGCAATCCGCACTCAGCGTACATCAACGGAGTGACCGCGCATAAGCAAGCGCCAGAAGATTTGCAATCCGAAAACTTGATCAATGCGAAAACAATGCTCTCAAGAGAGCTCACCGGCACTTGAAAGTGCTCGCCAAAATGCATATATAATGGGCATCAACCATGTGCCATAACCATATGCAAACCATCCGCAAAGACCATGAATCCAAGCACAAAATCACTGCCAAAGTATTCTGTGAAAACCAGTGAAAGAAGCTCCACCTGTGTGCTCCAAAAACCTACGTCTCTCAAGAGACCACCTCGGTGGTGTGTAAACGCCTCCGTACTTCGTTGCCCAAGTCTACCAAAAAACCCTCAAACCACAAGCTGCAATTGCATCTTCAGCTCAGAATTTATGCACTCAACTTCAAGCATCTCCCGTGCTTCCAAAAGTGCATCAAACTCGCACACAATGCGACAACAGAAAATCTGGAATTTCTGTATACAGTCAGTCTGAGCTGAATATCAGCAAAACAGTGAGGAATTTGCAAAAAGTTTCTTCTGCAAAGTTGTAGACCACGTCGAAACGGATGGGCTACATGGACAAAATTCTCAGATCTTCATTCTACAAGGAGAAAACCGAATCTGAAAATAGTGCTGCTGCGCACACAGTTTTTAGGGCTGCACCTTCACTTACACACAATCTTCCACACTCCTTTCTGAGCTTCCACAAGAGCATACATCACTCTCAACTGAGCTCACAAGCTCCCATTGCATTCTCACAAAGCTTCCAAGCTTTCTTAATCTCTCTACCTTCGAGAGCGAGCGAGCTATCGCCTCGAAGCTCTCAAAGCCGTCGTGCTCTCCGCAGTCACCATAGCTCTGATACCAATTGAAGGGGATTGGGGAGCACCACAGACGGAGAGTGAGACAGAGAGAGAAGGAGACACACAACACAGATATGGGTGGGGAGACTGTGAAGTGGCAGCTCCCCCTATACAGTATACTCACTATAAGTATAGGGTAACAGTGGGCGGGCGCCCATGACCTGGGTGACAGGTCAAGGCACATAGGCCTTAACCCCAACAAACCTGGTGGCCACTAGATCTATTGCGGAAGCAAACAAAATGGTTCAGGGTTCGACTAGCGGACGATCTCTCATCACAAGGTGAGTCGAGTTCGAGCCTACTAGCAAGGAGATCTAGCTCCACCTCGCAGGGGAAGCGTACTTAAACTATCTAGCGATCCTAAGACCCACCTTCCAAGAGGAGAGAAACCCCGAGTGCCTTTTTCCCCATGTTTCAGAGGTACGTACTCTCGAGATTTCACCGCTGTAGGTGCAATGAGTATTACTAATATCGAAGTAAGCACTATGGGGACAGAGAGTTCCCGACCAATCAGGACCACCCATCTCGTAGGCATTGGCAACCTGAGCCAAGCCCCCACTTTCCACCCCCACACTCACACTTCCTTGTGTGACCTAATTACTACCACAAAGGTTGTTCAACATAAACATTCCTTGTTTTAATTCCGAAGCACATTGTTCATTAAGACAACCCTTCAACCAGTATTGCAAACAACACCAAGACAGTATTCTAGTAAAAATTCTACTCAAACTTATTCATTAAAATTCCAATGTTCTGGATGTACAACATCCCCCCTCCAGCGAGAGTTCACTCCTCCCGTTGTCGCCTAGCTGCCCATACAACTAGGTATATCCACCGCATAGAAAGCACGTCATGGACACTCCCACCGCATAGAAAGCAAGACGTGGGTTCCCACCGCATAGAAAGCAAGTCGTGGGTATCCACCGCATAAAAAGCAAGTCGTGGATTCAAGAGTCCTTAACGAGGAACTCTGCCCCCTGTGATCAGTAGGGAGGTCAGGACTGATTCAACATTGGAAATAAAATGAACATGTCGAGCTAAATTTTCCCTAGCAGACATTCTTTCCTAATTGCAACCAGCATACCCATCAATCATTTCCTTCCTACTTTAGAACTTAATGTACAATGAATTCAATGCCGAGGTTTCCGTCGGATTTCTCCAACATGTTTGGGGATATTTTCATTCCTAACTAAACGTGTGCAATGTTAAATTAAACAACTTGAATGAAATTATGATCTACCTCTTCCATTTCTTCGTCGATGGCCCGTGAGATGGCCGATAATTGTTCGTCCATGGGAGCTTTTCCCTTCCCGTTCACCTTGCTCGTTCCTGCCTCGTGGTCGTGGGCTCCACCAAAGCGAGTCCTCTTAACCGGGGCCATTTTAAACTCACTACTTTAAATAATTAACTTGGAGAAAAGAGCTAATGTCTGCAAGCGTCATAACAAGCCAAATGATAGATTAGCAACATCAAACAATGCCTGCTACATGAGAGGTTTAGCTTTTTCCATATAGCAATCATTATGGATGACACATAATCCTATGGGAATCGGCTCTAAAGATATTTACTCGGATTACATGATTAAGAATAATAGGATTTCACTAATGGAATTACCAGAGAGATGAATTAAGCACGATTAATCTCTTTCCTAGCAATTAGAGGGTGCAGAATCACCGCATGCATAGGTGTGAGAAAAAACCACCTCTTAGAGACTTAATGACAGATTAATCTTACCTTAATTATATGTTAATGCATAACAGAGATGAATCTAAATCAGCTACAATATTAATGCGTGATAGAAAGAGTGATTCTCATGAATCTACACAATTACCAGCTTAGCGATTAATTTCTATGCTACCTAGAGAGAGAGAAAATTCTAATAATCGTGCACTAATCATTAATTAAGAGTGATGAATGGCTGATAATTCAGCTATGGGATTGTGGTGTACACGGGAATAAGACTAAACTCAGTGTGCCTCTCTCTCTTCCAGCACTTCCTTATATTACCATCAAGCAGTTACAACCATAACGTGTCCGACCACATTAGGTGGCCGGACTCTACCTGCATGACCACACACCACACCTCCCCCCTTAGGGAGAAAAAGATGGACATCTTTTTAAAGTTTTGGACTGAGAAAGGACTCGACACAAAGGGATCAACTCCAACGCCTCATCCGGAGAGAGTGATCATAGAACGGCTTCGGGGCTAAGGGCCTGAGCTTGGGGGCTAGACTCGTCATCATGCCGACATCAAGGCATGGAACTCATACATCTCGCTCATGCAAACATTAGGTCGCTATCCCAATGAAATGGACAAGACGAGGAAGGACTGACTGAGGATTGGGTGCGAATTTTTTTTGCGACATACATCAGCTCGATAAAGGGGTTCGGTGTGATCCAGTAAGACAAAGACTAGGAAAAACCTATTACAAAGAAAGAGACCTTAAAACTTAAACTGAATCATGGAGCTTGATTACTACTTTTGCAAATAAAAAGACTAGGCACCTCTGCACCAACAAAGATGCAGCAACTCCTATGTCTGTGAACAACCCCTGAATATGATTTTGGATTTTGTACTTCTTCTAGAACTCGACCTACGTGAGCTGTGGGAAATTTACACCAGCGCTGAACTCTTTCCAAAAGCAAGACTTGATTAGAACAAAGCAGCATGCAGTAAACACCACGGAGAGTGCAGCGAATGCCAATGAGGAAGATTTGCAGTTATTTCATCGGGCATGCAATTGAGGCTTGGGCAGCACCTTGAATTGCTCAAGAAGTGCTTCTTGGACTTTGCTATCAAAAGAAAAGCCCACAAAAAACAAGCTGTAAGCTTCCTGTGATTGACGATGCAAGCTTGAGACTGATCAGCTGCTAAATGTGCCATTGCCATGGCTCCTTCTCCACAAGGAGCAGCTCTCGTTTCTTTATCGTTTTTGGCAACGACCTCCACAAGCTTCCTTGTCGCCTCTAGGACTGGGGCTCGTTTCTCAGGAAAAGCAGATGGCCTAGCAGCGATGTGCAAGTATTTTTGCTTCGCTAGCTGACGTGCGCATGAGTGCTCGCTTAGGTGTAGGCTGCACAGATCTGCACTGCACAGGTGGCCGAATGTGTCACTAGTACCCCACCAGTGCAGTAGCTGATGCGCTCGCCCCAGCTCCTTCATTGTTTGCACTTAGTGTGCCTCCTCCAGCTCTCAGTTGTAGCCTGCCCAGTACTCCTGCACCTTCTCCTAAGAAGCAAAGGGCGGAAATGTGACGAGAGCTTGAGCTGCAAACAACAGGGTTGCTTCCTTCGCTACACAAGTTAGCACAAGACCTTGGCGTGCCGGGTAGCGTTAGCTGTAGCAGAGTCTCGCAAGCAGATAAAGAAGATGCAACTGAGAGCTTCAACTCATTATGTGCACCAGATTGCATGGAAGGGGATGCAAATTGAAGGTAGCAACTACCCTGGGTCGAACAATAGCGCCATAGTTGTAGCTATCCCATAGACAAGCAAGAAACGATTTCAAGAAAGAAGATTTTGCCTATGCCCGCCTCCTCCACCAATGTGGTGTACACGAGAATAAGACTAAACTCAGTGTGCCTCTCTCTCTTCCGGCACTTCCTTATATTACCATCAAGCGGTTACAACCATAACGTGTCCGACCACACTAGGTGGCCGGACTCCACCTGCATGACCACACACCACAGGATGATGATTACATAATAGAATATGGTTAAGGAGAATTTAGAGAGTAATTATAGAGAATTACGACTAGGAATAAGCATAATAAACGAGAAATTTAGATGGTAGAGAAAGGAATTTACAGATAGCATTAATTAAACCGTGGTTATCGTGATTAAGGGCTGATAATCTTCTCGATTTTCTGATCTAATCGAGCTTCTTGAGGCGAGAATTAGACAGCACCTCCCTCCTTGCTTCTCCTTCAAAAGGTGTGTGTACCGGCAGCACCTTCCCAGAGTATGTGTAGGTGTGTGTGTGTGCACTGTGTGTGTGTGAGCATGTGTGTGTGTGTGTGTGTGTGTGTGCAGGCCTTTAAATAGGCTCCTACAGGCTGAAAATCGACCAGCCTTGCTAAATCCCACTGCACGAGCACTCAGTCTCTGCATTGGCAAGTCCAGTTCCCCTACCCACCAAGTATCAGGTTGACTTAGTTACTGGCTTGGAAAATTCCCAAAGACTCCCACAAGGCAAGAGGACGCCCCCTAGCTGCTAAAGCTGGTCTGGAGTGGCCTGGAACCTGTTCCCACACAGTCCCGGGCTCTGGTGCCTCCCCGCTCAATTTTTGGAAAAATTGATTTTTGGCTAAAACGGGTCATACGAGTCGGATTTTGATGCTGTAAATTGCTATATGGAGCTCTAACTAAGACGTACTGGACCGAGTACCTGCCATATTTAGCAGCCCCCGGGGTTCGAAATTGCATTTTTTTAAATTCAGGATACGGGTGCAGTTTTTCGAGACGATCAAAACTGGACGGGTCGGGTGACCAAAAACTTGCTATTTTTGGAATTTTTTTACAAAAATTACTTTAATTCACATTTCGAAGCTTTAAAACATTCTAAACATCATGGCACTGACAGAATTTGGAAAACTGCTAAAAATAGTAACTTATTCTATTATGTTCATTTTATGGTACAATGGTGCTCTTTTGATCGGGGTCAGAGACCTTACAAAACCCAAGGCATACAAAATAAGCACACACATCAAAATTGAATCACTGTGCAAAGACTTTGGGGGTCAAAGAAAAGGTAATTAGTCAGGCGATGATTTCATGAGAAATTCCTTTTATCATAGCTTAACTACAAGGTCTTCTAGGTATAGCCTCTAGTCAGCCCTCAAACATGAAATACTTGGCTCTCGCGATTAAACAACTTAATTGACCAGAGAAAATTAAGAAGCTTACCCATAGTATCAATAGTCAATCTCGAGTGCCTTTCGACCGTTAAATTAGCGACCCCAGACTTGTTTAATTTTTTACCTTTACATCTGTTTATGCATTTGATTATATTGAAATTTAATGTTTATTGCTGACAAATGGTTTAAAATTCTGTTACCAATCAAATTGTCTACCTACAACTGCATATGCTTTTTAATTGCTTATGAGAATGCAATTACTGTGCCAATGTTGTTTGCTTTTGCAGTGAATGACTGAAGGAGGCTAAGGACATTCATCTCAGATGCTCTTCCACCTCGACGAACGAGCTTCAACTCAATAGCTTACGAGGACGGAATCTACATCAAGAAGGGGGGCATGTTAACCCTCACGGCTCACGGAGACCCTATCACCTACAACGGATGATTGTATTATTTACTTGGTAGAGCTAGGTACCGGGATTGTCGGTCCAATAGGAAAAGGGTAAGAGTGATCGTCGATGAGACGCGCACTCTAACTGGAACATTCAAGGGATTAGTTGGCTAAGCATGGGCGCCCAAGTGTGAATGGGGTGAGCTCATATAAAAGTCAACTAAACCTAAAATTCACTCATTCTCTCATTTGTGCAATTGAAGAGTGCTCTTGCTCCATCTCCATCTTCTTCTTCTTCATCTCCGTGTGTGTGTATGCGTGAGAGAGAGAGAGAGAGTGTGTGCGATCGAGCATTGCGGCGGCACGACGGCGGCGAGGCAGTTGAGCGCAGCGTAGCGGCGTCTCCCTCTTCTTCGCGGCGAGGAATCCTCCACGACAGGAAGCGTAGAGCGGTGAGTGACACACCATCGGCATCTTTGAGCTTACTAGTTTAGGCTTGTTGTGTGCTTGGAGCCATTTGTGGCTCGTACACGGTGTATCGGCAAGTTCCTTGCATTGACACGTGCGACATACGCGCACAGAAGCAACTTAGTTCTAGGTATGATGTAAACTCTGTGTATGAGATTTGAGGTGATTTGGATCAAAAAATATGACCGATAACTCAAATTTTGGATTTGAAGGCTTCTTTGCGTTTTTTGACAATTTTCCAAGTTTTCATTGATTATTTTGGCTCTTACTTAAAATGTGGCATGTAATAGGTGTGTACAAATGATAGGTGATGTGAAGGTACCATTTTCAAGCCAAAAATTTGTAAAACTAAATAATCACGATTATTTACAGTAGTCAACTTTTTTTGCAAAACTTGACAAATTTTGACCTAAACATATTCAATACACCTAAAACAAGTCCTAGATTGAATTTGGTAAAGTTTTGTCTTGTCGACATCACTTCATGCTTTACCGACTCTGAATTCACCGATTTTTGTGACTACATGGCCTGTGGACTTGGTTAGTCGCTTTTGAAGCTATGGACTTGTTCGCTACATAATATGGAAGCTACTCATCCAATTTTGGCCCATTTGGAGCCCAGGAGATTCACCATGGAAAACTTACTGCACCACGTAAGTGCAGGGGAGGGGGATTATTTTACAATTCACATAAGCATATAAGTTAGGGGCAGGCCCCCAATATTTTATCTCCCAAGCTTATAAATAAGGGAGAGGGGTATCATATTTTGCCGGGGGAGGGGGGGGGGGGGGGGGGGGGGGGGGGGGGAAGTGAGAAAAGGAAAAAATGAGAGGAAGGATTTCTGTCTCAAAATTTTGTCTTCCCAAAAGAGTCTACCCTCAAACTTGTGAGTCAATATCTACAAAGATACATGCAAGAACTAATACTATTTTGTATCCATTGCTTCTTCTCTGATTATAGTTCATTTGTTGAGGGATGAAAACTATAAAGAGTTCGTATAGATGCAAATTTACATGGAGAACCTAGCACAACGTTATAGCCATGTTTTTTGAGTAATTTAAATGGGTCAAAATTAGCCAAGTAGCCAAAGTGAAGGCTCATCGAGCACATAGTTTAAAAGTTAAACTAAGGCACATTGAGGGTACAACAGAAGTGGTTCCTTAGTACATTGCCAAACACTATGCTACACACTCTTTGACTAGTTTTACTTAGTTAGATCATGTGAGACCTGCATTTAATATATAAGATAGGGGTATGATAGTTTTCTTCATTGATTGTCGTAGAAGCGTAGAAAGGGGGGTCATATTCTCTAATTTGAGTTGTATATAGGGATGTTACCAATGTTGTCCGCTCGCAGGTGGCGTCTCATTTTGTATATAGAGTGAATCCCTCGGGATTTGGAGTCAGTTTGACTTTATATATGAAATTTGACGCTTTGTAGCCTTTGAGTTGTTTTATGCTATTCGAGAGCTTGCCTTGATTGATTTTATGAAACCAACCATATACATTGTGTATAGACCCAGCTGTCTGTGGAGTCAAAATCCACTTCTGGCATCTGACAAAAACCTTTCTTTTCTACTTGGGACCCCTCGACCCCTGCCGAATGGCCAACTTTTGATATAGAAGTGTTCTATTATGTAGGGGCATGCTACAGTTCAAGTTTCGTCCAATTTGGTTGAGCTGACAGACCGCTATGGTCAATTTTTGGTCGTAGGACTTCGTGCACTGCTCGGATTTTAGGGTTTTTTCCTGGGATTTAGACTAGCTATCGACCCTAAAAAATGGATCATTGATAAGTATAGAACTTACCCCTCATGTCTCGTGTGAGACAGCATTGTAAACGGGCGATTGTGGACTCCGGAGATCGTGTGCGAAGAAGGTAGAAAGCTCTCTCTCCAAGGGGGCCAAGTGGAAATGAGGTGATTTTAAACTACCCTGGATATCTATACTCTTTCCAAATTCCTCTGTCAGTCCTACTAGGCCATGAAATCTATGTTAGACTTAAAGATTTCCCCAATCAGATTCTTGTAGCTCATTCTGCAAGAATTTTACAAAAGTAGGCCTTGGTCGCCTAATTTAGGCTTCCTGCTTCCGTCTGCCGATTTGATTGAATTTTTTTGTGCATGTCCGCCTTGTCCTTCTGATCATCAGCGTATCTTCAGTTTTTCCAACTGAGCTCATCTGTTATTTTCAAAAATATTGACCTGTTTATTGAAAAAATCAAAGAAAATAACAAAATGCGCTAAAAAAGCAAAGTGAAAAACCAATAATTAAGAAAATCCATTAAAAAACACAGCTTTATTGTTTTTTGTTGGATTTCTCCATTTCTAAGTCCCATTATCAAGAAAAATGATTAAAAAATAACTCAAAAAATACTATTTTTTGATGATTTTTTATAGTATATATACTATTTACACTCATCGGGGAGATATTATCAGTGAAATTTCCCCTGTTGATGACTTGTAAGGACATTATTAGGTAATTTTGTAAACAATCACACGTTAACATCAAACTTTTTCCTCCCTCTTCAAACATTGCCCTTAATTACTTAGTTCTTTTCCACCCCTCCTAGATGGCGTACTCCGGGATGACTGTGTGCATGGGTTGAACAATCGTGTCTATGCATAGCCTTGGTTGACTCTTCCATGCTTTGAAGATCAATACAGTTCAAACCATTATGTTGTGCAAGAGTTGGGTCTTGAGTAATTAACTCAAGGGTTTCTGAGGTCGAGGTTTTCTTTTGCTATCTTCCAAAGAGAAAATCTTGTAGCTTGTGTGCTCTTTGCTTTATTGTACCGTCAGGATGCTTTGGTAGACTAATTTCCTGAGCTGTCAGTATCAGTAGTGATTGTTGTCAAGCTTTTACCCGCCATCGGTATCTTGGTTTGCTTGGGTCATAATGATGTGGTTGAGTCTTCCGAGACTTAATTCTCCATTGCTTGATTGGTTTTACAGTTTGAGGAGAAGATAAGTGCTCCTTTTTCTTCCAAATCCATTTCGTGTTAGGTTCCCTGCTCGGAGATGCTCTTCTTTGTGTTTTGAACCTTGCAACCATCTTCAGTATTGTAGATGGTGTTCTGGGCACCCAGATTTGAATCGGCTTGTCCTTAAGCTGTGCTTTTGGTACCCAAATTTGCCTGACTCCTTACATGCTACTTGTAGCATTTGCTTGTCGATAGGATGGAGAAGATTGATAGCTCCTTTCCATTCCTCTTTGCTTGGTGCAATTGGAACAATGAGTTGTCCACCTTTAGGTGATAGCTTGAGCTGATTGGTATCCCAATCTGGTATAGCCTTGTAAGTCTACATCCATGAGATTCCAACAATCATTGTTTCATTCATGTGTTCATCTAGTAAGCATACAAATTGATGAGGGCATGAACATCCATGTACTATCACATCTCCCAATCTTGGTGTTGGGTTCTTGTTGCATCCTTTAATAGTCACTATTCCTACTATCAAAGATCGACTTGTTGCTTTCTTGTATGTGGAATAACTGATTGCATTTACTCAAGCTCCTGTGTCAACCAATGCATTCGTGATATTATTGTTCAGTTGTACTTTGATGCAAAGGTCCATTCCATCTAACCATTCATCATCTGTTGACACTACATCTTTCGGCAATTTCCATTGTCGGTCATCTGGTTTCAGAGTGTTGATGGGAATAGATATTTGTTGATGCTTGAGAGCAACTTTACCCAAAGCCGAGCTTCCTCTTGAGCTTCATCAATAACCTGCTGTCATTTTATCTTTCTTTGCTTAGCTGCATGCATCCTTTCTAGCAATTCATTGGTTAGCAGCAAATTGTACTTCTTTAACCGGTATCGACTAATCCAATTAGCCATTGGTTCACCATCTAGGGTGGAGAACTTAATTGCTCCACTTGGAGATATATGTTCAATGATAAACGGTCCGTTTCCCTTTCTCTTAAACTTGGGAATGTGTTGCTTAGGGGAATAAACTAAAACTAAGTCCCCGTTTTTTAAGATTTTTGTAACTAGATGGGAATCAAAAAATTGTTTTTGTTTCCGCTTTTGTGCATAGATGTGAGCTACAGCAATTAGCCTTGCTCATCAAGATTTTCTAAATCTTCAAGTCTCTCTGACAATTCACGTCCAGTCCACTCAAGATCCTTTGCTACCCTTAGTGTCGGCAATAGAATTCTATTGGCAGTATGGCATCAAGACCATAAACAAGATTAAAGGGTGTAGCATTTAAAGCTGTTTTGAAAGAAACTCGGTAAGCCCATAGAGCAGCATGGAGATTCATTTCCCAATGTTTCCTTCTTGAACTAACCACTTTAGTCAATACCGAGCTAAGAATTTTATTCATATGCTCAGCTTGTCCATTTGCTTGTAGGTGATAGGGAGCCGATTTGTTATGGATGACCATAAATTCATTAAGCAAATACTCAATTACCTCATTGAGAAAATGAGTTCCCCTATCACTAACAATTTCTATTGGCAGTCCATATCTTGTGAACACGTACTCATATAAGAATGCGGTTGTGGTTCTGGCATCATTCTTTTGAGTTTCTTTAGCCTCGGCCCACTTGGTCAAATAGTCCGTAGCTACAATGATATATTGAGCTTGGGTTCTATAAGCAGGTGGTTGTATTGTCCCAAAAAAAATCTATACCCCTATTTTCCAAAAGCTCTTGCCCCCATCATTGGTCTTACGGGCATGCTATCTACAAGGGTTGTCATCTTTGCTCGTTGACATGCATCACACCTTCGAACATATTTCTTGGCATCCGCAAAAAGTGTTGGCCACCATATGCTGCCATTAAGATTGCTCTTGCGGTGGTCTCACTAGAAAACTGACCTCCAGCTAATCCAGCATGTGCTTGTTCTATAATAGGAATGTATTCAATTTCATTTGCACAAAGACGCAAGTGTTGATCCTTACCTCTCCAGTACAATTGGTTTCCAATAAGAGCATAGTCTCTTGCTTTCGTTTCAATTGCTCTTTGACAGCGTTTACTCATATTCTCAGGAAATGTTCAGCTTGATAAGTAAGTAACTAGATAGTTACTCCACGTAGGAACAGACGAAATTTGGAACAATGTTACATGAGGTATGGGTGCTTGTTTTTTACATTGAGGACAATCTTTCACAAAAGAATGAACATCCCTCCTCATAGTTGGCCAGAATACTCCAAGTTTCAAGATCCTTTGCATAGTTTGGTCTACCACGAAGTGAAGTCCTACTATGGTAATGTGTGCTTGACTTAGGTATTGGGTTTTCTCCTCAGGATTTATGCATAAAAGTAATATTCCATCTCGATTTCTTTTGTATAACATTCCAGCTAGTAACTGATACATAGATGATTGCTAAATTAATCCGATTGTAATAGGAAGTAGTATTTGCGAATCCACTTGAGCTATGGTCATCAATGATACTATGTTTTCCCACCATCGAGGTATCATTTCCACGGAGAACAGATATGCATCTGGTAGATCATCATCTA
This sequence comes from Adiantum capillus-veneris, assembly GCF_014529385.1. Lineage (NCBI taxonomy): Eukaryota > Viridiplantae > Streptophyta > Polypodiopsida > Polypodiales > Pteridaceae > Adiantum > Adiantum capillus-veneris. The sequence continues at coordinate 68,047,428 of NC_140953.1, read as the reverse complement.
CTCCCTTGGGTGGTTCTCCTGAAACAATCCTTCACAAATGATATGCTCTTTGATAAGTGGTGCCCTTTTTCACACAACTACAATGAAATCAAATTCCATAAGAATGATGAACCATCTCACAATTCTTCCTGTGTTGCATGGCTTGTTGATCAAGTACAATAAGGCTTGGTGGTCCATAAAAACACAAATTTGTTAGCTAATAGGTAATGTCTATACTGTTTGATGGCATAGATCATTCCTAATCATTTCCTTTCGGTGGTTGTGTAGTTTTTCCTTGCCATATTCAACTTTCGGCTAGCATAAGACATAGGAAAATCAATTTTTTCGTCTCCTGGTTGAGCTAGTATGCCCCCAATGGCAAAATTGGAAGCATCTACATGTATGTGGAACATCTTATTCCAAACTGGTGCTTTCAATATTGGAGCTGAAGTGAGAGCTTGCTTAAGCTTCATGAAGGATTTTTCACACTCACCAGTCCATTCAAAGTGTGTAATCAAGCTATACATGGGTTTTGCAATTATAGCGTACATGTGTATGAACCGTCTGTAATATCCACAATGTCCCATGAAGGCTTGAACCCCCTTGACTTTTGTTGGTATCTATAAACAATGCCTTTTATTCCATGTTGAAGTGGCATGACCACCATTTATAATTCCAAAATGTGATTTGAGACATATTCTAAACTAATCTTGTGAAAAGTACCTGACTAATTAGGTCCACTCGTTCGTAGACATAGATCCATTTGGATACTAGTCTCCCACTTTTTACACCTCATTCACCCGTTCCTCTTATTTTTTGATTACTACCACATTGTTTTACATGTACAAATAGGGTTCCTTTATTAATTTCGGGCACAGGTTTTTTCATACAGCCCTTCAAACAATACCAAAACAATTCCTTCTCAAACAAGGTCTAATGAAGATAAGAATTATCCAAACTTTCTTATGAGTTTCCTGTTATCCACAAGCTTTCTCTGTCTAACCAACAAAGACTTTACAAAGGATTTACTTATTTGTTAATTGTGAATTACGTATACTTTTTCAACTGCTAACCACAAGGGGGTCTCGCTAACCGCAAGGGATCTTGCTAAATGCAAGAGACCTGATAACCTCAACGTATTCTTTGCTAGCTGCAAAATCATCTCACTAACCGCAAGGCATGTCGCTAATCGCAAGGTATCTCACTAACCGCAAGGAACAAAAGATATTCCTCAGCAATTGTTCTCTTTAAATGATTCTTCAGACATGACCAATCAACTCTTAATATCAAGTAGTAATAAGTTGTTAAACAATAACAGTGTATCAAGCAATAATAATTTATCAAATAGTGATTATTTATTAAAAAATTTCACTATTCTACGAAATCATATACTTGTTTCTTGTGAGATAATCACGTTTCTCTGACGGTTGAAGGGGAATTCCTAAATTGGACTTACCAAGTCAGTCTGTATGATGATGCAAAATTATAAATTTGTCTTAATGGAGTAGCGATGTGTTCGATTATCTTTCATGTTGGAGATTGGGCGACTTAAACTTCTTCCGCAATTGATACCTCCGCTTGAGCTATGATTGGTATCTTTCTTTGTACCTTCCTTGGAGGCAGAATGATAGGAGCATCTTTGGAGCTTTGTGTCACTCGCTTTGGGGCTATCATATCATGATAGAGAAGAGAGAAGCTTTGCTGTGAAAAGTAGAGTTATGGCTTCTTGCTTGTCGAGAAGATGGCAAGAGAGAGAGAAAGAGAAATCAACAATCCGAGGAACAACGCGATGGTGGTAGAAATTGAATTGAAGATGAGATGGGTTGAGGGTGAGAACTTGAGGGAGAGAGGTGGAGGGTGAAAAGTTGAGGGAGAGAAGATATCTCCGATGTCAAGGGAAGAGAGCTTCCGCTTTTGAGAACTTCTATGTGTTTCTTGAAACTGAGGGAAGAGGGGCCTTTATATAGGCTCTCAAGAGCCAAAAGAAAAAGCTAAGAATAGCAAAAAACATAGAGATAAGTTCATGTACGTTTGCTGCTTTTTTTGTTGTGCCCACATATCCTAATGCTCGATTTTCAAACTCTAAATTTAGGAGAAGCTTGTCTAATTTGAGAAGGAGAAAAAAAGAAGCTCTAATCTTGAATTCTCTAAAAATACTCTTTCTTTTCTATACTCCTTCTTTCCTAAAACTTATCCAAAAGTTTCTCCTTCTTTTTTAAGGGTCAACTCTTATCTTCAATTATAGCTTCTAACCTTTAGCAACTTATTCTGTCCAAGTGAGTAAGGAATAGTCCCAAGCTCTGATTTATGAATTGATCATTCCGTTAAAACTCTCTATGACTTAACAAAAATGCAACCTCAAATACTTTTACAAAATAACTGAAATAGTTTTTATTGATAAATCTTGATTATGCTATAATCTCCCCAACTTAGGGATTTGAGATATCCTCATCTCAAGAAAAAATGAGGGTAGTCCTACTCTCATCACCAGCTCGTCCATCGTTATGTCCAAAGGGAGGTATCTTTGGTCTACTTCAGTTGCTACTGCTACTCTATTAGTTAGACGTTAGCAACTACTCCAATAATGTCCCAACTCTTTCCACTCAAACCATCATTCATCCAAACATGGAGGATATTGCGCATTAGCGACATAAACTCTTTGTGGTTGTCTATCATTGAAACTCTGATTCTGTTCAACTCTTCTTCTAATCCCTTCCTCTTTCATTAAAGGTTTAGCTTGTAGTAAAGCATCTTGTACAGTGGTAGGTTTTAGGGATTTCAATTGCTAGCTAATTGGTTCCTTAAACCTTAACAGAAACGGGCTATCTGCTGCTCTATGGTCATTGGTAGTGCGTAACGTCTAAGCCTTACAAACTTTGAGTAATACTCTTCCAGGGATAAATTATATTGTTTCAAGCTAAAGAGCTCGTCCATCTTTATTGCTTCATGGATAGGAGATAAGATTCTTTCCTTCACTGCATGTTTAATCTCTCTCCAACTTTGGGAGTTTTCCAATATTACCATGTCATGACAATGTTGTTTCCACCATAATTTTGCTTCCCCTAAGAGACAAAACATCCCTAGCATCGCTTGATTTGTGGGTGTGGATTTTAAATCAAGAAGTAATCATTCATAGCTTCAATCTATACTTCTATATCTTTCTCAATATCAACACCCTCTTCTCCTAAATTTCCATGTAAATAGCATCGTTTTGAGGGTTTTCCAACATATGAGTGATTTGAGGGTTCCCCTGAGTGTACACATATATTAACATCAATGTTTATAATAATTCAAAACACTAAGGTATTTTTTCCAGACTCAATCGCATGACTTAACCAATCATGACTTATCCAGTCCATTAAAATTCAATCACATGACTTAACCAGTCTCGTAGCTTTTCTTGATCACATGACTTAACCACTTAAGACTTATCCAATCCACTAAAAACCCAATCACATGACTTAACCAGTCATGAATTATCTCACTCACGTGACTTAACCAGTCAAGACTTATCCAACCCATTAAAACTCAATTCATGACTTAACCAATCCACTAAAAACTCAATCACATGACATAACGAGTCATGAATTATCTCTCACATGACTTAATTAGTCATATGACTTATCCAACCAACCTATTAAAACTCAATTCATGACTTAACTAGTCAAATAATTTTATTGAGAAAAAAACAATTTGATTTCCTATTCATAAAGTCATCAAAATGTTATATGGGATTCTACACAGATCTCTCCATGAGAAAACATAATAGAGGTTTCAACCGTGACTGTGATACACATCAGTTGGCGTGTCGTAATATTTTGGTGGTTTATGTCATGGGTTTAGAAAACCATACAGACGAGGTAGCCAATGAACACTTTTAACCTAATCTCTGATACCAATTGTGAGGTCCCAACCTGGAAGATTGGGGCGACTTGATATATGGCCTTCTTTTATTCTCAAGTTTCATTGACAACACTCTACTCCAATTCCATGAATCAAGGATATGAGCAACAAAAGAGAGGAAGTCCTCTATCCATCGTGATTGTGGTTATAAGGATCATGCACCACAAGCCAGGTTGAAAAATCAAAGGATTCTAATGGGAACTAATTCCTATATCATAAAGAAAAAATCTTGTTGACATACTTAAGATATATAAACAATACCTTTTTTCCACATTGAAGAGGCACGGCCACCATTCATAAGTTCAAAATGTGATATGAGACTTATTCTAAACTAACTAGTAGTCTTGTTAAAAGTACCCGACTAATCGGGTCCACCCATCCATACACATAGATCCATTTGGATACTAGTCTCCCACTTTCCACACGACACTCATCTGTTCCTCTTGTTTTTAGTTACTATCAAATTGTTTTACATGTACAAACAGGGGTTTCTTTATTAATTACGGGCACAGGTTTTTTTATATAGCCCTTCAAACAATACCAAAACAACTCTTTCTCAAACAAGGCCTAATGAAGACAGTCCTATATTTCAACCAAAAGAAGTATCCAGATTTTCTTATGGGTTTGCCGCTACTTGCGGACTTTCTTTGTCTAACCAATAGAGCCTTTACAAAGGATTTACTTATTTGTTAACCACAAATTGTGCATACTTTTTCAATTGCTATCTACAAGGGGCAACTCACTAACTATAAGACCATGAGAGACTGGCACGTACAACTCTCCACCCAATCTAGCTATCTAGGCTCTCAACTCGTTAATATAGCACCCCTTAACCATACGTGCATCCTGGCCCTTGGCCTGACATTACTCCCCCCTTGGAGAAGCATTTTTGTCCTCGAAGACATAAAGTGATGATGTCTTCATAAGAACACTAATGATTCCATAGTGGCATTCCACAAGGTCAAATTGTCCATTTGTCTGATACATGGTGTAGTAGGAGGTTCATTGAAACAAAGAGAAACATCTTGATGTTCTACATTTTTGTCCCTTTGCAACCACTTGTATCCAAAACTAGATGAATATGATAGTGAGTAGACTCATTTCATAACTCACTTGAGTGCTTTAAATGAGTCACCACAACTAAGAGGTGTCTAAAACGAATGACCAAGTTTAATACTTCTTCTCAACTTTCCATGAAAGCAACATGCTAACATAACCCATCAGCACCGACCAGGTCCTTGACTTACTGTTTTTTCTTGTCAGTAAACAACCTCATCAAAATTGATGATCAAGGTTGCCAACCTGACAATACCATGTAGGGACTAAACCTAGTCGCAACATGCTTTGCATCATGATAAACAAACTTCGAACTGGAAAGATAATCTTTGCTAGTGGGGTTGCTTCTTGATAACGTATGCTCTTAGCATATCTTTTAGCACTAGGTTAATACTTACCAACTGACCATCTGTCTTTAGATTAGTGGTAGTATGTATTGTTGTTTTCTTCCCACCCGTTTAACAGATAGTCCTCCAAAAATGACTCGTAACACGGATTCTCAATTACTCACAAAATTGTGATGCAATCCATATAAGCTATACATATTGGAATGAACCAACTTGGTTAAGGAGTGGACTTGCTTGAATAAATTTATATATTTTAATCAATATATCGACAAACACCCATACCGAGTGTGCACCTTGTATAGTAGTTGGTAAATCTAGACTAAGTCTCATAGAAACATTGCATCGGTGGTGGTATATGCTTCGTAAGTTGTCTTGTCCATGAATTTGCATGCCGTTTGAAACAAGCACGTGTTAAACATTATGGACCATAACACCTAGTGTGCATGCATTTAACACAAACCTATGTGAACCCGCATTCTTATGCCTATGATTTCCATGCTAACTACGAAAAAATCTCTCATCAAACGTTTGACCATATTAGAATGAGCAAACTCAATCACAGCTAGGTACCAACAATAAAACATTTTCATTAACCGAATATAGTTTTTGGAGAGAAGAAATGAAGAACACACCCAACACACACACACAAAATGCCTCTCTATAGCTCAAGGCATTCATAGCACCCCTATCCTCTCAGAAACACCTTCAAAAGATGCACTACACACTAACAGGCCATCACTTGCTCACCTCTCAGCGTACACATGCTTAACAAGACCACCATTTGACACAAACACATCGCCAATGCTCGTTTCAACACACCCATCACACACCACCACTCAATTTCAATACATTTGCACCATAGAGTGGCCTGCGAGCACACATCTCTGTCGGTATTGACAAACACGCAAAGAGCAAGAGAAAAGAGAGGGGAAGGGGAAAACAATGCTAGAAATGGGGGAATGAGCTTGATCTTGCTTAGAAAACCACCCACACATCCATCACCATGCCAAACAGTGGCACCACTCACAAAAAACAGCCCCAACGGCTCACTCTTGGCCTTTTCGACTACCACAATTCCAGAAACTGGAAAAAAACCCTCAAAAATGAGTTAAAATGGGGTTTTATAGAGGGGCCCTGTTGTCTTTTTGTAGCTTGAGCCTCATTGGACCTCTCGGATTCTTCATTTGGTAATCTTTAAAAGGCTTGAAGCCTCTAGTCCAACTTTCTTCTCACTCTCTCTCACATTGCCACACTTGAGCTCAAGGAGGGGGGGCACTAGCGCTAGCACTAGTGCCTTGTCGCTAGTGCCTTGTCCCATTTTGTCTTCAAAAACTTTGGGGGCCAATGGCCCATGGTAACCTCCCCCTTGAGAGCCACATCATCACTACAAATGGTCACTGCCAGAACACGTCGATGGCGCTCACTGCATGACAACAACCACCGCCATTCAACGGCTGACCATGATCGCCAAAACCACCATCTCCTATCGTTGTGGCATCGCATGCACAACACCAACACAAGGCACCATAATCATGGAACGAGAGAGCTCTCTCTCTCCCTTTGCACACCCTCCAATAGGCCACAGTTTGGGTAAAGTACCCCAATTATTTGGGACCCAACTTTGCATGTGGGCTTATGTGACGAGCCACGTGGTAGCGTGCCCTCGCTTCGTCCTTGGGGTGATTCACAACCACCGAAAAAATCTCCAAAAAAAACCATTTTGTTCCACATTTTTTAGAGTCACCATTTTTTGCTAAGATCTCTGGTCTCCAAGCCGCAAAGCCAAGCAAAAAATTCATTCCCTTGGCTCCATTTTGTGAAAACCCCACCATGTTCCGGTTTGAACGTAGAGCCCAAGGACTAGGAAAAAATACTTGTACCCATATGCTCGACTTTGGATCCCAACTTCAACCTGGGATAACTTGGTAACCGTGAGCCCAATTGATGAGCGATCGAATCCTATGGAGTTCCCTCGATGCATAGCACCTTCTACAACTGAATCGAGCCAAAAACCACTAGATGGCATGAGTTCCAATGCAGTCAACTTGGCAGATACCCGACCCCCGGCAAACTTTCCATTGGCCATAACTTGCTCATTTGAGCTTCGATCGATGATCCAAAAAAATCGGCATGCTTCGCAATTTGCCAACTTTTGGCATCTATCCACTATTTCTAGCTCTGGCCACCTGTCCATACATGAGGCTTTCCCGTCAGGAATCTACAATACATTCCATTTTTAGATAGTCGTATCTTGTTAGATTTACACCACTCTGCTGCTTCACAGGTCTAGGGCATGCATGTACAGCTAGTGTGCCTCCGGGCTGGCCAACCTTTGCATACGCATACAGACTGTGTTGTTCGGTCGCCCACTTCTGGGCCAACCACCCACCTTGTTTGGGCACCCTCATATTTCATTTATTTCTTATTGGTTTGTGGAGGATTTTTCCAGGAATTGTCCTACCTCCCCTTGGGCACCAATTTATGGGGCAAGGGGGGTACCCACTTCCATATCTGTTGTACTAAGGTTCTCTTGCTTTGGTAGTCAAAGGGGGGTTGATGGCCCCCTTTCCTACACATCTAGCATTTGTGTCTACTCTCTCTCTCTCTCTCTCTCTCTCTCTCTCTCTCTCTCTCTCTCTCTCTCTCTCTCTCTCTCTCTCTCTCTCTCTCTCTCTCTCTCTCTCTCTCTCTCTCTCTCTCTCTCTCTCTCTCTCTCTCATGCTTCTGCACACATGCACTCTCACATGGTATCAGAGCTTTAGGCTCTCGATGATCCAAGGGTGCATCTCCGCATCAGGCTTTCTACCCAAGGGATCAGCAAACAGCCAGTGTTTTTGTAAAAGGAGCACACATCTGCCAGTGTTTTTGCATTCACCAAGCAAGCGATGGAAATCTACGTTTTTCTATCATGCAAGAAACCTTCTCAGCCTGCATTTTTGAATTTACACCTTGCGTTTTTTCTTTTGGCTGCCAGCGCTACTATTTTTGAGCAATTTCATCGCGGAGAACCTCCTTGTTCCATTAGTGTTTTTTACTGCCATCTGTGTTTTTGGACAACTGCTATGTTTTTGTAGCAGAGGGATCAGCGCTCAGCTTTGCTCCACCAGATCTTGCCTACAACACACAGCCTTGCATCCGGTGCATCGCCAATCAAAATCCTCTTCAGATTACTGTTTTGAGCCATAAACACCTACTGTTTTCTGTATTTTCAGCCCACTTGGGGTTGTGCCATTGATTCACCACCCTCCCTACACCCTCTACACCACTCCATATGTGTCAGGAGCGTACGAGCATGCTAAAAATCGATGGACAACAGCATTTTCATCACCTCGCAGTTGCGTTTTTGGGTGGACAGCACACACATGGCTTGTGCTTTTCACTAAAAATGAAGTTACCTCCTAACATGACACCCCTTGGAGGTGGTCCGTGCGGTCTCTCGGTGACTACTGCAGTACACGATATCTTCAACATCAGATTGATCATCTATGGGCGTGCGATTCTTGGGAGATCCATTCATTCTAGCCATCATTCGGTGGTTGTGCACTCTAGAGGGGGTGGTGACTTGTGGTTTGCTATGGACACACCTATGCACTCATCAGAGGAGTTCACACGAGATATGGCCATGGTCATGGAATATGGGATTCCGACATTCCCAGAGAAGACACCACCATCTTGGGTGGACAGACACTTACCACTTGACCTCGACACGTCAAATCACTTGCTTACACATGAGCATCTACATGGACTTAGGGAGAGGATCATGGATCTCTTCTAGGACAGGTTCATTGCTTGGATCTATAGACTGGAGTGGGACTTCAGTGCTTTGGACTCTCTTGGAGAGTTTACCCATGAGATGTGGGAGATCAGGCATCCCCCGACTACATCAGGAGTCACCCGGAGCTTGGCTTTGATGGTAGCTTCTACACTCCTGGTCATTTGGATTGCTACCTTCAGAGTTATTTACACTCACCCTCAGTAATCTTACAACAGACTTATCCACCAACCTACGGAGTAGGCTACTCCCAGCTCATTCACATTGAGAGCCACACGAAGATGCGGTTTGGTGGTTGTTGGCGCGGATTCTGTTTTGGTTGACACCGGAGGATTGGAGGCAAGAGATACAAGAAAAATGGCATAGACAGATTGGTATGGCCTTTCCTCTTCTTAGAGGATCTTCACACTGCAGACTGCTCAGTCTAGCTTCCCTTATTCATATAGGATGATCATGGTGCAGACAGCTTGGTCTGACCACACCTCTTCTCGAAAGTCCTTCACATCATAGACTGTTGAGTTTGTCTTTCCCCTCGTCTTGGATTACCCTACCTACTGATAGGACACCATCCGGTGGTGGTCCGTGTGATCTACCGATGATTGCTACAACTTACGGTAGGTTCTACAGTGCAAATTGATTAGTGTGGATTTCTTTGATTCAGAGGATGATTACGGTGCAAATTGCTGCATCTGGCCTTCTTGGAGTTTTACACAGCTTAGCCACCTGGCCACACTGGGTTGCAGGTTCATGCATTGACAGGCTTCCGATCATTCTCATGACGTTTCTTAGGCTTTCGTGTTTTCTCGAGACGGTTTGGACTACAGACACCACAAATCCTATTGGGCAGGACACTTGCAGGTCTATTCGCTTGTTTTCACACTCAGTTCGAAACCTTCACGCAGTATCTTCACCCTGTATCAGTGGAGTACAATAGTTTGCTACACTGTTTGTGATGGCACTTTACTCTGGAGATTTCTTGGCGGTCGGGAAGCCCCAGACTGCTGCTACACTCGCGGAGTTTTGCCGAAGTATTTTCCTTCAATGGACATGGCAACAGACATCTTCATCATTTGCCTCACATCTTTGACTTCACACGGTTTGTTCAGCATGGTGCTAAGAGGGGTGTTAGATTTACACCCACTCTATTGCTTCACAGGTCTAGGGCATGCATGTACGTCTAGTGTGCCTCTAGGATGGCCACCCTTTGCATACGCATACAGACTGCACTGTCCGAACAATTGGGCCAGCCCCCCACCTTGTTCGGGCACCCTCATATTTCATTTCTTTCTTATTGGGTTGTGGGGGATTTTTCCAGGCATTGCCCTACCTCCTTTTGGGCACCTATTTATGGGGCCGGGGGGCACCCACTTCCATATCTATTGTACTTAGGTTCTCTTGCTCTCGTAGTCAATGGGGGGCTGATCACCCCATTTCCTACACATCTATCATTTGTGTCTACTCACTCACTCTCTCTCTCTCTCTCTCTCTCTCTCTCTCTCTCTCTCTCTCTCTCTCTCTCTCTCTCTCTCTCTCTCTCTCTCTCTCTCTCTCTCTCTCTCGCACACGTGCACTCTCACATATCTTGCACATAGTGGCTCCGTTTGAGGAGCCATCTAGACCATCTTGGAAAGCATCCCAAACACTACATTCTTGGGCACCATTACCACACTTTGGAAATTTGGACTTGCCATCCCAATTGGCCCTTTCTGGATCCCTTTTGGCCAAACAAACAACGTCATGCATACATTTTCCCCATGACCTGCTTGCCCAAGGCCTTCATACCTGCTCTAGCATCTTTCCATGCACATGTAGACCCCCTTAGCACTCCTTGGAACCACTTCTAGGCCCGACCAACTCTGGTTGCACCATCATTTCCCAACCCCCTTATCGAACATTCATGTTCGACCAAAAGCATGTTTATATAACTTAAAAACTGCCACACCAAATTGATAACCAAAAGCACTCACATAACCACAACCATATGTACAGGATATGTACAAAGCTTCATCTCCTCCACACACTAGATACGTTTAGGTGGGTTGCCCACCCCTATTAGCTACTCAGCTACCAAAAGGAAAACATTCTTATTTTTATCCTCATTAATTGTATCACAACTTCATGTATTAAGGAGAAATCCCGTAAAAGTCCGAAGGTGTTGTATTATCATTGATTGTCTATAAAGGGGCAGAGGGATTCCAAATTTGTAATTATGTGCAATTTTTGAGCCTTATCTTTGAGCCCAATTAGCTAGGAATCAATTTCTTACACCTTGGCTAAGGTATAAAATCCAATTTTTGTAACTTTAGACCTAAGTTTTTGGTGATAATGAAAGTGAGCATACACTGGAGCTGAGTACTATGAGTTCCATGTTTCTTTTGATTGCTTGTGTCTCTCTCGTGTCGTCTTGCACTGCAACTTTGAGCATACCAACGCGCTCGTAGGTGAAAGCTCTCTCTTTCTACGTAAGTTTCTTGCGATGAAGTTGTGTTTTTAGGCCTGTCCGTCTACAAGCTATTTTCACTCCCTATGCACCATACATGCATCAAAATTTTGATTTTTGATCATAAGGATAGATAGAGCACGTCCTAAGGAAGCTATAAAGTGCTTCGGAGGCTGAAACCAACTTACCCAAAATAGGCTATTTATCTTAGGTGCAATTTTTTTTTAGTGTCAAAAATTACTTTTGAGCATATGAGGGTGATGAGGATACTCTGCACATTCTAGGTAGTAAGTTTCATTGCATTCAGGGCATCGTAGCTATACAAAATTATAGGGTGAAGCTTGCGGTAAGGAAAGTAGTTTTTGATATTTCTGAGACCAAATTAGGCAAGAGCACATTGGACTTGGGTTTTTCAAGAGATTAGCTATCTCTTGTAGCCTCTATGCACTAGTTGGGTCAACTACGTCCCACGGATTTGACATTTTATGTCTATGGTTCTCGCGTTGCTAGCATCGATATGGTGAGGCTTGGCAGTCGACCGACATTTTGGCACCTTTGTCGGGGATGAGGCAACCTAGACTAGGGAAAAACCCAAAGCATTCACTTGAAATTCCACTACTTCCTCTAGTTTCAGCTAATGTAATACATTTTTTGACTTTATCATGGCTTAGAGGTGCTTGAGAGTAGGGATACTCGGTAAGGACCTCGGGAGCATTAGTTAGTAGAACGGATTAGGTGAAGACTACTTGAGACTAGCTAGTGGTCGATAACGGTATTACCTAAGTAGAAAGTAAAGATTTGAGACTTAAAGTTGAAATTTTTGCTTTTTGCACTCTTTTTTCATGTTCAGTAGGAGCAGGGTAAGTAAAAAACCATTAGTATTGCATTTGATCCAAGGTGCATTGAAGAAAACCAAAAAAATGTCAATTCTATCTTATGCGCACCTAAGATAGACAAAGTGTTTTTGTGACTAAAACTAAGAAACCGAACTTGCAAGGTGGTAAACCAACTTGATTAGACCATCCCCATTGATTTTGGAAACATTGGAATCACTCAAAGGCCTGGTCAAGTCCAATTGTGGAAAAACCCACTAACTTTAGAGAGAATTAACAAAAGTAAATTCAATTTTGGCTAAAACTTGTAAATCTTAAAACTTGTGGGAAAATCAATCTCTGAAATAAAAATTGCAAAATGCCAAATTTTGGAAGAGTTTTATCTTAGGCGCATCGAAGATAGAATTCCATCCAGAGGGGATATTTTTTCAAACTTTCAAGTCACGGGGTCTATTTAGACCATAATATAGCTCTTAAGCAAGTTTGAACAAGTTTGGAGCTGTGCAAGGACAAAAAACACCAAGAAAACTGGAAACCTTGGCCATGAGACCAAAAAAGGTGACAAAACACTGGTAAACTGTCCACACAGTGTGAAACTCATTAGAGAAGCTTGAAATCACCTATAGAAACCTACACAAGTCACATTGGGCAAAAACATGCTGAAATAGAGAAGATTTATCTTGAGCACGCCGAAGATAAATCTCTCACCAAGAGGGTCATTTTGTGAAATTGAGACTGGGGATATCTTTGTCAAGCTGTGGGGACCCCATCCAAGTGATAAAAGTTGAATTTGCCCCCACATATAGGTGCAGCCATCTTAGGCGTGCCTAAGATAGCATGAGCAAAATTTCAGAGCTGGGGCATACTAGGTGTATCCAGTGCTTGGAGAAAGGAATCTTTAGATGTTTTGTGACTTCAGATTAACAATTGTGGAATTACATACGGTTTGAAGTGCTGGTGTGCAAGAATCATGACTTTGCAGAAAAGGGCTAGACAAGGAGAGAAAGCATTGTGTATGAAACCAAGGGCAACTTTCTAGGTTTTAAGTATTTGTTCAATTAAGTTGTGTGAGCCCATATATGAACTTAAGATCTGGTAGAGTTTTGGGAAATTTGGGTACCTAGGGGATAATAGGAGCAGAGCGTCCATAGAAGAGAGTGTAAACCAAGGGAGACCATTAAAAACTATTGCCGAAGGAATGCCATACACTTATTCCAACTCAAGATCCAAGATGTCTTCTTTTTCAGCTCAATTAGGAATTGGGTCCTCTCTCAAGTTCAAGCATATCTTGACCTTCTTCAAAACAAACAAGTATGAAGCCCATATTTACTTGGACCCAAACGAAGAGTTTGCCATAAGGGTAGATCACCATACCCTCGAGTTTGAGGAGGAGGTTAGGGTGAACAAACAAGACAACTTTTATATGGACCAAAATGGGATGCAATACCTCAAGATACACGATCTTGATTTAGTAGACAAATGGGGATTGGAGGTTGATACTCTAATTCCTAATAAGGTTGTGAAAGAAGGACCTCGTGTGCTAGAATTAGAAGGATATGACTTGATAGATATCAAACCTCTGAAGCGCATACCCACGAATAACCCTAGGCTTGGAGTCTATTGTTGGGAAGCCAACAATGTCACGGATCCGATATGGACTACCCATGCCAAACCAGAACAATTAACACCCTTGAAGATAGTGTATATTTTCAAGATCAAGGTGAAGGGTTTAGCATAATAACTTGTCCATCTCTTTAGGGATTGTTATAACAATGATTTTGTTATGATGACTCCGAAGGAGATTGAAAAGACCAAATATTGGGGGCATTCGACCCAAGAAGTGATTATGGAAAATGTACCTGAAACTGAACATAATGTAGGCCCAAATGATAGAGCCTATAATAGTATGGTGTATCAAAGAGGAAGCACAGCCAAGGGCAGCCACCTCAATGATGGAAAGAAGGAAAGAAATGCATAAACCACCTTTAATAGGGAAAGAATGGGTGACACTAGGACAAGGAGAGGCCCACATGAGTCACATCTACCAAATAGCTTGTTTGAAGGTTTAATGGGAGAAACATGAGAGAGAGCATCTGTTGAACATACCTGTAGAGTCAGACTAGCAAATTGTCAAAAATAAGTCAAAAAATACAGCGGGTCAGGGGATCTGTATGACCACTTAGCGAGCTTCAGACAGGTTTTGAGAGCTAAACGCATAGCCAACTTCCATACATAGTTTGAGGGGTTTGGAATGACCTTGGAGTGTAGAGATTTAACGTGGTTTCAGACCATGTCTCTAGGATCAAGCATAGTCTGATAGCCCAAATCTACAGTTTCAAACCAAAACAAAGAGAGACTGTCAGAGATAGTGTGAGTCAGATGAGACAAGTCTTTCCTCGGTTGGGATCTCCAACTCCGAACATTTGTTTATTGGAGATTTGTTGCTTGCTTGAAAATGGGAATCAAGCATAGTACAATAGCCCAATCTACAATTTCAAACCAAAACAAAGAGAGACTGTCAGAGATAGTGTGAGTCGGATGAGACAATACATAAACAAATGTCCGGATTTGGAGATCCCAACCGAGGAAAGACTTGTCTCATTGTTTTTAGAGGGACTATTAAACAAAGACTTACATGCTATTTTGTATAAAAAACACATGACTTGGGAAGCATGCAATCTAGATGCGATTGACTTGAGTGATAATTGCGACAATTTCAATGAGGAGAGCATTGCTAAAGATACACAGAGGTAGTCAATAGCTACCACAATGTGCTTCTTACCACATGTAGACTTAGGGAGTGGACCAGTGGCATCCAAACCCCACTTCTCAAAAGCATTTTGAGCGATGACGGCTCCTTGCAACTCAGTTACCAGCCGTCTTTCACCCATGGTCTGGCATTCGTGGTAGGTTTTGCACCAATTGTGCACATCCTCACTATGGAAGACCACCAAAAACCTGCTCTTAACACTCAAAATAGCACCTGGTCCTTTTTGTGATGTCCACTTTCCTCATGGCATTGCTCCAACACTAAGCCAATTTTCTCTTTGTAGACCACCCTCCTTAGAACTCCATCTCAACCATAGGTCATCAAATCCTCACCTACCAAGGTAAACTTGCGAGCTTTTTGTACAACTCTCCTCTTGTGCAACTTGGATAGACTTTCTAGACATTGACGCGTATTCAGGAAATCTTCTACCTCCTTCAATGATTCCATACCTGTGTAAGCGGTTGGGGCCACATATAGACCTGCAACATGTACATGTACCTTGCTACTTGCTTGTTGGTCAACTTCCTGGTTTTGCTCTCTCTTGACATGCTTCAATTGAACTTCTTCAAAGAACTTTGACAACTTCTTAATGGAAGAAAACCAATGCTTTAGGGAATCCTGCTTTACCTGCTATTGGCCCAACAATTGATGACCAATAATGTATCTCCTTTCACCACCAACCTAGAAATGCTGAACTCCATGCACTACTTCAAACCTGAATGGAGGGCAAGATATTCCACCTCATTGTTGGCGTGGACGTCTTCCAAATCATAGGCCTTTGAAAAGATTACTTTGCCGTGCGGATCCTGTATCACCACACCACCTCCTGCTTTTTGCATCACCCTCCTATATGCACCAACAAACCACATGGTAAATGCTCCTTCCAAGTCTGGCTCCTCTTTGGCTTCATCTCGTACCACCCTTGGATAAACCAGTAAATCAACAATGTTGCTGACCAAAATGTCCTCCAGATGAGACCAACTAGTTTGGTTGATCTTAAATTTGGACTTGAACTCATGTAGCTCTAACACCCACTTCATGATTCGCTTTCTTGGCTTTCAGTGCAGTGTCACTTCAAGCAATAAATTATTAGTCGTCAACACAGAGAACTTACACACAATGAGATGCACTTTGAACTTCCTGCAAGAAAAAACTAATGCCATCACTGACTGCTCCGCTTTGGTGTAGGTTGTCTCTCTAGGACTTATCACTTTGCTCTTGAAGTAGATGGGCTTATAGCTCCTCCCTACCTTTTGCAGCAACATTGCTCCAATGGCCACCGTACCTACTATCATGGAAATGTAGAAATCATCCTCTTGGTTTGGAGAACACACCATCGGCAACTGACACAAGATTTCTCACACTTTGCCAAAGGCCTCTTGAGCTTCTTCATCCCACTTGAAACTGTGCACCTACTAAGCCCTCTTTTGTAGAGGATACACATACTTCAATATCATCCAAAAAAACCGCAACATATATTTTTACTTATGCACAAATGTAGCCAAGTATTGAGCACTAGAGGTAGGCTCCATCAAGACTAGAGCCTTGACCTTCTTCGGATACGCTTCAATCTTGTTTTGTGACACAACATGGCCCAAAAGTTGCACTCAAGATTGTGCAAGCTTGCACTTCTTGGGATTCAATTACCTCCTTCTTTATCAAGCCTCCGAAAACATAGCTGCAACTTTGATAAATGATCCCCCCTTGAGTCATAGCACCCTATATCATCTCGGATGAACCTACCCAAGTAGGGACCGAATACCGTGCTCATCCAATCTTGAAAAGTGGCATAGGCATTTACCAACCAAAATGACATCTTGTAGCTAGCAAAACATACCCCTAGAGAGATAAACACCATTTTCAGATGGTCTTCAAATGAAATCCCCATCTGAAAGTATCCTAAAAACCCATGCATGATAGAGGACCTTTCATGGTTGGCTACCTGATTTAAGATCTTGTCCTGAAATGGCAATGGGATAATGGTTTCTCTTGGTCGCCGCGTTCAATGGCTTGTAGTCGACACACACTCTCCACTTTCCATTCTTTTTAGGGTGATAATCACTTGGGAAACCCACTCATACTCCTTCATAGGATATATAATACATTCATCCAACATCTGGTTGATCTCTTGCCAAAGGGTTTCCTTTTGAATTTCCCCTAATCTCCTTAGATTTTGCGCTTTCGATTTGTACCCTTCATTGAGAATTATCTTGTGATCAACACCCTTTTCTCCTCGCAGATCCTTGTACTCCGTCATGCAAACATGTTCAGATAGGACTCACACAATTGGACATAACCTTCTTTCTCTTCTTGGTCAAACACACATTCGGCTTGGCTACTGCCTTAACACCTATTTTTGTCATAGCAACCTCCATCATGATGCAAACCTGCACTCCACCATCCATATAAGCCTGGACTTGCATCCTCTTCTCAATGAATGCATCCATAAGGGGAAGGACATCAACTGGACTTCCCACCCTTAGGGCCATGTTTTACATTGCATGCACATTGCCCTTGGCTTTTGGTAGCCTCGTGCTAACAATCGTAGACCATTGCCTCCTCAGCTTAGGATTTAAAGCCAACAACTGATCAAAAGTGATGTTAGCTTTTTGGCTTTGCACATCACTTACCAGATCGTACTCGGGGTAGCCGTGTCCCAACTAGATATCCGCTTGTTTGACCTTGCGGTGCCTCTTCTTCTTGCTAGTTTTTGGCTACTCTCTACCCTTGTAAACTTTCTCTTTACCTTTGCAAGCTCTAGTTTCCCACTTAGTCTTTGTCTCCCTTTCAACTCTTGCCCTTTTTTGGTCAAAACCTCAACATCTTGTTTATCTACTCCAATGATATTCACCTTAGGGACTTCACCACCATCTTGCGGAGCTGACTGCCCTAGATTCTTAGTTGCCTGCTCTCTTTGGCCATTAAATTGTGCTTGACCTCTTCCTCTACCAAACAACAAGTAAATACCACCTCTTTCTCTCGGCGGATGAGGGCAATCCAGTGCATAATGTCCCTCTTCTCCATAGTTGTAGCACCTGCCAGACAATGGCCTTGCCCTACCTCTTGCTCCCCTTGGTTGTCCCCTATCGATCACACTTAGCCGTAATTCTTGCATCTACTCAGACACATCTTGTACGGTTCGTACCCATTTCTGTGACACAACTACTCACCTCGGTTTCCATGGTTCTCCTCATGAAAAACATCTCTCAAGCCCTGAGGTTGGGTAGGAACCATTGTTTCAGCAGCCAACCTGTAGTGTTCAATCTTCTTTTTTATCTTCTAGCCTTTGCCCTCCACAATTGTCAATGCACCATTGTAGTCTTTTGATCTTTTAAAGTCCACCTTTTCCCTCGCTTTAGGATGTAGGCACGCCATGAATTTGTCCAGCTTAAAGTAGTCGTCGTAGCCACTTTGCATGGCTGCCACTAACTTTGACCAACATGCTTCAAAACGATCCAAAAACAAACTGAACTCTTTACTTACATCTTGTTTGAGCACCTTCAGTTTTGCATCCATCTGGACTGAGGATGCCTCTTTGCGGAAATCGTGTACAAAACGCACCTACAAAGCCGGTCAAGCATGTCTCTTTCAAATTCCAAAGCTTCGTACCACACTTTTGCATTACCATGCATCACCAACGAAAATGTTTTCATCTTGCTATCCTCGTTCGGCATACGCAATGACAGCATATACAACTAAAAATCTGCAATCCACTCGTCTAAATTCTCTTCCCCTATGAAAATTGGCCCGCCAATGTAAAAATCTATGTCTTCTCGTCGAACTAGGAGCAATCAATGTGCTCCGCATTGGAGGCACCAAAAGATGGAGAGGGGGAATGGGGAACACACACACACACACACACACACACACAAAATGTCTCTTTTTAGCTTAGGGCATTCACAACACCCCTATCCTCTCAGAAACACCTTCAAAAGACACACTACACGCTAATAGGCCATCACCTACTCACCTCTCAATGCAATACACACACACACACACACACACACATATATGTATATATATATATATATAAACAGACACACACACACACACAGAGACCTTGGAGTTTCCATAGGCTTATTGCATGCAGGTCAAGGGTGTCACCTTGGCATCACTATGCTCATTGCAAGAAAGAGAGAGAGAGAGAGAGAGATTCCACTATTAAGTTGCTATGTAGGAGCTTGCCAAATGGCCTCCAAGTCTCTCTGAAGAATTTGTTCTCCTTCTATCAACCTTGTTTGCCCCAACGCTCTCCCTATCACCCTCATTCGGTCGCCAACCTTGTGTTGTTGCACCCACCCTTTGACTCTCTTAACAATGGCGAGGCTAGGCATTAAATGGCTCTCTCTCTCTCTCTCTCTATCTATCTATCTATCTATCTATCTCTCTCTCTCTCTCTCTCTCTCTCTCTCTCTCTCTCTCTCTCTCTCTCTCTCTCTCTCTCTCTCTCTCTCTCTCTGTGGTGCAAGCTATGAGTCCTAGTCCACTACACCCAATCTACCCCCTACCATGGCTAGAAATGCTTTTTGGCCTGCCCCAAAGAGGTGAGGCCTCAGTGATGCCTCCCCTTTTTGCTAATGAAAAATGAAATTATATTTTTATCATTTTTGTTTAAATTTTGGAGATAAAAGATATCTCAATTTTAAGTGGAGTGTGTTTTTGAGTGAGGAACTATATTGTTGACCGATGGGTCAACAACACAACATAACTCAAGTTTCGTACCAAAGTCTTATCTTTTGCGAGTTATGAAATGCTGCGGATTATGGCTATAAACGTCATTTGTAATGAGTAGTTATTCTAGTTTCAGAAGCCGGGGTGCAATGGCACTTCCAGATTGTAAATACAAAGCCATTTGACCCTTTCAACCCCATTTTTGGTTAAACCTAAGGTAGCCTTAGTATATAAGTTACCTAGGTCATTTTGTAAGGAATTTTATCATAATCTAAACTTAGCGCTGCCGTCTATTGTGTGTGAGAGAGAAAGAGAGTGAGCGTGAGCTTTATCCTCTCGCTACGCCCGGCTCGTTCAACACATTGGAGATCCGACTGCACCATTGTTGTAGGCTCGAGGAGAGCTACGCGACGATGCCAAGCATTCCACGCGAGACGAAGCGCACACGCCGACGCATCTATGAGCTATTTGTGGTCGTAAGTGTATCAAACGATGTCTGTTTTCTGCGTGCTAGTAGTCTATAGAATTGTGGCGTACGAAACTTAAGGAACACCATCCCCACACTAGGATACACCTGTCCCTAAGCTTCTACACTCAAAACCCTCACTCTAAACCCATATGCGGAAAATGCAAAGGATGACATAGCAGAATTTTGAAAGTGCCCGAAACTGAAATTTATGAGTACCTATGCGTAGCTTATGTCGCCACGATTCTATAGACTACTAGCACGCAAAAAACAGACATCGTTTGATACACTTACGACCACAAATAGCTCGTAGATGCGTCGGCATGTGCGCTTCGTCTCGCGTGGAATGCTTGGCGTCGTCGCGTAGCTCTCCTCGAGCCTACAGCAATGGTGCAATCGGATCTCCAATGTGTTGAGTGAGCCGGGCGTAGCAAGAGGATAAATCTCACGCTCACTCTCTTTCTCTCTCACACACAATAGACGGCAGCGCTCAAGTTTAGATTATGATAAAATTCCTTTTACAAAATGACCTAGGTACCTTATATACTAAGGCTACCTTAGGTTTAACCAAAAATGGGGTTGAAAGGGTCAAATGGCTTTGTATTTACAATCTGGAAGTGCCATTGCACCCTGGCTTCTGAAACTAGAATAACTACTCATTACAAATGACGTTTATAGCCATAATCTGCAGCATTTCATAACTCGCAAAAGATAAGACTTTGGTACGAAACTTGAGTTACGTTGTGTTGTTGACCCAGCGGTCAACACTCCCCCCTTCCGCGTTCATGTCGTCCCCGACATGACCTGATTGTCGATGGCGATGTTGTCTTTGTTGTCGTTTTGTTGTTGTAAAGAAAGTATAGACTATAGCCTTTGTAGTAGCTTGTCTTGTTCGTCCAATCCGATGTACATAGTCTTCGCATGATTCAGGAAAATCATAATTGATGACGAACTTTATGTCTTTCACATCCACGCTCCGAGCTACAGCATCTGTTTCTGTCATTATAGGTCTACTGCCAGATCTAAATTCAAAAAGAACCCGATGTCGTTTAACTTGACTCTTATCATCATGGATAGAGAAAGCTCCATCCATCATTTGCTCCAGCAAATCTGTGAATTTGGAGTATTTGTGATTCTCAGAAACAACTTCTACAATCTGTAGAATTGAGTGATTAGCTTTCTGATCTTGTGAGCCAATGACAACTTTTTAAGGATTTTGTAGAAATTGTATGGCTAAACCCTTAACTTCTTTAGGCCAAGTTGCACTCCAATGCAAAGTCTGTCTGTCAAGCCGAATCCAGGACTTAATTATTCTAATTTGAGGTTCAAAACCCTGCCGAGCATTCGATGCGCATTATCAAGGACAAGCTTTTGAGATCCTCTGATTACTTTTATGTCTGCTCTTCTTCATTGGGGACTTCTTTGTTCCTGTGCAATCATGTTGTTAGTTTTGTCTGCAGCTTTGTCATTGTAGGCCATTCTTCGTCTCGCCATTGAGGAGAAGTATGCTATGATCTAAAATTGGTGCTCCAATTCATTTGTCAATTGATTTGAGTAGCATTTCCTTATTGTTGATGTAGAAGGAATATGTACAAGAGGATGGTGATAGGTGTCTTTAGATTAGGGTCTAAAACCTGGATGACCAAAGGGAAAAAACCCGGTGGGAAAAAAATGCCTTTGGTATACGCTCTTATTGGAGTTGAGCAGTTGAACGTGAAGTACATGTTCATGAAAGGTGAGTGCTTGGGTGAAACACGGAAAGAGTGCCTGATGCAAGTGCCAATTATGGGACACTCTATATGCATATGAGAAATTTGTCAACAAAAGCATGCAATGTGAAAGAAGGAGCCGATGGGTGTTTCGAGGAATAAATGTAGCACATGTGACATCAAAAGATGTCTCAATAGCTTCCACCTTTCCAAGAAGGGTTATCGATGTAGAAGTTTCTCCACTCGTATCTCACTGTGCTCAGTACATGAGTGTCTTTTGGACCTTCTCCTTCACTTCACCAGACTTAAGTACTTAGACTTTGACTCTTTTGCTCACCTATACCAGCATGAGCGACACAACTTAAATATGCTCAACTCTTCCAGCTTGAGCAGTACCTAGAATAGCTAAGATGCTTAGACCACAGAGAATATTACTTGAAGCTTTGGGACTAACACCTCACTCATTTTGTGGCTTAGCTACTCGACTCTGACTTTTATGACTTGTCGGTTGCCTGTTGACACTGCTTTGTGACAAGTTCTTCGGCTGTTGTAGTGGCTGCTGAGACATACTTCATGAAGTTTCATCGTTTCCCTGTACCTTCTGCTCTTTGTAGTGCTCAGGCCTCTCGTCAGTCTTTTCTTCATGTGGATTATGGATTTTTTTATTTATTTTTTAATAATAAACAAAGAAAATCTTTAAAAAAACTTAACAAAAGAAAAATCATTCAAATAGAAATCTAATTGCTATGTACACTATACACATGTCCCTAGGGGCTCATATATGTATTTTGTCCCCATACTCCTCTGTAACACTACTATGAGGGCATATACTCTAAATTTCGTCAAAAAATTATCACAATAAAATGCAAAAATTCAATGCATCTCACAAAACATTGCCCTCTAATAGTCATAATGTTAGGTCCACATTCAGAATGCCTCCCCCCTTCCTATTTGGAGTAATCCTTTATGACAAGGTATCGCAAAGGGTATGTGTTGTGCTTGGGCAATTAAAAGTTGTGCCTATGCAGGCCTTGTAATGTAGCCCTATTATGCATACACAGTCAATGCATGGAAAAGATTTATGTTGTGCAAGATGTGGGTATAAGCAATTTTCTTATTGGCATTTGTTGGCGAGGCTTCCTATTCTAAGCAATGTAATGGTCTTTGAAGCTCCTGTATCATTGCTTGATTGAAGTGACTTGCTCTCTTCTAACTGTACTGTAATCGTAGGAAGAATTGTAAGAATTCAAGCGGCGATGCACTGACAGCAGTTTTGTTGTTCTTCTTTGGGACCCATTTCTTTGCGATTATTGGCTGTTTTGTTGCTGGCTCTCGTTTGGGAACCCATACTTGCCCGTGCTTCGTTTGTGTTTGAGGAGACTTCTTTGGGATCCACCTTTTTGTTGTGTGAGTCGACAGTGGTCTTTGGTTCAGCCCTTGTACGCTTGGTTGGGGACGGGATTCAGGCTTTGAAAATTGATACTGTGGTTGTTTTGGAATCCAAATGAATTCCTGACTTTTTTGTGCTTGAATCAACTTCTTTGGAGCCCAAACCTGAGTTGTGAAAGCTTGCGACTTTGAGATATTCTTACCCGTTCGTGCACGCTTTCCTTGTTTTTGTTTTGGTGTTGGATCTTGTGATTTGTCATTAGAGATCTTTGTCTTCTTGATCCATATCTGTTTTTGGCCGATCTGGCTTTTTGGTATCCAGATTTGTCGAGCTTTTTGGCTTTGACTTGTTGTCCTGTTCTTTTGACCTGTCATGGTTGTTGCTGAAGGGGTTGGTGATAGTGATGGCCTGAGTTGATGATAGGGGATGTCGTAAGATTCATCACTATCGCTACTATCCTCAGCAAGGTTGACTTCTTGTACTTTTCCTTGATTTTTTGGCTAGTAGTGGAAAGTTACTGTCTGTTTGCTCGTGGGTGGTAGTTTCTTGGAGGACTTTTCTAGCCCATTGATTAGAGCATTGTTAGCTCGTTGCTCTGGTCGTATTCCTCCTAGCTGAGTCTTTGCATCCTTATTAGGAGCCATGTATGAGGATGCTTGTGGTGGCTGTGTCTTCACGGAGGACTTTGGAATCCACTTTTGATGCACGTTATTCGTGTAGCGATGACATTGATTCCCGGGTCGTTGATCTTCTTGAAGCTCGAAGTGTTCTACAGAGTCATAGAACTCGTCGTCTTCTTCATCTTTTGATTCTCCACATTTCTTTGTTTGCTCCTTATGTCGAGAGCTTGTTGATGTCTGGTTCTCTTCGTTTTCCTGGATTACACTCACTGCAAAATAAGGAACGACATCATAGCCATTTTCATCACAAAACTTTGTTGTGGGAGCATCCTCCACGGCGCACACGTCCAGAGTAGCCAAGATGTGTTCCCATCCAAAAGGCTCTAACTCTTCTTCAAGAAATGGTTCTGGGATATAGTCGCTATCCTCTATAACCCGCTCTAGGATACATTCCTCACGTTTCAAGCTACCACATTGTGAAGCTCCACAAATCCACAGTTCTTTAGGCTTACCTAACCAAGCTGGAAGTTTTGATCCTGCTATTGTGGCGCAATCAAGCTCCTCAACCGGCGTTCTCGTCACATCCCTATAGCTATGGTCCCTCAAGTTTATCTTTGTTATGGTTTCCATATGTCTCAGGTATATATGGTCATAACCCCAATCTTGGACCATTTTCAATTGTCGCATGAAGGGTCTTCCCAGAATGATGTCATATTTGTTCTTCTTGCCAAAGTCAACAACAGCAAAAGTGTGTTCATATTCAATGCCACAAGAAGTAACAAGTACTTTTTCTAGCAGTCCTAGGGGCTTTTCCTTGTGTCCGTCTGCAAGCTGCAGGGTCATTTGTGTGGATATCAAGGCAGGTTTTCCCCATTTTTTCCAAACCTCTTTGGTTGCAATGGCCACACCAGCTCCACTGTCAAGGATTGCCATGGTTTTTACACCATTGAATTCCACAGGAAGGGTGGTGTTTCCCTCTTCTCCCTCGTAATACTCGCCTACCTTGTTTAATGGCACTAGCCTAGTATTTAGTTGAGGCATTTCAAGCTCTTTGTTGCCTTCCTCGATTTGAGTCATTGGGGTTTTTACACCAAATTTCTCTAGACATTTACCCACATTAGCCCACATGTTTGGTCTTATTCTGAGCAACTCGGCTAGCATTATTGTACAGGTGACTGGGGTAGATAGAATATCTACTAGCCCCTTTGAATCGATGGCCTTGTTGGGAGACAGTCTCTGTGATGGGACTGCAACCACATCTGACTTGGTCTCGTACTCTCCCATGTAGCACGGTAGTGTTCTTAGCGAATGGGGTTGACTATCCATAGATTGTACAAATCCTTTGTCGCCCCAATACGATCGCACGTCTAGATTGGTTTGAGATCCAGTCTCAAATTCCTCTATTGGTGGTAGAAACACTCCTCGTTCATCACCAATCTTGTCTACTCGTCTTCTTAGGTCATCGGCTTCATTGGCCTCTCTGACTTGTTTCCACAATTCATCAAGATCATCTATCTCTTTACAATCCTCAGGTATAGCTTGGTGAAATCCCTTGGAAGAGTTATCTGTGGTATTCAGTACTATCCTTGGTTCTAATGCTAGGTCTTTGAGGTTTGGTCTGTGCTCATGACTAGAATCTGGCTCTTTTAGTTCCTGATTTGGTGGAATTACTTGTGTAGGCATGACACGGATCACATCCTCAGGTTTTGCAACTAGTGGTTCTAGTAAAGCTTGGGCTGTTTGAATCAATTTCTGGCACATTTCGAATTTTTGCTTTTCTAGTTCAGCATAGGGATATGTCATCCACCTGTGTTCTTGGGTTTGGTTGTTTTTGAGCCTCACATCATCGGCTTTCAAGAGGGCATCTAATGTCTCATTAACCTTCTCTGCCAACACAGATCCTCCTGAACTAGCACTTCTCGGTTTCTCATCCGTGGATGGTTCTTCTAGAGGTTTAACCATCTGTGTAAGAGAAGGTGCCTCCTTTTCCTCATGTTGTTTTATCTTCTCCTCAGCTTCGGTAAGCTTCTCAGCTAGGGATTTTTGCTCTCGTTCCCTGCGTGCTTTCATCCTAGTCTTTCTAGCTTTCCAACTATTTCGTTTGCTCTTGGTTTTCTGACTAGGTGCGTTTGTCTTTGGTCCATCATCTGTCTTTGGACTCATGTCACTTTCCGTGTTCTTTGTCTCTGGATTCTCATCAGCTTTCTTTTGAGCTTGTGCTCTCGTAACCACTTGAACTGGTACGACATTTTCATTTTCTGAGCTACTAGGTAGCTGAACAATCCCTGATACGTTTGTCGTGATTTTCCTGATTTGGTTTGGGTTTTTCAGGCAATCGGGGATCAAGTGAGTGATGCCACACTCAAGACAATAGGCATTTACTTCAGTGATCTCCGTATGAGGACATTGTTTGACCAAGTGGTTGTCACCACTTTTGTGACAATCTGTCTCTGGTTAAGGAGATTCTTTTAGCATTTCCTCTTGGCTATAAGCAAGCTTTGACCTAAATAAGTCGCTATTTCAATGAATCGCAATGTCCTTTCGTCCATTTCATACCTTCTTTCTTTCGACTGAAACCCAGGAGGTGGAGGTTGTACCGGCCTCACCACTTCATGTGTTTCTCTCACATTTTGTTGCTCCGAAGGGTAGTACCCACTATGGTTGCTATACCACATTGTAGCTGGTACTGGCGTTGGTTTATTTGATGCTTCCATCATTGGCATGTATCTCATGTCTACCGGCATTCTAGCACCTGCAGCGGAGGTTGTTGTCCTAAGACAAGCTGTGGCCTTAAAACTCCTACTGGTCTTGGCGCATTCCCCGTAAAGTATCTAGGTGGAGTAGGTGCTTCTGGAACAGGTTGTACATACCTCTCCCTAGCATTTTCCATGCTATAATAGCACTCTTCCCCCGTATGGTTAGTCCATTTTCTCTCAATTTCACACCACTTCGGCTCTCCCGAATCAGACCTTACAAGAGGAATCAACCTCTTGACCAAGTCGTCGATAAGCTTTTCTTGATCAATAGGTGTCGTTGGCTTGTCAATGGACTCACTTATCCATGAAACACTGTGCTGAGAGGACGTGTCATCTCCTTGACTCTTTAAGTCCTTTTCTTTGTATGCCTCACAGTTATCCACTAGATAAAGAGCTTCTTTGATCAACTCGTTTAGCGTCATCCTCCTTATCATATGCAGATCCTTCTGAAGGCCCGCATGTCTCATTCCCTGGATAAAGATCAGCATGAGTCGTGCTTGCGTAGGTAATTCCGCTCTCGGACAGAGCTTAACATATCTCTTGAGCCGTAATGATGCTTTGCGTACTGATTCATTCTCTTTCTGTTTGAATCTATGTATTTGCGAGACCGTGTTGTGAGCAATGCCTTTTGGCGAGAATTCTTCAATAAACTCCTCAAACAGCTCATCTAGGGTCTCAAAATCCCATTTTTCCACCGAGTCGAACCATGTAGCTGCATCATCTTCTAGAGTCAATCCAAATCCCGCGAATTGTGTCGCAAAATCTGAAACTTCCTCTGCTCTAATCACTCTTCTAAAAGCCGTTACGTGATCTCTCGGGTCTTTATCTCCGGAGTATTTTCTGTTTACCCATTTCTGGACTTGGGATGGTCTAACTCGTCGATTGTCTACAAGTCTTACCAGAGACTCTCCCAATCCTTCTCTCGTTATCGCTCTTGAAGGGAATCCTAGTGGCTCTCTTCTTGGAATTCCCATAGGAATTCTCGTGTTTGGTGGAGGCATTTGTGGTCCTTCATTGACCAAATATCCACTTCTTTCTAGTACAGTCTGTGGATTTATGCTTTCTACAACTCTGTATTCTCGTCCATACTTGTCGACAACTATAGATCGCCATTGACAGTCGACTCCGTATGTGTAGACATATAAGAGCTTGTAATCCGTTATCTCTTCTAGGTATGGATCTGAGCACCTATAAAGATTGACCTCATTGTCGTCAATGTATCTATATAGTCCTTCACTCTCATAACCAATCATCGAGACTCTCTCAACAAGATGGATCTTTATCAATTGCAAGTTTGGAAGATCCATTGTGGGAGGATATTCCTCTACCGTGAGGATCTCCAAGCTTGTGTAAGTTGCGTTTGAATCTAAGGTAGACATGATTTCTGGACTTAAGAGCTTTTGCTTGGTTCAAGTAGACTTAGTCCACTGTGTTCAAGTGCTTTGATTAGGGAAAAGCCGAAACTATGTCCAAAACCGCAACCGTTTCGTCACAATTCTCGCAAATTGTCGCTTTCAGACACCCCTAACTTGCGGATGTATTTTGAGGCCTTAAACGATGTTTTTTTCAAAGTTCAGGTTTTGCTCTAAGATT
The DNA here is from genome assembly GCF_014529385.1 of Adiantum capillus-veneris. Taxonomy (NCBI): domain Eukaryota; kingdom Viridiplantae; phylum Streptophyta; class Polypodiopsida; order Polypodiales; family Pteridaceae; genus Adiantum; species Adiantum capillus-veneris. The sequence continues at coordinate 68,019,123 of NC_140953.1, read as the reverse complement.
TGTAGAGCCGCTCTCAGGCTACGTTTTGATATAAAAAAATTTCCGATCCGATACCGTTTGTGAAAGTTATGACCAAAACAGTGAAATGCAGTTTAGAATGGTCAAAATGAGTCCAAATTCAATTTTAAAAGAAGATTTGGGATCTCTGTGACACTGTGAACACTCCTGTATGGTCAAAACTACAGTTGGACCCTAAAACTGGCCTAGAGACATCCTAGGCGTAGGATGTCTATATGCTCAGAATTTAACAAAATTTGGTCAAGAGACTCCCCTTAAGTCCTGCAACACAATGGTATGCTCCGAATTTCATTTGGACCTAAAAATGGCCTTGAGACATCCTACGCGTAGGATGTCTTTTTGCTCAGAATGACTTAAAATTTTCACCCCAGGATGTCTTTTTGCTACGAATGACTTGAAATTTTCACCCCAGCTTCTCCTTGATGTGTTGATCACAGTGGTGTGCTCATAGGTTGGTTTGGAGTCCTAAATCAAGCTGAAGACATCCTACGCGTAGGATGTCTAACCGCTCAGATTTTGTCCAAACTTGATCCCAAGATTCTCCTGGTGCTCAGCAACCCAATGGTATGCTCAAAATTGAATTTGGATGCCAATATGTCAAGATTTAGGCTACAAGAGTTTCTAGTGCACTCCAAGAGTAGGATGTCTGACAAATCTTGTCTTTGCTTGGTAAATAGGTCAAACAAGGTCCAAATTCACTTTTGAAAAAAGTTCTGGAATCCTTGAGACACTTAGAACCTCCCTATATGGCCAAAGTAGAATTTTGACCACTTTATGCCCCTGGAGACATCCTACGTGTAGGATGTCTTTTTGCTCTGTTTTAGCTCAAACTTGCACTGTAGCTTCCCCTTGATGTGCTAAACTCATAGCTATTTTTACTTTTTGATTCTGACACCTATAAGTTGGTCAAATGATCAAGAATCTGTTCCAAAAGCCTGATGTCTGTTATGATGAATTCCTAAGTCAAATCAACTCCAAATTGGACCAAAATTGACTAGGAGGCTTGCCTAAGGCTATACAACACCCTGCTATGTCCACAGTTTGAATTTGGCCTCTAAATCATGCCTTAGACATCCTACGCGTAGGATGTCTAACTACTCAGAATTGCCCCAAATTTGAACCACAGACTCTCCTTAAGGTGCTGATCACAGTGGTATGCTCAGAGGTTGATTTGGAGTGCTAAATCATGGTGAAGACATCCTACGCGTAGGATGTCTGAGTGCTTAGAATTGCCCCAAACTTGAGCCACACCTTCCCCTTGATGTCAGCAACCCAATGCTATGCTTAGACTTGAATTTGGATGTCAAAAGACCCCAAAACTAGCTATCCTTGCATTTTTCAGTAAAAAATGCTAAAGTCTGTTCAATCTTCCTTTTACTGACCCAAATGAGATGAAATTTATCACATGCACTCAAAACATCATGTATAACATGCACATGAAGTCACCCTATGGTTTGGTCTCAAAAATTATGCCTTGGGCACAATTTGGGTAGGATGTTTGGCAATTTTCGTCTTTTGGCTTTGATCTGTCAAAATTTGGTCAAATTTCCACTTTCCAGGTGAAAATAGGGTAAAACCTACCTTCTAAACACACTGGTAACCTCATATTTTCAAAATTTCCACCAGATCACCCAGTAGACATCCTATGCGTAGGATGTCTACTGCTGATTTTTTGAGACTGAAGTGTCCCTGATGCTTCCTTATGCTCTTAGTAAGTGCAAGTATGCTTCACAATTGCAAAAACATGCAAAAATCACTCAATTAAGCCTTTGCTGAAATTTTACGTTTTCTGACTCCGCCTTTTGGCTTTTGGTCAACAAAAATAGGGAAAAACACCAAAGTCAATATGTTACTAGGGTAAAACCTACCCTCTGAACCCACTGGTGCAGTCAGAATTTTCAAATTTGGTCTCCAAAACCCCCTTGAGACATCCTACGCGTAGGATGTCTATGTTTACAGAATTGCAGTTTTCTTCACAGAACCCTTGCAAATGCTCTTTTATATGCACAGCATCAATCAGTCATACAAAAATATCCACAAAAGCTTGTTTGCATTTTTACCCTCAAAAGCACACTTTTCCGTGATTTCAAATGCAATCAAGCACTTTAGCAAATAATTCAATGTTGAATAGCTATAGATCAGAATCGGATCACTTACCTAAAGCTACTCCTACAAATCATATGGGGTTTTGCATCTATGAGTAGAAAAACGCTTCACTGCCACACACGGACTAGTAAACACTTTTATCACCTCACAAATCCCTCGACCACCAACAACTACTCTAATCCACAGATCCTAACTAAACCTATCTAGTCGCAGACCCTCGGCAAGACACACGCTTCCTGGCTATCCACTTGATCACGGAATATCCTCTTCCGCATCCACTTAAGAAAAACGTTTTCTTTAGCCAAAACTAAATCAAGCAACCATCACACGAGTGTTAGTAGGAAACCTACTTAGGTCCTTGTGTCCCCGGCAGCGGCGGCAATGTTGGACAGAGCGAGACTCACACACCCATGAAGTGCATGCAAACACTACCTAGATCAACATAATGTCAATCGAGGACACAGATGACACGATAGGCACACGGAGGAAATCTCTTTAGCTTGTCAGGCTGAGACCATCCTACACATACAACACTCTGGAAGGCCAACTAAACCACAATCAAGAACCTCACTGCTCTCAACTACACCACCTAGCCACATACACACATACGGAAGGTAACTCGCTTAATCATGCCAGATTCCTACGAAACTTAAGGAACACCATCCCCTCACTAGGATACACCTGTCCCTAAGCTTCTACACTCAAAACCCTCACTCTAAACCCTTCTGCGGAAAATGCGTAGGATGACAGAGCAGAATTTTGAAAGTTCCCGAAGCTGAAATTTATGAGTACCTATGCGTAGCTTACGTCGCCACGATTCTATAGACTACTAGCACGTAGAAAACAAACATCGTTTGATACACTTACGGACACAAATAGCTCGTAGATGCGTCGGCGTGTGCGCTTCGTCTCGCGTGGAATGCTTGGCGTCGTCGCGTAGCTCTCCTCGAGCCTACAGCAATGGTGCACTCGGATCTCCAATGTGTTGAGCGAGCCGGGTGTAGCGAGAGGATAAAGCTCACGCTCACTCTCTTTCTCTCTCACACACAGTAGACGGCAGCGCTCAAGTTTAGATTATGATAAAAGTCCTTTTACAAAAAAATGACCTAGGTACTTTATATACTAAGGCTACCTTAGGTTTAACCAAAAATGGGGTTGAAAGGGTCAAATGGCTTTGTATTTACAATCTGGAAGTGCCATTGCACCCCGACTTCTGAAACTAGAACAACTACTCATTACAAATGACGTTTATAGCCATAATCCGCAGCATTTCATAACTCGCAAAAGATAAGACTTTGGTACGAAACTTGAGTTATGTTGTGTTGTTGACCCAGCGGTCAACATATACTCATTACAATGACAAGTGCTCATTACACGATGCGCCTCATGTAAAGGAGAATTAGGAGTTTAGCATGTCATCAAAGTATGTAACAATGATTTTGTGAGGGAAATCTAATGAGATTGTGTGTCAGGGTTGTTGGAGGTATAGGTGGCTCTAACCAAGGAGCATGGGGTCATGGGCTGCTATGAAAATTTTGGAGGATTGGCATGTGCATGGCGGTGATCACTGTCGACTCACTGACAATGAGTTTACCCTCAAGTCCAATTCTACCATTGGAGTTGCATTTGCTACACGCAGCATCAACATCAATGGCAGGTCGCTCAAAGCAAAAATCTAGGATATTGTTGGACAAGAAAGGTATAGAGCCTATTGAGCATTATCTAAAGGAGCTGAAGGATCGCAAGATTCAAATATTGTGGGTTATGCTGGTGGGTTGTGAGTAGGAAGGCCTTGGAAATTGGGGATGATCCTGAAGTTGTGCCAAGCGAGGGTCAAACGGAGATGGGTATGAAGTAGATGAACTCCATTAGATCTCTGCATAGGTTGTATAAGTCAGGTGCAAAATGCCACTGAGATTCAAAAACTCTAGCTTACAACAGCATGAGTCGCAAGAGGTTTGATGGAGAGGATATGAGCATGTGCGGAGTTCTTGTAGCTAGGGCAAGGGAAGTATAGGGTGGCAAAGCTAGGACAGCAGGGCAGGCAGGCGAGGTGATGGCACAGGGAAGGGTGTAGGCAGAGGACCTTTGGACTTTAGTCCCAATAAAAAAGAACCTCAGGGGAATCTTGTTAATTATTGGGTTTTTTCAATGTTGAGCAAGTAGCAATCAAACGGATATGTCTGTTTGTTTTTGGAAAAAATTGTAATTTTCAAGAATCTAAATGAGATCCTTTCCAAGTTTCCACGGAACTTAAATCTGAGCGCCAATGGTTGGTGTCTTACATCTCGTTGCTCTCTCTCCCCTACGTGTATGTTGACAGCGTTGGGGTCATCCTTCTCGAAAGTTCTCTCTTTCACCTCTTTCAAAGGCAGTGGGTGACAGTTCTTGCAAGCCTTAAGTAGAGCTCTCTCTCTCTCTCTCTCTCTCTCTCTCTCTCTCTCTCACACACACACACACACACACACACACACAGGGTCCTGATGTGGAAGAGAGGGAAATTGTGCAGAGGAGAGAAGGAAAGAAGGGGGGGGGGGCGGGGGGGGGGCGGGGGGATGGGGGGATATTTGAAGGGAATGATCATGGGTAATCAAATTTATGTTTAGTTGAGAGGTAGAAGGGCTTGGTTTATTTTAAATTCTTAATTAATTGGTATCTTGGAAAGATGCTTTTTGGCAAGCGGGAGAGTGTCACTATCATGTAGAATGGGACTGGTTCTCACGTGTGGAGGGATCTTGATTCTTGTGACCTCTCTCTCTCTCTCTCTCTCTCTCTCTCTCTCTCTCTCACACACACACACAACTTGTTCTTGACCTTGTTGGCCCGTTGGCGCATACTACTTGCTCATTCTATTGGAAAATCATTGATCCAGATTTTGCATCCAACCTTGAAGTCTACAATTGTAGCAGAGAGTATTGCTTTGCACAATCAATACTTTCCATCACCACCAACAAGGGTCCATGATGCGAAGGGGTAGCGAGAGGGGCAGATTAAGAGGCCTAGGCGTAAAGAAGGTGTAGGCACAGAGGAGATAAGTGTGAGGCATCGTAGAGGCATAGGCTCGGGGGCAAGAGGAGGGTGATAGGTATCAAGGCGTTGCCATCGTGGCAAGCAACCCCTCTTGGTTCCCCGTCACCTCCCACGTGCCAGAACCGGTTGACCAAAAGTAGAGTCAACACGCAGCCAACACGGTGTCGAATTCAGGACCTGGCAGTTGAGAGACAGTGCCTCTACCACTGCGTTGCACGCTCGCCCATGCCTGTATGATGCGAGTAGTTGTATATAGTGCAGCTTGATGGGCTGGTCCCCCCCATAAACTACGTGACCGCTTGTGTCAGTCACCTCCACCCACACGGGTGCAAGCACCTCGATACCTAACCATCACCTCAAGAGGAGGTAGGCGGGAGAGCAAAACAACCAAATGAGGAGAGACGGCCCCATTCAGATGTTGTACAAAAGGTCTTCTCTTTCAGGCTTGCCAATGTAGCACAGCAGCAGCAAACCAGGATTGTCGGAGCTGATCAGGAACCTGCAAGGAAAAGAGCCGAGGGGGAGCTCATGGGTCTTAAGAGCATCATGATGGAACGTGAAGAGGTAGGGAGTGGAGATAGTTGAACAGGTAGTCCAATTCATCCAGTCGTTGTTGCACTACGAGAGAGAGAGAGAGAGAGAGAGAGAGAGAGAGTTGATGTCTGAGCTACTGCAGACGAGAGAGCTTCTATCCAAGCTGACATAGAGAGAGAGCTATTGTCCGTGCTGGTGCAGACGATGAAAGCTGCTGAAGTTGCAAAAGACGACAAAAGCCTAGCTAGGTATTTAGTCCCAACTAAAGCAACCTCTCTATATCGTGAGTGTATTACACTATATGCCTTTAGTTTCTCTTTCGTCCTCGAGAAAAGACTCAAAATTTAAAATTTTCTATCTAATTCACTTGAGGTAGCCATGGCAAAACCACATCCCCCACTACAAAAGTAGAGCCAGTAGTAGTATGTATCAACTTGAGTGAGTAGGTTATAAGAGCTTTATGGCGAGGGGCCGAGAATAGAACCAAAAGTGAGGGAAATAAATGAAAGATGGGGGGGGAAGAGTAGACGCAGAGCACGAAGGGAGAAGCAAAGGAGCCAGTGCTCATGGTCACCACATAGACAAGCTCGAGTACGGGGCCCTCTCTAGTTGCCCACGAGAAGCAGGGGGTGCAACCTTCCATGTCAGAACTCGTAAATAGATGAGAAGCAGACGTGAGTAGGAGGTGGAGTGTTAGTAGGATGAAGAAGGGGGGCTCTTTGTGGTGATGAAGCAGGCAGATACCCCCACATAAGAACCCTCAATTGCCCATCTCGACCATCATGTTACACCCTCTAAGGAGAAGCCACCTGATTTGCTTCCCCATTTCCTTTGCTCGCTTCTCTTTTTGTGGCTTGCTGCCCACATCGTCATCTACTAGCATCTAGTAATCAAGCCTCGACTTTCTCTCTCTCTCTCTCTCTCTCACACACACACACACACACACACGTGCACATAATAAAACCACATCACTTTGTTGTTGTCTCCAAAACCCTAAGCTGTTATGCAAAAAAATCCTTTGAGGTCTCTTGGCATTGCCCACGTGGCTCATTTCATAAGGATATGATAATACAAAATGTTTACATCAAGGAGACATGTGGGTAACTGAAGAGCACACTTCTCTTTTGTTTAGAGCTTTTCTTTTTAGAGCTTCAGTAGGTGGGCCAAACTTTTTCATTAACTAGTATCTAACAAGATACCTCTTTGGGCTTGGGAAAAGCAGAGAGGGAGAGAGAGAGAGATGTGCAATGAGCGAAGGACATGTGGAGAAGACAATAGAAGAAAAGGAGGATTTTTTTTCATGGTTGGCACCTTCTTGCATAGGTTTTTATGACCTCTAATATGTGCGGAATTCCATGATTTGAGTGACCCTACCCCTGCTCTTAGAGAGAGAGAGAGAGAGAGAGAGAGAGAGAGAGAGAGAGAGAGAGAGAGAGAGAGAGAGAGAGAGAGAGACTATTTTGGTGGTTGTTTGCAGCATCTCTCTTGCATGCAAGTCACTGCAACAGCATCACGTAGACGATGAGTCTCTCTTAAGTGCTTGAGCAGCTAGACTTATGTACAACAAGAGAAGGGGGGGGGGGGGGGGGTGTGGCGTGCTTTCAGACGAAGCAGGTTGGCAGGGATGCAAGATAAGGGATGTGTGTATGTGTAGAAACATGGGAGTAGGACAGGCAAGACGAGGAGAAAATGTCAACGCTACAGCCTTAGAACATGACGCATACCAGAGGGGAGGGCAACATGGCGTCGAAGTGCATCAATTAGAGATGGCGGCGATGCAAGCCTCCATGTGCGATCTCAACACGATGCACACCAAATGGGAGGGCATCATGGCATCGGAGTGCATCGATTAAAGATGGCATCTGTGTAGATTCCACTCAATAAAAAGTATGATAGGTATGTTTAAGGTTCACTACATTGACTTCTCCTTTCAAACTTTCTATAGTTGAGCCTATGCAACACATGGTAGAAATTGATAAGCATAGTAGAAATTTCTTTTGACATGCAATTTTCCAAGCCCCCTTTCATATGCTTTGTATAATATGATCAAGTTACATAATTTGTCATATAACGTAAAGTTAAGGGTATAAACACAAAAAAGGACATACAATTTCAAGATTCTAGCGTGTCAAATGACACGAAGTTTTTTTGAAGCACCTATTTTGCCAACAAAGAGAGAGAGAGAGAGAGAGAGAGAGAGAGAGAGAGAGAGAGAGAGAGGTGGTGTGGTGAGGAATGCCAACAAGGGAGAAAAAGAGAGAATGTGATGTGTATTATGGGGAGATATATATAAAGATAGACACACACACACACACGCACACGCACACACTCTTATATATTTATATACACAAGTAGGTACGTACACACATACCCACATGTTTGAGCTTGAGAAACTACATAGGATTGGCCTATTGGTAAAAGTGAGTGAGATCCACTCGAGTAGTGGGTACATACACAAATACTCAGATGAGTGAGCTTGACAAACTGTATAGGAATGACCCCTTGGTAAAAGCGAACGTGACCTGCTAGAGGTGGGTCACGTGACCTGCTAGAGGTGGGTCGCGTGAGCTCGTTAACATAAGAGGGGGAGGACCAAAGAGGCTTGCAAACCATAGCAACAACCCGTAGTCTTTATTTTTTGGAAGGTATTGTCAAAGCTTTCCAAGATCTCAACGTGCTAGAAACATTGATAATATCAAGAAGGTTGGCTTACGCTCATCAAATATGAAACCTTAGCTCTTTCAGACAAGTATTATCATGGCGGGCTTGGATAGAAACCTTGAAGTGAGGCAAGTAATCAGAGAGTCCTATGCCAAAGGGATGGTGCCACCTCTAGCTCTACACATAGATCCTGAGGTTCTACATTCAACCTTGCTTTGGGGAAATCTGGTCCAATCATAGATAAAATGGAGCCTTGGTCTAAATGTGTGTGGGAGCCAATGGGTTTGACATTCTATACTTGCAACAATGCATTTGTCTACACCAAGGTCACTAAAAATAGCACTAAAAGCTTTCAGTTCAAAAATAGCACCTAAGGAGACAGAGGGTTCACAGTAGAGATGGAGGTTGTGGGGCCAAGATTTATCATAGAAACTTGGTGCCCTTGTTAGGCTATTGTAAGGTGGGCAAAGAGAGGTTCTTAGTGTACAAGTACATGGAAGGTGGAAGCTTCGATGATAGGTTGCAAATTCCAGCAACGTGTTGCTTGACAAAAATCTTGAGGCTAGAGTGTCTGACTTGGGCATGGCAAGGTTGATAAGTGCATTGAACACTAACCTGCGTGTGAGCACATTGGCATGGGCACCTGGCTATGTGCCTCCAAAGTACTACCAAATCTTTTGATGCACTTCAAAGGGGACATTTATTATGACCTTACTACAACTCCTCACTAGGAAGCAACCTATAAACAAGGAATTTCTTTTGAAGACATAAATCTAGTAGGTTGGGTAAGCAAGATTGTTAATGAGAGTCTTACGTCTGAGGCACTAAATCCATGGATTTTGCAAGCAAATCATGGGGACAATTAATGTGAATTCTTGCAGTAGTTGCAGATCGCATATTCAAGGCATTCCTTCCAAGCGACCCACGATCCAATCGGTAGTACTGCAGGAACGCATGTGATTGTGTTCAAGATATTCCTTCCAAGTGATCCATGATGCGACCATCTCTATGCTCAAGGGAGTTACTATTACAATGATGATCATGGAGGAGGAAATCATGCAGGAACTCAAATATACATTTAGCTTGTTGGTGCCTAATTGTCAAAATAAGTGCATGGTGATGAGCACTATCGTTATTTACTAGAAACTTTGGTGTTTGTAAAACCTTAAGTAGCAATATCTAGTTCAACAAGCTATTAGATACGTTTATATCACATGCATAGTTTGTTATATGGTTTTCAAGTCATCGACTATTTGACATGGTCGACCCATGCATGCACTTGCAAAACAGAGAACAAAACTTATCACCATTCTTTTCCCAAAGACTTGCTTTTTAATGAAGCCAGCAGCACATTGAGCTATACATACATGCAACATGATACTTGATTTGGAACTCCATAAATTCCAATAGAGAAAATTAAACAGAGATTATTTTTCCATCCTTCTTGATTCATCCAAACAATCAACCATTGTGTTGTTTTATCATCTCGTCAATCCTTTGGCTTGATTCCACACCAAGGATAGTTCTTGTGAGAAAGAAACCTTAAGCTTAGTCTTTTTTTTTTGGGTAAAGCTAGCTTAAATTGATGTGCCCTTTTCACTGGCAGACCTCGTGATTTTATCACTTGTTGACAAGCATTTTACTGATTTTAGGGTATGTTTCTATTTCTTAAAAAATGAAAATGTGTGCTACCCTTCAAAAAATACACTAATATGCTAAAGAAATATTTAAATGCGAGAAATTTGAAAGATACATACACCTCCAAAATGCATGAAGACTCCATCCATATCCCTAAACCTATATCCCTCATTTGTGCTGCCAATTTTCTATCCCTATGCATGCACACACATACACATGTACAACTTGGACATGCATGCACACTCCCATGGCAGCTTTCTCTGAGCTTCTTCCATGACTCCCATGATTCTCTCTCTCTCTCTCTCTCTCTCTCTCTCTCTCTCTCTCTCTCTCTCTCTCTCTCTCTCTCTCTCTCTCTCTCTCTCACACACACACACACACACACACACACATGCAGTAAATAAAGCTACTTTGCAACTAGGTGGTAGTTGGTGCAATTTTACGTTGTCGCTACTACAGCGGTTGAAGCCATTGGCGAAGGTGCAGTAGGAGTTGTCGAGCAGCACAGGCATTTTGGGTCAACCAATCGTCTTACTGTGTGTGTGTGTGTGTGTGTGTAGTTGTTTTATCATAAATAATAAGACATAATAAAACTTTTTACATTCAAAAGACAATTGGCTTCAGAATAAAGGAAATGATAAGTACAAAAACAACTCAGCCTTTGTACAATGTTTGTAAGAATGAAGCACCATTCCAGTATACAAATAACAGAATAGCTTCCCTTGTAGTACGTGTAAGTGTTATCCTGTGTTGGACAACTTGCTAAAGCCAAAAAAAACTTTCCAAGATAAGATAGAGTCCTTACCTGCATCCATCCAAACAAGACAACAAATATGTTAGCCTTGGATGTGTCTTACAAGTATCAATGGACTATACCAGTTGTTATCCATGTCCATCTTATAAACTTTTTAAAAAAACTTACAAGCTTAGTCCATAGTATTTAGGTAAAAAATGTTTCTTTTTTACAAAAAATCCCAAAGTTTCCAGTAAAAAAATTATTATTTTGATTAGAAGGACATCACCCCTTCTAATTCAAGTGTCTAAATCCCCCATTAATACTTTTATCAACTTATAAGTTTTCTTTCAACATTAATGAAACAACACCATATGAAGTTTATAGAAGAAGTTTTTAGAGAATTCATTTATAGTTTCTAAAAAGCATCAAGCTCGTTTATGTTTGTTTTTAGGTCAGATATAGTTTATGCCCATCATGGTACGTGGAATCCAAATCATCCCCCAATTTGTATATCACTTACCTCATACATCTCTTTGGCAAAGTGGCAAGGAGCCCTTGCGGAATCAAGCCAGACGTCGAGTCCAACCATGAAGTTAAAGGAGTTATGTTTTATGTTTCCAATTTCACTTGTCATTTGTGAATGAAAAAGATTACTGTAATACCTTAACAAGACGACCAGTAATATCTCCAGTAACTATAAATCTTTGGGCCAGAAAAAACCATCTAATAACCTTATGCAATTGGGCTAAGCCCCGATTTACCATAGTCCAAAAAAACAAGAAACCATACCCGCCTATGATTTGCAACATCTCATGCAGAAAATATATGTAATGAACCAGTAACACCATGGTATGCAGTCAGGAAAAACTCCCCTACAAATTCAAAAAACATCTAATAACAGTGCGCAGTAGGTAAACCCCTTTACATTCACATGACCAACCCAAGCGGTGGTCTTTAATCAGGCAATATACCATGCTTTAAGTGATAGTACCAAGTCAATCCCAAATCTACAAACAGAGCTACACCCACCTATGTGAATGCAGATAATGTATTGCATTACCCCATCCCAACAATAAAGTAATGACCAAGTAAAGCAACAGTGTGCAACCGGGCCCATCTCCCCTTTAAAAACATTCAAAATCAGTGCGCAGTGGGTCAGAGAACACCACCCTTTTTGTGTTCCCATATCCAACCAAAAGACAAGGCCTATCAAGGCTTCTCATGACTATGATCAATAACCCATGCAAAAGCGACAATATTAAGCAAATCCCCAAGCATTTTGATGATTAGTAAGCACCAATAGTATGTCCGATTATCCTCGATAGAGTATTGCCTTGCCAAGTTAAGCGGCAGTAACCCTAAAAAACCAATGAGTAGTTAACGTAAAGCAACCAAAAGGCAAGTTTTCTATACGGTTTAAGAAGCAATAGTCGGTAAGCCATACCCCAAAACCATCTATACTAAAAAACCTCAAAATCTTTATAACAGTGCAAAGTCGATAGCAAACCGAAACCCAACAGTGTGGTCAAGGCCTTGCCAAAACACCATCACCCATATATACTTATCGACCAATGAACCTTAAACAGGTTGTGTTATACTAGGTGAAATCCACACAAAAGTGTCATACCATCAAACTGATAAAGCAACATCATTACAGTAATGATGCCCTAGAAAAGTGGGTGTGCAATGAAAAACTTATGAGCAGAGTAGCCAACCTGAGTTGCTTGTGTTGCGAGCTCCATACTTTGGTGCAGTAGAGAAATAGACACACATTCCTATTTTGTGCAAGCAAAAAAACATACAAAACTAAGTGAGGGGCAAAGTTGTGCCCTCACCTCTTAAATACATGAAGGAGGAAGTCCGCCATAACTGTGTAGAGAGCAGATCGTCGTGAGTGGAGAGATCCCCTACTGAGACTGCGAGGCCGCCGATGATGCGGTATGGAAAAACCACCATAGCGCCTTCACGGTCGGGTTTACCCAAGGCAGTAAACCATACGTATTACTTATGTTAAAAAAGGGCCAAGTCCCACGGTGGATACCATATATAGTGCAGCTCAGGAAGCATGTTTTAGTACAATCGAGGGAGTCAAATAAGCTAGGGATTCTTTACAGGTAAGTAATATTGTGTGTGTGTGTGTGTGTACCAGGCACCAAACACAATGAGTCAATTGTAGGCCCATTGTGAATGGCCTACTACCTTATTAGAGAAATGAGATTTTTATGGTTTTAAGTGTAACCCAGGCGAGTCATGCTGAGTAAGAGATTGTAAACTTTTATTGACTATTTTGTTTCTACTTAAGCCATTAGGGCAATACTTTTTTATTAGTACCTTTATATCCTCCCAGACAAGGAGGTAGTTGGAGGAAGGGTAGATGATTAAATACAACAGGCTAATACAAGTGCTGAGGGCTGCTTTGTGAGGCCTGTTACTATTCTTCTTAATGGACTCCAAAGGTGGCAGATTCAGAAGATCTCTTTTCCAAACAATTTTTTGGTCATATCCTCCTACACAAGGAATATGAAGGGAGATAGAAAAGTTAAGAAATTGTACTGAAGTACAAAAAGGCCCATGGGGGTGTTACATATTCGTGTAAAGAAGTTGGCTCAATTTTTAGGCAGTTAGGATATATATGGCAGATTTCCTCCAGTAAGGCTTTATTATTGATGCTTAGTAAGTCATCCATATATCTGTAAGTGTGTCCAAACAGTGAAAGTTTGTTATTCCTATTATCCATGGATTTGAGAAACCATTTGTACTCGGAGAAGGCCAGGTAAATATTATACATTAGTGGAGAGCAGGAGAATCCCATAGGGATGCTTAGGCATTGGTTAAAACAATGTCCTCCAGAGAGGATAATACAGTTATCAAGTAACCATGAAATGTAAAGACAAAGCTTCTCTTCATTGAAGTGTAAGGGATGTACGGAGTAAGTCTTTTTTAACCATCTAGGTTTTTTGGAAAGTGATAGTAGAAAAGACTCTTCTTTCTAGCATTGCAAAAAGCCAATTTAATAAACTTTGGTAGAACATTTTTAAGGCCAAGATCACCTTCTAGGGGAAGGTTTTCATAACACTGAGTGATATCTACTGAAAAATATAGAAGATTTATTTAGGGAGGTTAAGAGAGACCTCCGTAGAGTTTTTTGTTATCCAGAAGGGGTTGTATTGGATTTGTAGAAAGTCGTGGCAGATTTTCTGTTTAGAGGCACAAATAAGTTCAAACTTAGCTAATACTACGTCAAGGCACAGAGTGATATCCTTGGTGATATCACTAAAGATACTATTAGAAGCATGAGATATCCATCTAAATTTATGTTTATGTACTTTATACGTGGGAAAATTTACTGGTAATTTAGTGTCCTGTAGAATATAGCCTAAATTCTCTAGGTGTCTCGAGATGTTACTGGAAATTGTTTGTAAGGAAGTGTTAATTCTAACAAATTCTTTCCCCAGAAACCCAAAATTGAGCAGCTTTCCAAGCTAGGTTTTTGCATATAAGAGTGGGATAATTAGAGCTTTTATCCATCCCAACTATGAACCAATTATTAGCTATTTTGTGAAAATCAAGGGCAAGTTGTGGTGTTAACCAGGAGTTATCAGTGGATAACCATTTTCTAGGAATTTGTGAGATTTTTTGAAAGAAACATTCCTCTACAACTTTTGTTAAGTCCAGTAGGATTGTCTTCTCCAATTGAAGAGAACTGACAAAGTCAGTTAGGCAGCTAAGTAAAGCTGATAGAGCAAGATAAGGGTTTTTGGGAAAGTTAGATATGTGATTGAGCCCCATTGGCCAAGATTCTTTGTATTTTGACACTTTCAATGATGCTAAGATCAAAGGTGAAAACATGCATACCAAATGTATCAAAGTTATTACAAAATGCAGTAAACTGACTGCATGTACATTCGGAAACGGATTCATGCCGAAGAAAATCATTACTGTAGACCAAGTTTTTTATGAGTTTTTGATACATCCAATCAATGAGTACATTATCGAGCAGTTTGTGATTGCCAAAAAGTAGGTCAAAGCACTCACAAAAAAGAGCTTTAGGCTGTATCCAATCAAGAAGTACATTGTGGAAGAGACAATGCACGTAGATAGATCCTTGGTTTGGAGTTACTTTGTTGAGAAACCTTTGTCCGCAAGGCCTCGTAGTAGCCTGCAAGTTCACCAAGGATTACATTTCAAGAAAATTCTTGATGGGGGGGTTTTTGCCTCTTCCCCTAGTGTAGCTACAAGACTTTCCCCGGTTAGAGGAAGAGCTAGGTGTCAAAAAAGAAGTAAAAGAGTTGGGAGTAGTAAGAGAATTGGGTCTTTTACGAGCAGGGAAATCATCCTCATTATACATGGCTTGAGTAAGGTAGCGATGATCTTTACACCTTTGTAGGAGTTAGCATAAGTGGTTAGGTAGATTTCGGGTTCATCAAATTTTAGTTCCTTCAAGATATCCAGCATTAGTCCACGAAAGATGTTAAAGGCAATCTGAGCAATTACAATGTGTTTAGCATGGCCGCACAACCAGGAGCAAATAAGGGAGAGGTGAAAATCCACGGGTTTTTCAGGGAAGAGTAGGTCAAGATGGTTGAGAATAAACCAGATAGCATGATCAAACCACATGATGTTGGATTCGCAAGAGGCTTTGGGGTCAAGAAATTTGCAAGCACATTTAACATAGGGCCGAAAAACATTCCAAATGGATTCTGTGTAGAAATCCTTGTTGCTCTTGGAAAACTCCATGTTCCCTTTTGTACGGATGTAGAGGCCAGTATTGGAAGGGCATTTAGAATGGTCAATGAGATTGAGGTTGAAGGGGGCTTTAATGAGTTCTCCTTTGTCAAGGAATTGTCCACCTTTTAAGATCTTGAGTCTGCAGTCTTCGACAGTAGAGGCAGGGGGGTTAGCAAGGTAAACCCATGTTTCACTTAAAATAGGTGCTAAGAAAGCTTTGTTGGGTAGGACCCAGAGCTGATGGTCCACCCCAAAAGACTCGATTTCAATCTATCTAACAAGTAAGAAAGGAAAAACTTTAGAGATTTTTGGCACCATTTCCAAGAGGTTAGAGTCATTGAGGGAGCAAAGATTACTATGAAATTCTTTAACGGTTTCTAGAGTCGTACTATCCCTACAAAAGATACCACCAGTTTGAGGGATAGTGGGGGTAGTCGGGGTACTAATAAAAGAAGGATTGAGGCCACATAACTTCTTCAAAAAGTTAGACGGATCAGCCCCAGAAGAAGAGAATAGGGCAAGCTCTTGTTGGTATTGTATAGAGAGTATGGGAAGTTGGGCTATGTACTAGGAAATCAAATTCACCCCTTCCTTGGAGTCCTAGTCTAAGGTAGCTAAAAACTTTGACCCAATCATTAAAAGGTAACATGTGTAAGATAGACATTTTCTTGTCTGAGGTAAGAGCCGAGTCATATATTAGTTGAGATGCATCCAGGCTGTTAATACATATGAGGACAAGAGACTTGGCCATAGAGAGGGGCTCAAAGGTCAATTCCAATCCTTGTGAGAGAGCACGGGTCTGCAATATACCAAAAAAGGTTAGTGAGGTACTGACTACTTATTGTAGTAAGTAATACAATCCTTGGCCTTCCTAGCAAGGAAAGGTCGAGCTCTAACTGCCAAGGCATTTTTTGGTCTATGTTTTTTAAGGTACAACCTAATCTGCTCAAGAATCTTTGTATGATTCTCAGGGTAGTGTTTTACACTCATGCGGGTTGTTAGGGAAAACTCCCCTACAAATCCAAAAAACATCTACTAACAGTGCGCAGTAGGTCAACCCCTTTATATTCACATAACCAACCCAAGCGATGGTCTTTAATCAGGCAATATACCATGCTTTAAGTGATAGTACCAAGTCAATCCCAAAGCTACAAATGGAGCTACACCCACCTATGTGAATGCATATAATGTATTACATTACCCCATCCCAACAATAAAGTAATGACCAAGTAAAGCAATAGTGTGCAACCGGGCCCATCTCCCCTTTAAAAACATTCAAAATCAGTGCGGAGTGGGTCAGAGAACCCCACCCTTTTTGTGTTCACATATCCAACCAAAAGACAAGGCCTATCAAGGCTTCTCATGACTATGATCAATAACCCATGCAAAAGCGACAATATTAAGCAAATCCCAAAGCATTTTGATAATTAGTAAGCATCAATAGTATGTCCGGTTATCCTCAACAGAGTACTGCCTTGCCAAGTTAAGCGGAAATAACCCTAAAAAAACCAGTGAACAGTTAACGTAAAGCAGCCAAAAGGCAATTTTTTTTACAGGGTTTAAGCGGCAGCAGCCATGCCCCAAAACCATCTATACTAAAAAACCTCAAAATCTTTATAGCAACAATTATGCAGAGTCGACAACAAACCAAAACCCAGCAGTGGGATCATGGCCTTGCCAAAACACCATCACCCATATATACTTATCAACCAATGAACCTTAAACAGGTTCTGTTATTACTGAGCGAAATCCACACAAAAGTGTCATACCATCAAACTGATAAAGCAACATCATTACAGTAATAATGCCCTAGAAAAGTGGGTGCGCAACAAAAAACTTATGAGCAAAGTTGCCAACCTGAGTTGCTTGTGTTGCAAGCTCCATACTTTGGTGCAGTAGAGAAAGAGACACACAATCCTATTTTATGCAAGCAAAAAAACATACAAAGCTAAGTGAGGGGCATAGTTGCACCCTCACCTCTTAAATAGAGGAAGAAGGAAGGCCCCCATTACTGCGTAGAGAGCATATCCTCATGAGTGGAGATATCCCCTGCTGAGACTGCAAGGCCGTCTATGATGTGGTATCAAAACCACCATAGCGCCTTCACGGTCGGGTTTACACAAGGTAGTAAACCATACGTATTACTTATGTTTAAAAAGGGCCAAGTCCCATGGTGGATACCATACATAGTGCAGCTTAGGAGCATGTTTTAGTAGAATCCAGGGTGTCAAATAATCTAGGGATTCTTTACATGTAAGTAATATTGTGTGTGCGCGCGCGTGCGTGTGTGTACCCGCCCTGTCCCATGCACCAAACACAATGAGCCAATAGTAGGCCCATTGTGAATGGGCCTACTACCTTATTACAGAAATGAGATTTTTATGATTAAAGTGTAACCCAGGCGAGTCATGCTGAGTAAGAAATTGTAGAATTTTATTGACTATCTCGGTTCTACTAAAGCCATTAAAGCAATACTTTGTTATTCGTACCTTTATATCCTCCCAGGCAAGGAGGTAGTTGGAGGAAGAGTAGATGATCAAATACAGCAGGCTAATACAAGTGCTAAGGGATGCTTTGTGAGGCCTATTACTATTCCTCTTAATGAACTCCAAAGGTGGAAGATTAAGAAGATGTCTTTTCCAGACAAATTTTTGGTCATATCTTCCTACACATGGAATATGAAGGGAGATAGAAAAGTTAAGAAATTGTACTGAAGTACAAAAAGTCCCATTGGGGGTGTTATGTATTTGTGTAAAGAAGTTGGCTCAATTTTTAGGCAGTTAGGATATATATGGCAGATTTCCTCCAGGAAGGCTTTATTGTTGATGCTTAGTAAGTCATCCATATATCTGTAAGTGTGTCCAAACAGTGAAAGTTTGTTATTCCTACTATGGCTTTGAGAAACCATTTGTACTCGAAGAAGGCCAGGTAAATATTACACATTAGTGGAGAGCAGGAGAACCCCATAGGGATGCCTAGGCATTGGTTAAAACAATGTCCTCAAGAGAGGATAGTACAATTATCAAGTAACCATGAAATGTAAAGACAAAGCTTCTCTTCATTGAAGTGTAAGGGATGTACGGAGTAAGTCTTTTTTAACCATCTAGGTTTTTTGGAAAGTGATGTGTAGAAAATTCTTTCTAGCATTGCAAAAAGCCAATTTAATAACCTTTGGTATAACATTTTAAGGCCAAGATCACCTTCTAGGGGAATGTTTTCATAACACCTGAGTGATATCTGCTGAAAAAGTATGGAAGATTTGTTTAAAGAGGTTAAGAGAGACCTCCGTAGAGTTTTTTGTTATCCAGAAGGGGTTGTACTAGATTTTTAGAAAGTCGTGGCAATTTTTCTGTTTAGAGGCAAAAATAAGTTCAAACTCGGGTAATACTAGGTCAAGGCGCGCAGTGATATCCTTGGTGATATCAATAAGATACTATTAGAAGCATCAGATATCCATCTCAATTTATGTTTATGTATTTTATACTTGGAAGAAATTATTGGTAATTTAGTGTCCTGTAGAATATAGCCTACATTCTCTAGGTGTCTCGAGATGTCCTTGGTAATTGTTTGTAAGGAAGTGTTAATTCTAATGAATTCTTTCCCAGAAACCCGAAATTGAGCAGCTTTCCAAGCTAGGTTTTTTCATATAAGAGTGGGACAATTAGAGCTTTTATCCAGCCCAACTATGAACCAATCATTAGCTATTTTGTGAAAATCAAGGGCAAGTTGTGGTGTTAACCAGGAGTTATCAGTGGATAACCATTTTCTAGAAATTTGTGAGATTTTTTGAAAGAAACGTTCCTTCACAACTTTTGTTAAGTCCAGTAGGAATGTCTTCTCCAGTTGGAGAGAACTGACAAGGTCAGTTACACAGCTGAGTAAATCTGATAGAGCGAGATAAGGGTTTTTGGGAAAGTTAGGTATGTGATTGTACCCATTGGCCAAGATTCTTCGTATTTTGACACTTTCAATGATGTTAAGATCACAGGTAAAAACATGCATACCAAATGTATCAAAGTTATTACAAAATGTGGTAAACAGACTACATGTACATTCGGGAACCGATTCACGCCAAAGAAAATCATTACTATAGACAATTTTTAATGGGTTTTTGATACATCCAACGAATGAGTACATTATCAAGCAGTTTGTGATTGCCAAAAAGTAGGTCAAATCACTCACAACAAAGAGCTTTAGGTTGTATCCAATCGAGAAGTACATTATGGAGGAGACAATGCACGTAGATAGAGGAGACAATGCACGTAGATAGAGCCTTGTTTTGGAGTTACTTTGTTGAGAAACCTTTGTCCGCAAGGCCTCGTAGTAACCTGCAAGTTCACCAAGAATTACATTTTAGGAAAAATTTTGATGGGGGAGTTTTGCCTCTTCCCCTAGTGTAGCTATGAGACTTCCCCTGGTTAGAGGAAGAGCCAGGTGTCAAAAAACTTTAGTGAAAGAGTTGGGAGTAGTAAGAGAATAGGGTATTTTAAGAGCAGGGGGATCATCCTCATAAACACATGGCTTTAGTAAGCTAGTGATGATCTTTACACCTTTGTAGGAGTTAGCATAAGTGGTTAGGTAGATTTCAGGTTCATCAAATTTTAGTTCCTTGAAGATATCCAGCATTAGTCCACGAAAGATGTTAAAGGCAATCTGGACAATTACAATCTGTTTAGCTTGGCCGCCCAACGAGGAGCAAATAAGAGAGATTTCAGGTTCATCAAATTTTAGTTCCTTGAAGATATCCAGCATTAGTCCACGAAAGATGTTAAAGGCAATCTGCACAATTACAATCTGTTTAGCTTGGCCGCCCAACCAGGAGCAAATAAGAGAGAGGTGAAAATCCATGGGTTTTTTAGGGAAGAGTAGGTCAAGATGGTTGAGAATAAACCAGATGGATTGATCAAACCACATGATGCTGGATTCGCAAGAGGCTTTGGGGTCAAGAAATTTGCAGGTAGGTAATGAACCAATAACGCCACTGTATGCAATCAGGGCAAACTCCCCTACAAATCCAAAAAACATATAATAACAATGCGAGCAGGTCAACCCCTTTATATTCACATAACCAACCCAAGTGGTGGTCTTTAATCAAGCAATATACCATGCTTTAAGTGATATTACCAAGTCAATCCCAAAGCTACAAACGGAGCTACACCCGCCGTCTATGTGAATGCAGATAATGTATTGCATAACCCCATCCCAACAATAAAGTAATGACCAAGTAAAGCAACAGTCTGCGATCGGGCCCATCTCCCCTTTGAAACCATTCAAAATCAGTGCACAGTGGTCAAAGAACCCCACCCTTTTTGTGTTCCCATATCCAACCAAAAGACAAGGCCTATCAAGGATTCTCATGACTATGATCAATAACCCATGCAAAAGCGACAGTACCAAGCAAATCCCTAAGCATTTTGATGATTAGTAAGCACCAATAGTATGTCCCATTATCCTTGACAGAGTAATGCCTTGCCAAGTTAAGCGGTAGTGACCCTAAAAAAACCAATGAACAGTTAACGTAAAGCAACCAAAAGGCAAGTTTTTTACAGGGTTTAAGCGGCAG
Organism: Adiantum capillus-veneris; assembly: GCF_014529385.1. Lineage (NCBI taxonomy): Eukaryota > Viridiplantae > Streptophyta > Polypodiopsida > Polypodiales > Pteridaceae > Adiantum > Adiantum capillus-veneris. The sequence goes on along the minus strand of NC_140953.1, from coordinate 67,998,109 downwards.
CAGCCGATAAGCCATACCCCGAAACCATTTATACTAAAAAACCTCAAAATCTTTATAATAGTAATTATGCAGAGTCGACAACAGAGTCGACAACAAACCAAAACCCAGCAGTGGGATCAAGGCCTTGCCAAAACACCATCGCCCATATATACTAACCGACCAATAAACCTTAACACTAGAATGGTAACATGACACTTTTATGTCATTGGACACTTTTGTGTCCTGTTAAGTGACCATTTTGCTTGAATTATTTGAAGAGTATGAAAATGAATATCTAGGTGCTATATATCCACAAAGTTTCCTTATGAGCTGAAAAAAACTTAGCTTTTTTTTTTTGAGTATCGATCTCACCATTAACCTTACTCTTGCACAACATTTTTGAACCTAAACTGTGTGAAAAAACGGGTCCTGTTTTTGGTTTTTTTTCAATTTTTGGCAACTATACCACTCTCAACTTCATGTTTGTGAGGTTTAGATGGCTAGAGGTTAGGACTTCGTAGTTCTCAACATGTTTTGATGCTTGTAGGGAGAGCTAAGTGTTAAAATTGAAAGTTATGACCAATTTACAAGAATTGCATAATCCTGTTTTTTGGCCAAAATTAGCACTTTTATGATTTTTTTGGTGACTTTCTTGATATCCAAATTCAATTTTGATTGTGTATGAGTAATGTATAACATAAAGCTAATCTTCCTTGAGTTTTGGGGGACCTGATATGCTATATAGCATAGTATATGATGATGGCTGAAGAATACGATACATTTTAGAGTAGCAAGTATAACTTTCTCAATATTGCTAGTTTCTTAGGCCAATTGTGTGGGTAGTGACCATATCTAATCATAGGCTACAAACTTGGCTAGATATTGAGTAGTTTCTATGGGTTTCTAGAGGTCATAATGCTAAACCCAGTTTTTTCATGTTTGCTGTATTTAGCACTTTATCATTGCCCCCAAGGTTCCAATTGTAAGAGATCCATTATCCTTTTGACATGCTCCATGGCTTCTTTTGAATCCAGAGGCCCAAAGGGAACTAAGAAAACATGTATATAGTATCTGTATTGAGCGTGACTATAGAAACTTTGATGATAGGTCCGCAGAATGGCAAAAATGCAACTTTTTGGTACCTTTTTTTTTTTGCCCAAAAAAACATTAGTGAGGTAAAAGCAACCATATGTTTTGGTCACCAACCCATTGAAGTTAACGGGGCATTTTATCTCATGTCCTACAAAAATCTCCACTCTTATTTATATGCAATCAACCGTAAGAAATTGCTGTTTTGGGCAAAATGCACTGGTCCATCAACTTTGGAGGCTTGTAGTGACCAAGGGATGAGAAAAATTACAAGTTTCTCATTTTTTCCATATGTAGTAATTATTGAACTATAAGCTCATGAAAGGATTTTTCAAAATGAGTGGATCTACTATGGTTTTGGAATTTTTTCCCAAAACCCTGAAAGGACACTTTTCTGTCCTGTTAGGTTGCCATTCTAGTGTTAAACAAGTTCTGTTATACTGAGTGAAATCCACACAAAAGTGTCATACCATCAAACTGATAAAGCAACATCATTACAGTAATAATGCCCTAAAAAAGTGGGTGTGTAATGAAAAACTTATGAGCAGTGTAGACAACCTGAGTTGCTTGTGTTGCGAGCTCCATACTTTGGTGCAGTAGAGAAATAGACACACATTCCTATTTTATGCAAGCAAAAAAACATACAAAGCTAAGTGAGGGGCAGAGTTGTGCTCTCACCTCTTAAATAGAGGAAGGAGGAAGAAGGAGGAAGGCCGCAATTACTGTGTAGAGAGCAGATCGTTATTAGTGGAGAGATCCCCTTTTTAGACTACAAGGCCGCCTACGATGCACTATGAAAAAACCACCATAGCGCCTTCACGGTCAAGTTTACGCAAGGCAGTAAACAATACATATTACTTATGTTTAAAAAGGGCCAAGTCCCATGGTGGATACGATATATAGTGCAGCTTAGGAAGCATGTTTTAGTAGAATCTAGGGTGTCAAATAAGCTAGGGATTCTTTACAGGTAAGTAATACTCTGTGTGTGTGTGTGTGTGTGTGTGTGTGTGTGTGTGTGTGTTGTAAGTCCATATTGCCATGCCAACCACTATATGTTGCATACGCTATAGTGATTGGAAGTCCATATTGTTGTGCCAACCACTGTACATTGCATTTACTATAATGGTTGCATTTACTATAATGGTTGGAGCCATTGAAATGGGTGTAGCAGGAGCTGTTGAGCAGTAGCCTTAGTGTATGTGTGTGCGCGTGCTGAGCCCATAGAGGGTTGTTGCAGCATGAGCCATTGATCACTAATAGCCACTTTGAAGGGCATGCATATGCAAAAGCACAAAAATTTATTGGGCAAGGGCAGAAGAGCCACAGTGGGGGGCCACCTCAATTTTGCCTTTGATCAAGTATTGCCAGCTGAGTATAGGATGGCGGGCAAATCCAATGTTTATGATCCCCCACCTGCACGCCATGTTCACAATCTCCAAGCCAAAATGCATAATCCCCATGCTCTTATCCACAACCCGCTCCCATCTAAAATGTCCAGCTTTGTCTTCATGTTGTGTGCATTGAAGTGGTGCAGTGTTGATCACCGATCACCTCGAAAGCAAGTCCACCACACCGTGAGCTGATGACAGTCAACTTAAAGGATAGAATACCTTGGCTTAAAAAATCAGGGTAGGTTAGTGCTATTTATAATCAAGATGGTGGCAATGGCCATGAATATTAAGCTCCTAAGCAAACGCTCATGATGGTCATCGCAACTGTAGCTTCACAATGAAAGGACCCCAAGCTCAAATGAGGAAGATGACTTGCAAAGTTGTCTTGCACAACCACTGCTGCTTTGAGTGAGGTTGTTTTCTCGTTGGGTTAACACATGAATTCTAGATAATCTTCATAGCAACATCCTCATATTTAAGCTAGAAATTGAACCAATCACCCCTCAATCCATCTCATTAGATAGATCTTTAAAGTCAATAAGGATTGTTCCTACAACATTAAAGTTTTTTCCTGTGTCTTCTTCTTCTTCTTCTTCTTCTTCTCTCTCTCTCTCTCTCTCTCTCTCTCTCTCTCTCCGTTTCTTCTCCTCCAAAGCGTGACACATAGGATTTGCATGATGATAAGCATGATGATTTGAATGATAATAATGAGCATGATTAGATCCCTACAATCCACATCGGGTGCTACTAGCGTAGAGGAGCAACAACAAAGAGTTTGTGATGTCATCCATAAGGTTATTGAGCTGGAGAGGTAGAACAAATGGATCCACATGCCTTCAACATGTCTCATGAGATTCTTGGGTACAGGGAAGGCTAAGCAACCAACTTTATCAAATGGAGACTCCCTCGGTAAGCCCGATGGATCCTCCATATGTTGTTGCGTAGGGGTCTCAGTGCAATCTGAGCCCACAAGCAATAGCTTTACTTTTCCAAGTTTAGCTCATCTTTCTCTAGATGACACCACGGCTACCATGCCTACCCCAGTGATGGACATGACAAAAAATACGCCATGGACCTCATTTATTAGTGAGCACCGCTACATGGTGGCCCAATGCCTACAACAGTACCTACAAGTGCGTGTCAATCATATGCACCTACTGACCTCGTGCTCATGTAGCTCCTACCCCTCCCATTGTTTCAACAATTTATGCTCCACAACCACAACATCCAAGCCCTTATTTCAATGAGACCATACCAGCTAGCATTAGCATGTCACATTCCACATCTGCTATACCTAAGGCCACACATATGAACTTTGGGTCACCACATGGCACAACATCGTATCCAACTTGGAACCCAAGAGCTTCATATACGCCAAACCCAATGCCAACCCCCATTCCACATGTAGTCTTGAGAGCGCCTGTCCCCACTATACCGGCTCACTTGGGTGACTTGGCAACATTTGCTCAAGCTATTGATCGATCCATTGTTGAAAATATGCGTAACACGCCTGATAGAGAGCCTAGAAGTAAGGCAGTACAAATAGCCAAGCTCACACACAAAATTAGTGGAGACGGGGATGTGAGGAATCATATTGAAGTATTTGAACAAATATGCGATTCCTAGGAAAACACAATGACTTGCATAAGAGTGATGCTTTAAGCCTGACCTTGAGTGGGAAGGCAGGGGATTGGTATAGAACCCTAAGGGTGGAAGCAAAAATGATTTACCCTACTCTTAGGAGACTGTTCTTGAAAGAGTACATACGAGAGGGAGTGCTTTGGGGTGTAGCATCTCAACTCCAGAAAGCCCAACGAGAGGAAGGAGAGTCCGTAAGAGACTTTATTAGTCGCTTGAAGCATTTGAATTCTCGTTGTAATCCAAATGAGCGCTTCAATAATAACCAATTGCTCAATAGATTCATTAGGGGACTACAACATGAGGATATTTACAATGGCCTAGTCATTAGAGGTATCACCACTTGGGAAGCAATCACCACCAATGCGATCGAATTGGAGGACAATTTAATGATTCAAGGAGAAAGAGTGTCTGTTGAGCCTAAATCTACTAGCTCGCAAGCAAGGGCATGAGACAATGACCATAAAGCCTATTGCTAAAGAGCAAACATATATGAGATGACTTTAGCAGATCTCACCAAGGCCATTCAAGAAAGTATTAGGGACAATCATGCTCCACAAAACAATCATATGTATCCAAGAAGTGAGCAACAATGGTACTCAATTTGCTATGGTCCACATAGTACCAGTGAATGCCCTACGTTTAGAGTAAAATTCAATGGAAATTGCAATGCATATGGAGGTATAGTCATCAAGCTAAGTATTGCATAGTATTTAAACGCGCAATGGCCAATAGACCAACCTTAGAATGGACAGACACACCTCAGGTGTCTGCATTGATGTCGGCCCCACCTCTTGAACAACCATCACAACACATGGTCCCTACGGCCCAAAATGTTGTTCAAACAACACCATTACCACCTCCTAGGTTAGGACCGCAACCCCCACATCCGAGAATCACTTCTGTGAATCAAGTGGGTTGTGAGTCATCTATTGCTTGTGTGGATGCGAGGATGAGCTAGACCCTAATGTTGCCTATGGGATTGATGCACTTGAAGAAAGTCCACAATACTGCATGGAGGACTATTGGGGACAAGTCAAACCTGTCTATCAAGTAGCTGCTCTTGCTGCAAGAGGCCAAAATATCAATTTCACTTCCAAGAGACCACCTCTTCAATGCTACGAGTGTGGGGGTACACATTGTGTAGCCGAGTGTCCTATTAGACTACAAAATAATGCCACACTAATACAAACCAATCAAGTGAGCACATCTACAGTGCCGATACTCATGTGTAATCGATGTGGCATCGATCATTTGATTTTCCAATGTCCTAATAATCCAAATACCCAAAGATCACGCCATTGAACTTAATTCAGGTTACCAAGGAGCCATCACAAAGTACACCTATGGTACCCGTAAATGTACTCACGATTGATGCTCCAAAACCAAATTATATTCTTGAAGAAAGAGACACGACATCAATTGTCCAACCTTAAAAGGAGAAGAAAACACGAAGGAAGATATCGCAAAAAGCAGCGAAGTCAGACCCCAGTTCAAAGACCAACATAGGGACTGGTGACAACCCTATGTTTGTGAACGATCGTGAAGAGGATTCTGATTCAGGTGGTGAGACCATGAAGACTAAAACGGTCACTAGGAAAGAAACTAACAAGGAAGATCATCATGAGCCACAATGGCCAGGACCTAAGGAACCCAAGAAGAAGATAGGAACTTACCCACACCCTACAGAGGAGATCGAGCGAGTCAAGCAATTAATGGGTTTGGTAGATTTGACCAAGATAGACATTAGAGATCTTCTCTTAATACCATGGGAAAAGCCTTCCTAATTGTCAATGGTTACTTTAGGTTCTTAATCCGATTTAGGCAGCATTGTGTGCAATGTATTAGTGCTGTCTAGTGGGCTTAATCCCTCTCGACCTTTAGCTTAAGTATGATAAAGGGAGTTTACTATTGGGATGAGCCTGGGGCGGGTAACAGATTCATATGACCCCCAAAGTTACAAAATTGAAATGCAATGAGAAACAAACAAACAAAAAAACAAACCTGTCAAAAATGTAAAATCTTAAGTTGGAAGAGAAATCCTAGCTTGATTTGGTACTTTGCTCACATGTATTGCCTATGGTAATAGAGCCCTAGAGGTTCCCAATGTGGGCGCTTTTCCTTGAAAAGCAAAAAGGCCAAGGCATACAAAATAAGCACACACATCAAAAACTGAATCAATGTGGAAAACACTTTGGGGGATCAAACAAAGGGAATAATTCAGGCAATGATTTCATAAGCAATTCCTTTTATTGTAGCTTAACTAGAAGGTCTTCTAGGTATAGCCTTTAGTCAGCCCTTGGACATGAATTACTTTGCTCTCGCGACTAAATAACTTAATTGACCAGAGAGAATTGAGAAGCTTACCCATGGTATTAATAGTTGACCTCTAGCGCATCTTGACCCTTAAATTAGCGACCCTACACTTGTTTATTCTTTGACCTTTACAAGTGCTTATGCGTTTGATTATATTACAGTTTAATGTTTACTTCTGGAAATTATTAAATATTATGTTACCAATCAATTTGTGTGCCTATTCACTGTATATGCTTTTTAACTATATATGTTCTATGAGAATGCAATCACTGTGCCATTTTTGGTTGATATTGCAGTGTTTGATGAAAGCTAAAGACATTCAATCTCAGATGCTCTTCCACCTCGACAAACGAGCTTCACTTCACTAGCTTCCGAGGATGAAATCTACATCAGGAAGGGGGACATGTTAACCACCGCCGATGAGAGGCGCACCACTTATCCCATTTTTACATGATTTTTACTATGATTGACCACTGTGGGGAAGCCCGTATGTGAATGGGTCAGATTCTTATAAAAGTTTCATTTTGACCTAAAAATCCTAATTCTTGGAGGTGCATGCTAAAGAAGTGCTCTTGCTCTACCTCTACCTTCTTCTCCTTTGTGTGCTCACGTGTGTGTGTGTGTGTGTGTGTGTGTGTATGCTTGAGAGAGAGAGAGAGAGAGAGAGAGAGAGAGAGAGAGAGAGAGAGAGATCGAGCATTGCGGCAGCGATGAGGCAGTTGAGCGCGGCGGCGGCGGCTTCTTCTTCTTCTTCGCGACACGAGATCCTTCACGACGGAAAGCATTGAGCGGCGAGTGACATACCATTGCCACTTTGAGCTTGCTAGGATAGTCTACTTGTGTGCTTGCAGCCATTCGTGGCTCACACACAATGTTTGGCAAATTCCCAGCCTCCGACACGTGCGGTAAAAGCGCACACTATGTATTATCCAATGACACTTGATGCATTGCCATTGTTGGGGATTATATTATCTTTGCTTGGGACTTCAGAGTGGATGTTTGCAATCCTTCATGGGTTCTAGTTCCGATTCACATGTCTTGAGTACACTCTAGTAGTACACCATACACTCATGGAGGAAGAAGTGTATCATTGGTTGCACATTTTATCTTTTGGTGGATTACATATGAGATTCATTTCTTCACCTCACTGGGATATATTTTTTTAGGACCATGTGCGTGCTCGCGTCCATTTTGCATTCTTGACAATTGTGGACTCTTGATGGCTGCTCATCATTGAATCTATGACAAGTGTGTGTTGTTTGTTTAATTTCATGGTTAGTTCATAATTTATAATATTGGTGCCTTGTTGGCGTGAAGGTATCTGTTTGGAGCTAGGGTATGATACCATTTATGTATTGGTGGCATGCTTAGTATCAAGGCTAGTGTGCATATGTTGCGCTTGACATCAATGAGCCATTGATAATATATGATGTGCTACCTTGCTTTGCCCTCTTTTACCCCTATATTTGAAACAGGGACTTACTTGCTCTCTTAATTATTCGCTCGGATTTGTATTCACTCGGAAAATGTTGCTCGGGCTATGGTAATACTCGGATCACAACCCTTGACGCTCAAGTTCAAGAACTCATTGGGGAGAATGAGAGACTCAAATAACGATTACGCAAGCTTGAAGATGCGAAGGAAGTAGAGAGTCAAGCTATGCTTGCAAAAAACACGAAGTCAAAGCCTCACTCGCCGAGATTGTAATGGCAGTGCAGAAGGAGTCACATGAAGCAACACATAAGAAGATTGACACCACAATACAGGCGGCCCTACATGAATGCCGACTACAAGAATCTCTTGGACTCAAGGTCAGGATTGGAGGGATCCACTCACTATGGTGTACCAACAAGGACACCCTTGAGGATGCAATCACCAAGCTCAACGACATTCTTCAACCTGTCTACATCAAGCCCGAAACTGCTTCTTGGATCAACGATGCACATAGGCATGTGCCAGCCGAGCATTGCATACTCACTTTAAAGGACAACGATGAGAGAGAGAGAGAGAGAGAGAGAGAGAGAGAGAGAGAGAGAGAGAGAGAGAGAGAGAGAGAGAGAGAGAGAGAGAGAATGCCACAAGTTCAAGGGGTGAATGTGGCCATGATGTGCAAGACAATGGTCAATTTCTTCACCAACATCAAGCTTCGATCACACTACCTGCAACATTATTTCGCCTTGCCTCTGCCAATAACAGTCATTGACCCCTTCCTTACCTCATCGAAATCATCACTCGAATATGGTACCCATTGTGCCCTTGATGTCCATGCTCTGCCCCAATGCACCCACACCCTATGGGCTGCTCCTGAAACAAGATGGATTTGTTTGCATGTGTGTGTGTGTGTGTGTGTGTGTGTGTGTGTGTGTGTGTGAGAGAGAGAGAGAGAGAGAGAGAGAGAGAGAGAGAGAGAGAGAGAGAGAGAGAGAGTATGTAGAGGAGAGGATGCATGTGGCTGCCATCGCCTACACTCACCATGAGCATGAAGAAGGAGAACGAGAGAGAGGGAGAGATGTTGTACTTGCCATCGACATCTTGGGCGAGGGAATGTGCAACATGCATGCTACTCGTAAGGAATGGGGGACTCCCTTGGGACCATAGCCAAGCAGTGACTTTGAGAGACGTCCAAACATTCAAGAGGCTGGCCTGTGTGCGAATTCAATGTTGGGGAGCCCACTTCAAAGCTGCAGCCCCCACATCAAGGACCCCATATATATATATATATATATTATATATATATATATATATATATATATATATATATATATATATATATATATATATATATATATATATATATATATATAGAGAGAGAGAGAGAGAGAGAGAGAGAGAGAGAGAGAGAGATAGATTTAATTATCGTCCACGGAGGTCAGATATGACCGATGGGACCAAAACAAAACATTACATCTGTTCTTTCGGTGGAAGCGTTAGATACATATCAGTTAGGGACTGAGGGTCCATCAGGGGTAAAGGAAAAGGAAAGGATACAGACAAAAAACAAAACCTAGAGGGGGTCAGGTAGAGGGGGAGCTGGCTTGGGAGTTCGAAACTCTTGAATGATGGCTTTACTGCCACGGTAGACTGCCCATTTACCTTGTTTACGAGCTTCATGTATCTTTTTGAGCTGGCTTGCTTTGTGCTAGAGTTGGTTTGTAGTCAATTCCTCAGCAATCCAAAGCTTTGTCCCCTTGAGGTGATAAGATTGGCGCAACAGCCGCGTCCGTTCTTCTTTGTTCTTGAAAGTGAGGATGCATTGGCCAAGAGGCACACGCCTATGTGTGTCATTGATCCACGAGACAGTGTCGGGCTCAATATTGATTGGTTGAAGAATTTCATTGAGCTTGACGATGGATTCTTCGAGGGAATCCTCCTCGGTGCACCATGGTGAGGAGAGTCCTCCAATCCTAATTTTGAGGGCAAAGGATTCCTGTATCCGACATTCTTGTAAGGCTGCTTGTATGTTGTTCTCAATCTTCTTATGCGATGCCTTGTTGGCTTCTTTCTGAGTTGTCTTGACAGTCTCGATGAGAGTAGCTTCAACTTCGAGTTTCTTTGCGAGAAAAATTTCCTTCTCCATTGCTTTTGTATCTTTGAGCTTACACAAGCGTTTTTTCAGTTCAGCATTCTCCATAGCAAGTTCTTGGATATGAGCCTCTAGGGCCGTGATCCGTGCATCTTGACGAGCGGCGATATCTTTCCTGGGCGCAGCTGCCACAACAAGAAAACTCTTGCATGTGTCAGAAGTCGGTGTGTTGACAGAAGTCATGACTGAAGAATCTTTGTTCTGCTGTGCGAAAATCTTTGTCTGTGGTGGCTGAGCTCTACGGTGAAAACTTGCTATGAGAACTTGCTCTTGTGACTGTTTGAAATTGACCTTAGTGTTAATTTGTGAATGATCTCTGTTCACTGAGGCCCGCTCAGGCCTGCTCACTGGAGTCGAGAGGGGGGACTGCTCCTTGAAGTCGGGAGGTCGAGGAGGATGACTGCGCACTATGGGGAGTGCTGTTGCTGCTGTCTGAGACCAAAGGGGCAAAGTCCATGCAAAAGCAGCGTTTCCCTTGCTATCGAGCTGAGGCAAGGGGGGTAGGGCCGCGAGCTGTCAAGCTGAGGCAAGGGGGGGCAAGGCTTAGGTATTAACGCCCTCCCAAGGGCTGCCCTCGCCCCGGGGGGGACATGGTTACACAGGGCAGAAGAGGTGGGCTGAAGCTAGGGCAGAGAGAGAGAGAGAGAGAGAGAGAGAGAGAGAGAGAGAGAGAGAGAGATTTTTTAGTACCTAGCTTTTCATAAATTGAAACGGTCACTGTCCTCCACTAAAGAGGGCAAGACAGTGTACATTGCACAACACAAACCAGAGAGACTCGAAGAGGAGGGAGTGAGTCACCATGGGGAGGTGCCGAAAGGTTCCGGACGCAACATTTGTTGACACGTGGCACCCCCACTCCCATTGCCATTATATGATGTATGATATGATGATATGAATATGATAAATATAGATTTGAATATATGATAAATCTATGATGATATGAATATGAATATGATGAATACAGATCTGAGGGGTATTTTGGCAATCTCCAAAAATTTTCCCCTGAGTTTTTTTTGAAGGCTGGTAGAGGGAGTGTTCCCACACCAATCTGTAGCATAAAGCAGGGCTGAAAACTCATATCTTGATGTAGCAGATGATGGGCAACAATAGGGGTATTTTGGTAATCTTTAAAATTTTTAGGGGTATTTCCCCCTAAGTTTTTTTCGAAGGCACCAGAGGGAGTGTTCCCACGTCCACGAATTCAAAGATGGCGCTTCCTTCCTCTCATGTTCCCCCCTCCTGTCCTCCCCCTTGGCAGACGCCACTTCAGCTCCGCCATCACCTTGCCCGTTTGCTCGACGATGCGGAACTCCTCACAGCTGTGTGAGTTCTCTCTCTCTCTCTCTCTCTCTCTCTCTCTCTCTCTCTCTCTCTCTCTCAACACACACACACACACACACACACACACACACACACACACACACACACACACTTACTTACTGACGGAAGTGCTGCACTGACAGTGTGGATGAACTGGAAGCCTTGAATTCTGTCAAGGAAGTGGCCTCATCTAAGGAAAAAGAAGAGGCCTCCCTAAATGTAGTTTCAAGCTCTTCCCACATACTTGCTCTGTGCGAGGCATTCAAAGGAAGGAGCTTGGATGAGCTTGGTAGAAATGAAGCTTCGGCTTTGGAATGCGCAACTTCATTGCAACAATCTATCATGGATCAAGTTGCCCCTCTCCTTTCTGTATTGGAAGAGAAAGGTGCATGGGAGGAGGTTTCGGCTTTTGCAAGATTGTCTGCCAAGCGATCTAAGATGCTTCGTAATCGTAAGCGCAGGAAAAAGAGACGCCAGCTTGCTGCAGAAACTTGTCGGAAGGTGACTGTTTCATTGATAGAGTGTATAATCATCCTATATAGATATTGTTTTGTTTGAGGATAGAGTCTGTAAGGGAGAAATGTCATTAGGATGTAGAAAGCTACTTTATTAGCCATCATGCTGGAATTTCTTATCAAAATTAGCTGCAAGTGTTTGTATAGACGGACATGATGAGGAACATATTAGTGAAAGAATAATGCTAACCTATACCATGCTTTGTCTACCTACCCGAGTGCTTTCCTGGACTAGTACTACTTTAAGTAGTTTACACTGTAGACACTCACACACACACACACACACATATTTTTTTTGTGATTTAATTTACAAGTGGGAAACCTCAAAGCAAGAAAAGCGACAGGAAAAAAGTACAGTGATAGGAGCTTTATGATGCTCCAAAAGCTAGAAACAATCAAAGAAAATCTTGTAAGCTTCAAGAGAGATGTCTCCCACATCATAAGCATAATGTAGGGCTTGTCCAAGGGAAAACTTGAAGTAAGGGAAAGGGTCAAGTTCCAATGCATGAAACATGCGGGAGTTGCACTGATGCCAAATGGTCCACATAACCCAAAATCTGACCCAGGCGAAGAAGATTTCAAACGGAGATTGTGGCGGTTGAAGAACTCCAAAAATCCAAAATCGTCTGTGAAAGATTCCAGATGGGAAACGAAGGCGCAAAGCAGAGGACACTTGCCTGATGAAAGTCCGGGAGCAGTGGCAATCCCAAAGCAAATGCGTAACCGACTCGTTAGCCTCGTGACACCGGACACAACGAGTAGAAGCAATACGTTGTGCATACAACAAAGTACCAACCGGTAGAGCCTACCATGCATCTCCACAAGAAAATGCGTTCCTTGAGTGGCAAATGACTCCTCCAAATTCGAGAGAGTGTTTTTTGCCACCACAGTTGAGATCTGGAGAGCGACCACAAATGATTTCCACGAGCCACAATCCATGCATCAGACTGCAACAAGGCATAAACAGACCTTGTGGATATACAGTCCATCCTAATATGGCCGAGATGCCAATCAGAAAGCCGAGTCCCCAAACAGAATAGGCACCGAAGAAACATCTAGAAGTAGCTGCTGAATTTGCTGCCATAAGTGTCAATAATGAGCTCCCAAGTCATAACGAATAGCAGCAAGCGGAAAAGAAAGAACCTGTCCCTCATTATCCACCACTTGTTCAACCTGGCAGATCCCTTTTTGCGAAAGAAAGTAAGCTTGTCGAGGAGAACGCTGAACCAGAGTAAGAGAGAATGCTTTGCTCCAAAGAATGCTCTCCAACCGAAGGGAATTTCTTGGAAGAGATTGACGATCGTGCCAGGACAAGTGCAAGGTGACAGCCTTCCAATCCGCAACAAGAGACGAAGTGAAGGGACATCCTGGAATATGTCCATCCAACTACCCAAAAACAACATCCCAATTCGAAGGACGCCAATGACCAAAGGAATGCGTGATAGTGCCTTCACACAAATGCGAAATCATGAGTGTCCATGGCTGTTGCTGATCCACCAGCGTAGGCAGAAGCATGGCTTTGCGAGCCAAAACGGGCTGACGCAAATCCTGATTATTAATCCCTCCCAGTCGCTTAGGCATGCATAGCTTATCCATAGATAGAAACCGCAGTCCTTTCTTGTGGGAGGAAGTACCCAGAAATGTTCGAGCATACACGACATAAAAGAACCAAGGCACCGCTGAGGCCAATATAAAAGTGGCAAATAGAACTGCACATAAGCCATCATTATGCATTGAACAGTCCTAAGTCGCACATGCAATGGCCAAGTGGACAATTTCCAATAGCTAAGCTTTAAGTGGATTCTTTGTAACACCCATTCAAGTTTCTGTGTTGCGGCACATTCCAACCGATCGGATATCCCAAATGGCGTACTATAGTATGAGGGGAAACAATCTCCCCGGGCCATAGAAGCCTATGCCAATCAAATTTCTTCAGAGGCATCAGCTTGGATTCACGAAAATTAACATGCATTCCAGTTGCCAAGCCAAATAAATGCAAAGCATGCATGATCTGTTGCACATCCTCCTTAACGTTTTTGGGCATGAAAAGAGAGTCATAAGCATATGCTTGGCCAATAAATTGCTTTCGAGAAGGCAGAGCAAGACCATGTAGATGACCTAAGGAAGTGAGGGCCTCAAGATGTAGCAACAAGGGGTGCGAAGCAATCGAATAAAGCAAAGCACTAAGAGGACACCCTTGTCTGACCGAGCGCCCAAGATTCCAAGCGTCCGTGATAGAACCACCCAACAAACCTGCAGAAGTGCTCTGAGCATACACGAGAAAAATCACCTTCGAAATTTTCGGCCCAAATCCCAACCTAAAACAGTATTAAAAGCTTTTTCAATATCAACTTGCATAAGCAACACATCCTGCTAAGTGTATTTTGCATATTCCATGTCTATGATGACATTCGCCAAATTGTTAGTGATGTGCCGGCGAGGTATGAAACCATATTGGGATTGATGAAGTCCTTCATGCAGGTAATCCGTAACACGGTTGACTATCATTTTGGCCATCAATTTGTATACTACTGGCATAAGGGTGATAGGCCGCCAATGGGAAAATTGTTCACAAAAGACATGCTTTGGCAATAGCTTGAGCAACCCCTCCTTCCAAGAAAGGGGTACATCCTGCTTTTCCCAAGCCATATTCATCATTGCCAATAAAGGATCCTTAAGGTACTCCCAAAAGGACATGAAGAACTCAACAGTAAGTCCGTCCCAACCAGGAGATTTCCATCTCCCTAAGTCTCTCAGACGTGCATGCAACTCTGCCTCAGTGAACGCAACCTCCAAATCTTGTGCTTGTTGTACAAAGATAATAGGAGCAACATGTGACAGGAAAAGATTACGTGCCTGTTTAGGTTCATGAGTAAGAGGGATCGGAGCTTCAAAGATCTTTCCATAGTGCGCAACCAAAAGTCTCTGCCAACTGTCGGGATGAAGATGTCCACTCTCCAGAGGAAAGCTTAACTCTTTTAATGTCCTGAGAGCGACGAGAATGATGCAAGTGCTTGAAAAACTGTTTGGAAGCACATCCTTTATCAACAAAAGCATGTTGCCTTGCACGTGTGCCATTTAGCCAATTTCCGCTCATCATTATGCCGTATAGCAGTACGGGCTGAAACCAAGTCATTAAGTTAAGTTTTTGAAAGCGTGGAGGAATTAGCCATATCCATCAATCTTTGACAAGTGTCTCTGGCCTGCTGTACATCATCACGCATTTGAGACATGTAATACTTGTCATAATCGCTAACAACACTCTGGATCGGCATCACAAAGTGGAACCACGCAACATCCATATCTATGTACATATGGGAGAGCAAAGGCGGGATGATGTCCACAATCATAGCACGGAAAACGTCATGCTTCAAATATGCATTATTGACATGTAAAAGTCGTCTTTTAGGCAAAGAAGCAATCTCCGTATACAGAGCAAAGTGTAAAGTCAAACATACGGGAGCATGATCCGAAAGGCATAAAGTGTAGTTAACCCTCATATCACATACAAAAGTATCACATTGCTGTGTGTGAAAAAGATACCAGTGGCCGAGGCGAGCTCGATAAGAGGATCAAACATTATGCTGGAAGGTAAATCCCAAATCCCCATCATGCAAAAGTGGCCATAGATCCAATGTATCACATGAATGCACCATATGATCCCAAGCCTGACATTCCATACGCAGCATGTGTGATTGGCCGGTAGTATTATCGGCAACGGCTGGTGCATTATTAAAATCTCCACAGAGAAATGCATCTGAACACCAACTGTACATGGAAATATCTCTCCATAATATGGCACGATCATTGAAGTCGTAAAAGCATAAACACCTCCTAATTCAAAGACTTCCCCATTAACAATACATTGAATCACCATCCATCTTCCGCTTGGGTCATTATAAGCAATGGTTGGCTGTAATTCGTGTCGAACAAGCATAAGCACACGCGAGTAATTTGTATTGCCTGCATAAGCAATCCAATATCCCGCAAAATAAGAAGTCTGACCAGCAAAGTGATGCTGATTATGCGCTTGAAGCACTACCACATCTACTTTACATGTATGTACATAGTGCTAGGTTAGCCTTCACTTGTCATGATTGCATAATCGATGCACGTTATATGAAATGCATCTCAACGAACCGTGCATCCTATGAGATATATATAGAGGACAACAAAGCAAGAGAATCAAGTGGAAGTGCCCATGAGCACATCCACATCCACTGCAGAAACAACCAAAGGCGGATCACAACCAGGGGTAGCAGAGAAGGTCTGAGACCACCTTATCCCATGCCTCTGCCAAAGACTTATTATCATTATAAAAGAGCTTCGTGTGAGATGCAGTCTTTGACAGGGGCACATAATTTCGAGAGGAGGCTGGAGCTCGAACCTTGATCGTCTTTTTGGGAACACTCCAAGCATCCTTCACCGTGTTCTTATCTTTGCCTTTTCCTATTCCTTTCTCTTTTTCCTTTTCTTTCCCCCTTCTATTGAAACCGTAGAAGGGGGTGCAACAGGCATCAACACTTGTTTCCCTTTCCCCTTATCCACAAAGGAGGGCGTTGCCGAACTCGAAGCACCACTGTGTCTGAATTTCGGAGGGGACTTTGAAGGTGGAGAAGACTGTGCAGGGGGTAATGCCGAAGGAGGAAGCTGCAAGTGGGGTTCCGGTCTTTCTGATTGCATGTGACCAAACTTGCCACATTGAAAACAGGGATAGGCAAACTTGCCCCATTTCAACTTAAAAGGGCATTTCCCTACCAACGGGTCACTTGAATTTATCATTATACCAGATGGTGTGGGGACATCTGTATCCCACAAGACACAAACTCTGTTAGTATTTGCATCCAATTTGGGAGGGCACACCACTTTTCCCAATTGGGCAGCCAGATGCGGAAGAAAGTGACGCCATGTACGAGGGAAGTCCACCACCTCCACCCCATACTGGGCATTTATGCCTAACGAGACTCTGATAGTCCTTAGTGTGAGCCCATGGTAATACATGCGTCATTTGCGTGTTGAAGAACAAGGACGACATTCCAAGCAGGCCCTCCCTGGCCTCACTATCTGCCAACAAAACCTCGTAAAATCCTCGAGCTCCAAAATAAACCCCACAAACCGCCTGGCGTTTTAGCATGAAATCCACCCATTGTCCTACATCCTGTGCCGTAGGCCTTTTACTAGGAAAGAGCAGTATAACAACATCTAACGCATACTGGGCAAGAGGATCCATCAACTGCTGAATAGGAATCACAACTTTCTTCTCAGGTTCCGGACCCTCCCAGGCCCTACATGCGTCTTCAAAATCTTCATGCAAGCATTCCTTAATGAGGGCCATTGGATCATTTGAAGAGGAGTCCATCGCTTGCGTCTTTTATAGATGCAGGAGAAATCTGTCATGGAACTTAAGCACAATTGCCAAAGCAATCTGACCTTGTAATGAGATTCTGTTCTTTTGGCCAACTAAGGAGGTGAGAAGACCAAAACCCTAACCTGAGGGACGAGGCTGTATACACACGGAACCTGTTTTTTTAATTATAAAGAAAGCTAAATACACAGAGACGCACACATAGCAAGGCAAAGCACACAAACGCTGTACATAAAAAAGGGAAGAACTGTCTGCTGAGCAGGGCTCTCTCTCCCCCTCTCTCTCTCTCTCTCTCTCTCTCTCTCTCTCACACACACACACACACGCGCGCGCGCACACACACAAAGCTAAGCAGCAATTGAAAACAGGTAGAGGGGGTTGGCTGTCAACTGCGTGCAGAACTGAGCAGCACGCGGGGACTATAGGCCCTAGGGAGCATGGTAGGGCAGCGCGTAGGGCTGCAGGACGTAGAACAGGGCAGCACGCGGTGACCTGCAGGGCATAGAGCAAGTTGTTTGCGTGCAGAGGCTGCAGTACACAGGAATCCCCAACGCGCACAGGGCTCTTCTCACACTTACCAACCCTCCTCACACACACACACACACACACACACTCTCTCTCTCTCTCTCTCTCTCTCTCTCTCTCTCTCTCTCTCTCACACACACACACACACACACACACACACACACACACTTTTTGTTGTTGTAAATCTTGATTGAATTTACAAGTGGGAAACCCCAAATCGAGGAAAACCCACCATAAACAAGAAATACAAATTATGGAGAATCATGAGGCTGCGAAGACTAGAAACAATCAAAGTAAATCCTAAAAGCTTCTAGAGAGGTATCTCTTGCAGCATCCAGAGCAAGTACTTACTTTGATTACTTGCACAATGCTGATACAATGGCTAAATGATGAATGCTGATGTTGAATACTTCATGGTGATGGAAACTTGACGTAGATGCTTGGTTTTGCAAGGCTATGGGCTGAAATGCAAAAACGCTAGGGCTGGTCCTGATCTGCAAGTGAAGTTGCTGCTGGAAACGCCCCTGGATCTGAGGGTAGATGCTGACGATGGATTGAATTTTGGAAACACCGGTGATAGGCTGAAAACGTTGGACAGAGGATGAAAACGCTGATCTGTTACCGATGATGGAAATGCTGGACTGAGGAGGAAAACACCGGCGATGCGGGCTGAAAACGCTGGGTACTAATGCTGCAGGTACTTGGAACGGTTCTGCAGGTTCTCACTTATGCTTGAGTGTCACGTGACACATCCAACCCTATGTGTCCGTGGACAAGCTATAGCATGACCAGGGTTCAGTTCAGTCAAGTCAGTCTAGAATAGGAAGTGATCTGGCACTTTTGTGAGTCTGTTCGCAGACCGTGCATGTCCAGACACTTAGATTAGATGCATATCCTCTGGTTGCACACAGCATGATCATCAGATTACCATTTTTATAGTGCATAGACGTATTTTCCCTATTTTTAATATTTTTCACTTATTATTTTTAAGTGACTTTTGTTGGAAAGTAGGTAGGGCAATTTTTCTAAGATAATGTATAAGCAAACCAAAGCTAGCACTTTCTGGCAGAAGAGGCAGCAGGAGCACCTTGCTCAACAGGCAACTTCTCAGCTAGACCAGCCCCCGCGACAACTTTGGCGTTTTCTCTCACCAGAAGGCCTAGCGTTTTTGCACCAGATCAGCCAGCATTTTTGCACTTGCAGATTCCGGCGGCAGTAGAACATCAGATCTTTTGCATTTGCAGGACAACCGGCAGTAGCAGAGCAGATTTTCAGCCCTAGCGTTTTTTCATCTGCATCATACCCCAGCGTTTTGCAGATTCTCCGCGACGGAACCTCAAGAAACCCCAACGTTTTCAGTTTTAAGCCCTTAGACATTGCAGAACAAGTCCCAAACCTCGCAGATCTCACCTTCCCGCAGCAAATCCTCGCCGCACGGTCAGATCCAGTGAAGTTTACAGTTTCAGCCCGGAAAACGCAGATTTCAGCATCTGCGTTTTCAGCACGTCGTCGTTGCATCGTCGTCATCGCTGTCGTCACCGACATAGAGTCAGAATTCAGCAGATAAAGATTTGCAGATTTCAGCCCTTAGAGTTTTCAGATTTCAGCCCGTCTTGTCGTCGTCCTCATCGTCGTCGACATCGTCGGCAAGTCCAAGCATTGTAGAGATTTGTGCAATCATAAGTAGACCGCTCTCGCCATAGAGAGTGGGGCCTTCGGAGAAGGGTTTTACAACGTCTCTGGTGTCGTATTCTCTTCTCTATCTCTCAGTCTCATGCACTTCCATTCACAGTGTCCATTCACTTTGTTTGTGTCCATTGCACTCTCTCACTAAAGGAACGGAAGGCTCTCCCTTCCGTAAGTAAAAGGAACCTTGAGCACAGTTTGGAGCACTCATCTTGAGCAAAGATGAAACATTCATTCCGCCGCACCTTACATTGAGAGGTGACCCTTGAGGTCACGTATATAGGACTTTCAAGCTGGGTCGAGCAGTGATTTATTGAGCCCTGCGACCTTTCTGAAAGAAGTGCCTATTATTATTAAGTGACTTAAGGGATTGTTCGTATGCCTGACTGAAGTGATTGTTCATATGCTTATATGTTGAACTGACTATACTGTGCAAGAGAGGGTATGCAACTATGACCTACCTGAACATGCACGTCCTGCTACAAAGTGCCAGGCTAGGTCCTAAGCTAAACTAAGACTGATGCTAGACTATAGCAGTAGCTTGTCTATGTGGCTGAACTGCAGTGCGCACGTGACAAACTTCTACCTGTGGATAGTTTCTGTACTTCTGATGCTGAATGCTTTTGATGCTTGTGGATGCATAAGACGATAAAAACTCCTCCAAACTTGTGGATATTGCGGATGTAAGTACTATTGCGATGTACACATTGACCATACAAGTTACTAGGTAGCCTTGCTACTGTCGCAGAATACCAACCTTGATGCTGACTCTGCCTTGCGAGCAAGTACTACCACTCAAATAGTCCTGTCGTGAAAACATTGTAGGTGAAGATGAGAGGTAATGGTGCTCAGAGGTATTTCCAAGGGTTGCTTGTCGACGGAAGTGGATGCACGCTACATGCGAATGTGAATGTAGAAGAGGGTTAGGGGTCCTTTTTCCAACTCCTTCCATATCCGCATAGGAGGCAAGTAGATCTTGAGATCTACTTGGTACTTAAGATCTGGATTTTCGTGTATCCAATGTTAATCTTCGTTCAAAGACATAGCGATGGACTAAGGGTGGGAGTGGCTAATAAGTTTGGGGCAGTGATGCGAAGCTTCTTTGAGAAAAAAAAATGAGAGAGGTTCTTTGGGTTCTTGGTTCTTCCCTTGAGTTCGCAAAGCCGAAGCACGCACGGAGCTCTGATACCAATGTCAAGTGTAGCGGAAGTGATTTGTGTGTCAAAGTCGACGATGCGTAAGTGTAGAGACCAAGGAGAGAGAGAGAGAGAGAGAGAGAGAGAGAGAGAGAGAGAGAGAGAGAGAGAGTCTCTTGAACCAATCAACCTTGGCAATGAATAATTGGATGTGTATACAATGGAGGCAAGGGGTTGCTTATATAGCAAGCCCAATAAATTGCCCTATCCAAGACTTTGACAAATAAGTATTACACTAAAACCCAAACTAAATAATGGGATCACATTGGGCAGTTTACTTGAGATGCCTAAACTTTAACACCCTCTCTACAGCTCATAGTGGACATCAATAGCGAAACCAAGTCGATGAAGAAGCTACCATGGACACCCCAGAAAGTGGCCACCAACTGGATACACCTCAGTGTTGCTCTCCTCAACTTTGTACCTGAAAGTAATGCCATCTTGAGCATCGGTTGCCTTTGTAGAAACTTTAAACTGTAAACCATACTACGTCCAATAATCCCCAATCATGAACTGTGAACACATCACGTCCAAAATATAAAACTCCAAGATAATGAACTGTTGGAACACATCCTGTCCATAATCTGACCAACAACAATGAATTGGCTAGCCCATGCATAGTGTATTAGACGTATGATTGGTTCCTTGCCAGATGCATGTGCATTGAACTCCAACCTACGCGTCCAAACACCAATAACTTGAACTCCAACACAAGGGTCCAAATTAACTATAGGGAGCATTCATTGCTTGCCCCTCTCTGCCACTCACAAGCCTCTCACTGGCTGAAGCTAGTGGTGACACCTGTCATTTGACTAGAAATCTGATGTCGAGGCCACTGTGACCGCTTCCACGTGTGCCATGCCGATCTCCTCTGTCAAATCTTTATTACCGTAATCTCTATGTCACAAACTAGGTGACATGGCATGGCCCTGGGCATGTGGCAACAGACCCGAGCACACACACACACACACACACATACACACCCGTGAAATGCGCAGTGACATGGCAGAAATTCCGGATTTTTTCCACAAGCTAATGACGTGGCAGGACTGTACGGCAGTCTCTGCAAATCGTGGCGCAAATTATGGCAGTTGTACGGAATCTCAGCTTTTGTGTTGTGAAAAAGCAGTGAAAATCCTACGCAATAATTAGGAGAGCTTTTGGGCCTTGCTTTATTTTTAAGCCTATTTCAAAAGAGCTTTTGATTTTGGCAGCTTTTGGGGCTCTGCTTTTAGCATCCCTTGTAAACTTATAAATAAGTGGGCAGGGCTCTCACTTCTAAGAGCATGAGGACGCAGAGTCTGAGAGTGAGAACCCTCCCACTCTCTTGTACTTTGAACACAGATTAATACAAAAAGAAATACCGAAAGGGGCGCCAGTCTTTGGGGCCAATATCTCTAGGCACGGAACTCCGCCGGGCCATGTCGAATCAATTGTGAGCTGTGAACTGTTTTGAAGTGAATCTTTGCTGTGTCGCGGTAGAATCTTGACTTGGAGTGTCCAAGTTTGTTACACTCTGTCTAGCTTACCTTTGTCCTTGTCTATCTGTGAGTTCGTGCTTTTGCCTTTGGCTTTAGACTCTCGAGCCAAACAAAGCATCAAGTCACATTCATGACAATTGTGATCGTACCTCGTGGGTACCAAGGCAGCTAACTGAGTACTGGTACTGCCATCCGTGTCAAACTGACCTTTGTCGTCGTTCTCTATCAAACTCTGCCATTTGCTTTTGACTTCACAAACTTGAGCCAAACAATTATCCGGGTTCCTTGAGAACTGTGCTGGTGTACATACCGCTAAATGGATGGTTGACGATCCGTTATCCATAGCTTTTGGTTGCTTTTGGTCGTTGTTGTGGGGCGTGCTGGAGCAAGGGAAGGCCATGATGAAGTTGCAAAGAACGGGTAATCTGGTATCTTTTTGCCCAAATTCCTACTTTTGCCCATCTTGCCCCGCGTTCCGTCGTTCCGCCTCATGTTCTGCCCCGTTCCCCCCATTCTGGAACACCGTTCCTGTTACACCCCGTACCGGAACGATGTTCCGTTCCCAACTCCGTTTCGAGAACGGGACTTGTTCGGAACGCCGTTTCAAAACGTTTGGGTTGTGTTCCCCCTGTTCCCTGTTACACCGTAGAGCTTACCCCCCGGGAGTGGTGCAGTGAGAGAGGTGTGTTGGGAGCTCGTCTGTGGCCTGACACTCTAGTTCATTTGGCGGGCCCGTTGCTTCCGCATCTTCGAGGCACGCCCTGTCCCACCGGCGGAGACTGTTCGTGATTTTTGGCTGGAGGTGATCCATACTCTCACGGATCAGTTCAAGAGACTTCAAAGCAGCTTCAACCGCATGCTGGAGCGTAGAGAGGCGTTCCTACGACTCTGGCGCCCTAGGCCGTTCTTCACCATGGTCCAGGGTGAGCCCAAATGGCACTACCGCCCACCTGTGTGGCTTTTCCCTCCTCCCATCTCTCGATTTAGCCCTCATTGTACATATGTTGTATTTCATTGGGAGAGTCTCCCCTTATGGTTGGTGTAGCCCTCTCTAGTAGAGGTGGTTGTAGCCCTATGGGCAATTTTATTAACTAATGGAAGGATATCTTTCTTGGAAAAAAAGAAAAATATGAGGACACCCGGACAAGGTGGGTGGCTGACAGTGCAGTCTAAATGCATATGCAAAGGGTGGCCAGCCCAGAGGCACACTAGCCGTACATGCATGCCCTAGACCTATGAAGCAGCAGAGTGGTGTAAGTCTAACACCCCCTCTCAGCACTTGATGCTGAACAAACCGCGTGAAGCCAAAGATGTGAGGCAAATGATGAAGATGTCTGCTGTTTTAGGTGCAAAACCCTAAACCTGCAGAAAAACACAGCAGGTTGTAATTCTCTGTTTTGGACCATTTCGAGCGGAGCGAGCACACCTACGCGTGTCACGTGCTCCCGCACGCAATGGGACAGTTCCTCTGTAAATCGGACGAGTTTTCACGTGAGAAAGCTCCCCGTTTTCGCATTCCTTCGTGATGGAACTGTACGTACCTGAAAAGGCTTAGCAATTAGCTAATACAGTTCCCGTACAGAAGGCTCTTGCCTTTGCAAACACACATAAAACCCCCAGAATCGTACATGGTCATCTGAGAAGCCGAACTAGAGGGGCATTACCATATGTGCGAAGGGGAGAGAGAGATGCGTGAGCAAATCGTCGCGCTACATAGAGCAAGGGAGAAGGCAAGCTTTCCATTAAAGTTGTGAGCACCTGCACCTACTACTCACACACACTGTAGCACTTAATGAACAAAATCAGCCTCCTCTCTCAATTTGGGCGCCCCCTCTTCATGCAGATTTGGCTGAATGATCTGGAGCCGCCATGTGTCCCTTATGCCTCTTTTGAGTTAATTTCGTAGTACCCACCAACTTATAAGTGTCGCGAGGGGCCTAAATGACTTTGAACTGAGCCTAGACACCCTTTCACTGCTCGGATTCCTGTGCCGATTGGCCCGACCAACTCGTGGTGACCCGCCCTTCTCGATTGCAGGTGAAACTCTCGGCTGTCGGCCGTTTCACACTGGCCATTCAATGTCCGAGCATTTGCAACTTCAAAAAGAGGGTCCCAAAAATTAAACAAAAATCATCGGAAAGAAACCAATAAGTCAAGTTAGCAATTGCCATGTCCTCGTGACAGTATGGGCGGGATGGTAAAAGAGCTAAGTAGGTGGGTGGCCTCTTTGGATCCCGTGATGTAATCCATTGTACTCCCCCCCCCCCCCCCCCCGCGGCTATAACTCCATGTGGTATACATGTTAGCCCTCCTGAAGTGGGCCATTCGGCCAATCTATTTTAAATAATGAGGCGGTGCTGAGAGCCTAATCTGAGAAAATGGTGGCGGTACTCTGTGATGCGGGTCGTGTCTGCCGAATCTCTCATGGTAGTCTCCTCATGTGTGGCGTGCAGTGCCACCGGGTTCTCTATGTTGTATGTTGTAACTGGTCACAACATGACCTGGCATTGGGAGACAAGGAAAACTTGCCCCAATGTAGAGTACTCCATAATCTCATCTGATAGGCATGCATATGGGAATGGTCTATCCTCCGGGCTCCCCATGCTCTCCATCTATGTAGTGGCAAATCTGGAGCTTGAGGGGGGGAAGTAGCAAAGGGCAATGTAATTGATCCTGTCCCGTGATAGTTGAAAGCGAATCCAAAGGTAGTGGGCTTCGGGTCCCGTGCAACAATCTGTATCCTGCTCTGGAGTCCCTGATTGAAGAGTATAGCCACCCCACTTGACCCTCGTGGAGTGTGCTGGCGAGTACTCCCTCGATGTGAGGACTCCCACTGAAAGCCGTGGATCCTCGGTAGACTCCGCTATGGGCTCTCATGTGTCTCCGTCAAGAGAATGAGGTCCCGTCCTCTCATCATCTCCTCAAGTGTCTCTAGGTGTGTCCATAGATCCCTGTTGCAGTTCCAAACCGCAATATGGATCTCCTTATGTGTCTCATAGGCCACGAGTCCCGTCTTACCATCGACAATGACCCTACCATCTCGGTATACCGCCTTCTTCCCTTCTTTACAAGCTTTTTTGACTCTAGGCATACATGCACAGCGGTGGCTTGTTGCATCTTTGTGAGGTCGTTGTCACGGTAGATAGGTGGCCCTCGAGCCCTCTCAAGATGGCTTTCTTTCGGATGAATGAGGTTCGAGACTCCTTGGAGGGGAATTGGAAGATGAGGGCTCTTTTCTGTAGGTCTTTGCCAGCTCTCCAATCTTTGGAGAAGGGTTGCTCCTCATCTTCCTTGTACCTGAGCTTCATGCATAGGGCTTTCCCATCGCTCTCACGTGTGGACCCCTCCTCTTCTTTGATGCCAATCACTCATACATTGAGGCAGGGGGCTTGTCGCATCTTTGGTTGTGTGTATGATGAGTGCCTCATCTATTTGGGCTTCCGCTCTCGCCTCTTTTTTGATATTCTTCTTGACTACTTCGACCCATCCTTCCTTGGTGGCCTCCTATTTGTCGTCTCGATGCTTGACGTGAGAGCTGGCGCATGACAAGGGGCTGCAAGAGGGAGGGCGGAATCACCAGTGCGCAACCCCGACTCAGGCGAGGAGGTCGATGATTCCCTTGAATGAACTAAGAACTTGTAATAAGTGTAGTGGCTAATGCCCATTTACACATGTCTTTCTTGCATAGTGCTGTAGGCATTTGCCTTTCCAAAAACACACAGAAAATGGATGCAAAAGATGTTCTTGTTAGAAATTTGTTAAGACTGTTGTAGCAAGCTTGTTGTAGGAGAAAATATTTTCATACAGGACAAAAGATGTTGCAGAATCAAAGTTTCTTATGTAGCAGATAGCAAAGTAATTCCGGGAACTATTTCAATTGTTTGGCCAAAATTTTACGCCCGTTCATTTAATAGTTATGGGTTGGAGTCTTCAAATTTTGAATCCACTAGGTGTGCCAAGTGTTATCGGGCTAACCCGCTAACCAGTAGAAGCAAGTCACTAGGCACAATGCAGATTTAGATTAGCTGAATCCCGTTGGCAATCACAAAGGCAAGGCGCCAGATGGACATTCAGACATTCACATAGTTATTTAGATGTAGCATTCATTCCCAATACATAGAGTGCAATGTCTTCTGCATCTTGTGTAGTGTCTTTCTTTCTAGTCTAAGGGAGGTGCACCACAGAAGCACTCATGCACAGTCTTTCGACATTGCATAGATGCACGTGTTGGACCACAAGGCCCAAAAACAGGATCAGTGCATCCTCCTTGCTTTCTAGCGAAAATTCTGGTAATGCATCTGGACCCTCAAGATCAGCCGCATGATGTGTTGTTTCATGTGGATGATAGCGCATGCAAGATTGCCTGTTGGCGCTTGGGCTGTAGTCACTGGTCATGATTCGACTTGTCAGAGATGTACTTTAGAGTTGTTTATTAGAGTGGGCATACATGACGAGTTTGTGACGTGGGGGGTAGTTGCATGGCTTTTGCAATTTTCAGGGTCACACACCTTTTTTCAAGGCTTGCTAGCAGATTCAGTCTTCATGCTTACTTCCTTAAGATATAGAGTGGGCACTCTACAGATGATCCCAGATGCAGATCACCAGCTGGACTTCTACTAGTGGGACATGGTTTTCACTACAATATGCAGCATCACTCTTTGGACCATGCGGAAGGCTTGATATGCTCACATTCTGGGCTCGCAGTCTTCCCCTACATCCACAATTTTGACAGCCATTTGGACCGAGCTGTTGCATACTCTTCGAAGTGAGTGGGATACTTCAACAGGCTCCTTCAGGGCAGCGGAGCAGCGTAGATGTGCCTTTCTTCACACATGGGCGAGATCATCAGTTCTTTTTAGTCAGGACCATGCCCACATCACATGGCATTATGCACCCAGTGGTTCATTTTGCACTCATCATACAGGCCACCTTGGCATATACATAGCCTTCTCTCGCTTTTGTACTTCCTCTGGGTGATAGGCCATTGAGCATCTCTAGAGGTCTCTCATGTACACAGAATACAGTCACTTTTCTCACCAAAAAAGGGGAAGGGGAGAGAGAAAGAAAGAAAGAAAGAAAGATTTTATTTATGTCTTCAAAAGGCCAAAGAAAACTGGCCTATGAGACAAATCCATGTACAAAAATGTGAATATCCTCTGGATATCTGGTATGTGCAAAATGACCGGGTAATAATGGCATCCGGTGTACAAAGTGTAGTGTGGTAAGTGACCGGGTAATAACAAAGCATCCGGTGTGCAGATGTGGGGGTGACCGGGTAATAACAAAACATCCGGTGTACATAGAGAGGCATGTATGTGTGTAGTGAGTGAGGGGAGGAGGGAGGGGGGTGGTGTGGTACATCAACTCCATCCAGGAATGATGGCAGGGTGTAGTATCTGGTACATCCGTGAGCCTGATGTGAGGACTCTGGCTATGCCCGCCATGTCTAGTGTCTGCTCTGCTCTCCTCTAAATATATACTGTTTGTCGATCCTTGATGGCCGTCGGCCCTGGAGCGATATCCTGGTAGTCGTGGTCTCCGCCTAGCTCTGGCCTCCTCAGCTCGTATCAAAGTCATCCCCTGATGTGTGGATGGCTGTGGCTGCATGGGTACTCTAGCCTGGAAGTAGTCTGTGAGGTGTGTCTGCCTGTCCGATCCTCCATCTTCCCCCGTCTGGAGGGCTCTCTCTCTATGCTGGTGCATCTCCACCAAGAGTCTCCCAAGTAGTCTCTGATCTAATGATGTCATCACTGTTTGTAATGAGACCTCTGGCTTGTCAAATAAAGTGGGGTACCGTGATCTGATCTCCTCATAGTGATGGCATCTGCATAAGAAGTGGCTCCCACACTCTACCTCCTGCCTGCATAATCTGCATATCCTGGCCTCGCGTGGGACCTGTGCTGCTCTGCCGCTCTCAATCTCAAGCTGGTGGGATGATACTCTGAGCTGTCCGATGGGTACCCTCATGCCATGTGGTAGATATACATCCATGTAGTGGGGCCTCTGTATGAACCTATCCTCTGTGAGCCCAAGGAAATGATCTCTGTAGTATGACATCTTTGTGGCCAATGGTCGCGAAGGTGTGAGCCGAGTCTGCTCTACATGCCTCTGTATGAGCTCATATCTGATAACTGTGTTCCTCTCAGTGTGTGAGAGGGCCTAGCGTGGTGCACTGGATCATACTGGGAGGGAGGCAATCTGTTCATAGAGTAGCCGTATGTCTGAAGCCATCTAGTCACATGCGTACCATGATCTCTCATCCCCAGAGTCTGCTAGCCTGCGGGAGGCCTCAAGAGCAAGGCGAGGTAGTCTATTTGCCCTCATGCCTTGCAACCTGTGGAGGTATCCCACTGTTTGAAATAGCGCCTCCACTACCATGGGTGGGGCACCAAACTCTGCTCTCACAATATCATGTGGGATTGATGGCTTGCTCCGGATCATCCGGGCAAGCAACAATATCTGTGGTCTCTCGAGTTTGCTCCAAGCCTGCTCTGATAATCCTGGGGTCCACACTGGGGCAGCGTATAGAAGAGTTGGTGTCACTAAAGTATCAAATAGCCAACTCTTCGTGCGGGGCTCCTGGAAATGTGTCTGATGGCATCCCCTCTCAAGCATGGCTAGAGCTGCATACGCTCGTGTGGTACGATCTCGGGCTGCCTGTGCCATAGAGAAGCGGCCAGTCCTGGCTGTAAAGGTGATGCCCAAGTATACATATGACTCTACTACCTCAATCTGGCTGCCCTCAAAAGGAAAAACTGATCTCCTCCGAACAATGCCTGATGTGTGGAATATCAAAACCTTGGTCTTGCCAAGGTTCACTGTCATTCCTCTCTGTGTACAAAATAAGTCTAGAGCCTGTATGTGGAGCTGGAGATCCTCCTGTGACTCTGCGAGTAAAATAATGTCATCAGCATATAGCATAATATGTACCTGAGTGCCTGATAGGTCGGCGCCTGCTCCTCCTCTCTGTTGGATGTAAGTCTCTATCTCATCTATGTATAGACCAAATAGAGTAGGGGAGAGTGGACACCCCTGTGTTACCCCGATGGTGCTAGTGATGCTATCTGATAGTCCTCCTGGGCATCTGACCCTGCCTGACACTCTCTCATACAAAGCATATATGGCCCATATCATGTCCGGGGGTATCCCAAGAGATATGAGTCGCTGTAGTAGTCTCTCTCTGGGGACCGTGTCAAAGGCTTTGCGGAAGTCCACAAAGCAACAATAAAGGCGTCTCCCTCGGCTCCGTGACTGCTCTATCAGGCATCTGAGAGTGAAGATGTGGTCCACAGTAGAGAATGTGCGTCTGAAGCCTGCCCATTTGGAGGCGTGTAGCCCCTCGGTCTCTGCATATCTGCTCAACTTTGACTCTAAAACTGCTCCATAAATCTTGGCCATCATATGACCAATCATGATAGTCCTGTAGTTGGCTGGATCCATGCGGTCTCCAGCCTTATGTATAGGCACAATAGTATGCATAGTCCAGCTTTGTGGGAATCCCTCTGCCAATGCCCTGTTGAACAGGTGTGCAATCAATGGAGCCAAAGTGTGTGTAGCGTATATAAAATGCTCACCCTGAAGCTCGGTGTGGTCCGCGGCTCGGCGGTGCTGTAGACTTTGAATGCCTCGTCTCACCATATCTATGGTAAAGAGAGTGGGAGCTGTAGGTCGGGGGGCTGCCGGGTGTGGAAGGGGGGGCTCAGCCGGCACCTGATAGAGTGTCTCTGCATATGCATGCCATACCGCTGGGTCCTCTATAGGAGTGGGTGGGGTCCGCTGTCTCATATCTCTCCAAGAGATCACTGCCTCTCGACTCTGAAGTGTATGGTACATATCCCACCACTGTGTCTCCTCAAAGGCTCTCCTCTTACGTCTAGTAAGAGTACCCATCTGTCGGTGCATCTGTCTCTTGGATATCTGCCCAGTAATATGCTGTGCCCTAAGCCTCTGATATAGCTGTCTGCACTCATCATCATACCATCTATTCTGGGGCATTGTCCCAGATCGTGGTGTGTCGTTGGAGTGCATGGTCGAGGGAAAGCTCTCGAGCGCTGCTGAGTGGAGTATGGAGGTGAGCTCAGTGGTGAGTGTGGAGAGTGGGGCGTCAGGGTCTAGCTGGCTGATCCCTGCGTACACATGGTATCTGTAAATCTCGGAAAGCTCCTCACTGAAGTGTATAGTGGTATGTTGCATGGGGGGCTAGAGAGGTGGTGTCGGTAAACTGGTCCTGAGAGAGAGGC
Source organism: Adiantum capillus-veneris (assembly GCF_014529385.1). NCBI lineage: Eukaryota > Viridiplantae > Streptophyta > Polypodiopsida > Polypodiales > Pteridaceae > Adiantum > Adiantum capillus-veneris. Next base: position 67,967,785 of record NC_140953.1, on the reverse strand, counting down.
TGAGATATGTATGATCTGCGCCGATGGGCCGTGGTGGTATGGTAAAGGAGCGTACAATATCCATGGCCCCTGTGGAGCCTAAGATGTAGTCTATTGTGCTCTTGCCTTTCCTGCCTCCCTGTCCTGTCTTGCCTCCCTTTTGGAAGCAAGTGTATCCACCTGACATAGGCCAACGGGACATCCCATTGTAGATCAGGAGGTGGTGCGCTGATCCTAGTGCCAGTAAGTGTGATCCGTATCTGGTAGGGTCACTCCCTCTGTCCTTTGATGTCCTCCCTAGTCCCACATCCTCCGCCGCTATGGTATGGAGTAGGGTGGAATCATCAAAGTCATATATCTCGCACTGTCGGCTCCGTGTGCGGGCATTGAAATCACCTACCAGTAGGATCTCTCCCAATGCCGCGTAGTGTAGGAGGTCCTCCGAGAGAACCGAAAAGGGTGACTGTGACTGTGGTCCCTCCTCCTCCTCTATCATACTCTCATCGGCATCCTCCTTTGGTGGCTCCTCTAGTGTCGTAGATGCCTGTCGTATCTCTATATGGTCTGCGAGATGTGACCCGCGTGGGGGGAAGTAGCACAGTGCAACATGTATGGCTCTGTCCGGGGCTAGTTGTATCCTCACCCACATGAAGCGGGCCTCTACATCTCTGCTCACTAATGTGACCCTGGTCTGTAGCTCTCTCCTCACTAAAAGAGCAATCCCCCCTTATCCTTGTGATGTCCCCTGTCTCCCTTGTGGATCATCTGTATGTGGACTCCCAGTGGTAGCCCCGGACATGTGGTAGACCTCTCTCCTGGCTCTAGTGTGTGTGTGTCAGCATCACAATGTCTCTCTCCTCCATCACCTCCTCGAGTCTGCCTGGCTGAGTCCATAGGCATCTGTCACAATTCCATACTCCGAGTGTGATCTCATGTCGTGTCGCCTCCGTTGTGGTCTCCGTAGTCTCATAGGCCACGAATCCCTATGCGATGGGTTTTCCATCTATAAAGATTCGTCCATCTCTATAGAAAGCCTTCTTGCCCTCTTTCCTTGCTTGCGTGATTTTGGGCATACAAAGCTTTCGATGCTCCACTTGTGTCTTGGTAAGATCCTCATCAATGTAAATGGGGCTCCTCCTAATCCTCTCAATGCAATCCTCTTCTTTAGGAAGGTGATTTTGTCCATGAGGTCTTTGAATTGTAGCATGAGCACCCTCTTTTGAGGGTCTTTCGCTACCCTCCATGCTTTGGTGAAAGGGTTGTTGGTGTACCAAGTTTGGCACACAATGTTCTCCCGTCACTTTCTGGTGATGATCCATGTTCCTCTTTGATACCACTTACCCTTACATTGAGCCTACGGGCTTCTCTCATCTTCTTCTCCTCGAGGGTGGCATGCATCCATAGTGTCTCTTCATGCCACTTCTCTTCCTTTACTTCCTTTGTGATTTTTTTACACACGACATCTACCCATCCTTCCTTGGTGGCCTCCATCTTGACCTCCATGGCTTTGGTGAGCTCCTTGGTGATTTCCTCCTTGATGGCTTCCTTATCGGCCTCATGTATCTCCCCTTCTTCCTTGAGGTCTTTTGATGCCGCCACTCCTCCCTTCAAGACGCTGACCTCCTCTTTGAGTCCTGTGATTCGCTCCTCTAGTTGCTTCCGCTCTTCCTCCATTTGCTTTATCTTCTCCACCATCTTGCGTACCTCGGCATTCAATGCCTTGTCTGCCTCCTTCTTGGCTTGTGTGACCGCTCTTGCAATCATTTCCTCCACTTCTCTCTTATCGAGAGGCGCCATGTCCTGTTTTCCGGCAATTGTGTCCCGGTTGTCTCAAAGTTCTGGACCAAAAGGCAACTGCCCGAAGCTCCTCCTGATCAAGCAGAAAACCACCTCCAACTCACAATTGAAGCTCTCAGAAAACCAGGAGGAGCTGCTCCAGGAGGTAAGAGAGCTCCAGGAGACCAACGATGGCGACCATGGAGGACCAGCTGGAACGGGCTGGGAAAGGGGCTTTTGTGCCGCTTGGGGAAAAGAGACGTTGGAGATAGGTCAACAAGTAATCCAAGCTGCAGCCCGCGATGAGGGTACGGGGTGTGTGTTGGGGGGGCTGGGTGTTAGGGCCTACAGGTGAGCACTGTCGCACAGGCGGGGATGAGGGGTGCAGCCCAGGTGGCGCAGGCAGCAGAGAGCATTCCAGGTGGCGCGCGTCTCCAAGCCAGCAGCAGGGGCGACGGCGGTGAGAGAGAGAGAGAGAGAGAGAGAGAGAGAGAGATGAAATGAAATGAAATGTTATATTAACGTCTTCAAGAGGCCAAAATGACCTATGAGATCAAAAAGTTACAATTGGTGAATCTGATACCATGTCTGAGTACGGAAATTACAAAGTTACAAAGAACTATCATGAAGACACTAAAGCACTAAGGAGAAAGGAAATAGGGGGGGGGGGGGGGGGGGGGGGGGGGGCGTTGGTTTTGTGGGTTCAAAGAGAGAAATGAAATGAAATGTTATATTAACATCTTCAAAAGGCCAAAGTGACCTATGAGACCAGAAAGTTACAATGTGGTGGATCTGATACAAAGTCAGAGTAACAAGATGACAAAATGACAAAATAAAATACTATGGAATCATAAACTGCTAGGTATGAACTAAGCAGCTAGCTGGGATACCTAGATCACAAGAGATCCAGCATCGGTCGCTGGGGGATCTCAACAATCTCCTCCATGGTCAGTAGTCTGACCGGGCGTCGTGCATGTCGGGCCAAAGTGATCCGAATCCTCTGATGCAGCCTCCGTCGATGCTATGTAGTCCTCCGCAGTCATGGGCATCTGGATCTCCCCATCTCGGTTGATTAGTGTGCCTTTGGTGTGAGGCGACGAGCTCTGCTGTGGTAGTAGCTCCTCTGAGTGTCCAGTGGCAGTAGAGAGAGAGAGAGAGAGAGAGAGAGAGAGAGAGAGAGAGAGAGAGAGAGAGAGAGAGAGAGAGAGAGAGAGAGAGAGAGAGAGAGAGAAATGTTATATTAACGTCTTCAAAAGGCCACAATGACCTATGAGACCCGAAAGTTACAAAGTGGTGGATCTGATACAAAGTCAGAGTAACAAAATAACCTAACCACAGTACAAAACAAAGATATATACTATGGGGTCCTAAGTTGGTCGATGTGAGTCAAGCAAAAATTAAGCAGAATAATGGGCGGCTTGTTGGGATAGCTGAATCACAAGAGATCTAGCATCGGTCGTTGGCGAATCTCATCAATTTCCTCCATGGTTAGTAGTCTGACCGGGCGTCGTGTATGCTTGGCCAGTGTGCTCCGAATTTTTTGTCGTAGCTTGCGTCGATGTTGTGTAGTTCTTCGCAGTCGCGGGCGCCTGGATTTACCGAATTCAATGGCTCGGTCAATCAGTGTGCCTCTGGTGTGAGACGGGGGGGAGCTCTGCTGTGGGAGTGGCTCTTGCGGCTGTCCCGTGTCTGCTCTGAAGAAGTCTGTGATCCGTCTTTGAGACTGGCTAGCCTCGCCATTCATCAGGCTATCTCTGTGTCTGCGCAGCTTGAGCAAGAACAAACCCAGGCATCTCTGATCTTCGTATCCCATGACTCTTGAGAGTGGTCCAAAACCCTCTCCAAGCAATGGAAGCGGCCTCGTATCTCGTAGTAGACGGGGCAGCGGCATGTATAGTGTAGCTCTGCCTCAGGTTCCATGTTACACAAGGGGCATGTCCTGTCCTCTGCTGGTACTCCGTTGTATCTCCCAGTCTCAATCCGCAACTGGTGAGAAGATGTGCGTAACTGGCCAATAGCACATCGTATCCCATGAGACAAGTGGGTATCCATGTATCTGGGTCTCGCCAGAAAACCATCTTCCGTAAGTTGGAGGAGGTGGTCTCTGTAGAAAACCATATTCGTGCCCAATTCCTGTGCTGGTTGTATCCATGTCCTCCTTGTGTCTAGCTGGGTCAGGTTTTGGCGGATGAGCTTGGTGATCTCTGACTGTGTAAGAGTGAGAGATGGTGCATCCAATGAGTACTGGAATGGTGGCAGCCTGTCTATGCTGAACCCATGTGCCTGAAACCATGATGTCATCTCCCCATACCAGCATGTTGTATCTCCTTGTATGGCTAGCTGTCGAGAGGATTCAAGTGCTATGCGAGCATATCTGTCTCTAGGAAGTGCCCATGTGCGGTTTATGAAGGAGACTGATCTGGTGAGCGCCTCGACCACAAGTGGGGGGGCCGCTAGCTCTGCTCGGATAATGGCTCGTGGTACTGATGCCTTGGCTCTAATGAGCCGCGAGATCATAGAGACGAGAGGTTTCTCTATGTTTCCCCATCCGTTTGAGCGACCCGGCCTCTCGTGGTGATCCAGTGAAGGTCCCCATATCTCGGTTCCATAGAGCAATGCTGAAGCCACCAAGGTGTCAAAGAGCCAAAGCTTCGTCCGGGGCTTCTGAAACTGAACCTGCGAACACATCCTCTCCAATCTACCCAATGGTGCGTGGGCTCTAGTAAGTCTGGTCTCTGCTGCTCTTCTGAGTGAGAATGCAGGTCCGCTAAAAACCACTCCAAGGTAAGTGTAGGCGCCTGTGTACTCCACAGTCTCCTGGCCGTATGTGAATGTAGGTGCTGACCTCCTGATCCACTGTGGGGTGGTATTAAACACCATAACCTTGGTTTTACCCAGGTTGACAGACAAACCACTTTCGTGGGCAAACGTATGCAAAGCATCCAATTGAGGTTGCATTCCTTCTGGGGATTCGGAGATCAATACTATGTCATCAGCATATAACAAAAGTGGAATCCATGTTCCTGCCAACTGAGCACCTTTATCCCCATCGTTGTCAATGTAGTCAGAAACCTCATCCACATACATACCGAAAAGAGTAGGAGAGAGCGGGCAGCCCTGCTTCACCCCAATAGTGGAGTGAACCGGTGTAGAAAGTCCTTCCGGGGTGCGTACATGCCCTACTACGGATCTGTACAATGCCATGATCCCCCAAATGAGTTCTGTGGGTACTCCCATTTCCTGTAGTCTGCGCATCAGTCTAGCTCTGGGTACCGTGTCAAAAGCTTTGCGGAAGTCCACAAAGCTACAATAGATCCGTCTCCCATGAGATATGCCTTCTTCGATGATGGCCCTGAGTGTTAGGATATGGTCAAGAGTAGAAAAGCCTCTCCTGAATCCTGCCTGCCCAGTTGCACGTATCCCTTCCCTCTCTGCCCATCTACTCAGCTGTTGCTCCAGAATGGATGCATACAGCCGTGCCAGTGTGTGCCCAATCATAATAGTGCGATAATTCCCAGGCTCCATGGGGTCTCCTGATTTGAAGATAGGTACGATCGTAGATAGGTTCCAAGAGTCTGGTAGGCCCTCACACATGGCCCGGTTAAACATAACTGCTAGAAGCTCTGCTAGTAGGTCTTTGGCATGCATGAAATGCTCAGCGACTAGGCCGTCATGATCATATGCTCTCCCATTCTTCATCCTGTCAATAGCTTTCTTCACCATCTCAGCGGTGAAAAAGACACATGCGTGTGGGCATGGATCGGGGAGGGCCAGCTGTCCAGGTAATGTGTACAAAGATGATGCGTACTGCCCCTAGGTCTCTGTGGAGAAAATAGCGGGGGGGGGGGGACTGCTCATGAAAGAGCCGCCACGCCTCACGCGAGTCCTGACTCAAGAATAGCTGATATAGATCCTACTCGAGTCGAGCCAAAAAAGCCGTCTTCTTCCGCCGCACTAGGCGTCGGAAGTCAATCTGTGACTGTCTGTGAGTGACGTCCCCCAACAGCACCTCCCTCTGAAGTCTGGCTCTAGTCTGGCGGCACTCCTCATCGTACCAGCTGTTCTGAGGCATGCTCCCTGATCGGCGGCTCTGCTCAGGCTGGGTGTGTGGGTATGCTTTTGCTGCTGCCTCATGTAATGTCTGTGTCAGTATAGTAGTTAGCTCTTCCAGAGGTCGCCCCGGGTCCTCAGTGCATAGGCGTTTGTAGATTCCGTCCATGTATACAGAGTCCGTCTCCCGTGTGAATGTGTAGCGAGTAGGGGCTGCTACTCGTGGCCTGTGTGCTACACTGAACTGGAAGGAGATGGTCATCGACACCAGAGCATGATCCACTGCCACCCCGATCGGTCTTGGCTCAACTGTGAGATCCTGGATACTAGAGATGAGATTCGGCTGTGCCATGACATAGTCTACTGTGCTGGCTCCATGTCTGTGTGGGAAGCATGTAAAACCTCCCGAAGCAGGAAATCTCTGTAGGCCGTTCAAGATGGCCAATCCATGTGCAGTGCCCATGTCTATCAGGTGTCGCCCATACTCAGTACATTCCACATCGTGTGTTAGTCTGGAAAGGCCCGTCTCTACAACATCTAGCTCTCTTAGCATCTCCTCTGAAGTATCATAAAACACTGCCTGGTGATGGGCAATCCTAGCATTGAGGTCCCCTAGGATGATAATATCACCGTTTCTAGAGAACTCCCACATGTCATCATCCAAAATAGAGAAAGGGGATTGTCCTCTGGGTGATGCATAAACTGATGTACTCGGGGGATAGTAGTAAATAGCTAGATAGAGGTATCTGCCTGTCTCTGCTTTCAGTCTCACCCACATGTACCTAGCCTGCTCGTCCCTACGGGCTATCTGTATCAGTGGTTGCAGATCCTCTCTAAATAACACTGCTACTCCCCCCGAGCCCCGCCCTCTGTGCTCTGAGCGTGTCTCTTGTCTGTAGGCTGTCTCCCACCTGTATCCACTGACGTGAGGCATGGATTGCCCTAGGGCCTGGTGTGTCTCAGAGTAAAAGATGATGTCTCTTCCAGTAAAGCTATCCTCAAAGGCACCCACATCAAGACGCATAGATCCATTGCAGTTCCAGGCAGCTACTTTGAGTGTGGTCCCATAAGTCTCGCACCGTCATGTGGAGCGTCGTTCTAGTATTACCACTTTTCCGTCTCGGTAAAAAGCGATCTTGCCTTTTTCCCTTGCCGCTCTAATCTCCGGCATTACTTCTTGCATATGAGCGATCTGCGTGAGGGTGAGATCATCCCTGAGAAAGATGCCAGTCTCTTTAAGAGTTGGTCTTTTCTTCAAGAATGACTTCTTTGCTTCCATGGAGGGAAAACGGAGGATGAGTGCTCTTTCTTTTGAGGTTTCTCCACTGCTTCCATTTTTCTTTATGTTGCCCACTCTCCATGCCCTTGTGTGCGTCGGCTCATGAATCCCCATCAAGGCTGTGAGTTCTTTTACTTCTTCGTCCACATTGCCTTTGTCTTTAAGACCGCAAATTCTCACATGTAAAGCGTGCACCCTTCTCCTCTGCTCCTCCTCTAGTGTCTGATTGATGATGATGTTGGGTGTGGGCGTGGGCGTTATCTCCTTGCCTTTTCCTTTCTTGGCCACCTTGATCCATTTCTCGGCTTTGTCCGCCTTCTGTTGAGTTTTGGTAAGAACATCCACCCAAGAAGTCGTCATTTGTTTATGCTGCTCTTCTCCTTCTTTGATGGCCCGTACTTGCTCCTTGATCGTGTTGATTTCTTCGATTACTGAGGGTTGCAGCTCGCCCTCTTCCAGTGTGTTTCTTGATCGTGCTTCGGCGAGCTCTTTCTTGAGTGACTCGATCTCTTCCTCTTGGGTCGTCACTCGGTCTTCCGGCGTGCTTATCTTGCTCTCTTGGATCAGCACGCGTCCTTCGAGTATGTTTATTGTGCCCCAGAGGTTGCGGTTCATCTTGGTCATGATCTCCGTCATCTCCTCTTTGCATTTTTGAATGGCATCCTCTAGGGGGTCGGCTTTATCGTTCATCTTCCTCATGCTTGATCGTCAGCGGGCGCGGCAGCTGGGAGTCACTGGATGTACGTGTACACCCACACTGGCAGCGATCGCGACGAGTGGTGGACCGCGAGGCGGTGTGGCCAGGTGCCCTCAATATGCTCAATTGTGTGTGTGTGTGTGTGTGTGTGTCTCGAAAACAAAAATGAAGGAGAGGGGGGGGGGGGGGGGGGGGGGGGGGGGTGTAAAGTATGGTAGAAAAGAGATGAAATGTTATATTAAAGTCTTCAAAAGGCCATAATGACCTATGAGGCCCGAAAGTTACAAAGTAGTGGGGGTGGGGGCGGGGGCGGGGTTCAAAAAATAAATAATTTTTTTTAAAAATAAAAAATTAAAGACTTCCTACGCGTAGAAGAAGAGAGGGGGACATCCTACGTGTAAAAGACGGGGGGGGGGGGGGGGGGGGGGGGGGGGTTGCAGAGGCAGCGCAGAGGGGGCAGCACCGCGTGCAGCATGCAGGTGCAGGCGCAGCAGCAGCAGAGCAGCAGCACCGAGAGAGAGAGAGAGAGAGAGAGAGAGAGAGAGAGAGAGAGAGAGAGAGCTCTGGACAACAACATCTTCCTTACAAATTGCAACGAGTTTTGAAGCATTTCTTGGATTTTTTTTGTTCATGCAGATTTGTAACACTTATTGCTTGAAAAAAATTGTTAGTTAACATATAAATTTGCTTTAGGAGAAAGAAAGATATGATCAAGCAGATTTTGAAGCAGATGAGTGGAGAGCAAGAAAGATAGCCAAAGATATTGCGAAGCGGAAGGTTGTGTTTATCAGCTAGAAAGTGCTACCTTGAAGTCCATGTATTTTTTCCTCTTGGGATGTGAAGAGTTGTCACATTTAGAATGAAGTTATGCCTAGAATAACATTGTGATTAATTTTGTAGATAGAAAAAATGAAGGAGGTGGCTAAAAAGAATGCAAAGATGGAAAGACAGAGGCTAGAAAGAGAGGCAAGTCTTCCATTTTTTCCAAAGTGATTTGTAATTTAGGGCCCTTTGAAGGTTGCCTAAATTTAACTGCTGCATTCGAGTTGCCTTTCAGTAATTCTTCATTTCAAGTGCTATCTCGCAGCTTGAACTTGTTCTTATTGTCGAGAAACTCCAAGAGCTACGGGCATTAAGAATTCAGAGGCTGAAGAAACAAGGTTTGGTTTTGTCTCAGGATTCCAAAAATTTCATAAGAATGCAGGAAATTTTATTTTTATTTTCAGCAGTTCATGGGGTTATTAGCTCTCTAGCTAACCTTATGGGTTTTGTGACAAATTTCTTGCTTAGGTAGTTTTTTCCCTGAAGAAGACAATAGATTTATGGAACGTGTTAGGGCTGCTGTTGAAGAGGAGGAACGGCAAGCTGCAGCTGCTGCTGACACAAAGGCTACTGCAGCAGCAATAGCAAACGCTCAGGAAGCTGGGAAGGCTACATTGCCTCCAGATTGGATATCAGAAGCTCCAAAGCAAGATGCAGAAATGGCCAACGAGGGCGAATCGGTGCAAACCAAAGAATCACATGATGTTGCCCAAGGATCTAAGGATACCAACAAAGAAAGGTCCAAGATAGAGAACACAACTATTTCACCACATGATGGAACATTGCCAGCAGAATTCTATCATTACTATTATGGTAGCACTGTTGACATTGGCACACTCATTGAGGTACACCTTTACCATGCCAGTAGGTGTCTAGATTTTAAAACGTTTTATTGTCTAAACACAAAGAAGAGGACATTTTAACATTGTAGCATTAATCTCAGGATATATCCAATGCTCCTTGAACTTAAGACCTTGTATTTTAGAGACAAGCTTCTTTCCCATCCATTAAGGTGGCTGTCGTTCCTTCTATGTTGTTTATGGGTCAACCCAATTAGTGCCTCTGTCGCCCATAACTTGCCCTAAATATTCCTGGGGATGTAGACGAGGAGGAATGGTTGAGCTTCACAGCAACCCAGGACCCAGTAGAGACAGTCACATCAGGCACATTATACTCCGGGTCAGATGGCCAGAGGCAGTTATAGAGACAACAGCAACAACAGAGTTAGCATTGGGGCAGTGAGGAGCAGTTGTCTATGCCGTCTCAGGAGATGCGGAGGCCCAGCATAATCCATACTGTGGCCAGCGCAGTTAATTTTTTAGGAGCAACCACCTATGCAGTTGGCGCTGTATCTTTGGTGGAGGAGTTGATTGAAGAGCCTAGATTACAGGATGGATAGACAGATGGGGTGTCTTGTGTTGTTATGCAAAGGTTGGGGCCGAGGAGATTTTGAGAGGGAAATGTAGAGGTTGGACCGGTCCAAATACATATAAGTTGACTTCGGATTGGATCACTGGAGCAGTGTTTTCTATAAACTGAAGTGTCTCTATTGCATACTTTTTTGGTTTCAATCCTTACCTGACACCCTCCAGAATAGAGAGATTATCCAGTTTTTCTTTTATTACTGAAGTGTGATGGCAGCAGAGCAGTTGGTCAGGCAGGGATTCCATTATGCAGTCACACTGTTGGAAGATTGACATGGAGTGATTCTATTTTAGCCTAGGACCTTCCACTTGTTTTTCTGGTGACTCATGTGTGCTCCGGGCGTCACGATGGCTGCCCACACACCCTTCACTTGGACATGATTTGACTACGTTGGACCTGGCCAGTATCGAGACGGCCACTCAACATTATCTGGGCCGGACTCTAGTTGGTGCACGGTGGGCCTCTCCCCCTCGCGCGGGACAATTTATGAGTGGCTTTAGTGTGCACTCAGTGGCTCCGAGGGCAGCATCCTGGAGCTCATCATGGTGTGCCGTGGCATCTTTCAGGTGCAGGTTTCAGACGAGTGTTGTTCTGAGTATCTCTACAGTCGCTCTCCTATTGTGGTTGGGACCCGGTTGTTGGTGTTAGAGTGCTAGATACCAGACTTTGACATTCAGGAGTTTGATCGCTAGCAGCAGATCCTTGTTTTCTAGTCACTCTTTCCTTTCCATTACTCCAAGTCCATCTTTCAAGTCATCTTACTGGCTATGAAGATTGGTTCGCCACGGATACTGTGTACGCCCCTGGTGATACTCATTTTCAGAACACAGCTCAACATCGAGATCCCACTACAAAGCGGTTCTGATTGTGGCATTTGGTGGTCACTAGCCGCCCGAAATCAGTGTCCAAGGTGCCATGCTTTTGGGCACATGGTGAGAGATTGCCCTACCCGCCCTCCTCGGCGGTTTGAGCCCCAGCATCCCTCACCTCGGGGAGCCACGGAGGGTGGGTAGAGAACTACTCACCGCAAACCATTGGCGACTGGGGTATCCGTGGGCTCGTCCTGCCGTAAGGGGTCGAAACGGTTCCCTGTGGGAATCACCGTTGTTGGCCTGGTGCAAGTCGACCACCAGGGGCGTCGAATTGACGTAGTTCCTCGCGACGTCGACCATGGACCTGCTGCCAGCCCTCCTCCGCCTAGGCACTAGTCTTGGAGGAAGAACCTGCCTGAGCTCCCTTTGTCTGTGCCTGCTAGGCGTGGCCAGCCTTAGAAGGTTGGGTCTGGGTGTGTGCCGCGGGTTGAGACCTCCTCCGTGGACAAGCCTTCGCAAGATGGCCATCTGTCGGCAAATGAAGCACTGATTCGAGAGGCTCGAATACTCCACATTTTGACGGAGCTAACCACCATTCACCCGAGGTAGTAAAATGATCTTTGGGAGGGTGTGGGTGTCTCGAACCAGAACGCGTACTATAGGTATGCCTGCTGCCTTGGCAGCGATAGAAGCTGTCGTGGGAGGTGTCTCCAAGATGGTCCCAATCTCGGAGCCTATCCTTGGAAGTAAAGGGAGGTACTCTCTCCTCAGGCCAGGGAAGCGGACTGAGATGGGTAGGTCTGCCTCCTCAACAAGAGCATCAGAAGTCGGGTCAAAGCCATGGCGCCATTGTTGAAAATGTGCTCTGATTGCTCGGATGGCCAAGGGGCTCATCCCAATGACCTTGGACGCCATCTCAGACATCTCAAAGTCAATCTAATAGTAGCCGTGCCCGAGAACTGAACGTCGATGATCTTTCCCACCTTTGCTAAAAGGCGGGTCTGGAGGAGATCACGCACCTCCTCTTTGTCAGGTCGGTTGTCGATGATCTTGCAGATGACGGAGGTTGCCTAGAGGCGCTCCACCTCTGCTGCAAGGCTCGCTTGCCCTGTCGGTGAGAGAGCAAGTCGGATGGTGGGCTCTGCAGGGGTGGGCGAGGGGGCTCCGTGAGAGTCCCTCTGGGGCGGAGCACGAGCCTCCATCTGTGTCTGCTGCTGTGAAGAAAGGAGTCGAATGAAGACAAACCCTATGAGAGAGCACCGGCAAGCAATGTCATAACTCATGTTCTCTCACCTTGTTTGGAGTCTGGACTGGTAGTGAAGTGAAAGTAACATGCTATCTATCAAGTTTTGCAGAAGGTGTTAAGTTTTGAAGGTCTTTAAGTTGGTTATTTGTTGCGTTTAAGCCGTTTTCTTTTTCGTATTCATACAGTTTACATTATTGACTTTTACATCAATCTTTTCATAACTCAATATTTTTGTGGGTTCTTGTGTCACTTGACTATGTGGCCCTTTGCATAGTCTCCTGGGGGGGGGGGGGGGTGGGGGGCAATGAAAGATGCGGGCAGGGGGCAGCGTGGGGGGGGGGGGGGGGGGTGGGGGGCAATGAAAGATGCGGGCAGGGGGCAGCGTGGGGGGGGGGGGGGGGGGGGGGGGGAGAGAACAGCGAGAGCTGCGTGCTGGCAAGAGAGAAAATGGGAGAGCAGGGCAGCGGGTGGGCGATCACCGGATGCAACGCGAAGGGAGAGGGAGGGGGTAGCGAGGGGGATGTGGTAGGGCAGCACGAGGGAAGAGCTGTGGGGCGGGAGAAGAACAGCAGCAACGAGCATACGGTGTCCGAAAAGCGGGGGTAGAGAGACTCTTAGTCACATACAAACAAAGAAATCCGAAGTCGCCTATCATGCTTCGATATTGACATGATAGTTACCGGGGAACGCGTTCCCTAGGCCCTGGAACGTCGGAACGCTGTTCCCTCCCCCCCTTAAAGGCCGGAACGTCCCAGAACGTTTTGCCGTTCCGGGTGACCACTTGATACCGGAACGGCCAACTCTCAAAATGGGGAGAAAAGGTCAGTTTTTTGCAAATTTGTAGTGAACATTAGGTGTTTTTTAAAGTGTGCAAGAACTCAAAATGCATCCACATGCCCTCAAGGTCTAAGGCTTAAGCCTTAAGCTCTCTCGACTCTCGAGTCTCAAGCTCTCCCCCTCTCACTCTCTCAAGCTCTCTTCCTCTCTTGAGTCTCTCCTCTCACTCTTAAGCTCTCTCTCTCTCTCTCTCTCTCTCTCTCTCTCTCTCTCTCTCTCTCTCTCTCTCAAGCTCTCTCCCTCTCCCTCCCTCTCCCTCTCGCATCATCCATGGCCTAGGGGTCTTCAAATCGAGTTTTTTGTGAGTATTAGAGTCAAAGGACTCTAATAGTGCTTGTATTCAAATTATGACGTTAGTGCGGATGTCTGATGACGTTAGTGGGGATGACTATTGGGCACTGATGACGTTAGTGGGGATGTCGTGGTATTTAGTCAATACTATGCATGATGGAGCTGATGGTTATATTGTCTTGTGGGTGACTACCTTGGGTCTATACCTTGCACTTTCCTTCAAGGGTGATACTGGGCTTATCCTGGATTCATCTAGGTATATATATTGTATTCAAATTTCAAACATGTAGAGCTGAAATTGCATTATTTGGGTGTTTTTTATGCCTCCCGTTCCACGCCGTTCGCGTTCTGGACCCTTGGCCATCCCCCGTTCCGCGGGTGTCCCCGTCGCCGTTCCCGTTCCGCGGTCTAGGTAACTATGATTGACATGGATATCCAAAGCGGATAGGATGAATAAGGATTTCTTCACACATTACGAGGAGCATCCCAAGGGGACTTTGTTAGGGCCTTGTGTGATTCTGTAAACAGGTTTCACACGGATCTTGATGAGATCCTTGACATACCTTCATATTATTTTGAGCATTTGTTTACTGCAAGTCAGCTAATTGATGATGTTTTGCATGCCAGAGAGGAGGTTTGGTCTCATGTTCAGCCAGGCATTAAGGGGCACTATGTGTCACCATTTACAAGCCTCTTTCACTTTGCAAGAGATGCGTGATGCAATAGTTGGTCTTGGTGGTGCATCTTGTCGTGGAGAGGATGGGTTGACTCTGTCACGACTCACGAGGATGTGGCAACTGCTAACCTTAGTTGTTGGTTTCTTTCCAATGGTTTTTGTTTAATTTTTGAGACCCTCTTTTTGAAGTTGCAAATGGTTGGACATTGTATGGCCAACGTGAACGGTAGTTTCACCCGCAGACGGGAAGTTGGTCGGCACTGGAACCCGTATAGTAAAAGGATGTCTAGGCTCCGTTCAAGATCATGTAGGTCCCCCCGTTGCACTTAGCAAGTTGGTGGATACTAGGAAGTGAACTCAATAAAGGCACAATGCCAAGGTGGGGTTACCAAAGGAAAACACCCGACAACTGGGCTACATTGCATTTTTGGATGCGGTCCCAGTGGGGATAGATGGTTAGATAACCAGTGGGAGTCCAATGGAAGCACCTCCTAAAATTTAGGGAACTGCTTATTTGGACCATAAAATCTGTTCGCGTCCTTACCTCCGGAATGACAAGGGGAACATTTTAGAACTCTACTGCAAAGTCAATTGGGCAACCAGTCGGGAGATTTTTAAGTGAGAAGGCCAAAACGGGAAATTGCCTGTAAATGTGTCAAGTGGCACCTTTTGGTGAACTTTCCTCATGCAGCAAAAGGGGGCGCTCGATTTGTAGCTAGGGAAGTCTCATTTGCAACGTGTGACACGTTAAGAGCTATTGATTGCAAGCTTTCCCTCTCATGTATAGTGTAGTGCAAGAAGTCATGTCCTGCACACCTTACACTGCTCTCTCTCTCTCCCCTATGTGCAGTAATGTGATGCCCCACAAGAGGGCTCTTCATTTGACTCATGTACAATTGTGTGGTCATATGCGTTTTTGCTGAGGCAAGAGCCTCTCTGAACAGGAATAGGAGTGGCTAACTGCTGCTCCAAAAGCAAGCACCGGTGAGGGTGATAACCTCACCGTACAGGTGCGTTTTCAGTTTTGGTTATGCGCTGAATTTGGACTGTTTTTCAGCCATACAGATGCCAGAACCATGGGGAACAGTGCCCCACTGTTAGAGGACAGTTCATGGACTGTTTAGGGTTGAAAACAATGCAAAAACTAGTAAACACAGCGTGCTAAATTTACTATTTTTGGGCAGAAAACAGAGGGTTTATGTCAGTGGAAGTGAGTTCCAACAGGGAAATTGGTTTCGGGCAAGTTTTGAGACTGTTATGCTTCCGAAATTTTGCCAGAACAGGTGGTATCTAGCTTGATTTAGGTAAAGAATTCCCAGGGCTCTTCTTTGTAATTTACCCTCTTAAAGAATAAAGAAATAGCATTCTAGTTTCCGTGCCGTGTGCGTGCTTTAAGTGATAATCCCCATTATATGTTTCTCTGCTCTTTGTGTGTGAAACTCTAAATTAAAGTAAAGAACTTGGGTGAAAGCCTATGTCTACTGTCCTACGGGCCGGTTTCAAGGTTCCATTGCTGGGACATAAATCACCTTTTCCTCAAGAAGTGAGCCTCGGTTGTTTTGGGTAAAGACACAGAGTACAGGAACAAGGGATTACACTATGGCCAACAAAGGGAAGGGTATAATCGAAGAGGGCTCCTCGTTGAAGGACAGGCAAGAAATTCCTACAGTATTCGAGGTTGGCGAGAGCTCACGGCCACGCCTGTCTGTACCTCTTGTTGATGTGAATGTTTCTCCAGTATAGGGCTTTATGACTGGGCAACTTCAGGATGATGCGTTCAGGACTCAGTTAGTTGCCGCGGTGAATGTGTTTTCGCAATTGGTGCAAAACCCAAGGTTTATGGAGTTCTTGCAAGCGCCACCAGTGCCACAACAAAATAGGCAACCTACACCACGAATAGAGCTTGTTGAGGCTCAAGCCCAAGTACTTCATGCATCCCAGCAGGATAGGGAGCACTTGCATGTTGTGAAGTCAAGGGCTCCAAAACAGGTTCCTTCCGTCCATGAACAGGTGGCTAGGACGCCGATTCCACAGGCTATGCCAGTTCAGCCCGCCACCTTTCAGAGCCGGCATGCTGTCTTAAATAGACAAGAAACTGGTTACCAGGCAATGCATCAAGTTTTTCCACCTCCCATGGTACATCTTGGGTATTTTGGGGGTGGATCGGTGTTCCAGAGTATGGCTGGTTATGCGCCTGGAAGCCAGCCGTACATGCCAAGAACAGTGTTCGGGGGTATGCAAGGCATGATGCCAAACCCCATGTATGGTAGCATCGGCATGCACCAAGGCTTTGAGAGCAACCAAGGCCAGTTTGGGGTGCCATAGCCTCATTTTGGCATGGCTGGTTTTTCTGGACAGCACCCAGATATGGCACCCATGACGCAAAATGTCAATGGCCAAGACGTGCCGATGATTCCTACTATAATGCCCATGTTGAGACAATTCCTTATGACAATTTGGGGGCACCGGAAAGCGAATCTGTCTGTTTTGTAGGCATAATCAAGGGCAATTACAATGCTTTCAAGAGGGGGGTATGTCACAACCAGGTGACGTGGCTGCCCATGGTATAGACACACACCTACCCCGGTTGGCTGCAGTGCTGACGTGGCTTCCGGAAATTCCGCTGCAGAACGTGCTGGCAATGCTAACATGGCAGCAGCGTAGGGACCCCCGCATTTCATGACGCGTTTACAACAGTTGTACGGAGGTTTCATCTACGCAAAAAGCTTGCCTACTTTATTCTACGCGCGCGCGTGCGAGAGAGAGAGAGAGAGAGAGAGAGAGAGAGAGAGAGAGAGAGAGAGAGAGAGAGAGAGAGAGAGAGAGAGAGAAAGAAAGAAAGCTTTATTTACGTCTACTAAAGGCCAAAGTTGGCCTATGAGACCAAATCATATACAAAAGTGGTGATCTGGGTGTCGGTAAAATGAGAGAAAAGAAAGAATAAACCGACTGTGCCTACTGTGAATGAGTATGAGAGTGGGTGGTAGCTCCGACTCCACGGATAGTGGCTACCCTGTGTGTGCAGCATAGCAGTATAGGCACGTGTGTGTAGCTCCGTCACAGCAGAAAATGACTACACAATATAATGCAAGGCCACATGATGGTGGGCAATGTCCAGCTAAAAGCATACTATAGGGGGTGGGTGGAGAATGTCATACATAGGGGAGGGTGGTCGAAGAGCCTCCTGCAGCCTGGTGGTCCAATGCGTAGATGCATACCTCATCTCCAGGTGGTGCTGATGTAGTGCCCGTATCCTCAATACCTCGCCGTGATGTGGTCGCCGTCTCAGATAGCCAGGGACTCGTGGTCTACGACGCGCTCTCTGGGTGTCGGCCTGTTGAAGCGTGAGCCCGCTCGTGTGAGTCGGAGGTCTCTGGCTAGACACCTCTCGCTGGAAGAACTCTGTAATAGTCCGCTGTGTACTCGCACCTCCCTGCTGTAGTGGCTGTAGAATGTGCTCACGCATGTTAAAAGCAGTGGTCAGGAAGCGGCCTAGCTGGATCTGGTCACTCCTCGCTATACACTGCTGGAGTGTATCCTCTATGCCAAACTGAACTCTGAGCTCCGAGTAAGCTGGGCATCTCACCATGAAGTGCTCCTCGCTCTCCACCTCTGTATGACAAATGGGACATATACGCTCATCTCGTGGTATGCCTCTGGCTCTGCCCCTCTCAATCTCCAACTGGTGTGAGGACACTCTAAGCTGCCCAATGGCCACCCGAAGGTGATGTGGCATATATCTCTGCATGTATAAGGGGGTCTCAATGAACCCCTGCTCTGATAGCTGTAGAAAATTCTCGCGGTAATGTAGCATTTTCGATGGTAGCTCATGTCCTGGGTCAACCCATGTCCTATGAATGTAGGTGTGCCATATCTCCTGTCTAATGACCCTATTCCTCTCAGATCGTGTGAGGGAACAGGTGGGGGCCTGAGTGTCGTACTGTAGTGGCGGCAGTCTATCAATATCCAGTCCCTGAGAAGAAAACCAATCCCGTGTCTAAGCATACCATGAGGTCCTATCCCCTGCCAATGCCATGTCCTGTGATGTTGAGAAGGCTCGATATGCAATACGATCTCTGTCCATGCTCTGAAGTCTGTGCAGCATGTATACAGTCTGAAAAAGTGCCTCAACCAGCATAGGTGGTGCAGCAAGCTCGGCTCGAACGATGTCATGTGGTACTGAGGGCTTGCTGCGAATGAGTCTAGAGATCATGAGTATCTGTGGTCGCTCCACTAGAGTCCATAGAGAAGCAGC
The DNA here is from genome assembly GCF_014529385.1 of Adiantum capillus-veneris. Classification (NCBI taxonomy): domain Eukaryota; kingdom Viridiplantae; phylum Streptophyta; class Polypodiopsida; order Polypodiales; family Pteridaceae; genus Adiantum; species Adiantum capillus-veneris. Next base: position 67,949,640 of record NC_140953.1, on the reverse strand, counting down.
TAGCCCTGGGCCCCATATCGCAGCCCCATACATAAGTGCTGGTGTGACCAGTGTATCAAACAGCCACCCCTTTGTACGGGGCTCCTGAAAGTGTGTCTGATGGCACTGTCTCTCCATCAATGCCAGTGCTGAATACCCTCTAGTGAGTCTGTCTCTAGCTGCCTGTGCCATCGAGAATGCCCATGATGCTGCTGTGAAGGTCACGCCAAGGTAAACATATGACCCTGTAATCTCAATGCTCCCTCTTGCTGCTATAAATGCACTCTGCCTCCTGACCTGTGCTGAAGTATGAAAGATAAGAACCTTGGTTTTACCAAGGTTCACTGAAAGCCCTCGCTGTAAGCAAAAATCATCAAGCGTTGAAAGATGTCGTTGTAGCCCCTCAGCAGACTCTGCTACTAGCACTATGTCATCCGCGTAGAGCAATATGTGTATTGTAGTCCCGCCTATCTCCACTCCATCTCCTCCTCTGTGCTGAATGAAGTCCACAATCTCATCAATATAGAGTCCAAATAGTGTAGGTGAAAGAGGGCACCCCTGATTCACCCCAATGGTGCTAACAAAAGTGTCTGATATACCTCCTGGACATCTGACTCTGCCAGAAACATGCTCATACAATGCATATATCCCCCAAATCATCTCCTCACCCACACCTAGATCCATCAGTCGTCTGAATAACCTCTCTCTAGGTACTGTGTCAAAAGCTTTGCGGAAGTCCACAAAGCAGCAATACAATCTCCTCTTCTTCACTCGAGTCTGATCAATCAGACATCTTAGAGTGAAGATATGGTCTATGGTAGATAAAGACCGCCGAAATCCTGCGTGGCCTGGAGCTCTAAGACCCTCCGTCTCGGCTAGAGTGCTCAATGCCTCCTCCAATACTGCTCCATATAACTTGGCCAGCACGGGCCCTATCATTATAGTGCGATATGTGCCCGGGTCCATAACATCCCCTGACTTGTGGATAGGCACAATGGTATGCTCTGTCCACGAGTCCGGGAATCCCTCTACTAGAGCCCTGTTGAAGAGGTGAGCAATAAGTGGTGCCAGGGTATCTCTCCCATAAATCAAATGCTCTGCCTGTAATCCAGACTGATCTCTGGCTCGTCCATGCTGGAGGTGTGAGATGGCTCTGCTCACCATATGAGATGTAAAGAATGATGCTATAATCGGTCGTGGTCTCTGTGGTGTGGGTATAGGTGGCTGCCCTGGTATCTGGTAGAGGCGCTCTGCATAATCATGCCAAAGGTGAGGATCATGTATAGGTGTCGGGCGCCCTCGCTCGCAGATGCGTCGCCACGCCTCTCCACTATCTCTACTCATGAGCAAGTAACTCCCAATACTGACGTTCTTCCCATTCCCGCTTTTTACGGCGGATAAGGGACTGCATGTGCCTCTGTGCCTGTCTGTGTGTGATCTCGCCACGAGCCTCTGCTGCGCGAAGACCGCTGCGCAGCTCCCAGCAATCATCATCATACCAGCCATTCTGTGGCATAGACCCCACTCGAGATGGGTGTGTGTGAGTGCTATGAGGAAAACTATGAAGAGCTGAATCATGGAGAATCTGTGTGAATTGTGTGGTAAGTGTGTCGAGTGGGGCATGAGGGTCAAGGGAGAGCAAGCGTGAGTGGAGATGATCAATGTAGACATGTGAGAGCTCATGAGTAAAGTGGATCGTGGTGTGAGTGTGTGTAGGAGGTGGAGTGTCAAGTGAGACGGAGGATGAGAGTGCAAAGCTAAGAAAGGTGTGGTCGGCTCCAAGTGGGCAGCGTCCAATACTGAATGACTGTAATAAGTGTGCAGCAGATAGAGGTCCCAAGACGTAATCCACAGTGCTCCCCCCTCCTCCATGTGGGAAGCAAGTCAGTCCGGTAGAATCTGGCCATCGATGCATCCCGTTATAAATAACAAGATGGTGTCTGCTGCCCAACTCTAGAAGGTATCTACCATATCCTGTGGTATCCTGGCCTGTGTCGTCTGAAGATCTGCCGATCCCCATCTCCTCCGGGTCAAGAGTCCTCATAATATGGGGCTGCTCCATGTCATATATCTCACACTGTCTGGTCTGGGTGCGGCCGTTGAAGTCCCCCATGAGGAAGACTTCTCCAAGTGTGGAGTAATGTAGGATATCCTCCGATAGAGACGCGTATGGGGAGTCACTATCTCTGACCTGTCCCGCACCCTCCTGACCCGCGTATCTAGATCCACGTGGAGGAAAATAGCAAATGGCTAGATAAATCCATCTCTGATGTGATATCTCCAGACGTACCCATAGATATCTGGCCTCCTCATCCCTGCTCATGATCTGAATGTGACTCTGTAGAGTATGTCTAAATAAAGTAGCCACTCCCCCCGACCCTCTAGCTGTACTCTGGCGTGTAGTATGCCTGAAAGCTGACTCCCACTGGAATCCGGTAATACGAGGTAGTCCCCTCTCTGGGCTCTCATGAGTCTCTGTGATACATATGAAATCATGCCCCTCCATGACCTCTCTAGCATGTCTGGCTGCGTCCATAGAGAGCCATTGCAGTTCCATACTACTACTCTAATCAATATCTCCAGTGGTACAGATGTCTCATAGGCCACGTGGCCCTTCTTGCACTTCTTTCTTGATGTTTTTCTTTACTACCTCGATCCAATTCCCTTGCTTTGCATCTAATTCCTGTATCATGTCTTCCTTGAGCTCCGCTATGCATTGTTTTTTCAGTCCTTCTTTGAGTTCCTCTATTTGGGAGATTTCACCTTCTTCTCGTGCTACGCCTCTCATATGATGTATGTCCTCTTGCATGCGCTGAAGTTCTCTAGTGATCTCCTGCTGAATTTCTGCATGTGCTAGCTTCCATGCATCCCTTTCTGCAGTGAGAACTTTAATCTACTCCTCCGTTTGCTTCCTCTCCTCTTCCAATTGCTTAATTTTGTCCGACAACTTGCGCATCTCTGTGTTGAGTGCTTTGTCGGCCTCCTTCTTGACCTGGGAGATGGCCTGAGCTATCATTTCCTCCACCTCCCTCTTATCAATGGGTGCCATGATGGGAGGGTGGGGTGAAGGAGGGGCGCTCGTGCGGGTCACCAAGTGTTGAACCTCATACCAATGTGGGACTGTACGGCAGAGAGCAATGCAGGCTGAGGGCAGGGCTGGGGCGGGGGGGGGGGGGTTCAGCAGGGCAGCAGAGGCGTGGGTTCAGTCAAGCTGGTTAGGGTGTGCTTCAGCAGAGGCCGGGATGGCCATGACTGTATGGCTACTGCAGGCTGAGGGCAGGGCTGGGGGGGGGGGGGGGGGGGGGGGGGGTTACTGCAAGGTAGCGCAGGTGGGCAGCAAGAGGGTGGCGTGGGTTCTGCAGGTGGGCAGCGAGGGTGGCGCAGGAGAGAGGCAGGTGGGCAGCGAGAGGGTGGCGTGGGTTCTGCAGGTGGGCAGCGAGGGTGGCGCAGGAGAGAGGCAGGTGGGCAGCGCGCGCGCGAGAGAGAGAGAGAGAGAGAGAGAGAGAGAGAGAGAGAGAGAGAGAGAGAGAGAGAGAGAGAGAGAGAGAGAGAGAGAGAGAGAGAGAGAGAGAGAGAGAGAGAGAGCGCTTTATTTGAATTGCTTTATTTTATCAAAGCAAGGCTTGAGAGTAAAAGAAGCTTTATTTTTGAAGGCTTTTGATTTTCAGCTTTTGGGGCTCTGCTTTTGGCATCCCTTGTAACTCTTTATAAGTGTGGTTTGGGCTCCCACTTCTCAGAGCATCTGGATGCAGAGTCTGAGAGTGAGACCCACCCACTCCCTTGTACTTTGTGCAACAGATCTAATACAAAAAGAAATACCGAAAGGGGCGCCAGTGTTTGGGGCCAATATCTCTTGGCACGGAACTCCGCCGAGCCGGTGTCGAATCAAATTGTGAACTATTTTTGAAGTGAATTCCTGCCGTGTCGCGGTAGATTCTTGACTTGGAGTGTCCAAGTCTGTTACAGCAGCTGAGTGTTGAGTGGGCACGCTAGTCTGGACAGACGGTAGCTATCATGCTTCTTGATTTTGAGAAGGCTTATGATAGAGTTGACTTGGGTTTCTTGCCAATTAGAGGCGACATTGGGGGGAGTTTTGCTCTGTCTCGATCAGCCGGACAGGGATGTCCCTCGGCAGCTTGTTTCTTTCTGTTTTTTGCGAAGGCAATGTCACTTTTCTTGCGACGCAAGACATCACAGTTGAGAGGTCTTGCTATGCCTTTGGATGGCTCGCCAAATTTGTGAAGGCCATGTCACTTTTCTTGCGACGCAAGACACCACAATTGAGAGGTCTTGCCGTGCCTTTGGATGGCTCGCCAAATTTGTTAGATCACGAGTATGCGTATGAGATTATGCTTTTTGTACGCTATGACACACACCGCTTGGATAGTCCTCGAGAGGCTCTCACTACCTTTAGTGGTGCACCCATCAACTCGCAAAGTCTTTTGGTTTTGTTGTAGGAGTTGATGAGGATTAGATAGATCTACTAACACACGGCCCCGAGTTCATTGGGACATAGTAATATTTCCTAGAGAGGAGAGAGGCTTCTTGCGACGGCTTGTTCACTATATCTTGCATGAGGTTTTCACCTCTAGAGTCATGCACGTTTGTGGCACCTAGTGTGCAACTTTTTGTGGAGTGGATTAGATAGATCTACTAACACACAGCCCCAGGTCATTGAGACACTGTGATATTGCCTAGGAGGAGAGAGGCTTGGAGATTATTGATCTAGAGATGCAAAGCAAGGCATTTCTTCCCAAGCGCATAGTACGCGGTTTGTTTCACAATTTCTATACCATGCTTTGTCACGTGCCTCTCCTTGTTTCGGGTCTATGGATCCTACCAATGCCTAGCGCTCGACCATCAGATTCATCTTCACAGATGCTCCCTTGGATATGTCTCATTTGTCACCCTTTGTGTGCTGCTTGTTGAAGGATTTGGAAAGAATCACACCTTGCTTTGATTTGACACCCACCTTCTAGTGTGGAGGAGGTGGCGAGAGCCACTTGTATCTTCCAAGCGTCAAGCAATTTCAGCCTATAAGCAACATCGCTGATCTTATCAAGCACTTGAAAAGGCCCATAATAACGCATGCTGAGCTTGGGAAATAACCTTTTCTTGCCCTTCATCTTCTTTAACCTTGCCTTTTCAAACCGTAAAAGTACCCAATCACTAGGTGAAAATAGTAATTCACAACGGTGACAATCAGCAGCCCTTTTCTGCTTTGCCCGAGTCTTCTCCAAGGCAACTTTGATCTTCTTATACATTTCATCCATTTTCTCAACGTATCGATCTGCCTCAAAGATCTTGTCCTTTGTATGCAAAATGGGAGGAACCTTTTTGCCACCTTCAACAATCTCAAAAGGTGCCTTGCCTGTGGACGAATGCACCGTATTGTTGTACGCATACTCAAGCATAGGCAAATACTGTTCCCAGTTGCCCTTATTATCTGACAAATAGCATTTCAGCAGATCCAAGACAGTACAATTAGCCTCTTCTGACAGTCCATCAGTTTGTGGATGAAACAAAGATGAGAACTTGAGCGTAGTGCCCATGTTCTCAAACAATCCTCTCCAAAACAAGCTTGTCATGCGTGGATCACGATCACTGACAATCGATTGTGGCATACCATGGTACTTAAACACATTGTACATGAACAAACGTGCCATCTAATCAGATTTTATCTTCTTCCTAACAGGGATAAAATGGGCCTACTTGCTGAATCTGCAAATAATGGTCCATATACCATCATTCCCTGTCGGCGTTCCTGGAAGATCAAAGATAAAGTCCATAGCAATGCTTTCCCATGGTTTATCCAGAATCGGCAATGGCTGTAATAACCCTGGTGCCTTTTGCCTGTCAAACTTGACCTTTTGGCAAATCAGGCATGCTCGCACAAAGGCATCCACATCTCTCCTCAAAGTAGGCCAATAAAAGAACGTCTCTACCGCTTTAACTGTCGCTTCAATACCACAATGCCGTGCATACGGTGGGACATGACTTTCTACCATGACCTTATGTCGCAATGGCCTAGTGACACAAAGTCTGCCATGCATCATCATAAAATCATCTCTGAGGACGTAGTGCTCATGATGTTGCCCCTCTTGCAACTGCTCAAAAATCCTTGCAAAATCTTCATCAATAGCATATTGTTCCTTCATGTCATCCAACTCATGATGATAAGGAATTGACACAGCTGAAATTTGTGGCTTCCTTGATAACGCATCAGCCACAACATTCTTCTTGCCTTCCACATGCATAATCTGGAAGTGGAACATAGAAAGAATGTTTGCCCTCGCATATGCTTTTCGGATAGCTTTGACTGTGTCAAGAAGTATCGCAAGGTCTGATGATTTGTCTGGACAACAAAATCAGCACGTAACAGGTAGTGCTTCCAGCTAGAGAGCGCATGAATCACGGCCAATAGCTCTTTCTTATAGATTTGCATAGTCTTTTCTGGCCCTTCCAGGATTCTGCTCTCATAAGCTACTACCCGACCATCTTGCATTAGCACTGCTCCGATGCTATTGCCACACGCGTCACACTGGACCACAAATGACTTCCTAGGATCTGGTAAAACAATCACGGAATCTGAATTCAACTTTTCCTTTAAGAGACTGAAAGCTGAAAATCTCTCTTTGGGTCCATCTGAAAGTGACGTCTTTCTTTTGCAAAGCGTGAAGAGGTGAAGCTATCTCTGCAAAATTCCTGATAAACCTTCTATAGTATGAACACAATCCCAAGAAGCTTCGAACATCGTGCACAGTCTTTAAGTCTGGCCATGTCTTAATAGCTTCAACCTTTGCGGGATCCATTCGGACACCATCCTCTGACTCGTATGTGGCCATGAAAGTGGATCTCTTCCAAGAAGAATTCACTTTTCTTAGGATTGACAAGTAACTTGTGACTGCGCAACTCTTCGAACACAATGGTCAAGTGACGCCTATGCTCCTCTTCATTCTTCGAGTAGACTATCATGTCGTCAAAGAATGTGCCAACAAACTTCTGATGCGAGCGGAAAATCCAGTCCATCATTTTATTAAACGTGGTAGGAACATTTGTAAGACCAAATGGCATCACTAAGAACTCTTAAAGACCAAATGTCGTTCTAAACGTGGTTTTGTGCACATCCTCTAGCCTTATACGAATCTGATGGTACCCACTCTTAAGGTCTATCTTGGTGAAAATTGCAGCACCCTCTAAACGGTCAAGAATATCATCAATCCTTAGGATAGGAAACCTGTCCTTGATGGTATTCTTGTTCAAGCACGGTAATCAATACACATGCGCCAAGAGCCATCCTTCTATTGCACTAAAAGCACTGGGGAGCAAAAAGGTGAAGAAGTAGGCTGAATCAACCCCTTCTCTAAAAGCTCCTCAACCTGGCCCATAATCTCTTTCTGTTGAGCCGCACTAACTCTGTAGGGAGGTCTGTTCGGTGGGCTACACCGTGGCACCAAATCTATCGTATGGTCCTCAGGCCTCTCCTGCGGCAATTGCGACGGTAATGAATCAGAAAAACAGTCATTAAACTCTTGCAAAAATGCTGACCTTTCTTTATCTAACACTCTTTGCTCAAATCTAGTACTCCTCACACAAACACAAGGGACACTTTACTTCACTTGAAAGAACTGAACTGAACTGAAAGAAAGAGAGAGACGAGAGAGAAAAGAGATGACACAGGGATGTCTTGAGGGTTGGGACCCGACATCCCTGTGTTAGAAGCTAAGACTGATGCTAGACTATGGCAAAAGCGTGTCCACGTGGCACAAGTGAAGTGCGTACGTGACAATAAATATGACTGACAATTATCTGAAACATTACGTGCAAAGATCAAGTACATAGAAAGGTGATTTTTAATTACAGAAGTGATAGCCAAAGCAGATACATTAGGGGCAGACTCCCCTTTGAGCTTTACATCCAAAACATGAGTTTAGCCCCTATGCTAAAGGGTGATCGTTTTGCCAAAGACATCCAGTACACCATGTACTCTAAACATCCACGAGATTCCCAGTAGTGCATCACATTCTTCCAATGGCATGATATAGAACTCTTCAGTGTCCACATACGACTCAATATGCAGACGCAGTTTTCCAATGATGGGAGTAACACACTCTGAGTGGCCAGTACATGCCAACCCTGCCTTTGCCATGTACCCCATCTCTTCAGCTCTGATGCCCAGCTTCATAGCCAACTCTAGTGAGATAAAGTTTGCTTTGGCACCTGGATCAAAGAAGATGAGTGCCATCTGATCTCTGACTTTACCCCATGCTCTGCATAACTCGCTAGCATCTTTACTTGGCCTGTCACCCACCATATCTGGCACCAAACCTACCGTGGGCTTAGGATTCTTTCCTTTCTTATCTTCTTTATTATCCGAATCAGCTTACCTTTTCCTTTGTGGACAATCTGCAGCAAAGTGACTAGACTCACTGCTCGCATATAAAGCATTTATTTTCAGCTATCAAGACCTTCTTTTCCTGGAGTGACTTGCGCACAAAAGGCTTCCTTTTTGGCTTCTTTAACTGCGCTCTAGAAGTCCCGGTTGAGTCCTTATCCTTGTTGTCCTTTTCTGACCCCTGTGGTGCTTCAGGAGCCGTTTTGACAAAGGGCTTCTTTGCTGAATTTTTCTTTTGCTGGCCCCCTTTCACGTTGCCTGGAAACCCATTGTCCTCTCCCTTCCACAAGGCAAGACCAATGTTGACAACTTCCATAAGCTGAGTGAGGGTAGCCACTCTGTTCTTTGTATAGTAATCTCGAAGCCCTTTAGGCAGCCCACAACAATACTTCTCGATCTGCTCTGTGAGTGGCACAAACCTGTAGGAGGTTACTGAGAGCAATGCTTTGCAAAACCTCGATTGTACTCCTGTAGGCTCTTACAAGTAGCCGCAGTGAGTTGATGCCAATCCGTCATGATATCGGCTTCAAATTCATTTGACAGCCATGCAGATCCAAACCATTTGTTTGAAGTATACCTTGCATTAACAATGTCGTCTACCATGTAAGCGCATTGTCTTTCAAGAAAGTGGTAGCTTTCCTGACCTTAGAGGCCTCTGGAAAATTCCCTCCTGCATAAGTTGTATCAAACTACTGGAGGAAAGTAAGAGCCTTTGCCTTATCCTCAAAGCTGCTGAAAGTGCTAAACTTTACAGTTGCACCACCTTCTTTGTAGGCTTTCGGCTTTTCCAGTGCTCCCAAATTGTCATAAGGAATTGTTGCAACATGGGCACTGTAGTAGGGATCATCGGCGCGTATTGGCTATTGACATTTTGTGTCATAGGTGCCATATCTGGCTACTGTCCAAAAAAACAAGCCATGCCAAAATGACCCTGTGGCACCCCAAACTGGCCCTGGTTGCTCTGAAAGCCTTGGTGCATGCTGATGCTACCATACATGGGGTTTGGCATCATGCCTTGCATACCCCCAAACACTGTTCCTAGCATATAATGCCGGTTTCCAGGCGTATAACCAGCCATACTTTGGAACACAGATCCACCCCCGAAATACCCAAGATGTACCGCGGGTGGTGGAAAACTTGATGCATTGCCTGGAAATTGGTTCCCTATCCCTGTAACACAACATGCGGGCTTGGGAAGGTGGCGGGCTGAATTAGCAAAGCCTGTAGAATAGGCGTCCTAACCACCTGTTCAAGGACGGAAGGAACCTGTTTTGGAGCCCCTGACTCCGCAACATGCGAGTGCTCCCTATCCTACTAAGACGCATGAAGCACTTGGGCTTGAGCCTCAACAGGCTCCACGGGTTGTGTTAGTTGCCTTGACTGCTGTGCCACTGGCAAAAACTCCATAAACCTTGGGTTCTGCACCAATTGAGAAAACACGTTCACAGCGGCAACTAACTGAGTCCTGAACGCGTCATCTTCAAGTTGCCCAATCATAAAGCCATACATTGGGGAAACATTCACATCAACAGGAGGTACAGACAGACGTGGCCATGAACTCTCTCCAACCTCGAACACTGTAGGAATTTCTTGTCTATCCTTCGAAGAGGAACCCTCTTCCATTATACCCTTCCCTTTATCAGCCATAGTGAAATCCCGCGTTCTTGTTCTTTGTGTCTTCACCAAACCAACCGAGGCTCACTTCTCAAGGAGAAAGTGATTATGTCCCGGCGACGGAACCATGAAACCGGCCTGTAGGGCGGTAGACATAGGCTTTCACCCGAAACTTTACTTTAGATGTTAGGACACAGAGAAACTTTGCAAAAGAAAACCTGTAACGGGAATTGATACTTCAAACACACACGGCTTGGAAGCTACCAACCAGACGCCCCTTTCGGTATTTCTTTATTGTATTCAAAGAGGGAATAAAACCTATGATTTCCTACGAGCTGTCCCGCATAATCCAGGCTGAAAATGACCTGGTTTGGCCCGATTTCGACAGCATAACTGTACTAGGACGCTTCACAGACAGTATCCCCACGCAATAGATGACTTTCCCGACGCATACGGACGCTTTGCAAAACCTGGCGAGAATCTGCAGCAAGCTGAATTCTCTGTTTTCTGCCCTGAAAATGCACCAAATTACATGTACATCGGTCCCCTCGCATCCCTGGACCTTCTGGGGGTATTAGGGACCGATTAGGGTCGAAACCCTAAACCTGCAAAAAGACACAGCAGGCTGTATTTCCCTGTTTTGGGCTCTGTTTCGCGAGCTGGTCGCATCCGTAGCAAGTCCTCGAGCTCCCGCACGTGTAGGGCTACTTGCCCTTTGAATCGGACGAGATTTCTCACGTGAAACCTCTCCGAATTCACCTATGCTTGCGGGGGATTAGCAACTAGCTAATCCAGTACTTGTGCAAGAGGCTCTTGCCTCGGCAATCGCGCATGAACCCACACTGTACATAGGTCAAATGAAGAGCCCTCTTGTGGGGCATCACATAACTGCACAGAGGGGAGAGAGAGCAATGAATGTTGTGCAAGGCTTCAGTTCTTGCACTTCACTGTACATAGAGGGTAGGCAATCATACAGTAGCTTTGGTACCTGCAACAATCCACCATACGGCCTAAAAATGCCGCCCATGTTTTGTTTTAATGCTTCTCTCTCTCTTAAGTTGGAAAATGCCCAAAAATGTGCCAAGTGGCACTCATGCATTAATTGCTCGCTTTGGACCTTCTAGTCTAAAAATATCTCAACCGGTTGCTCAGTTGACTTAGCGGCAGAGTAATGAAATGTTCCTCTCGTCATTCTGGAGCTAATGACGCGAACAGATTTCGTGGCCCAAAATAGACGTTCCCTAAATTTTAGGAGATGCTTCCATTCGACTCTCATTGGTCATCTGACCATCTTTCACCAATGGGACCACATCCAAAAATGCAATGTAGCTTAGTTCTCGGGTGATTTTCTCTGGGTGACCCCACCTTGTCACTGTGCCTCTATGGAGTTAATTTCCTAGTATCCACCAACTTATTAAATGGGGGGAGGGGACCTAGATTACTTTGAACTAAGCCTAAACACCATTTCACTACTGGAATTCCAGTGCCGACCAACTTCCCATCTGCGGGTGAAACTCCTGTTTCACACTGGCCATACAATGTTCGGCCATTTGCAACTTCAAAAAGAGGGTCTCATAAATTAAACGAAAATCATCGGAAAGAAACCAACAACTAAGGTTAGCAGTTGCCACGTCCTCGTGACAGCTTTAGTCTGCACTTGGTGGTTTTGTGGACAACATCTCGGAGCTTATCTTGTTGGATCATGGCATCTTTTAGACGACCACTGCGCCAAGTCTCTCTACAGTTGCTCTCCTATTGTCGATGGGACCCGACTCTTGGTTTTGAGCGCTGGACTCCAGACTTCGACGTTGAGAAGTTTGATCATCAACAACCGATCCCTTGTTTTCTAGTCACCCTCTCCTTTCCATCACTCCTGGTTCATCTCTCAGGTTGCATTGCTAGCGTAGCCGCTAAGTGGGGCCCAGTTAACTGGCCATTAAGATCGACACACTGCAGATATAGGTCTACGCACCAAGAGACACCCATTTCCCGGATACAATACAACTTCGAGATCCCACCACAGAGGAGTTTCGTCTATAGAGGTTGGTGGTTACTGTTCGCCCAGATCAGTGCCTAAGGTGCCACCAGCCCACCAGTTTGGGCACATGGTGCGAGACTACCCTGACCCCTACCCACCCTCTTTGTCGCCCTACGCCACAACATCCCCCACTGCAATACGTAGTAGAGGGTTGGCAGAAGGTCCCTCGCCATCATACTTTTCATCGGGCATAGCATCCTTCGGCACCATACCCACCACCTCAATAGCCTGTGTCCTTGACAATCTCATAGGTTTCAATTACTCCGCTGGTTCAGCCACTACCGGACATACCCTCTCTTCTTCATAGCATTCGCCCAAGGCTACCTCACACTTAGCCATGGAGATTGACTTCCCACCTCTGCCATCCTCACCAACCTCTCCTCCCCTTTCGCCTCCACCCACTTTGCAACGCCTCGTCGCCAACAGCAGGATGCAAATGTTAGTGGGGAAAGGAGGGAGGTTGATTTCCGTGGGGATGGTGGCAACCCTCCATCATGAATATAACATCCCTCCTATACCTGCATTTTGTGGGGGACAACGAGCTAGGGCTTTTCACAAGTACCGCTCAACTTCATCCACTTCGATAGGCTCCTTGGTAAACAAGAATCCTAAGAACCAACCGTTCAAGAAGCCTAAGAAATGGACTTGGACAACCCAAACCGAGAATTAGATGAATAAGTAAATCCCTACGGCTGACTTCAGCTCAGTATGCTACCACGCATGGGACAAGTGGGACGAGAGGCACTTGTGCATTGCGTTGGAACCCTATAAGACGGCCAGCTATGAACAGACTCGTGGATACTTATTGCACCTCAATAGGAGCATTATCATAGATAGGCGTGATGAGTGAGTGTTGGTCTTCGTGAGAGAAGGTGGGATTAAACTGGCAGATAGTTGGAGGCACGAACACAATGTTTTTCCACTGTGCTCTTAGTTAGAGGGTTGATTGCTTTTACACATGATGATGAATTGCACGGCGTTGGATGGTTCTAGGAGGTGATGGCTAAACCAATTCAACTCCACCTTCAACGATATCGACCCTTTGTTGGACCTGAATGAGATGACCGTTATCCGCTTTGGTGGGGAGGCTCACGGGAAACAGATACCCTCATGGGTATATATCGTGATCTGCACTCAAGGAATGGAACTACAGAGCACGTCCCTGTAGCGAAGTTCCTCGGTGAGGTTGTGCCCTATTACTTGAGTACTCTGCATAGGCGGATGGAGGGATTATGCCCTCCTTCCTATGCTTTAACTTTTATTCCAATCCCTTTCGAGGGAAATGACGTTATTCTCCCGAGCGACAATAGATGAGCGCTTAGAGTCACTTAAGTACCTTGCCCCCGCGCGGAGGTTATCCTCGGCAGAACGGGATTGGGAGGTGGAAGAGAGCCACCACCAATCTGTAGCAAGCTACAATGTCACTTTCACAGGACACACAGTTAGTTCAGTTGGTCTGGTCTGGTTCACACTGGACGGACTCTCTGGGCTGGGCAATGACACGGGCAGGATACAGACGGTGGTGGTTTAGTGGACATCGTGGCCAGGTCACCACCACCACTTAGTTTGGAGATTGGTTTAGGTGGCTGACATTTATGAGCCGTTGGTGGATTATCTTTTAGCTCTATGGTCCAACGTCGTCGTTAGGAGTAGCCAGTCTATACACATAGCACGTCTTCACCATCCCTGCACATCTGAGCCTCGACACCCCATTGTACCTGTGAGTCTTGGGCTGGAGCTGGATGTGCTGCCACGTCAGAGTCTGTATCAGTTCTTTGAGATAGTCGAGTCATATGTTGTGGTCTGTGAGCTCAGTTGTTGTCTATTGTTCCTTTGTTTCTAGTCTGTTTTGAGTGAGATTGTCACGCACATTGCATTAAGAAGCACCCACTGTAGAGAGCACGACACACTATCCGCGCTACAGGTGCTCGCACTTTGGCGATCATGGTGGGACCTCAACTGAAGTCTCACTCTCTGTTGAGCCTGCTGGTCTAGTCCTCTCTCGCCCTGGTCCAACCAGATCTCGTCCTAGTCTAGGCCCTCGTCCTTGGTCTAGTCCTTTCTCATCCCTGGTCTAGTCCCTCCTCATCCCTGGTCTAGCCAGGTGGTCTAGTCACTCGACCTGGTCTAGTAGAGTCTAGACTTGTGTTCAGCCAGTTAAGGGTCTTCTCGCCCAAAGTTTGGTTGGGCTGGTGGTCACTGCATGACACCTACAAGGCGGTCATTTGAGCGTCAAAGCGCACTCCTAAGTCCTCTGAAGTACTACAACAGAAGGCGTCAACCCTTGGTACCTGGTAGAAGTCCACCAACCTCATCACCCATACCTCCACATACAGCCTCATCCATTCCTCCATCAGGTTCTACATCTTCCAGGTCACCTTCCCCAGTGAAGCTCTCTCCCATTTTGTTACAGCAAGCTATTGAGCAACAGGCTCCTGAGCAAGAGGCCATGGAGGCGTTGACCAGTGTGTTGGCCAAGGTAAACATCAAGTTTCCTACCTTCAAGGGACACTCCTCAGAAGATGCAGACAAGCATGCAAGGAGGTTTGTATCTCTCTGTAGAGGTCGTGGTCTTAACAGGGAAGATGCTTATTTGGTACTCTTTCCATCTACCTTAGATGGCTTAGCAAATAAATGGTACAGTCAGTTTGCAGAGAACCATTTTGCAACATGGGCAGCTTTACGACAACAGTTCTGTGCGGCATTCAGGCCAGGTGACTACCAGGAAAAGGTTTTAGATGAGTTGGCCAATATGGTGCTCCAGCCAGAGGAGACTTTTGCAGAACTAATGACTAAAACCAAGTCTCTGGTTGCCAAGCTTCCTCAGCAGCCAGGGGAATTTATGGTAAGAAGTGGGTGGAGAAGGCTCTTCCCAAAACTTCTCAGCAAAAACTCCGAGAGAGTCTTCGATCTGAAGCCACTCTGGAGGAGTTTGTCGTGGCTGCTACTAGGATAGAGGGAGCTAGGAAGCTGTTCACCAACTCTCCTCAGGTAGAGACCCCCTCAGTGTTTTTGGAAAGTCCTTTTGATCCTTTAACTTCTTTACGCAGGAACTGGAAGCCCTAAAGTTACAGCGAGCTCTTCAAGAGGAGAGGTCCTTCTCTCTTAGACAAGAGAAGCCTCCACATCACGAGGCATTGGAACAGATCAAGCGCGAGCTAGAAGAGCTCAAGTCTCAGCAAGAGACTAAGGCTATGGTTTGGTGTAGCTCATGCCGCTCTCCAGGGCACCCTCCATAGGAATGCCCCCTTCGGGTTTACTGCCACTTTTGTGAGAAGTCTGGACATGAGGACAAGGACTGCTACTACCTCAAGGGATTGCGACAAATACAACAAAGTCTTGGTCCTACTCTTCAACAAGGGCTAGCACCTGCATCCAACATGGTTTCTCCCTGTGGCCATCCACATCATATGCCACCTTTATTGACAGCCCCTCCTATGCAAGGTATGCAAGTACTTTTCCCTCTCAGAGCTTTTATCATACCCATGCTCCCTCATCACCTCAAAGCTTCTATGCTTCCACCTCCAACTCCATGCACCAGGAGTAGGGATCACCTCGCCCTTCGACTCGCCCAATGAATCGGCCCATTTTGTGCTACAGATGCGGGGAATATGGTCATTATCAAAGCAAATGCCCTTTGCCCAAAGGGTCCCCTCCCTGCCGTCATTGCCTTGAAATGAAGGATCACTATAGTAAAGATTGCCCTAAACTTCGTGCATCCACGGTTGCGAACCCAAGTCAAAGCCAAAATGAGTTTACCTTTTCTGATGACAATTAGCACCACTCCTCAGCCACCCCTTATTGCCCATGTGGTTACCACTCAAGAGAAGTTGCAGTTGGTAGAGGAGCCAGCGGGCATCCTCACCCGGGCCCAGAGAGCCGCTCTCGGTCTTAGTATTCCAACACGTTCAACTCCCCCACACATTCTCACACCAGTGGATACCCTGCCTTCAGTTGTTAACAAGCCATCCCCCAGTGTCGTGAAAGAATCCAAATCTTTGCTCTCCGATATTGATGAAGCTTTCTTGGAAGCAATTTCCGATCTACAAAAGATCAAGGTACCCGAGAAACCATTGGTAGAACAAGAAAAGCTTACAGCAGAGACAGTCTTGAAGAACACCTTCCAACAAGTGTCCCTCTATGACATGCTGCGACTAGATGCGAGTTTTAGAAGTGACACCCTTGATGTTATTCAGTCACTTTACCCCGGAGTAAGTCCTAGTGGCGGGCACCTCCCAGTGCGACCATCAGAGTCCTATATGATATCCAATCCCGTTGCTCCACTCACTGATTATAGAAGCCCTCGCCTGACAGTGTCCGTTTTGGGTCGGCAATTCTCAAGAGTGATAGTGGATGGTGGATCTGGCATCAACCTGATGCCCGAGTTCACTATGTTACTCTAGGTCTACAGCCTACTCGCCCTGCTCCCTTCACAGTTACATTGGCCGATTAGCGGACAGTCTACCCAGTGGGCATAGTGGACAATGTGCCTCTGCAGGCACAAGACTTTACTTTTAACTTGGATTTTGTTGTGGTTCGTCTTCCCCAGGTTGAGGACGGATTTCCCTTGCTCATTGGAAGACCATGGCTGCGACACACTAAAGCACTTCATGATTAGGGAAACGATGCAATGTGGATACATACTTCTGGCTCCCCGATGCAACCCATTCTCTTAGAAGGAGGTATGGATCCCGTGGTGCAGCAAGTTTCTTTGTCAATGGAAACCAACCCTGAACAAGAATAGCCTATTACACCTGAAGGGTCAGACGAAGATCTGCTGGAGTGGTTGGAAGCTACCAAATCTATGCCTTGTTATGGAGTCTCTATTCACTCCTTGCCTAGAGGTACTCTCTCTTCCAATGTTTCCATGGTAACTAAACCTAATGATCCACCTGAGACAGCTCAAAGATTGAAGGTCATAGAAGCTGCTCCTGATACGCCCTTGGTGAAAGTCTTTGAATTTGATGAGCCTATGAAGAATCATAGAAATGGGAAGGAATCTCCTCTACAGGAGTTCACCCCCCCTCAAACATCAGCCCCATTGGTGTCTGCTTCTCCAACCAAAACAAAGCTATCATCCGTGTCTAGCGAACGCCCTTCACAGAGCCTGTCCTGCTTGATAATTTCCCTACTCATTATAGTTGTCTGCTCCCTCCTCGCCCCTATCTATCCCTATCCCCTCAACCCTAACCTACCCCTTCCCCTCCCCAACTCGCCCAACCCTCCCAAACTCACCCCTTCCCCTCTCAAATTCGTCCCCCTTCCCCTTCCCAACTCGCCCAACCCTCCCAAACTCACCCCTTCCCCTCTCAAATTTGTCCCCCTTCCCCTCCCAAACTAGTCCCTCCCCCTCCCAAATTCCCCCCCCCCCCTCCCCAACTCGTCCCCACCCCCTCACACCCTCTCGCCCCACCCCTCCCAACTCGTCCCTCCCCCACCCCAACTCGTCCTACACCCCTCTCTCCCAACTCGCCCCTACCCACCCCCTCACACTCTCTCGCCCCTACCCACCCCTCTCTTGCCCTCACCCCTACCCACCCCCTCTCTTGCCCTCGCCCCCTACCCTCCCCCTACTCGCCCCTACCCACCCCCTCTTTGCCCTCGCCCCTATCTAGCCCCCCTAACAACCCCGTTCCCCCCTCGCCCTACCTAGTCTCCCCTTCCCCCCTATCTCACCCCTACCTAGTGAGCATATCTCTTTGCTGTGGAACCTCATTTTGTTGTGCCAATTGGGATTCTTGGACTATGCAATCATACTGGGTTCTCGCCTATGCAAAAGCTTAAGGCATTTGCAAGCAGTGCAGTGTTTTTAACCCCACTTTTGGCTTCCCGCCTATTCAAAGGCTTAAGGCACTTGCAAGCAGTGCAATGTTTTTAACACCACTTTTGAGGCATGTAAGGTCATGGTTGGGCCTCACACCTCGTTCACGAAAGATGTACGGTTTTCTTTCACAAATTTTCAGTATCCCTCTCACCGAGACGGTGAGCGGGCTTGTGGCGGGCAACCTGTAGCAGGCTACAGTGTCACTTTCACAGGACACACAGTTAGTTCAGCTGGTCTGGTCTGGTTCACATTGGATGGACTCTCTGGGTTGGGCAGTGACACGTGGCAGGATACGGACGGTGGTGGTTTAGTGGACATCATGGCCAGGTCACCACCACCACTCAGTTTGGAGATTGGTTTAGGTGGCTGACATTTATGAGTCGTTGGTGGATTATCTTTTAGCTCTATGGTCCAGCGTCGTCGTTAGGAGTAGCGAGTCCATACACACAGCACGTCTTCATCATCCCTACACATCTGAGCCTCGACACCCCATCTGTGAGTCCTCGGCTGGAGCTGAGTGTGCTGCCACACCAGAGTCTGTATCAGTTCTTTGAGATAGTCGAGTCATATGTTGTGGTCTGTGAGCTCAGTCGTTGTCTATTGTTCCTTTGTTTCCAGTCTGTTTTGAGCGAGATTGTCACGCACATTGCACTGAGGAGCACCCACTGTAGAGAGCCCGATGCACTATCCGCGCTACACAATCCCAGCAGACACCACCTGTGAGCCGACGCCCTTCCAAGCGGGTATGGCATGTCCTTTGGGAAAACCGTCAAGTTTCAAGGGTAATTTAGTTTGGTGAGCGATAAGCTACCTTGCGGAGGAAACTCCAATGAGAAGGCTGAAGCAAGTCAAGGAGCACCTGGGCCTTTGATCTGAGGTACTTGGTTGCTACCACACCCACAACTTTTTAGTGATGTGTGTTACAGGCTTGGACACTCCAAGCGAGAAATCAATAGCAACGCACGAACAATAACCGCAAAATCATTGACCTTAGAGAGAGAGAGAGAGAGAGAGAGAGAGTTGAGAGAGTTGAGACGGCACGGCGGAGTTTCGCACCCAAGTGCACTTGCCCCAAAGACTTGCGTCCCTTTTGCTATTTCTTTATTATTGCTCACAGCAAAGTACAACTCTGAAGGGTCCTCTGCTCTGCAGAGTGAGACCCCAAGGGTCCTTTTCAACTTACAAGGGATGCCCAAAAGCAATCAGTTCAAAAGCATCTGCTCTCGAAAGCTAGCGCTAGGATCTCCCAAAAGTAGCCAACATAATTTGTGAAAATCTGAACAGCCTGCCACGTGGCACCAGCAGCGCAAAACGTGGAAATTACATATTGTCATACCACGTCATCATCCGTACGAACTGCCACAGCAGCATATCAATGCATTTTACAAAAATCCTCCTCAGGGTTCAAGCTTTGGGGTTTTTAGGGTTAGGCCCCTCGGCCAATGCTCCATAAGCTCTTCCAGTTGGGCATGCCATGTCATCACTTTGTGACATTCCCCCCTCTTCAAAGAATTGTAATCGCCCTCGATTACGCCTGCAAAAACAGCCAAAGGACAGAAACTTTCAGCGTCATCTCGCCGTGGTCCGTCTTTTCTCCGCGACAAGGTGTTGGGTCTAAATGCCCTCTCATAGTCATTTCATTCATTCTTTTATACTTGGGTGTGTTCACACCCAAAGGCCATTTAAATGGCCATAACTTTGTATCCTTACATAAAATTAAAACATGACTTTAAAAAGTGTGCCCTATCTGCACACGAAAATAACCTGCGTACGTTTTCTCTCTCTCGCCACTTCTTCCTGCTCCTTCGAACCTTCACACTGGTACTCTAGAGCTTCCACCCTCCCTTCAAACTGGTATCAGAGCCACAGTAAGCCATCGCCTACACTTCATGGCCTTCCTCGCGAGCATTTTCTCTCTCCTCGAGTTCAGCCCAGCCCACTCTCTCTCTACGATTTTAGCCTATTGCTCTTTCTCTCTCCTCTCACTACAGCCCACAGCTTCTCCTTGAAGTTTGAGGCTGTGAGAGCCCTTAGTTCGGGTTGCAGCAGGAAAGAGCAGACAAAATCGTCTACAGGAGAAAGGGGAAATTAACAGGTGCTAAAATTTCAGCAATTTCACAGCTTTTATAGCATTTACAGGTGGAAATTGTAGGTACAGGTTGAGAGAAATTGGGGCTTTTGCTTAAATTGCAGAAATTTCAGAAATTAGACCATTAATATTGGGGCTTTTGCTGAAATTTCATTAATTTGCAGACATTTGTGAATGTATTGCAATCTGTGGACAGTTTGAGCAGAGAATTTGAAGTTTATACTTGAGATTTTCAAGAAATTACAGGAAAACGCAGGTCTTTTATGCATTAGCAATTTTATGTGGCACATATTGATGTATTTCATTTGTGGAATACTCTCCATGGGGTTAATGTAGTGCTGAAAATACATTTTGCAGCAACTATTTCTTCACGCAAGTTACAGGTTGTTGCAGATGTAATTTGGTCTTACTGCTGAAGTGGGAGCATTCTTGCAAAAATTGTATGCTCTATTTGTGTGCTGAAATTTCAGCTTATATTGCTGAAATTTATCCTTCTTTACTGTTGTGCACTTGTAATAAAGTGCCGGTAACGTAGTATTACCACTCCTTGCTCTTCTACACTGAGTATCGAGCCTGTAACAGGCTAAAATCTCAGTTTACAGCTTGCTGTCATAAAATTACAGCAGTGAATTTTTGTTCTCTTTTGCACTGAAATGGCTTTCAATGCATCTATCAGTAGCAACGAGTCAAAGTCTTTGATGGAAATCAGAAGATTTGATGGCACAGGTTTTGATTTGTGGAAGGAAATAATGCAAGGTATTCTATTCCTTAAAGATTGCGAAGATGCATTGCTCGCAGCAAAACCTGAAAACTTGTCAAATGCAGATTGGGCAAAACTAAACAAAAAGGCTATTGCTTATATCAAAATGGCTGTGTCAGATAATGTGCTTACTGACATTAAGCGCCTTGACACTGCACATGCAATCTGGGAGAAGTTAACTAGCTCGTATGAGAATGAAACTCCTGTGAATCAAGTTCATCTCATGCGGAAGCTTGTAAACATGGAATTAGATGAGGCAAAGCCTGCATCTGAGCACTTGAATGCGTTTTGAGTCAGCTTCAGGATTCAGGGTTGCAGCCATTTGATGACAAGTTGAAAGCTATTTTTCTTTTTATGACTTTGCCTGACAGTTGGGAAGCGCTTGTTGTGTCATTGTCAAACAATGCTGCTTTAACCTATGATGGTGTAAGAGGCTCCATTCTCAATGAGGAGATTAGGAGGAAAGCCAGTGGTGAAGGCAGTGGCATAGCTTATCATGTAAGGGGCAGGTCAGAGAAAAGGAACCATGTGGCCAATAGGGGCAAGACCAGAAGTAAGAGCAAGGGAAAATGTCAAGACATAACTTGCTATCAATGTGGATTCAAAGGGCATAAAAAGCCCGATTGCAAATTTTACAAGCAACAGCAGGGTAAGAAGAAGAAGGATGCAAAAGATGCTAAAGGTGATGATGACACCTCTGTCACCAGGAGGTGTATTTTTCATGTTGCCTTCTGTAAATAAGTACTAGATATTTTTATTTATTTTTATTTTTACTTGTTTTCCCCGGAACCCTTGAAAAGGTGCAAGTGGACATTGCATGGCCAGTGTGAAACGGCTGCGGCCGAATAGGTTTCTCACAGCAGGAGTCTGGGTCGGTCAGTCTGGGACTGGTCGGGCCAGTTAGCACTGAATTCTGACGAGTATGGAAGCCTGTGTGCGCCAAATGAAGTCTGGGCCACTCGGAAAGTCACTTATAACTTTATAAGTCAGTGGGAACTAGAGAATTAACTCAAAAGGGGCAAACTGGACACATGTCGGCTCCAGGCAATTTTGCCACTTCCAGCATGAAGGGGGGGAGCCCAATTTGAGAGAGGAGGCTGATTTTTGAACACAAGTGACCTACAGTGTGTGTGTGAGTAGTGGGTGCAGGTCTACAGCTTTAATGGAAAGCTTGCCTTCTCCTCTGTCTCATGTAGCGCGATGATTTGCTCTAGTGCATCTCTCTCTCCCCTTTGGCACATATGGTAATGCCCCACTAGTTGGGCTACTCAGTTGAACATGTACAGTTCTAGGGGTTTATGCGCGTTTGCCAAGGCAAGAGCCTTCTGAACAGGAACCGGATTAGCTAATTGCTAATCCCCCACAGGTACGCACAGTTCCATCGCGAAAGATTGCGAGTTCGGAGAGTTTTCTCGTGTGAAAACTCGTCCAATTCACAAGGGAACTGTCCCAATGCGTGCGGGAGCCCTTGGGACACGTGTAGGCGTGTTCGCTCCGCTAAAACGATCCGAAACAGCGAATTACAGCCTGCTGTGTTTTTCTGCAGATTTAGGGTTTCGCACCTAAACTGCAAGGGAACCCCGGGGGAGCCTCGTGAGAGCCTTGGGATGCATGTACAAGCTATTGGGCACCCAGCAGTGAAAAACAGGGAATTACAGCCCGTTGAATTTCTGTGACAGCTCACCAAAAAGCTTCCAGAGAGCGAGGGAATCCGTCTTAGAGGTGCTTTTGACCTACAGGGGTTTTTGCGCCGTTATGTTGCCAAAATCAGGTCGAAAACCTATGTTTTCAGTCCTCGCCAGGTTTGGACAGCTTTGTGAAAGCTTGTGCTAAGTGGTCGGATCGTCTACCTTAATTTGAATAAAGAAATACCGAAAGGGGCGCCAGTCTTTGGGGCCTACAGGGTGTCGGTCTCGTGTGCGCAGTGACATTCTAGTCACTGGACGCAACTGTGTTCTCTTCCCTTCTCAGTGCTCTGTGTAAAGTTAACAGGTAATTGAAATAGTACCGCCCTCTACGTTGTACAGGCCGATTACATGGTTCCATCGACGGGATAGTCACTTTTTCTTCAAAAAGTGCAGCGTGGATTGTTGTGGATGAAAGCAACACAGAGCTTGTCGTTATGGCAGAGAAGAGAGACCAAGTACCTGAAGAGGGATCTTCCTCACATGGCACAGAGAAAATTCCTTCAACTCTTCAAGAAGAGGACAGGTTGTTTAGAACTCAACTACGTTGTTGCATGGACATGTTTTAGCAGTTGGCTAACAACCCAAGGATGCAGGAGTTCTTACAGGCTCCGACACAGGGTTTTCAGCCTCCTACACAGGGCATGACTGAGCCGTTGCAGGAAAAGGAGATTTCCAATGCGTAGAGGACTCATGATGCTCGAGGGAAAGCCCATGTGGTTGAGCAACTAGCGGTGTCCAATGATCCAAAGCAACTTGCTTTAGCTAGACAGGAACCAATTGTGAATGGTCAAGGGAGTAATGAACACGCTATACGTCAGACCCTTCCATTACCTAATACTTATCCTGGTTATTTTGGAGGTGGTTCAGTGTTTCAAGCTATGGCTGGACCTTCCACAGGTTATATGCCAGGGAATGTGCTCGGGACAATGCAAACAGGCATGGGTAACCCTATGTACGCGAACATGGGTGTCCAACCAGGTTTTCAGGGTGCCTATGGCCAGTTTCGAGTGTCTGGAACACAATTTGGTATGGCTGGTTTTTCGTAGCCATACGTACCAAATGCAGATACCGCAGGTAAAACAGTTGATGCGAGTGCTGGAATGAACAATCATGGAGCACCACTGTTACAGGCACCTGTTTATGATAATGTGGCTCCTTTGAGTCAACTGAAGGATTACAAGGAAGGTGGGCAAGGAGTGAAGTTTGAAACTTACAGAGGAACTGAGGATCAATTGAAGGCTTTGACCTTCATACAGCAGTTCGATGCAGCTTATGCTGGAGGAAACTTCACGGAATCTTCAAAGATATGCAAGGTTGCCACTTTCTTGAAAGGGAATGCGCTTCAATGGTGGACCGCATTGTTGAACCAGGGTCAAGCCCCAACAACGTGGGTCCAATTCAAACAGCTTTTTGCGCCTGCATGGTTGCCAAAAACTTTTGAAGTGGATGTGATGACAGAATGGCACGAGTTGAATGCTAAACAGTGTGCGAATCTGGAAGAGTACAATAAACAATTTTGGGCCGCACTGTTGCCAGTCACCTCCTACAGGTTTGTGCCATTGTCAGAACAAATTGAGAAGTACTGTTGCGGATTGCCCAAGAAAATCAGGGACTACTGCACAAAGACTACTGTCATGAATATGTTTCAGTTGATAGAGAATGCAAGAGTGGCCAGCAATCTGTCGAAGGGAGATTCCGATGGATTTAACAGCCACAAGAAAGGGTCCCAGGGCAAACAGTTTTCAGCCAAGGGCAATGTTGCAGCAAAGCCTTCTGAGCCTCCCACAAAGAAGCCCTCCACTGAAGAAGGTGACACGTCCAAGAAGTAGTCTTAAGTCTTCTTCGGGACGAGGACAAGGACAAAAGAGGCATTTTTCTGGTAAAACTTTTGAAGAACGGAAAGCTCTTAGAGAGGCCAAGAAATGCTACATTTGTGAATAGGAAGGACATTTTGCAAATGAATGCCCACAGAAGAAGTCACAGGATAAGGATGACAAGTCATACCATAAAGGGAAGAAGCCAAAGCCAAGTGCATGACTTGTTCCAGATTTGGTTGGAGACCAGCCAAACACAGATGCCACGGAGTTGTGCAGAGCTTGGGGTAAAGTTAGAGACCAGACAGTGCTGGTTTTCTTTGATCCAGGAGCCCGTGCAAATTTCATATCACCAGAATTGGCATCAAAGTTGGGCATTCGTGTAGAGGAGATGGGTATAACAGGGGAAGCAGGTTTGGCATGCCCAGGTCATTCAGAGCCCGTTACTCCCATTTTGGGGAAGCTTCGTCTGCACATTCAGAGGTATGTGGATGCGGAAGAATTTCATATTATGCCACTTGAGGGCTGTGATGTGTTAGTGGGTATCCCATGGTGTTACAGGTTGCATGCTATGGTGGATACTTACAACAAAAAGATTACCCTTGTACATAGAGGAAAGACTCATGTCCTTGATGTAAAGCTTAAAGGCGAGTCTGTTCCAGTTGTTTCTGCTTTTGCTATTTCATCTGTAATAAAGAATCATCTTTCTGCGTACTTGATCTTTGTAAAAGAAGTACCTCAAGTTGTATCTAATTTGTCTACCTTAGATAAAGACAGGTCAACTTTTTTGAGTGGTTTCAGTGATTGTTTTTCGAACTCTTTGCCAGGGGAGTTACCTCCTGAGAGACCTAAGGATCATACCATAGATTTTGTGTCAGGTTCTAGTCCACCGAATAGACCACCATACAGGGTTAGTGCAGCCTAGCAGAAAGAGATTATGAGTCAGGTCAACGAGCTTTTAGAGAAGGGGCTGCTTCAGCCCAGTTCATCCCCTTTTTGTTTGCCTGTACTCTTAGTGCAGAAGAAGGATGGTTCATGACGCATGTGCATTGACTATCGCGCCTTGAATAAGAATACCATCAAGAACAGGTTCCCCATACCGAGGATAGATGACATTCTTGATCGGCTTGAGGGAGCGTCATTCTTTACAAGAATAGACCTAAAGAGTGGGTACCATCAGATACGCATTAGGCCAGAAGATGTCCATAAGACTGCGTTCAGGACAACATTTGGTCTCTATGAGTTTCTTGTCATGCCATTTGGTCTCACAAATGCTCCTGCCACGTTTAATAGAATGATGGACATAATTTTTAGACCACATAGAAACTTCGTGGGTACCTTCTTTGATGACATGATTGTCTATTCGAAGTCAGAAGAGGAGCATAGGGATCACTTGACTGCAGTTTTCAATGAGTTATGTAAGAACAGGCTACTCATTAATGCGAAGAAGAGTGAATTCTTTTTCCAAGAGATTCACTTCCTTGGGCACATTGTTTCAAAGGATGGGGTACGCATGGATCCCGCTAAAGTGGAAGCAATTAGGTCATGGCTAGACTTGAAGTCCGTACATGACATTCAAAGCTTTCTAGGCTTATGTTCCTACTACAGGAGGTTCATCCGAAATTTTGCTGAGATTGCTTCTCCACTCCATGCACTACAAGGAAAGGAGTTACTTTCAAGTGGACAGCCAAGGAAATTTTAGCGTTCAAACACTTGAAAGAGAAGCTGACTTCAGATCCGGTAATCATTTTGCCAGATATTTCAAAACCTTTTGTGGTTCAGTGTGATGCGTGTGGCCATAGTCTTGGTGCAGTTCTAATGCAGAATGGCCGAGTAGTCGCATATGAGAGCAGAATTCTTTTGAAGACTGAAAGGAACTTGCAAGTCTATGAGAAAGAATTGCTGGCAGTAATTCATGCTCTCACTAGTTGGAAACACTATCTTCTAGGGGCTGATTTTGTTGTCCAAACGGATCATCAAACCTTGCGATATTTTCTCACACAAACGAAGTTGTGTGAGAAGCACATGCGATGGGCAAACATCTTGTCAATGTTCCATTTTCAGATTGTGCATGTGCAAGGGAAAAAGAACGTGGTGGCTGATGCGTTGTCACGAAAGCCCCAAATTTCAACAGTGTCAATTCCGTACCACTGTGAACTAGACGAAATGAAGACACAATATACTGAAGATTCAGATTTTGCAAGGATCTATGACCAGCTTGTTGATGGGCAACATCATGACCACTATATGCTTAAGAATGACTTTCTCATGATGCATGGAAAGTTATGCGTTACCAAACAGTTACGGCCCAAGATTTTGATGGAAAGTCATGCTCCACCTTATGCTGGGCATCGTGGAATTGATGCGACAGTGAAAGGGGTTGAGGCATTCTTCTATTGGCCAACTTTACGTCAAGATGTTGACACATTTGTAAGATCATGCTTAGTATGCCAAAAAGTCAAATTTGACAAACAAAAGCAACGGGGATTGTTGCAGCCATTGCCGATCCTTGATAGGCCATGGGAAAGCATAGCAATGGACTTTATCTTTGATCTTCCAAGGACGCAAACAGGCAATGATGGGATTTGGACTATCATTTGTAGGTTCAGTAAGCACGCCCATTTCATTTCTATGAGGAAGAAGATAAAGCCAGAACACATGGTCAAGATATTTATGAGCAATATCTTTAAATATCACGGGATGCCTCAGTCAATTGTCAGTGAGACAGGGATCCACGTATGACGAGTCTTTTCTGGAAGGCATTGTTTGAGAACATGGGCACTACGCTAAAGTTCTCTTCTTCGTTTCATCCGCAAACTGATGGACAGTCAGAAGAGGCAAATTCTACTGTTCTGGACCTGCTCAAATGTTATGTGTCAGAGCACAAGGCAACTTGGGAACACCATCTTCCATTGGTTGAATATGCTTACAATAACATTGTGCATACGTCAACAGGTAAGGCACCATTTGAGATAGTGGAAGGAGGGAAGAAAGTCCCGCCCATTTCGCAGACTAAGGACAAGATTTTTTAGGCAGACAAGTATGTGCAAGATATGGATGAAACATACAGGAAGATAAAGATTGCTCTTGAGAAGACTAAGGCTAAACAAAAGAAAGCTGTTGATCGTCATCGTCGTGAACTTGTATTCTTACTTGGTGATTGGGTGCTTTTGCGCTTTGAAAAGGCCAGGTTAAGGAAAAGGAAAGGCAAGGAACGCTTGTTTCCTAAGCTCAGTATGCGATATTATGGTCCTTTTCAGATTTCAGAAAAGATCAGCGATGTAGCTTACAGATTAAAGCTACCAGGCTGGAAAATACATAATGCTTTTCATGCCAGCCTTCTAAGACCCTTTGTTGGTGATGTGCCAGAGAATATGCTTGATGAGGAACAACCCGAAGTGGAAGAATTGGATGAAATCCTTGTTCGTGAACAGATATTGGCACATAAAGAAAGAAAGGTTAGAGGAAAGGTTGCAAGACGCTATTTGGTGAAGTTCAAGAACTATCCATCATTGGATGCCAAATAGATGGAAGACTCTGAATTGGTTGATTCACCTCAGCTATTGCAATTGTATCTTGAAGCCTTTCAGATGGAACCCACAATGACTTGATGTAGCCTTTTCTGGAGCAAGGCAAGAGCATGGTTCATGATGCTCAAGAGAGTAGTTAAGCAATTGTATCTACTCTTTTCATACAGAATTTAGCTAGAGAAGTTTGTGCTTCAGAGTACACTAGAAGGCTTCTATGCTTGATATATGTGTCGTAGCCAGGTTGGTGGGATTGTTTAATCGTCCAACGCTACATTTTCGGAAGCATGTATATCTTGGATTCCCATCATAGAATATGTGTGATATCAACAGATACCGCATGTATTATTGGCATGCAAGCGACCTCGCTTGCAGTATTTCAAGGGTGGGGTGTGTCACTAGGAGGTGTATTTTTCCTGTTGCCTTCTGTAAATAAGTACTAGATATTTTTATTTATTTTTATTTTTACTTGTTTTCCCCGGAACCCTTGAAAAGGTGCAAGTGGACATTGCATGGCCAGTGTGAAACGGCTGTGGCCGAATAGGTTTCTCACAGCAGGAGTCTGGGTCGGTCAGTCTGGGACTGGTCGGGCCAGTTAGCACTGAATTCTGACGAGTATGAAAGCCTGTGTGCGCCAAATGAAGTCTGGGCCACTCGAAAAGTCACTTATAACTTTATAAGTCAGTGGGAACTAGAGAATTAACTCAAAAGGGGCAAATTGGACACATGGCTGCTCCAAGCAATTTTGCCACTTCCAGCATGAAGGGGGGGCGCCCAATTTGAGAGAGGAGGCTGATTTTTGAATACAAAGTGACCTACAGTGTCTGTGTGTGAGTAGTGGGTGCAGGTCTACAGCTTTAATGGAAAGCTTGCCTTCTCCTCTGTCTCATGTAGCGCGATGATTTGCTCTCGTGCATCTCTCTCTCCCCTTTGGCACATATGGTAATGCCCCACTAGTTGGGCTACTCAGTTGAACATGTACAGTTCTAGGGGTTTATGCGTGTTTGCCAAGGCAAGAGCCTTCTTAACAGGAACCGGATTAGCTAATTGCTAATCCCCCACAGGTACGCACAGTTCCATCGCGAAAGATTGCGAGTTCGGAGAGTTTTCTCGCGTGAAAACTCGTCCAATTCGCAGGGGAACTGTCCCATTGCGTGCGGGAGCCCTTGGGACACGCGTAGGCGTGTTCGCTCCGCTAAAAACGATCTGAAACAGCGAATTACAGCTTGCTGTGTTTTTCTGCAGGTTTAGGGTTTCGCACCTAAACTGCAAGGGAACCTCGGGGGAGCCTCGTGAGAGCCTTGGGATGCGTGCACAGGCTTTTGGGCACCCGGCAGTGAAAAACAGGGAATTACAGCCCGCTTAATTTCTGTGACAGCTCACTAGAAAGCTTCCAGAGAGCGAGGGAACCCGTCCTAGACAGGTGCTTTTGACCTACAGGGGTTTATGCGTTGTTATGCTGCCAAAATCAGGTCGAAAACCTGCGTTTTCAGCCCTCACCAGGTTTGGACAGCTTTGTGAAAGCTTGTGCTAAGTGGTCGGATCGTCTACCTTAATTTGAATAAAGAAATACCGAAAGGGGCGCCAGTCTTTGGGGCCTACATGGTGTCGGTCTCGTGTGCGCAGTGACATTCTAGTCGCTGGACGCAACTGCGTTCTCTTCCCTTCTCAGTGCTCTGTGTAAAGTTAATAGGTAATTGAAATAGTATCGCCCTCTATGTTGTACAGGCCGGTTACATCTTCTTCTTCTAAGGATATTGGCAAGGCCAATGTGGCCTCCAGTGTGGTCGTAGAAGAAATTGTTGATGTGGAAGAAACACTTGTCGTAGCGTCTAATGCTTTTGATGATGTTGTGGCTATGGCAAGTGATATGTACATCACAAAGCCAGAGCTTATTGATGCTTTGCTTTCAGCACATGATGGAGTGTCTCAGTCATGGATAGTAGACAGTGGTGCCTCATTTCATGTAACTCCGTCTTTGGAGTCTTTTGCCACATACACTGCAGGTAGCGTGGGTAAAGTTTACTTGGGTAATAACTATGCATGTGACATTGAGGGTGTTGGCACCATTCACTTGGCTTTGGAAAATGGCCAAGAACTTGTTTTGCATGATGTTAGGTATGTTCTTGGCATCAAGAAGAGTTTGCTATGAGTTGGGCAGCTGGATGTAAAGGGCTACTTCACTACTTTTGGTGGTGACTTTTGGAAAATTTAAAAGGACTCTATGCTGATTGTGAAAGGTAGTAAAAAGGGAACTTTATACTATTTGCATTGCAAGGCCTTACCTGGCAAGTTTATTACTATGGGTGAAGTTCATTGTCCAATGGAACTTTGGCATAAAAGACTTGGCAATATGAGTGAGAAAGGACTACAGGTTCTCTCCTCTCTTGGGAGATTTGATGTAAAAGGTCCTGGCCTTGAATTTTGTAAAGATTGTATCTATGGTAAACAAGTGAAGTTCTCTTATTCGTCTGGAGTCTCTAAGAAGTTGCATGCTCTTGATTTAGTACACTCAGATGTTTGCACTATGCCTGTGAGTTCACATGGGGGTGCACGTTATTTTGTATCTTTCATTGATGATTTCAGTAGAAAGACTTGGGTATATGTACTTAAAAACAAGAGTGATGTTTTTGATGCTTTTAAAAGATTTCATGCTTTTGTAACCACACAGAAGGGTCTTAAGTTAAAGGCCATAAGAACAGATAATGGGGGAGATTATGTATCACGTGAGTTTAATGTTTTTTGTGAGATGCATGGTATTAAAAGGGAATTAACAGCCCCTTATAATCCATCATCTAATGGCGTGGCTGAGAGGTATAATCGCACAATTTGTGAGAGGATACGTTGCATGTTGTCCACAGCTAATCTTCCACAAGAATTTTGGGGAGAGGCTTTGAAAACTACAGTTCATGTATGCAATCGTGCTTTGGACAATGGCATCCCTGAAGAGGTTTGGTCTGGCAAACCTGCTTCATATGACCATTTGCGTGTTTTTGGCTGCGAGGCATTTGTGCATGTGCCTGTACATCAGAGGACTAAGCTAGACATGAAATCCATCAGAGGCATCTTCATGGGTTATGGAGATGAGGGTGAAGGTATGGCTACCTGATTACAGGAAGGTTGTACGCAACCGAGATGTAGTATTTAATGAGGCAAAATTGCTACAAAATGCTACACATGTAGACAATGACAAAAAGAGAGTCAAATTTTATACTGACAAGCCAGCCATAAAGCCATCTTTGGCTGAAAATATGGTGCCTATTGATGCTGAAAATGAGCAGCAACAGCCAGAAGAGAATGGACAACAGATAGATGCACAAAATGGGGTAGAGCACAATGACCAGCATGCTGAAAATGATTTACAGCAGGGTATTGATGCTGAAAATCAGCCGTTAAATGGTAATGGAATCATTTCTGAGGATCTAGACCCTTTGCCTGCTAATGTAGATCATTGGGTGAGGAGGTCTACGCATCAGAGACGTCAACCAGAGAGGTTTCAGCCATCTTTGGATTGTATCTTGTTGCCTGATGAGGGAGAACCTCTTACATACAAAGAGGCCTAGTCTTGTGAAGACAAAAGTAAGTGGGAGCTTGCTATGAAATCTGAGATGCAATCACTGTATGCAAATAATACATGGCAGCTTGTGCATTTGCCCAAAGGTAGGAAAGCTATTCCTAACAAGTGGGTTTATAAGATCAAATGTGTTGATGGCAAACCCAAATACAAAGCGCGTTTGGTTGCTAAGGGTTATGCACATAAAGAAGGCATTGACTTCCAGGAAATCTTCTCACTGTAGTGAAGATGTCTACTCTGCGTGTATTGTTTGCTGTATGTGCTCTCTTGGATTTGGAGCTGGATC
Organism: Adiantum capillus-veneris; assembly: GCF_014529385.1. Taxonomy (NCBI): domain Eukaryota; kingdom Viridiplantae; phylum Streptophyta; class Polypodiopsida; order Polypodiales; family Pteridaceae; genus Adiantum; species Adiantum capillus-veneris. The sequence goes on along the minus strand of NC_140953.1, from coordinate 67,918,052 downwards.
AAATGGATGTGATCACTGCTTTCTTACATGGTGACCTGGATGAGGAGCTGTATATGCTGCAGCCTGAGGGCTTTGTCATTCCAGGGAAAGAGCATTTAGTATGCAAACTAAAACGCAGCTTGTATGGGCTGAAACAAGCCCGTAGATAGTGGTACAAAAAGTTTGATACTTTTATGCTCAATCATGGTTTCAAACGCAGTCAAGCAGATCACTGTCTTTACACTAAAAAGGCTCTTGATGGTAATCTTATTGTGCTAGTCCTATATGTGGATGACATGTTGACTCCTGGCAAGCATAAGGAGACTTTGAACGCTTTGAAAAAGGAGCTGAATTCAGCTTTCTCTATGAAAGATTTGGGTGCAGCTGAACATATTTTGGGTATGCGTATTATGAGGGATAAAAAGAAGCGTCTTCTATTCCTCTCTCAAGACAGGTATATCAAGAAAGTGCTTGAGAGATTTAATATGGCTGATGCTAAGCCTCTTGGTGTGCCTTCACCGCCGCACACAAAGCTTAGCAAGCTTGATTGCCCAAAAGATGATGTAGCTGCCCATGCTATGAAAAGCATTCCTTATGCTTCAGCTTGTGGTTCATTGATGTATGCCATGGTTGCTACACGACCAGACATTGCTTATGCAGTGGGAGTTGTTAGCAGGTTTATGTCTAATCCTGGCAAACCACATTGGGAGGCAGTTAAAAGTATTCTCAGGTACTTAAAAGGTACATTGGACACATGTATATGTTATGGCAAGGGTACACTATCTGTGCGGGGATTCTGTGATTTGGACATGGTAGGTGATCTTGACACCAGGAAGTCTACCAGTGGGTATGTATTCACACTTGTTGGGGGTGCTATCTCATGGTGTTCAAGGTTACAAAAGATTGTGGCACTAAGCACTACAGAGGCTGAATATATTTCAGCCACAGAGGCTTCTAAGGAAGCTATTTGGCTTGGCAGGTTGGTCAGAGACTTTGGTCTTCCTGCACATGCTCCAATGCTTGGTTGTGATAGTCAGAGTGTTGTATGCCTGGCTAAGAATGCCATGTTCCATGCTCGTACCAAACACATTGATGTGCGGTACCACTTTATACGACATGTATTGGATGATGGCGTTGTCACACTTACAAAGGTCAAGACACAGGATAACCCTGCAGATGTTCTCACTAAGTGTCTTACTAAGACACAACATCAGCATTGCTTACACTTAGTGGGAGTTGCTTAAAGGTACCACATCGGGCCTTTAAGTGGGAGGTTGTTGGGTCTAAAGGCCCTCTCATAGTCATTTCATTCATTCTTTTATACTTGGGTGTGTTCACACCCAAAGGCCATTTAAATGGCCAGAACTTTGTATCCTTACATAAAATTAAAACATGCCTTTGAAAAGTGTGCCCTATCTGCACAGGAAAATAACTTGTGTACGTTTTCTCTCTCTCGCCACTTCTTCTTCTCCTTCGAACCTTCACGCTGGGACTCTGGAGCTTCCACTCTCCCTTCAAAGACCAGCGTTTTCAGTTTTCAGCCCACAATTCAGCCAGCGTTTTTCAGTTTTCAACTGTCATCGACAATTCCGGTGACAAATCAGCCCATTAGCTTCGCCGCACGACCTAGATCCCATCAGCATACCTAGCCTTTTCAGATTTCAGCAGTTCAGCCCTTAGCCTCGACCTCGACTTTGACACCGTCATTCGTCATCGTCGTCGACAAGTACCACAGCATTTAGAACCATTGTACCAGACTTGTGCAATCTAGAGCAAATACCTCTCTAGCAATAGAGAGGGGGGCCCTTGGAGAGGGGTTTGGGACCCCATGTGGTCTCTCTAGCACTCTCATACACTATTCTCTCACAGTTCCACTCTCGTTTTGGTCATTACACACTCTCTCTCTAAGTAAGAAAGGCTCTCCCTTCCGCTAAGTAAAAGGAACCTTGAGCACTCGCTGATCACTCATCCTGAACTTACACCATCATTCACTGCCGCTGCACATTACAATTGCATGCTATGTGGATGTATTGTCTTGTGGGGATAGTCACGGGCATGGTTTGCTTGATTGAAATGTGAAAAGAAAAGATATGAATCTGATAATAACAAGATTTAATAGATCAAGACATCCGTGAAAGATCAGCACGGTTTGGATGTGATTAGTAAATGGTTACAATGATTAGAATTTGTATCTGAGACCCTCGACAAAAATGTGATTGATGTCTTTGTAAGAGCGCTGGATTGGTGGAGTCTGGTGCATGAGTACATAGAGTCAGTGTCTACTGAAGAAATCTGTCCAAAACTCTTGATGCACCTAGATCACTGTGCAGCCATCTCATCCTTCGAGAACTCTTGATGCACTCATAACAGTATCTAGTTATCTCATCAGATAAGACATCTTGATGCACTAGAGTCTCATTCAGTTTACATTCAATTCTCATTCACTTAGCCATCGTATCCAGATCTCGTTGATCTCTTAAGAGATGTCTAGATGCACTAAGTTCAAATCATTCATCTTATAAAAATTAAAATGTTGCAAACATTTCATCTTTCTCTACATATGTCTAACAATACACACATGAAAGAGGACACATTCTCAATTCAATCAAGGAAATTTCCAATTCAATGCACACAGTTTTTTTTTTTTCCGAGAAATAGATCCTTCTATTAGTTAATGAAACTGCCCATAGGGCTACAACGGTCAACCACCTCTACTAGAGAGGGCTACAACAATCATGATAGGGAGACTCTCCCAATGAAAAAACAGCATATGTACAATGAGGCTAAATCAAGAGATGGGAGGAGGGAAAAGCCACACAAGTGGACGGTAGTGCCATCTGAGCACACCTTGGACCATGGTGAAAAAAGGCCCAGGGCGCCAGACTCGAAGGAAAGCCTCTTTGCGCTCCCACATGCGGTCAAAGCTGCCCTGAATCTCTCGAGTTGTCCTATAAGAGTATGGATGAGTTCTATCCAAAGATCTCGAACAATTTCTGCTGGTGGTACAGGGCGAGCCTCGAAGATGAGGAAGCAGCGGGCCCGCCAGATGAACCAGAGTGTTAGGCCGTAGGTGAGCTCCCAACACTCCTCTCTCTCCCTGCACCACTCCTATGGAGTAAGCTCTGTAGTAGCAGGCTGAAGTGTAGGTCGACCCCCTTGCATCACTATCATCCTGCTGGTGGAGGATAGCTCAAACTGAAGTGCCGGGCCCGTGACAGTGGACCAAGCAGCTGCTCTCCAAGTGTACTGCCGAGCTGTGGAAAGAGCTGGCATCAGCCGAAGAACAGGAAGCCAAACCTATTGTGCCAAAGGACATTCCCAAAGATAGTGACGTTGACTCTCCACAAGATGGTCACAAGCTGCACATGCTGCCGAGAGACCACTATGTACAAAAGCCAGCTCCCAACTGCTGTAGCTCGGTGTGCAACCAGCCATTGGAACAAAGCGACTCGCCTTGACTGTCTGGAGTCCCACAACCTCTCCCAAAAAGCTGCCAAAAACTCAGTTGTGAGACCCTCCTCCTGCCAATGAGGTGCTGCAGCAAGACGAGCCTCTCTCTGTGCTCCCAATATGTGACGTCCTAGTCGAACAGTGTACTGAAAGAAAGGGACACCTGGATGGTGTGCTGAGGAGAAAGGGTCCCTTCACAACCACTCTCCAGGATCCCATTGAACTCGTGCCAGTGGACAGCTCTCCCAAGCTCACAGTCTCCAATGGCGAGTCTCAAGAGCTGTTGGGTCAAGATCTATGACACAAGTCCTCTCGCAGATGCCCACCACTCGGATCCTCTGAAAACAGCACTCTGCCACCTGTGGGGCCTCTATTGAAACTCGGTGTAAGCGTCCCTCACCTTGTAACTCGAAAAATGGGTACAGTCTCTTAGCAGGCCCGAACTGAGATGAGAACCTCCAGTCGCGTGAAGGCCCCCATCCATCTGGGCACTGTTGACTCGAGAGGTGTGAGCCACTCAGCTCGTACTACCTTGAGATGTCCTAACATATGCTCTGCACCCCTCTCATGCCCTGTAGCTGGATGCCCTGGAGCTCCTCTAACAAGCCTGAAAACTGTAGCCAGTCACCTAAAGTGCACGTTGGACCCTCTGCCATGGGACCCAAGGAAACATGAGGCCGACTACCAACCAAGTGGCCTCTCTGAGTGCTAACCATGTGGTTTCAAACAAGGGCTTGTCTCAGGCGCTCCTCCGTGCAAGTAGGTTGACGCTGCTCTAGGCCTCTTCGCAGCAGCTGCTCCCAGGATCGGAGCAGACTCACAGCAAGCGGTCCTCCAGTCTCCTGCTCAAGCCAGTCCTGTCTCTCTGTGAAAATCCATCTGGTTGAAGGTCGTCAGGGGCCTCCAACCTAAGGCAATCTAGCACTAAGCCATTGAAGCAAGAACTCCTTCCAGGGCTCCTCTCCTGAAAGAAGTCCTCTGACGATAAACTTCCCTAGAAGGGCTCTGCTCTGCTGTGCGGGGTCTATGATCCCCAACGGGCCAACCCTCCCTGAGAACAAGGAAGAATGATGACCTACCATGCCACTTTTGGCCCGGGCTATTTGAGTGTCACGCCCTGACCAAAAGAAGTTCTTGATCAGCCTCTCTACCTGGTTGATGCAAGAACTCGAAAAGATCCCACAAGAAGTGATGTACCACATAGTAGCCAACAACACCTGGTTGGCCACTACAACTCTGCCTGCCAAAGAAAGTCGTGCGGAGCTCCAATGTAACAACTTCCTCTTGATGGACGGGAGGAGGGGAGTAGTCTGCTGCTCAGGAATGAGGTAAATCAGGCCCTCAATCATGTTGTCAGGCATCTCTCCTGTGTGAAAGATGTACTGAAAATCATTGCATAGATCTGAGCCAAGCAAGTCCCAGTACTCCAAGAAAAAGCTAGGAGTCAAACCATCCTCACCTAGACAGCTACCACGGGGGAGTGCTCTAAGAGCCGCGTATAACTCCTGTAGGTGAAGAGGTAGCTCAAGCCTCTTGCGCATCTCCTCAGTCACAAGACAAGGCATCTGTGCCCACACCTGCTCTCTGCATGCATCCTGACACTCTGACTGAGGCTCTGCAGACAGTAGATCACGGTAGAAGTCAGTAGCAACTGCACGCATGTCCTCTGGCTCTAAAGCAACTAACCTTTTGGCCTCCTCAAGTGACTGACCTTAGCATGCGAATGTCGGGGTCCCACTACCTCGAAGAAAGCGCCTGTCACTCTGTCACCCACCTAGGTCCACTGAGATGCCCGACGATGGAAAGCAAACTCATGGCACCTCTCCTCTGTGCTAACGAGCTCTTAGCGAGCCTGCTGCAACTGCTCCTCCAACCAAGGACTGTTTGGATGCTGCTCCTGCATCCTCTGCAAGGAAGCCACACCCCGTGGGAGACGCTGCTCCTCCTCTCTCGTTGTAGCCAGGCGAGCCGAAGACTCTTGAAGAAAGAGACGACTAAGCTGAGCAAGTCATCAGGCCACTCTGTCAACAAGAGAATCCTGCATGTCTAAGCTCTCTGTCCAAAGAGCCACAACACGCTCCCTGAGCGCAGAGTCCAGCAAGACCCTCTCAGAGATGCGAAGCATCGTGTTCCCCCTCCTTTGCCTATCAGTCACTGTGAGGATCACTGGTGCATGGTCCGAAAAGGAAGTCCCAGCCAGAATGCCAACAGTCCCACCCAAGTCACAGAAGTGGTCACTAGTGTAGAAGCGATCTATCCGAGATAGATTCACTCCTCCCACTCTGTGGTCCGAATGAGAGAAGGCCAGGCTGTCTGGGGGCCTCACAAAGCTAGAATGCTGCCACACATCTGAAACCCGCAGAGTCATACAAAACCTCTCCCAAGTTGCCAACTCAACTCCATGCACAATAGTGTGACTACCACCAATCTTGTCCAAGGGGTCCTCCAACATGTTGAAGTCACCCCCAATGCACCATTGCTCTGCCTGCGGGGGTAGAGACTGAACAATCTGAGACCAAAACTCTGCACGTGCACTTGCCACATTGGGCGCATAGATGTTCAGGAAGCCCACGAGGCAACCCTGAACGTGCATAGTGATCCACTGAGCCGTGCCTGGCACAATAATCCCTCTGCCCACAATGGCTTGCTGCAAAGAATCTGCAATAGTCATACATACCACGCCTTGGATGCCTCTAGGTCCAAATGCAGCTGACCAAAAAGTCTCATATCGTCCACACAGAAGAAAGCTGACCACAACGTCTAATGCGACTCTCACACAGATGGTGCTCCTGTAGCATAAGAAGGTCAATCTCTCCTCCCACAAGGCATCGCTGAAGCTCCTGAAGCAGTCGGCCCCTCTGACGCTGAAACTAGGGCCCACCTAGTCCTTGTACGTTCCATGAGACGATCCTCATGGGGAGCGAGAGAGAACTGATGCTGCAGCAGCAGCTAACCGTGCAATCTTCGAGGCAGGCTTGGATGGGGAGTAATCCGCATCCGAGCGTCCTGTGATAGGCGTGATTGAAAAAAGTGTCTGGCCCAAGCCCAAGTAGAACGAGCCGTGCGCAAAGCAACCTCCTCTGTCCAGGAGTCCTCATGTATGTGTACATAACATGGCGGGCAATGTGTGTCAACAAAGAAGTGAACCACAATGTGTCTACATCCTGCTGCGTCTGGAGGTGTCACAAAAAACTTGGCCAACAGCCATAAAGTCTGTAACCCCTAGGTCTCCCATGTGATGAGACAACTCTGAAGCCTGTGTCTGCAGCCACTCCAACATTGAGTCTATAGTCCACTCAGCCTGGTCCCTGCCGCATAGAGGAAAAGAGAAGCCAACCGCCGAGTCCAAGGCCTCTATCCCCCTAGCTGCAAGGAACAGTATATGAACTCTGAAGCAGGCTGCCTCAAGGTGTGGTGAGGGGGTCGCCGAGAAACCGTATAAAGTCGTAGGCAAAGAAATCCCAACGACGACAAATGTCGAAGCTCGTCAAGACCACAAGGAACTGCTACAAAGGGGGACGTCTGCACCAAAAGAGGGGTCGCAAGAAAGGCTGTCCCTCTCTCGCCAAACGACTCATGGCAAAAGCGCTGTCAAGAGATCTCCTAGCAGTCAAGGAAGGCCGTACCCCCTGGGACAGCTACAGGATTGGAGCGGGAGGAGATGAGGGAGCTGGGGGAGAAGAGGGGTGAGAGGGAGCGGCAAAGGGAGGAGGGCGAGATGCAGAGGCAGAGGAAGAAGGGGGGGGGAGGGGGAGGCGGAAGAGGGGGGAAACTCGGGGGGAGGAGGGGTTGTCGAGGGTGAGGCTGAGGTGGAGGCTAGAGTAGGGACCTCGTCCTGCTGAAGAGGGTTGAATCAGTTCCCCATGGGAACCCACTGCTACTAGGCAGGAGCTTGGGGACCACTCTGAGTGCCAGGCTGGCGCGGTGGCCCCTGCCTACATCAACCACGAACGTGCTACCAGCCCTCCTCCGCTTGAGCCCCAGGCTCGAAGGGTGGCTCTGCCTGCGTACTCTGTGACTTTGACTGCTACTGCTGGCCAGCCCTTGAGGGTTGGGGTTGGGCCTGTGGTGTAGGTCGGGGTCTCCTCCGTGGACAGGCCTTCGTAAGATGGCCCATCTGTCGACAAATGAAACATTGATTCGGGAGGCCCAAATAATCCACGCTCTGTCGAAACCAACCCCCACTCACCCGAGGAAGAAGGATGACCTTCGGGAGAGAGTAGGTGTCCCTAACCAGAACACGTATTGAGGGGATGCCGGCCGCCTTGGTAGCTATCGAGGCTGCCGTGCAAGGTGTCTCCAGGACAGTCCCAATCTCTGAGCCTATCCTGGACAAAAGGGTAGGTACTCCCTCCTCAAACCAGGAAAGCAGACGGAGATGGAAAGGTTTGCCTCCTCTACCAGATCATCTGTAGCTGGGTCAAAACCATGGCTCCACTATCGAAAGTGGGCTTGAACTGCTCGGATGGCCAAGGGGCTCATCGCGATGACCTTGGACGCCATCTCGGAAGTCTCGAACTCTATCTGATAGTAGCCGCGTCCGAGGAACTGAACATCCAAGATCTTGCCCACCTCTGCGAGAAGGCGGACCTGGAGAAGATCGCGTAGCTCTCCTGTGCTGGGTCTGGTGCCGAGAATTTTGCAGATGACGGAAGTCGCCTGAAGGCGTTCCACCTCTGCGGCTAGGCTCGCTTGCTCTGTTGAATGGTGGGCTCAGCAGGGTCGGGCGAGGGGACTTCACTGGTGTCCCTTTGTGGCAGAGCTTGAGCCTCCATCTGTGTCTACTGCTATGAAGAAGAGGCGGAGAAGCGTTGGTGAACGGAAATTCTCTTGCTGGACCGAGCATGTCGAGAGTGTTGTCGAGGTCAGTCGAGCAGGAATGGAGAGGCGAAGGATTAGGGGCAGCGGTGGGTAGGACAGCGGGATAGGCGGGGAGGTGGGCGAGTATCGGCAAGGCAGCGGGCAGGGCAGGGCGCGATGGCAAGCAGGGGGCGGGAGGGGAGCAAGGGGCGCAATGGCGAGCAGGGGACGGGGGGGGGGGGGGGAGAACAACAGCGCGAGCAGTCTTGCCTTAGTGCACACAGTTCATAAAGTCATTCCGCGAAATACTATCAACCCGTCAGTATCCCTAAAATCTCAAAGAGAAATTAGTGACTTTATTCAATCTAGGAAATTTGTGACAAAGGAGTGGAGTGACTTCCCTCTTGTGTAGTTTGCACCGCACCAGTTTCAACCTGCTGATTCATTGGTAACTTTTGGCATAGACACTCCTAATAGCCCAAAAGCTTCAAGGTGCAGCTCTCTCTAAAGTGAATTTGTGAGGTTCTCCTCCATCCACTTTGCATCGAGGGCCAAAAAGTACCCTAGAGCAAATTATCCTTAGTAAGAAGTGCTTCCTATGCAATGAAACTACCTAGGCTGGGTACTAATGATCTCTATGGGAACACTCCCCAGTGCGTGTCGAAGGAGGCAGTGGAAGATTCAATGAAGACAAGAACTGGCTCATGATCCGGTGGACACACTGCCTCCTTTTTACCCTTGCCCACACCTATATGGTCCCAACTGTCTACCAGGTCAGCCAGGCGCCAGCACCCACGACTAGGAAAAATAGGGAGGTAGTAGGTAAAGGCACCAGAGGACTGGGAAAAAAGGCAAGCAAGGCTTGGAAAAACGCCCCCAACCTATGGGAGCCTTGGCTAAACACATCCCGACATGGGAAAACAACCTCACACTGGCAGGGCACAGCCACAAAATATCCCTCACTCTCTAACACGTGTCCCTGGGAGAACCAATTGAAGGAATCCAGAAGATGCCAAAACTCTACCAGTGCCTACACCTAGCAAACACTGGTTGTGCTCATGTGCAACCAAAGGGGATGCAACTATGCTAAAGTGCCTGGTCATGCACGTCATGCGCACAAAAATGCCAAAACACTTCCTAGGCTGTCCTAAACCCTTGAAGTAGGAGTTAGCTTGTCCACATGCACATAGGGTTAGGTGTGCATGTGACAATTGTTGTACGCTTATTATATGTCGAGAGGAGGCATTCTTGATCCGGAGATGCAGAGTGGCACATTGCTTTGGCCAAGCTCATAGTCCAAGGTTTGTTTGTTGGGGCTGAGCCTTGGTATCAATTTTTGTACCATGCCTTATTTCATGTCATTCCTCGGTTTGGGTCTATCGAGCGTGATGGATCTTGGTGCACAACAATTCGTTTTATTTTTATTGAGGCCCCGTAGGATATGTCCCATAGGTCAGCTTTCATGCGTTGAGGATATGGTCGACTACGCACTATGCATTGATTTGACAAAGACCTTGATGCTTGAAAGAGCTTGAGAGGAAGCCCTTGATATGGAATGCATCTGTCATGGACCATGAGGGTCGGCAGCTTGGCAAGAGGACTCACATTAATTGGGCTAGATAGGAGCTTGGTCCATAAGCGTCTCTACGTAGCTGGTCTAAGGCCTCCTTGCGAAATATGGATTTTATTGGCAATGTTTATGGGATCCTACCTGGGGTTGCTACCCTGAAGCTAGAGATTGTTGTTGCTATTCTTGCTGATTGGTGTACCATGATTAGAGGACAGACTAGCCATCTCATGAGGGGTGGTTGTTCTTTGTCCCCTCTGGCTGGCAATTGTTGCTTGACATGGGACTCTTGTTTTTGACATTGCTTCGACTGGTCATCTTGGACACCATCTATGGCTAGCCTTTTTTAGCAGGATAGTATGTCATGCTTTCTATTGTGGGTGCTCCTCAATGCAATGTGCAAGAAATCTCACTCCAAACATAGAAATGAACATAGTAGAGCAATATGGAACAAGCGAGACCAATCATCAAATGACTGGACAGTAGACTCCAAACACAATAGAACTCGACTAACTCATGAACAGGTACAGACTTTGGCTGGCAACACACTCAGCTCCAAGCCCAGGACTCACGGGTACAATGAGGGTGTCGAGGTTCCGATTGTGCAGGGAGAGTGCAGATGTGCAAGTGTTAGAAACACTCATAGAACGGCTATAATGCCCATGACAACTAAAACCAACTGAGCATATATACAACCATAAAGGGCAGCCAATGGCTACTACAAATATCTCTGCCAGTCCAGCTACTCCTATCTCCGAACTATGGTAGCGGTGAACTGGCCACGTTGTCCACTAGACCACCACTCCCTGTGCCTGCCACGTATCACTACCTAGGCAAGAGTCCACCTAATTTGAAACCAAGACCAACTGTAACTGCTGTCCAGTGCAAGTGCCATTGTAGCCTTGCTACACCTTTCAGGGTGTGGTACCGCTTGACAAGCAGCCTACACAGACTTTCACTATTTGAGTAGTGTGTTCCCTTGGGAAGCGCTCTTGTGTTGATCCTGTTTTCCCCATAGAGAAGGCAGCTCTGTGGAGATTATGGATTTGGGATGAAGTCCCCTTTGGTTTGGGATCTTGGTGAGTGGCAGTAGCCTGCCTTCTAAGCAAACTGATGGGGAGTCGGTCTCCTTATTTGAGTACATTGTTGGCATTGGGAAGCGGACCCTTCTGAGGAGTAGCACCTTATGGTTGCCCGCGTCGGTTGAGGCACTGGACTCAACAACAACTCTCTGACTTTTAAGTTACAATTTTGGTCATGCATTTGAAGCCTTAGGGTCAGCCGCCAGATATCTTCATGTGGATGATTGCACATATAGGACTCCACATTGGCTCTTGGGCCACATGTGTTGGCCATGACCCAACTTGTTAGCAATATACTACACAGCAGGAGGAGACCTGATTTCATTGCTTTGGATATGCACAGCCGGTTTGGCGGGCAGTATGTTGTTTGCTTATCAGAGTTGGCATCTATGATGGGTTTGTGAAGTGGGGGTGGTTGCATGGCTATTGCGGTTTCTAGGGCCCATCTTTGGGCTACAGACAAAGCTCTCTTGATGTGCTTCGACCCACTGTGCATCAGTTTGATCTACATCCACAAGATACAGTTTGTACCCAATTTATTGCATTAGATTACGGGATTATGGGAAGGCTCAATGTGCTCACATCCTAGGCTCATCGCCTTTCCCAACATTTACTACCTTCACTGCTATGTGGTCAGAGTTGTTGTTCACTCTTCGTAGCCAATGGGATACATCTGCAGACTCCTCCAAGGCAAGGGAGCAGCATAGACACTCTTTTCTTTGACTATAGGCATGGTCTTCAGTAATTTTTCAGTCTGGATCAGGGATGCATTACATGGCCTTATGCACCTCTTGGTGGTTTATACCGCTATGTCACCATGATGTACAGCTAGCACTCACACTGTACTCCTTCAATTTGTATTTCCTCTAGGAGATCGGCCCATTGAACGTCTCTTATGCACAATATATGCAGCACCGGGGAGAGAGAGAGAGAGAGAGAGAGAGAGAAGAAGAAGAGAGTTTTAACGTCGTAGGAAACTATCCCGAGAGAGAGAGAGAGAGAGAGAGAGAGAGAGAGAGAGAGAGATTGTATTAACGTCGTTTAGAGGCCAACTTGACCTATAGGACAGATCAGATACATCTTGATTACATTTTCTAGGCATCCATGCCATAAAATCATAGAGAGAGAGAGAGAGAGAGAGAGTCTTGTATGGACATTATGTAGGTCCGAAGATTTTGGGACAGCTTTATACTACCTGGTGGCAGGTAGGGAGTTTAACATTGTCAAGAGGAAGCAATTTTTCATGTAGTGCTGCTGCCTCTTATTTTGTCTATGTATTGACAGTCGTATACCCAGTCATTGGGTGCAACCGCCTCCACCAGCTGATACTATCTGGGGTTCTTGCCTAGTGACTGAGAATCAAAACCCTTAATTGAAAATGCAACTGCTGGAGGCCGTTTGCAAGGTTAAGCATTTGCCCACTTTTGCCATTAAGTAGTTCTCACATTTATTTCTTGATTCTGAGATAATTACTTTTGGTGGCAGGATATTTCTTGGTGGCATGGTGGAAAAGAACAGCCAGCAATCCTTTGTTCTTTGTAACAGTGTATTTTCTATGCTACAAGCAACTTTGTTTGTTTGTGCTGCTGATACCCGGGCCTACCCTCCAGCAAATTTGGAGCATGAAAGAAGCAACTTGCTTATTGTATTAGGTACAAGATTGAGAGATTAGCATGTAAATTGTCTTTGTTCGAGTAGAAACCTTTGAGTCAAACTTGCCAGGGCCAATTGGCACCTCAAAGAGCAAAGACTCATATCTTAATGTCTCTCTACAAACACTAAAGCAAACCCCAAGATGAACTTGAATCCAAGGTGAGAAAATTGCATTCTTGCGTGCTTGATACTACATGAATCTCTTGGGGACTAGCGATGTTTTATATTCAAACAAGATCGTTTACGCCACCCTCTGTCACCCAGTCACCAAGAAATGATCATATTGACACAATCCATCTTAATACTAGTTCTATAATTGAACACTTTAATATCCTATTTTCATTCCAATTCATCGCATATATTTTATGCTCTAGAAACACATTTTTCATCTCTTGCTCACAATCTGGTTAGGTTATGAGGTAAAAGAAAGTGGCAAATTTTCTTCATGCCAAAATACAGAGTATTAAGAAATAGATGAGAACTTTATCAAAATTTGAAGCTCTTTTGTGAAAAATCTCATAAATTGCTCATTTCTTTAAAGAATTGGTTTTTTAATGTTTGCAAAGTTTATTTAATGAATTTTGTGTTTGCTATTTTATAAAGCTCACACAAATTTTCAATAATTATTGTCTTATGCACTGAAGTATATATATGACATTACAAGTTGTGATTACATTAAAAATTGGTTTTATTTTGCGTACATATGAATATAAAGATGGCTAGCTAGACCTACACAACTTTGCATAATTTGATATACTTTTATAGCACAACTTTTGAAAATGGGAAGAATTTTATATGCACTATTGATTTAATATACTCTCAAAAGAATTTTACGACACATGAAAATAGGAAATAAAACTATAAATAGTTATCTTAGATTCTCTATTAAGCTTATGCCACCAATTTTTCTAAATGTCGATTGCAGTTTTGCAGGAGTACATTTCATTTTGGACCCAAAATTGCAAGGATTCATTTTTTCGGTATGCTATGATAAACAGTTCGCAATTCTTTCTTGAGTATTTTTTTGTTGCTTACAGCATTTCAACGTTATTGTTAAAAAGGAGGAGTGTTTTGATTTGATACCAAACTAGAGAAGTAATTGTTCATGCCACCCTCAAGAATGTGTGGGTGTGTGGGTGTTTGTGTGTGTGTGTGTGTGTGTGTGTGTGAGAGAGGGAGAGAGAGAGTGCCACCTCCTTCAATGTCTTCACATATATCGATTTATTGGGCCCCCAAATAAAAGAGACTGACCAATCTTCATTCAACATGCACTCTAGAAAATTTCGTCCAGGTGCTTTTGATTCTTCGTAAACAAAAACATACAAAAAATATGCTTTGCCAATTTATAGGTGTGCTTTCATTTCATCCCGACTTCCAGATCCATCAATAGTTACATAAACAAGCATACAACTAGAATTTATTATTTTCGTGGTGAACAAAAGTTGTTAGAAACCTCACGTGATAGAATGGTGATAGACCTTAGATGTACATTTTGGACATCAAAGATCATAATATTAAAGTGTAAATAATCCACAAAAGGGCGGGCCAGAGGTAGTGTTGCTTGTTGAAGGGCTCTATGGCCTGAGTTTTCTTTAGCTCACCAGCACCATTCACATAGCATTCTCTTCTACCAACAAGATGTGGATAAAGCTATTTTCAACCTTCCACAAAATCAATACATTTTTGCAATAGAGCTTCAACAAGCCATGAGCTCACAAATCCCTGTAGCCATCTTCCATAGTTGACAAAACAGCTCGTTGCTCAACTTAGCAGTTCCATATGGCTCAGAAGAAAGTTTGTCAACGGCTCACCTCTCTCTTTCTCCTTTGTGAATGAGAAGACTTCTTCATCCTTAAGATGTGCCCAAATGTTCTACAAGGCAAGATGTACATTATACTCCAGGATGTTTTTGGCAGGGGTGTATGCTGAGGGAGTTTCAGCCCATGTACAACAGACTAACTACCCTTCAATTATCCCCCCCTCTCTCTCTTAACCGGAGATAAAGGCAGTGCCAACGTCTGTCTCCAGATGCCTTGTTCAATGGATCCATAGAGAGCAATGTTTACCTTGCTCGAGCGTTAACCACATCAATGCCATTTGACAACATCAGTTAGATAAAAGTTTCATATACACGGCTTAACTGTCAAACCGACGGTAAACGCCACGACATTCCATTTTGTGGCAGTAGACTAAGGCATCCGTCAACAGGATCTTACCTCTGTCCAGGACTGCATACTTACTAGATTGATTCAAGTCCACCGACAGTAAACTCCAGAACATCCCATTTTGTGGCAGTAGACTAAGGCATCCGTTACAGGATCTTACCACTGTTCAGGACTGTATACTTACTAGATTGATTCAAGTCCCAAAAGCTTCCGACCTCTATTTTTTAATGAGAGATCTAGAGAGAGACTCAATTACAGGTTAAAATAGACAGAATAGACAGATGACAAGAGAGTGGCCAAGGTCAGGATGGTACGTACTTAATCAGTAAGAGAACTGGTCAATTATCAATGAATGTGTTCTATACAATTTACAGCTTGAAGCAAACCCTTTTGCTCTTAGTGGTGCTTAAAGAAGGCAACATAGAAAATGACCATCAAAGAGAAAACAAAGGCAAATCCATCAAAGAAGAGCCCTGCCATCATTTGAGGACTGAAATCGATGTACTCACTATCACCTGTAGCCTTCGCTATAACTTTGGTCTCAAAGCCAGGCCCCTGCAGAGTTTCCGCAGCTTCATATGGCCATACAAACCCACCTCCTTGTTGGCTAGATATTTGTTGTGCAAGGGTCCAGTCGTAGATTTTTCTCTCTTCGGTACTGCTCAGAACATCATAAGCTTTTTGTAACTTGAAAAAGTTTTTGGCGGCTTCATCTGCCGGCAAGCTTGTTGTATCCGGATGATAAAGCTTTGACAACTTCCTATAGGCAGTCTTGATCCCTTCGGAGTCTACATCCGGCCGAACACCCAGGAATCTGCAGCGCAAGAAATATTCAAGGCTTCAATGAAAAGATATTGTTGAGAACAAATTGTTAAGGTGAGCCACCTACACAGCAAGGACCAAACTTGCAAAGACTGGATCACCTTCAACTGATGAAATTGTGGTTCGAAGTAATAAGTCTATTGTAGAGATGGACAGGACCATGCTCGAGCATCTCGAGTTACATTGGTCTTTGTAGACCGAGGCTGTTGCCATTGCCCTTCACATAACTGTCCCTATACAACTTCACTTTCTTGACAGACTCCATTTGAGGCGTACTTTCACCGATTACTGATGTGGTGAGCTGCTTGCTGACTGTGCAAACTTATGATGTGGTAGGCTGATGATGTGGCAGGCTGACAACATAGCTGGTGACGCAGCAAGCTGATGATGTGGCAGGCTGCATGACGCTTACGTGGCCGCTTGCATGGGTAGGTATCCACATATGGCAGTTGTTGCATGGAGACTATTTAAGAAGTTATCTACTTACAAGTGGCTCAGTTGCCAGAGGAGCTAACTGACAAGTGGGTCAGTGGCTTAAGAAACTTGGGCTAGGTTCAGACTGTGCCGATGCGCAACAACTACAACGGTTGAAGGGTGTGCATCCTTGTTAGCAAGTAGAGATTGGTGGAAAAACCAGCCTTCCTTTTCCAGACCCACCAGAAAGTTGGGCGGCTTTCCTGTTCCACAAGATTTTCAACGAGAAATGCAGACAGCATCTGTGCACACAACGGGTATTGAATGGATCGAGCTGCAGCTGTACTCTGATTGGTTTTAGCATGAATTTGTCAGGTTCCAATGAAGTGAGAATGCACCATGGTGTGTGAATTGCAGCAGTGTGCAAGTTATGCGGCTTGCAGACATCTCTCGCGAAGTCTGAACACGGCCTTACTGATTTCAATTTGAAGGCTTCAAGAAACTTGTAACTGAGTATTAGAAGGAAATTTTGTCAGGTAGAGAGCACACTGTACTCTTGAAAGAGATCTTTCTACCTTTGCATCAATTGTGCAGATTCTATCATATCACTTCTTACATCTTTTCGGTCAGCACATGAGGTTGGGAGTACCTTGCAACTTGTACGAGGCAGACCCCCAGAAGTCTTTTGCTTTGGAGAAGACTCTGTTGAACCTTCATTTCTCACAGTTCCCTTCCCTTCAGGCACTGATTGCTCACATGTAGCAGCTTCGAGATGAGCTTGCCATGTGTGGCAAGTAATCACTTCTCTGGATATGACTACTAGATTTGTTGACCAAGCTTCCTCTCATTACGATTCTCTCTACCAGTCACTTGTTTCCTCTGCTCATCCTATCACGTGTGAGGATTTTCTACCTGCCTTGCAACGGATTTTTGACGTCTGGCACTGCCGCGGGAGATACAACTTTAGCAGCTCCTATGGTGATGAAGCTATTCCACAAGGTCAGCAAGTACCGCTACTTAGCGAAATCGACCTAATGTTACCTGTACTTATTGTGGAAGAAATGGACATACAGCAGCTAGATGTTATCCCACACGGTGTGATCATCGCAAAGATGCGTATGCCGATGATTCACCTAAGACCGAGACAGCTTCTACCCCTACTGCTCCCAATGCCCTCAGCCAAAAAATCGGTTGCGGGGATTCCCTTCAGCCTCTTCATTTACCCTTTACCATCTTCCTATTGTCAGTTCCTTTGGACTTTGAGTGTTGCCGATTTCTTCTCGACTGCAGCAGCCTTTGTTCTTTGGAGGGTACCTCTCCACCTGCTTTGCCTTAGCCAATGAGGTATGATACGCTCACCTTTAGCACTTCCATTTCATTCTCCAACGCAACTTGTTACATTTTTTAGCCACTTTCTACAACTTCCATGTGGGCCTTTATGCGTGCAACCTCTACTATGATCGTCGTCACTTGACATTGGACGGCTCATTTTTGTTCTCCAGATTTGTCAGGACTCCCACATTTTCCTCAACAACTTCTCAACATCTGCCATTGAGGGAGGGGAGTTACAGCTTTATGTTCACCTTCCAGATTCTTCACTCCTGCTTACAGTCTTTCACTCGTGCACACGCCGTTGGTCCCCCTTTCACCCTCCTGGTAGGGATTCTAGACACACACATGGTTTGCTCCACGCATTTTGCCCGTTTTCTCTTTTTTCTCATTTATGAATTTTTGGTGGGTGTTGGGTATTTTTGGAGGTTTTGCTCGACCTACCTCTAGCACACTTAATATGTGCTTTCAAGGTAGAAGACAAGAGGCGTGCATGACGAAGTGGCTGAGTTCTATTCCGAGAAGCATTGGCCCCTCAACCAGACGAGCCTCACAGTATTTCTTTATTCCATAAGACCGAAGTCGAAGTTACAACTCAGAGAGCCATACTCTCCCTTTGAGTCATCCACACAAGACTTGGTCTATGCTTTAATGGCACCCCTGGTCTCTCTTTTGTCGGCAGGGGTCCGAGAGCAACCCCCAAAAATGACTTAAAGCACCAAAGTCAATAGGTATCAACAGCTGATGCACAAAAGCACCAAAAATATCAATGCTTTCATCACTCGCGCCCAAAAAGCTAGCATGTGTCCATGATGCCACGTTGGCGCATCCGTATGGGCCACGTTAGCCGCATTTCATACTGGTGTCAGCTCATACTAGGTCCTCCATTTGAGTCCAGCTCTAGCTCGGTCTTCCTCCTCTCTTCTGATCTGGTACAAGCATGCCACGTGTCACAAATTGACAACATGGCATGGCCTAACGTGGCAGAACCCAGCCCAAGGGCTTAAACCCTATTAGCAAGAAGCAGAAGAAGTTTTACCAACTTGCAGATTATGGCCGAGAGGCCCAGCAAGGGTTAGGATTAAAAACCTAACCTCTCCCAACTTGAAAACCAGGTCAAGGGGCCTAAACCCTGTAAAATAAAGCAAGGACCCCTTCTAGCGTAAAAAGTGATGACCTGGCACTGCTATACGAACGTTCCACGAATCGCTCTGACTGCTGGCGTGACAATACGTAAGGCCTAAACTTGCAGATTATGGCCGAGAGGCCTAGAAAGGGTTAGGATTAAAAACCTAACCTCTCCCAACTTGCAAAACCAGGTCGAGGGGCCTAAACCCTGTAAAATAAAGAAAGGACCACTTCTTGCGTAAAAAGTGATGACTTGGCACTGCTATACGAACGTTCCACGAATCGCGCAGACTATTGGCGTGACAATACGTACGGCCCAACGGCCCGCATTTACGGAGACATCCAACAGGGTGCTAGCTTTGGGGTCTGGAGCTTTTGAACGCTAGAGCTTTTCATAGCAGGGCTTTTCCCTGTATGCTTTTGGCCAAGGGCCTTTATAAGTGTGCCCAAGGCCTCAATCTCAACAGATTAGCATACGAGAGAGAGGACCCTCGAACATTGTACTCTTGCAAAGTAAGAATTAAGAAATACCGGAAGGGGTGCCAATCTTTGGGGCCAATGCATCTTGGCTTAGAACTCTGTCGTGCCGTGTCGACTCTCCTCTTCCCTCTGTCCCTCTATTCAAGTTTATTCAGTTGTTTGCAATTCCCTCACGTGTGTTGCATTTGATCTTTGTCTTATCTAGGCCTACCTACATGGACACTTACTTGTCCTACGGATTACAATGTGCTATTGGACAAATTCGGATATCATCACATCAGTTGGAAATTGAGACTTGCCAATATCAAGGCATTTCAGCTAAGGCCACGTTGTGTCAGCTATGTCAAAGAGAGCCGGAGAGAGCTTCATTGTATATGCCACTGTACACCATACTATGAGCTACGTGGCCGCTTGCACTGCCTCTTTAGAGAGGGTTTTCTGCCTCTTTAGAGAGGGTTTTGGGCCTCTATCTGAGTTATGAGATACGAGGATCAAAGATGTCTTGGCCTCTATCTATTGGAGATTCAGTGATATCGAGCAGGGTTATTGAGAGAGAGAGAGAGAGAGAGAGAGAGAGAGAGAGAGAGAGAGAGGCTCACACCCAGAGACACACTGGCACACCCACAGACAAACCACAATGTCCTTCCATCCAAAGATTGAGCAAAGATGAGACCAGCCAGAGAGGGCCAGAGAGGAGAGATACAAGGCACATCACTAGCAAAGGTATACTGAGTGATTGAGAAGCAGAGCTAGGGAGATCCAGGAGGCCCAGGATGATGTTAAAGTTTTAGCATATAAAGCGAATAGCCCAATGTGATCCCAATATTATCACGTGACACATCTAACCCTATGTGCACGTGGACAAGCTACACCATGACCAGGGTTCAATTCAGTCCAATCAATCTAGAATAGGAAGTGATCTAGCACTTTTGTGAGTGTTCGCAAACCGTGCATGTCCAGACACTTAGATTAGATGCATATCCTCCGGTTGCACACAGCATGATCATCAGCATTCCCATTAGAATCCATCAAGGGAATTTTACAGTGCATTAAACCTACTTTCCCTATTTTTGACATTTTTCACTTATTTATTAAGTGACTTTTGTTGGGAAGTAGGTAGGGCAATTTTGCTAATGAAACATATAAGCAAACGGAAGTTAGCACTTTCTGGCAGAAGAAGAAGCAGGAGCACCTTGCTCAACAGGCAACTTCTCAGCAAAACCCCACAGAGACCTAGCGTTTTGCAAGAGACTGCAACACCTAGCGTTTTTGGACCAGATCAGCCAGTGTTTTTGGTCTTGCAAATTCCTGGCGACGACAAGAAGCAGAAGAGTCCTAGAGTTAGCAGATTCTCCACAGCCAGACAATTTCAGCCCTAACGTTTTTGCATCTGCAAGGCACTTCAACGTTTTTGCAGATCTTCGCAACAGAATCCCCACAAGCATCAGGGTTTTCAGTTTTCAGCAGTCAATACCCACAATAGAACCACCGAACCTCGCTGATCTCACCTTCCCGCAGCAGATCCTCGCCGCACAGTCAGATCCAACGCAATTTGCAGTTTCAGCCCAGAAAACGCAGATTTCAGCATCTGCGTTTTCAACGCGTCGTCGTTGCCATCGACATAGAGTCAAACTTCAGCAGATAAAGATTTCAGCCCATCTCGTCGTCCTCCTCATCGTCGTCGACATCGTCGGCAAGTCCAAGCATTCTAGAGATTTGTGCAATCATAAGTAGATCGCTCTCGCCATAGAGAATGGGGCCTTCAGAGGAGGGTTTGACAACATTCTGGTGTCGTATTCTTCTCTCTCTATCTCTCAGTCTCAGTACCTTCATTCACAGTGTTCATCCACTTTGTTTGTGTCCATTGCACTCTCTCACTAAAGGAACGGAAGGCTCTCCCTTCCGTAAGTAAAAAGAACCCTTGAGCACAGTTCGGAGCACTCATCTTAAGCAAAGTTCAACATTCACTTCCGTTGCACCTTACATTGGTATCACAGCTTTGGCAGTGTTCTGTATCACTCAAGGAAAGAACCACAAGAACCACTGAATTTTTTTTGTTTGTTGAGGTCGCACGTAACCCAAGTTCTCTTGAGTGTCAATTCCTAATCGTGTTTTTGAAGAGTGACACGAAACCCAAGAAAGAAGGGCTTGTCCAGCCTCCCCTTGTTTCTCTTTTCACTCATTGAGAGCGGACCGTGCACTTAGCGACCGGCCAATCGACGTGAGGTGGGAAAAAGCAACCTTGGTGTGAGCACAAGGCCGCCAAGGGGTGCACCCGCGGAAAAGAGCAGAACTCGGGTGAAGAGAATATCCTTCTCTAACACAGATTGCAAGCGAAAAAAGAACCTCAAGAATCCAAGAACCCCAAGAACCAAGACCCCCAAGAACCCAAGTTCCTCGTGAACTTAAGAACCCAAGACCACAAGAATCCAAGACTTCAGTGGATGGTCATCACTCAAAGCGGAATGGATACTTCGCTGGGAGGCGGTGAGCATGGGAGTGGCGAAGAAGAGTTTTCCTGACCAGGCAATATTTCCGACCCTTCCCCATCTACACCAAAGATTGCACCACATCCTATGGAGCTTTTCGACAAGATGGTGATGGACATGAAGTTAGAACGCGAAGCACGAAAAGTAGAAAGAAAGACAGGACACAAATAAAGAATGGCAGCCATAGAGCATGAGCACAAGCAAGCACGCTTAGAAGCCGAAGAAAGAAAAGCAGAATTTGATCGGGAGAACAAAGCAAGAAAAGAAATAAACGACCAACACATGAAAGAGATGTTGCGACTTTTTTCTCAAGTACAGGCACACATGCAAGAGATTCGGGAAACGGAGACTCTCTCAGCCTCTTCTTCTCCAAAGCATGACACACACGATTTGCATGATGATAAGCATGATGAATTGCATGATTATGATAAGCATGACAAATTGCATTATAATGACAAACATGATGATTTGCATGATGATCAAGATGTGATTTCTCACAAGCATGATGAATTGCATGAAGATGATGTGATTGTTCACAAGAATGATGGGTTAGTTGATGCTTTTTCTAGTGAAGCTAACCTCATTGCACATTCGATCAAACACGAAGAACCGATCTTGGCTCTCGAGCTTAGGTCCAAGGAACCCCCACAGGAAGTACTATGTGTTCGAATGATTAGTCAGCACGCATTGTTCGAGTGTTTCATTCGTGATCATTTCCTATATTTTAGTCAGCGTCCTTATGTGACCCTGTTAGGTGCAACGGAATGAATGTTGAACTTTGCTCAAGATGAGTGCTCCGAACTGTGCTCAAGGTTCCTTTTACTTACGGAAGGGAGAGCCTTCCGTTCCTTTAGTGAGAGACTGCAATGGACACAAACAAAGTGAATGGACACAGTGAATGGAAGTGCATGAGACTGAGAGATAGAGAAGAGAATACGACACCAAAGACGTAAAACCCTCCTCCGAAGGCCCCACTCTCTATGGCGAGAGCGGTCTACTTATGATTACACAAATCTCTACAATGCTTGGACTTGCCGACGATGTCGACGACAATGAGGACGACGACGAGACGGGCTGAAATCTGAAAACTCTAAGGGCTGAAATCTGCAAATCTTTATCTGCTGAATTCTGACTCTATGTCGATGACGATGTCGATGGCGACGAGACGACGACGCGCTGAAAACACAGATGCTGAAATCTGCGTTTACCGGGCTGAAACTGTAAACCTTGCGGAAACTGACCGTGCGGCGAGGAACTGCTGCGAGAAGGTGAGATCTGCGAGGTTCGGGGGTTCTTTTGCGATGTCTAAAGGCTGAAAACTGAAAACGCTGGTGTTGCTTGAGGTTCCGTCGCGGTAATCTGCAAAACGCTGAAGTTGGTCTGCAAATAGAAAGCGCTAGGGCTGAATCTTGTGCTTTTGCAAAAACGCTAGGCTTCTGCTGTATCTTGCTGTCGCCAGGTTGGTCTGCGATGCAAAACGCTGGGGCTGATCTGCAATGGAGAAAAACGTTGGCTTTCCTTGGCTGAAAACGCTAAGTCTCCTGCCCGGGGGGGGGGGTCTTGCTGAGAAGTTGCCTGTTGAGCAAGGTGCTCTTGCTCCCTCTTCTGCCAATTAGTGCTAGCCTAGGTTTGCTTATATACAAACTTACTCAATTTGCCCTACCTACTTTCCAACAAAAGTCACTTAAAAATAATAAGTGAAAAATGTCAAAAATAGGGAAAATATGCTAAATGCACTAGAAAATTCCCCTGAAGGATTCTGATGGATTCTGATGGGAATGCTTATGATCATGCTGTGTGCAACCAGAGGATATGCATCTACACTAAGTGATTGGTCATACACGGTCTGCGAACAGACTCACAAAAGTGCCAGATCACTTGCTAATCTAAACTGACTGGACTGAACTGAATCCTTGTTATGCTGTAGCTTGTCCACGGACACATAGGGTTGGATGTGTCATGTGACATCCCCTCCTTTTCAAAGTGAGGTACTGGTACCAAACTGTATGGCGTCGAGGGAGATCGCCAATAGCATCCGGAATCCTGGAAGGACTCTTCGCCGGCCCACTCTGATGTGTGGGTCGTGCGGTACTTTAACTTCATAAAGGTCTGCAACGCTTGCTTCTTTGGGCCGCGCCAAAAGCGACACAAAGTCGTCTGTGGCTCCTTCGATGCTTCCACTTCGTCTAGAGTCATGCTTCTTTCGTCTTCAAGAATCTCCATGGCTGAACATTCCTGAAACCATTTCCAACACAAAACCATGAACATACCTATTCCATGTAAAGTGAGTGGAAAAAATATTGTCTTCCTCAAGGACTATGCATGCAATGTAGATGAACAAAGAGACGGAGTGCTAAACCGTTCATCACACACACGCAAACAATGAGATCGAATCTTGTCATGCTAATCTAAATCAATCAACTGTGGCAAAACACAATGGAAATGCCCACGCTTGGTGCTCATACTTTTATGTGCTCTTTCTACAACTGTGTCGTGCCAAGGAAGAGACATGGAATGTGACTTCCTTGAATGCATACTTTTCAGCTTTTTATGATCAATCCGCATACAACTGTGCTCATTCATGAGTGAAACGTGCTCAACGTACAATATGTCATGCCTAGGAAAAGGGATCGCATAAAGTATAAGGTGCAGTGGAATGAATGTTATTCTTTCTCAAGATGAGTGTTTCATAATTTGCTCAAGGTTCCTTTTAGTTCTTATGGAAGGGAGAGCCTTCCCTTCTTAATGGAGAGTGCTATGATCAGGAACCAAGTGAGTGGACACTGTGTGTGCAAGTGTATGAGACTGAGAGATAGAGAGAAGAGAGATACGACACCAAAGACGTAAAACCCTCCTCCGAAGGCCCCACTCTCGTCGGCAAGAGTGGTCTACTATTGATTGCACAAAGTGGTACAATGTCGATGCATGCGGCAGATGCAAATCTAGACTATGTCGACAATGACGACACAGCAATGGCGAGGCCAACAACTGGGCTAAAACTGAAGGCTTCTAACTGCTGTCCAAAATCGCTCACTCCTGAGATCTGCCGCAACTGAATTGCTGAAATTGGGGACTGACCTTGTGTTGCTGAAAAACGCAAATTTGGGCTGAGAAAAACGTTGAGATTAGCTGTGTTTTGGATGCTGAAATTGCTGCTTAACTGCTACGGTTCAAGGCTGAAAACGCTGAGATTGGCAGCCTACTGGCGATCATGCAAACGCTAGGTACAAGGGGGCTCCAGTTCGGCATCTGCTGGAAAAACGCCAAGGGTAAGGGAGAGGCTGTCGATGAAGAAAAAACGCTAGGGAACTGTGTGAGTGGAATCGCCAAGGGTCCTTGGAGAGTCTTGCTGAGAGAAGGGGAAACCTGTCGCCAATGGCCTGTTGTTCTCCTTGCTCATCTGCCATTTAGTGCTAACTTTGGTTTGCTTATATATTTTCTTACCCAAATTGCCCTACCTACTTTTGTTGGAAAGTCACTTAAATTAATAAGTGAAAAATGCCAAAAATAGGTAAAATAGGCTAAATGCACTAGAAAAATCCCCTAACTGATTCTAATGGATTCTGATGGGAATGCTTATGATCATGCTGTGTGCAATCAGAGGATATGCATCTATACTAAGTGACTGGGCATGCACGGTCTACGAATAGACTCACAAAAAGTGCCAGATCACTTCTAATCTAGACTGACTCGACTGACAGAAACCCTGTTATGGTGTAGCTTGTCCACGGACACACAGGGTTGAATGTGTCGCGTGACATCCCCTCCTTTTTAAAGTAAGGTACTGGTACTGAGCTACATGGCTTCCTTGTAGTCTGCCAACAACTCTGGATAATCCTTGAAAAACTCTTCATCGACCCACACCGCTTCGTGGGTTCCTCGATCCTTGAACTTCAAAAAGTATTGTCTCACTTGCTTCTTCTAACCATGGCAAAACCGATGCAACAACACTTGCTTCGGCTCCATGACTTCAGCTTCATCGATGATCTCTAGTTCTTCTTCTTCCGAAATGTCCTTTGGAGGTGGTCCCTGAAACACTTTCAACCAAGAAACATGGAAAACGTTGTGCATTGACCATGAGTTAGGCAACTGCAATTTCATTGAAACCTCATTTATCTTTTTAATGACTGGAAATGGACCATACATACGAAAAAACAACTTTGGACACTTCTTTCCAACTTGCTTAAGACGTTGCTTCATGATTCTTAAATACACCCAATCTCCTTCCTTGATCGAAACATCCTGACGATGCTTATTAGCCTGCCGTGAATAAGATTCCTGAGCCTTGCTTAGCCGAAGCTTCACACTCTCAGAAATCTCATCCAATGACTGACTTTCAGCATTGGCATCAGGCATTTGACTGACCGAGCGAGTCAAAAGTGACTGAAACGGACCGCCAAAAGCTGTCTCATACGGAGTTCAACCAATAGCAGAAGAAAAAGAGTCATTCAAAATAGCCTGTACCAATGGAAGATAGAGCTCCCACTGAGACTGCTGATCATGCACATATGACTTTAAAACATCAAAAGCCAATTGATTGTAAATTTCTGTTTGACCATCTGACTGTGGATGAAAAGCCGATGAAAAATTCAACTTAGTGCCAAAATTTTCAAAGAGTGCGCGCCGAAAATTGGACGTGAACTTAACATCCCTATCTGAAACAATTGATTTTGGCAAACCACAGAGGGGGTACCCATGCTTAATGCCATGGAGATTCTTAAAGAAGATGGACCTACGTCCATAGACGAAGTTAAGGCATTGAAGGAGCTACAAAAGACTTTGTGTCGCTTTCGGCACGGCCCAAAGAAGAAAGCGTTGTAGACCTTTATGAAGTTCAAGTATCGCATGACCCACGCAGCAAAGTGGGCCGGTGAAGAGTCCTTCCCAAGATTCCAGACGCTATTGGCGATCTCCCTCGACGCCATACAGTTCGGTACCAGTACCTCACTTTGAAAAGGAGGGGATGTCACGTGACACATCTAACCCTATGTGCACGTGGACAAGCTACAGCATGCCCAGGGTTCAGTTCAGTCAAGTCAGTCTAGAATAGGAAGTGATCTAGCACTTTTGTGAGTCTGTTCGCAGACCGTGTATGTCTAGACAATTAATTGGATGCACACAGCATGATCATCAGCATTCCCATCAGAATCCATCAAGGAAATTTTACAGTGCATTAAACTTATTTCCCTATTTTTGACATTTTTCACTTATTTATTAAGTGACTTTGTTAGGAACTAGGTAGGGCAGTTTTGCTAATGAAATATATAAGCAAACCAAAGTTAGCACTTTCTGGCAGAAGAGGCAACAGGAGCACCTTGCTCAACAGACAACTTCTCAACAGAACCCCACAAAGGCCTAGCATTTTGCAAGAAACTGCAACACCTAGCATTTTTGGACCAGATCAGCCATCGTTTTTGATCTTGCAAATTCCTGGCGAGCGCAAGAAGCAAAAGACTCCCAGCGTTAGCAGTTTCTCCACAGCCAGAATTTCAGCCCTAGCGTTTTTGCATCTGCAAGGCACTTCAGCGTTTTTGCAAATCTTCGAAACGGAATCCCCACAAGCATCAACGTTTTCAGTCTTCAGCAGTCAGTACCCACAATAGAACCCCCGAACCTCGCAGATCTCACCTTCCCACAGCAGATCCTCCGGTACGGTCAAATCCAGTGCCGTTTGTAGTTTCAGCGTGGAAAACGCAGATTTCAGCATCTGCGTTTTCAGCGCATCGTCGTCGCATCGTCGCCATCGACATAGAATCAAAATTCAGCAGATAAAGGTTTGCAGATTTCAGTCCGTCTCGTCGTCGTCCTCATTGTCGTCGACATCGTCAACAAGTCCAAGCATTGGATTTGTGCAATCATAAGTAGACCGCTCTCGCCATAGAGAGTTGGGCCTTCAGAGGAGGGTTTGACAACATTCTGGTGTCACATTCTTCTCTCTCTCTCTCTCTCAGTCTCAGTACCTTTATTCACAGTATTCATCCACTTTGTTTGTGTCCATTGCACTCTCTCACTAAAGGAACAGAAGGCTCTCCCTTCCGTAAGTAAAAGGAACCCTTGAGCACAGCTCGAAGCACTCATCTTGAGCAAAGTTCAAAATTCATTCCGCTGCACCTTACAAATATTTATTACGGCTTTAGGTACTTATTTGTCAAATCTTGGGTTGGGCAATTTGCTAAGGTGAGTAGCCCGCATTGTAAATCATCAATTATTCATTGCCAAGGTTGGTTGGTTCAAGAGTCTCTCTCTCTCTTCGAGCGCTTCCGCATCGTCAACTTTGGGATGGTATCTGAGCCTTGGTGGAGTTAAGCAACCATTGAGAAGAGCCCTGTAACTAGCATTTTCTCCCTCCCCT
This sequence comes from Adiantum capillus-veneris, assembly GCF_014529385.1. Lineage (NCBI taxonomy): Eukaryota > Viridiplantae > Streptophyta > Polypodiopsida > Polypodiales > Pteridaceae > Adiantum > Adiantum capillus-veneris. Next base: position 67,890,342 of record NC_140953.1, on the reverse strand, counting down.
TTCCAACCTTGGCGTCCCCACCTCACCCCCCCCCCCCCCCCCCCCTCTCGTAGTGTTTTAGAACATTGGTTCTTGCTTGCGCTTTACTCGTCTTCTTCATGGCTGCCCCCCTACCTCGGTGATCCTGAGCGCAACAGCCCTTATCACTAGTGTTTTATAACGCTGGCTCTACCAGCGCCCGACGAGCAGCCTCGACAACAAAACGCTACACCCTTCTCGTACCTGCATTTCAAAATACCAAGCCACTCCACTATTTTCGACGCCTTCACACAGCGTTTTGATACGTTGTCTACCACCACCAAACCCCCCCCCCCCCCACACACACACATTTTCTCCTTGTTACCCTCAAGGTGCTTGCTACCAGCGTTTTAAAACGTTGCTCGTGGCCTTGCAATGGAGGTTGCCACAGGACTTCAAGGGAAGAAAAGTCGACTATCGTCAATTTGAGACAATGGGAGGTGCGGACCTAGGAGCACAAGTTTTTTTTTGGAGTGCAAGAAGGAATCAACCTTTCATTTCCAGATCTTGCAACTTCAACATGGCCCCCCCTCTGCTCAAGCGCCAGCCACAAACTAAACGGCGATAATTACGCCCATTGAAATTTGATGATGCAACTTTGGTTCACGTGGAAAGGCTTATGGGATATAGTTGATGGCTTGGAGCCCCGTCCTACGAGGGATCCCAGCAACAAGTACACTCACCTCCAGAATGATGAGCATCAAAAATCGTGAGTTGATTGGGATGCGAGCAATGTGAAGGCAATGTCGACCATTGCGAAATCTCTTACAAAGGAAATTTCCCCAGCCATACAGACTTTGAAACTGCCAATGATATGTGGTCCAAACTCGTCGGAATGTTTGATCAAGATTCTACTATGCGAGTGGTCACCCTTCTTGGATAGTTATTTGCCGTCAAGTTTCCGACCAGAAGTTCCATGCAGTCTTTTCTATGAAGGCTAAGGTTATTCATGATCAAGTATCGGCTATGAAAAGTGCTCTATCCACTACTCAATTAGTTGCTTGGGTACTCAAAAATTGCCTAAGGCGTAAGGAAGTGTCAAGGACACTCAGCTACAAATCACGAAGGAAAAGCTGGAATTTGATGATCTCAGCTCTTTTCACATTGAGGAGGAAGCCATGTTAATAACTCAAGGCAAAATTCAAATTTTTGACAAAGGTGGGATTCCAAAAAGAAGACCAATAGCCTTCGTTACAATTGTAGAAAGCGTGGTCATTTGTCTAGAGATTGCAGATCCAAAGGCAAAGACAAAAGCTCTACAAAGGACAAAGGTAAAGGCAAGCATAATGAGGAAAGCAGTGATAATGACTCAAGGAAGGACGGTAAGAAATCTCTTCGTGTTGGCAGAGACTACACTTGCATGGATTCCTGCCTTCTAGTCAAGTGAATATCGTTGCCGCCACTAGCTTCAACCAAGGAGAGGCTTGTGAGTGGCAAAGGGGCAAACAATGCTCCCTACAAATGATTTGGACCCATGTGTTGGAGTTCAAGTTATCAGTGTTTGAACCCATAGCCCGTGGGTCAAAGTTCAAGGCACATGCATCTGGCAAGGAACCAATCAGACGTATCTAAAACACTATGGTGAGTGCACCAATTCATTGTTGTTGATCGAATTATGAACTAGATGTGTTTCAAAGGAGTGTTTGGACGTGATGTGTTCACAGTTCACGAATGGAATTTCTTGGACATATTGAGGTCTACATTTCAACTTTCTTAAAGGCAACTGGTGCTCAAGATGGCATTCTTCTCCGGTGACAAATTCATACTAGCAAATCCGAGGTGTATCTAGCATGAGAGTTGTTGCTAGGGTGTCCATGATAGCTTCTTCATCGACTTGGACTCACCATTTATCTCCACTATGAGTTGCAGAGAGGGTTTTAAAGTTTGTAGCATCTCCAGTAAATAGCCCAACATGATCCCAATATTAATTTTGGCTTTAGGTATCTATTTTACTTATTTGTCAAGTCTTGGGTAGGGCAATTTGCTAAGGTGAGTATATAAACACACCTAGCCCCCATTGTAAACCATCAATTATTCATTGCCACGGTCGGTTAGTTCAAAAGACTCTCTCTCTCTCTGGTTGGTGGGCGCTTCCACATCATCAACTTTGACAAATGAGGGGATGCTCCCATCGACGGAGGTGGAGAGACATGGGAGACTCTTTGTGCAAACTCTCACCATAGAGGACATCGACACGATCATCCAGCGACAGATGCGAACCATCTCCGGTTTTGATACACATATCCACCATTTTGTATCTGTTCTCTGAAATACACATCCACTTTATGTATATGTACCTCTCAGGCTCCCAATACCCACCTTTTACAGCTCTAGTAGTGTTTCTGTTTAGTTAGTTTTTTTCTCTCTTTTTATCCAGACCTTGTATCAGATTCACCATGATATAGCTCTCTGGTCTCATAGGTCAATATGGCCTTTGGAAGAAGTTAATAAAACGTTTCATTTCATTTTTCTCTCTGCTACTGTCCTTTGCATTACATAAAAAACGACCATGGCAATTACACAAAATCGACCATGCTCAAAATACTGGATTAAAGGGAAAAACCCTCAAATCAACACACAAGAATAACCATGGGGAAACGTCCACATCTGTACACATACAAAAGGATAAAAATACAATGAGTGACAAAATGGCAGGAATGTTATCTGGCTAAAAGACACCTACAAAAAAAAATCGCATCCTCGCAATGTAAACAACTGATTAGAGCAGTATAAACTATCGTGACCTCAACTACCATCAAAAAAGTGAACCGATGAACAGATAAACTCGTGCACTCAAGAAGCTCTCACTCTCTCTAGTGCGTCAGTTTTAAATTTTAATGTGTGTGTGTGTGTGTGTGTGTGTGTGTGTGTGAGAGAGAGAGAGAGAGAGAGAGAGATACGCATAATGGGAGTCCAAAGGCGAATCGAAGGTACTAAGTAGCTCTTCGAGGAGGGATGTGCTTGAGCTGCCTGGGGAAGAAGATGGCTCCTCAGTTCCGAGCCAGCCTTCGTCGGGGGAGCTCCAATGAATGCGCGTGTCCTTCTCTGGCACCGGGTTCCACCCCTCCCTCCACTGGCATCTAGGAATGCCTCGACTCCTTCGCTGCTGTTGCTTCTGCCATCTCCCGCCAGCTCTCGAGCCCCTCCTCACAAACTGTAAGACAGGTACTCCCACAAGAAGGGACCTGTTCTCTACCGCTCCGTTCATTCTTGGCTATGGTTTAATGATTTACACAACGCAAGACCAAAATAGGTTGTCTATATGCACGAGGCGGTTCCCCTTGGACACAAAGTTGTATGGCCCTCGGGCAGTGGGATCGATAGTAAAGCATTGAAGCATGAATCTCGAGCCCAATCAACCAAAAACAGCGGCACCATAGAAACCCCCACTTTTCGAGTCCATAACCCCTCAATTGGCAATTTACGCTTGGTTGTCCAATGGGACAAACTAGAAGGTTATATTCTTAATGAAGGTAAGCACCTACATGTTGTACATTCTACTCCTTGGTCTTCATTCAAAGTCGTGTGGTAGTTAGTCCTCACGGTAGGATCCCCCACATTATAATGTTGTTGTAAGGGGAATCTAGAGAGATGTCCCTTCTCTTAGGCATGTGTTGGGAAGGCTTTGAGGTCTCTCGGGATTGTTCCTATGATGTTAAAAGTCTCTCTCTCTCTCTCTCTCTCTCTCTCTCTCTCTCTCTGTGTGTGTGTGTGTGTGTGTGTGTGTGTGTGTGTGTGTGTGGTGGAGTATTAATCTACATTCACAACTTGAACCAACAAATTCAAAAAGAGAAATGACAAAGAGGAATGAAAGTGAGTACAAACACTTTAAGGGGAGGTTTTGTTTTTTAAGGACTTATGACCAGTATACTAGTGTGTGTGTGTGTGTGTGTGTGTGTGTGTGTGTGTGTGTGTGTGCGCGCGCGTGTGTGTTTGTACCCACCCTAGCCCAGGCACCACACACAATGGGTCGGTAGTAGGTCCATTGTGTATGGGCCTACTACCTTATAAGAGAGATGAGACTCTCTTTCTGAAATAATAGTCCAGGCCACTTATGCCGAATGAGAGCTTGTATGATAGTGTTTCGGATCTAATTCTGATTAAATCCGTTATAGCAGTATTTTTTAACTAGTACAAATATCTCTTCCCAGGCCAAAGAGGGGGTAGATGAAGAGTAGCAGATTAAGTAAAGAAGGCCAATACAGGAGCAAATAGAGGCTTTGTATGGCCTATTGCTATTTCTTTTAATGAATTCTATGTGAGGTAGCTTAAGAAGATCCTTTCTCCAGATAAATCTAAGGTCATATCCACCTGTAGATGGGGAGTGAAGGGATATTGAAAGGTTAAGAAATTGGAGTGATTTGCAAAAGTCCCCAAAAAAAGTCGATTTATCTTGGAGGGAAGTAGGCTCAATTTTTGGGCGGTGGGGGTAAATTAGATCAATCTCATTAGAGAACATTCTATTGTTAATACTAAGCAGGTCATCCATATATCTAAAAGTATGATTAAATAGTGGAAGTTTTTTATGGTCAGTTTCCATGTTCTTAAGACACCATCTGTATTCAAAGAAAGCCAAGTAGATATTGCACATAAGTGGTGAGCAAGAGAAGCCCATAGGGATGCCAAGGCATTGTTTAAAGCAGCAACCACCTGAAATAATAGTGCAGTTATTCAACAACCAAGAAATATAGGAGCAAAGTTTTGATTCATTGAAGTGTAGAGGGTGTACGGAGTGAGATGCTTGAATCCATCTAGGTTTCTTGGATAGGGAGATAAAACGATACTTTCTCTTTTTAGCATTGGTAAAGGCTAAATTAATAACCTTGGCTAAAACAGTCTTAAGGCCGAGATCCTCATTAAGTGAAATTTTTTCGCAGCATTGTGTAATATGAGTTGTAAAGATGTGGAAGATATGTTAAGGAAGATCAAGTGTGACTTCTGTAGCGTTTTTTGTTAACCAGAAGGGATTATATTGGATATTTAGGAAATCCTTCCAGATTCTCTGCTTCTCTACACAAATGAGCTCAAATTCTATGAGGATAAGGTCAAGGCAAAGAGTAATATCTTTGGTGATATCTGAGAAGATACAGTTGGAGGCATCAGATATCCATCTGAACTTATGTTTGTGGAATTTATATGTAGAAAATAGTACTGGTAACCTGGTGTTACTAATTGAGTATCCGAGCTGTCCTAAATGTTTAGAAATCTTGTTAGAGATATTTTGCGGCGTATTGTTAGTATGACAAAATTCTTTATCGGATACTCGATCCCGAGCGGCTTTCCAAGCCAGGTATTTGCACATAACAGTAGGACGGTTGGAGCTTTTGTCAAGCCCAACCACAAACCATTTATCCGAGATTAGTTGAAAATCAAGAGCTAGTTGAGATGTAAGCCAAGAGCTATCAGAAGAAAGCCACTTCCTAGGAAGTTGAGAAATTTTATGAAGGAAGCCTTCCTTCACTAATTCCTTTAAGTCTGGTAGGACTGTCATCTCCAGTCGGAGAGCATTGACAAGGTCAGTGAGGCAGCTAAGTAAAGCTGATAGGGCAAGGTAAGGGTTTTTTGGATAGTTAGGTATGTGATTGAGCCCTTTGGCCAATAACTTACATATTGTGACATTATCAATAATGCTGAGATACTTGGTACAAAAATGGTTACCAATTCCTTCCAAATTCCTGCAGGATGAGGCAAAATGAATGCATGTACAGTAAGGGATTGTTTCTTGTCTAAGAAAGTCATTATTTAAAACTAATCCTTTTATAGGATGATGATATTTCCATCCTATGAGAATATTGTCAAGCAGTTTATGATTCCCAAAAAGTAAGTCAAAGCACTCACACAAAAGATTTTTTGGTGTTATCCAATCGAGAAGTACATTGTGAAAAAGACAGTGTATGTAGATAGCACCACATTTGTATCTTCTCTGCTGAGAATTCTTCTTCCACAAAGGTTTGTAGAGACCTGCAATATATTCATGGGTTAGATTTCAGGGAAGTTTCTGATAGCAGGGACCTTGCCTCTCCCTCTTGTAAAGCTACGAGTTTTTCCTCGATTAGACGAGGAGCTAGGTGTAAAAAACTAGGTGAAAGAGTTGGGAGTAGTCAAGGAGTTAGCTCTTTTTAGGGCAGGAGAATCATCATCTTCAATACAAGGTTTAAGCAGATTAGTGATTGAACTTGACCCCTTTAAAGCTAGCATAAGTGGTGACGTAGAGACCGGGTTCATCTGCTTTAAGCTCTTTCGGAATATCATGTATAAGACCACGGAAGATATTAAAGGCAATTTGTGCAATCACAATCTGCTTAGCGTGTCCACCTAGCCATCAGCAGATGAGGGATAGATGAAAGTCGACTGATTTCTCTAGGAATAATAAATCCAGATGGTTGAGGATAAACCATATTACATGATCAAACCACATGATGCTTGATTCGCATGAGGCTTTGGGGTCAAGAAATATGCAAGCACATTTCACATACGGGTGGAAGATATTCCAAATGGACTCAGTGTAGAAATCCGGGTTACTTTTAGCAAATTCCATGCTACCCTTAGTACGTATGTACAATCCTGCATTAGAAGGGCATTTGGAGTGGTCGATGAGATGAAGGTTAAAGGGTGCTTTAATCGGTTCCCCTTTGTCCAGGAACTGTCCACCTTTAAGAATCTTGAGTTTACAGTCTTCCACATTTGAGGCAGGAAGGTTAGCCACGTACACCCAGGTTTCACTAAGAATTGGAGCCAGGAAGGCTTTGTTTGGCAGAACCCACAGTTGATGGTCAACTCCAAGAGACTCAATTTCTATTTGTCTTACTGGTAAGACAGGAAAAACTTTAGAGATTTTTGGTACCATCTCGGTTAACATCATTGAGAGAGCAAAGATTATTTTGAAATTCTTTTACTGCTTCAAGTGCTGCACTATCTCGACAGAAGATGCCACCAGTTGGAGGGATGGAGGGGGTATTTGGAGTGCAGACAAACGAGGGGTTAAGCCCACATAGTTTTCTAAGGAAGTTAGACAACTCAGCTCCAGAGGAGGAGAACAGGGCAAGCTCTTGTTGATATTGTGAAGCAAGGACTGGAAGTTGGGCAATTTATTGGGACAACAAATTAACACCTTCTAAGGGGTCTTTGTCCAATGTAGCCAGAATTTTAACCCAGTCATTAAATGACAACATATGCAAGGCAGATAGTTTTTTATCAGAGGCAAGTGCCGAATCATAAATAAGCTGTGAAACATCCAAGCTGCTAATACATCTGAGGACAAGAGAGGAGGCCACAGAGAGGGGCTCCGAGGTTAGTTCCAATCCTTGAGAGAGAGCAAGAGTTTGCAAAAACAGTGAGGTCAGGTTTACTTTTTCTTGCCATAGTATGTAATACATAATTTGGCTTTCCTAGCAAGGAAAGGTCTAGTTCTAGTAGCCAAGGCATTCTTTGGTTTATTGTCTTTAAGGTAAAGCTTAATCTGATCAAGAATCTTTGCATGATTCTCGGGGTTGTGATTAGTACTCATGCGAGCTGTGTAACATTTAATGGCCTAATAAACTGTGTGTAGCGAAAATGAGCATGAACATAGTGGGCATTTCATTAGAATAGATTCCTAATGAGAATTACAAGAGTGCTTGGGTGGAGAGAGAGCAACAAAAAGCATAACACCTAGTTAGATAGCATCGACAATACTTTCAAAAGAGAGAGAAATTAAGCTAATGACAACAGTTGAGGACCGGATTTGTATGGAGCCGGCGGTCCCCCCTCCAAAAGGCTTTGTATTATGGTTTCTCCCATCAAGAGAGACATTGTAAAATACAATTCTTTGTGTTCCTTCAAGACTAGCTAGTGCAATGAAGATGAAAGCTTCATGCACTAAGCAAACACTTAGCAAACACAACTTGAATTATCCCCGTTCTCATACCCAAGACCTCACACACCTTCGAAGATGGTGAGAGCTAGCAGGGTATGAGAGTAGATTGAGAGGAAGAAGGAGTATCTTACGAGAAAGATGTACATCTCCTCACATAATCACTCATATTAGCATAGCTTAGCTTAGTAATTAGCTTGGTAGAGGAGATGAGCATGCATTGAAGCTTGGCTCTTGGTTGGATTTGCATCCACATGCCAAGAGTGTGTTGATGTAGGCTTCTATCTCCCAAGCTTGGAGTAGGTGATGAGCTCTCCATTAAAGCTTGGGAAGAGATAGTCTTCTCTTTCTTCACACATGAGATTGTGTGAGTGTGTGTGTGATAATGCCTTGCAAAAATCAGCCCCCTCTCTCTCCTGGGCGAGCCCCCTTGCTATTTGCTCTTGCTCCAGCCTCATTGGCCCTCCCCAAGTCAAGCCAATCACAATTAAGCAGCATAAGTGATAGCCTTTTGACATGTGTCCCCCTTTCCCCTTTTGTGAGAGCTTTAGGTAATTAAATAATTAAACTAAACTCTCATTGGACCCCTTTGCCTCCTGGCCAATAGGAATCAGGCAAGCCATTGGGCTCCTGAATGCTCATTGGACCCCTTGGGAGACTGCCCAATAGTCTTCTAGGAGACTTAATTCTCATTGGTTTCTTTTATTAAATGTTTTTAAATTAATTAAACTAGATTTACTCTAGCTTAATTCTCATTGGTCCACTTCAAGGGTCATCCAATAGAAACTGGGCACACCTTGTGGGCATCTGGCCTAGGGAGCTGACACGTGTCCCTCATTCCCTTTGTGTAAAGGGAGCCTGTGTGTGTGTGTGTGGCTTTCTCTCTCATCCCCTAGAAGAAGGGCTCGCCCCCTCCCATGTAGGGATATGTGTTGACTTTGGAGAGCACACAAAGCATCCAATTTCCCCCTAAGCTTTAACCCTTTGGACACAACCTTTGAATTTTGGAACCTTAGCATTTTGGAAGTCTTAATGGGCTGAACCTTAGGGTCTTTTTAGCCCTTGTTGCACATGGCTCTTTTGTAGATGGCCCCCCCTTTGGATCCCTATTTTCCCTCCTTTGGATCCCTACTGTGGCCGGTCTGCTAGCTTAACCAATATTCTAGCCTTTTCTCCCCTGGCACTTCCCCACATTAAATGATCAGTTTAATATGAGAAAATCATTTAGGAGAATTAGATATTGATTATTATGACATTACCTCTCTCTTGAAATCATAGTCGTCCTCGACTATGGTGTAGAGAAGATAAAGCATATTCATGAGTCCTTTTCTTAGCGGGTAGAGGATCCCTATGTTACCCTACGACATCATTCCACAATGGATGACTAGTCCATTTGGCGCTTGAGAGCCTGAGGCTGCCGCAAGCATGTCTGCACATTAGTCCTATCAGTTTTCCATAGTAGAGTGACAAGCTCTACTTGGTGTTTGGGAGACGTCGTCTCCGCAAACTTGATCTAAGCATGCATACTACTTCATTTTTGTGCACAATAAAGAAAAAGAGAGTCTTACAAGACAAAAACTTTGTTCATTTTTAACATTTTGTACATTTGCTTACTCTTGGGAAGCATTGTAAGAATTGACAAGGTTTAGGTTATCCTTTAATTGTATGTCTTGCATCCATCTAGCATCTTCGAAAGGATAATTCTTAAACTTAATAAGATATCGTCGGATAGTCTTACCGCCTCTCAGTACCTTGTCTTCATGTCGGAGAATGGACTTGGGCTGCAGCACCTCCTCTTGGTCCTCGATCTCCGGTGGGTCTTCAATAGTTGGTTCTTGAGGTGGCTCTCCTTTGTAAGGCTTTAATAGGCTCACATGAAAAGCATTGTGTATGAGCCAATGATTGGGCAACTTGAGTTGATAGGCCATCTCATTGATTGGCCTAGGAATCTTAAAGGGACCATAGTACCTTTTTGCTAGTTTAGCATAGTACTTTTGGTGGCCCGTAGAATTCTTGCCCGTCGTGTGCCTTAATCGAGCCTTGGGAAACTTTAACAAGACCCAATCATTTTCTTTAAAGGCTTGGGCTCTTCTGTGCTTGTTAGCAGCAGCCTTTTGCCTTTGCTGTGAGATAGAGATAGCGTCCTTAATCTTTTGGAAAGATTCTTGTAGGTCTCGGCTATACTCATCTGCAGCGAAGATCTTCCCATGTATTTTAAGTAGCAAGGGACTTTTTGATCTTCCCTCAATTACCTCGAAAGGTGCTTTTCCCGTGGAAGTATGTACAGTGTTATTGTAAGCATACTCCACTAAGGGTAAGTACTTCTCCCATTGGGATCTTTGATCTACTTCCGTTACATAGGCTTTTAGTAGATCGATAATGGTTAGGTTAGCTATTTCACTTTGGCCATCCGTTTGTGGATGATAGGCCGAAGAGAAGTTTAGCCGTGTCCCTAAATTGTCAAAGAGACCCTTCCAGAAATTATTGGTCATTCTAGGATCTCTATCTGACACTATGGACATTGGCAAGCCATGGTACTTGAAAATTTGTGAAATGAAGAGGGTTGCCATTTGATGGGCTTTGATAGTCTTCTTGACAGGTATAAAATGAGCTTGTTTACTGAACCTAACTACTATCGTCCATATTCCCGTATTCCCATGGATAGACTTAGGCAATCCAAAGATAAAATCCATGGATATGCTCTCCCATGGTGAATTAGGGATTGGCAAGGGTTGAAGCAATCCAAGTTGCTTCCCTCTATCAAATTTTGTCTTTTGGCATACCACACATTTAGAAACATACTCTTGTATGTTCACTTTCATGGTAGGCCAATAGAAATATGTTTCAATTCCCTTTAAGGTAGACTGAATCCCTCTATGCCCCGCATAAGGTGGAGCATGAGATTCATACATTACTTTCTCACGTAGTGAGTTAGTAACGCATAGTCTATTGCCATAGAGAAGATAACCATCTTGTAAGGTAAATGGTTCTTCTTTCTTCCCTAATGCAAGGGCTGAAATCACATCTCTAAAATTGGGATCAATAGCATACTCATCTATCATTGAAGATAGATCATTGTGAGTTGCTATGGAAACCGCATTCACTCTCGGTCGTCTTGAGAGTGCATCAGCTACTTGATTATGCTTGCCAGCAATGTGAGCAATATGAAAATGAAATTGCAAAAGGAAATTTGCCCACCTCATTTGTTTGTCGGAAAGCTTGGTATGCGTCATGAAGTACTTAAGACTTTGGTGATCCGTTCGCAGAATGAAAGGAGTCCCCAATAAATAGTGCTTCCATGAGTCTAAGGCATGTAGAACTGCAAGGAGTTCCTTTTCATATATGCCTAGAGCTTGCTCAACAGGGTCGAGCCTTCGACTCTCATAGCCTATGGCATGCCCTTCTTGGAGTAAAACAGCTCCAAGGCAATCACCACAAGCATCACATTGACCTCAAATAGTTTTGAGAGGTCCGGTAGTGTAAGCACAGGTTGAGAGATAAGCTTTTCTTTAAGCTTTTCGAAAGCATTGTTCTCCTTAGCAGACCATGTATACCTAACGCTTTTCTTTGCTAGGTCATGTAATGGTCCCACAATTTGTGAGAAATTTTCTATGAAGCGTCTATAGTATGCACACATACCTATAAAGCTTCTTAGTTCATGAAGATTCCTTGGTTTAGGCCATCCTTTTATTACCTCTAACTTGGATGGATCCATTTGGATGCCATCTTGAGAGATAATATGACCTAAATACTGAATCTCTTGCAAGAAAAATTCATTTTTCTTTTGATTAACATAAAGTTTATTCTCTCTTAAAACTTGTAATATTACCTGGAGGTGTTGCTTGTGTTCCTCCAATGAATTAGAGTAGATGATAATATCATCAAAGAACACTCCAGTGAAGGTTCGATGAGGCCTTAACAGCTTCTCCATCAAGCGGTTGAATGTGGCTGGTGCATTGGTCAAGCCAAAAGGCATGACAATATAGATGTAATCCTAGGGGCACCATGGTTTGACCGCCTGGCTGCCTAGCTTGGTGGCTAACTCTATAGATATAAAATTGTGAGTAGAACCAGGGTCAAAGAGAATAAAGGCATCATGTTCTCTTACCTTTCCCCAAGCATGGCATAGAGGAGATCCTTTGTGGTGAGTTTGGTGAGTCTCCTCCTCTTGGATTTCAACCAAGGAAGCTCTAGGAGGATCTTGGCGGTTGTTCTTTTGGGGACAAGCGCGGTACGCATGCCCTTGTTCGCCGCACTTGAAACACCAATTATCCTTGCGATAACGTTCAAGCTCTTCGGGAGAGAGTTTGTTCTTACCTTTGTAAACTCGCTTCTCTTTAGCTTTGTTGGAGTTGCCCTTAGGAGACTTTTGGACATTGTCCTTCCCCTTAGGCTCATTGGAACCCTTGTTTTCTGGGGTCTTATTATTTCTTTTAGCCCCTGTTTGGAAATTGATTCGAGAGGCCACCATAGTATGGTGTATTACCGCCTATATGGTACGTGGCCTTTGGGAGTTGACATACTCCGCCATTTCTTCGGTTAAGCCCGCACAAAATTGTTGCTTTTGCTCTCCAAAATCCAACTTTTTGAAGACAGTGGCTTTGAGTTGTAGGTCCCAAAACTTGTCTACATATTTATGGATGGATTCATTGGGAGAGAGCTTTAAGCTTCGCCATTCGGTGAGTACCTTGTCTTTGGCATCGGTGGCCAAAAACTGCTTCATAATGGAAGCTCTTAAAGCTTTCCATGTTCGTGGAGCTTCACCGTTGGCTCGTAGGCTAGACCACCATTGTCTGGCAGACTTTTGAAAGTGCATAGCTACATGGCGTAGCTTGGAGGACTCCGTGAAGCCCTCATCTCCAAACGCCGCATCAAATAGCTGGATAAAGGCCAAGACTTTGTCCGTAGCACCAAAGGTACTATCATAGGTAAGGAAAGAGATGCTCTTCCCTCCCTCTTTGAATTTCTTCAATTTGGACGACCTCTTCCATGCGGCATAGGATTTCCTATGGCCTCTTCTTTTTGATGGTTCAAAGGTTGCACCATCACTTTCTTCAGAAGGTGGAGAAGAGGGTGACCTCTTTCTTGCCTTTTTCTTGTCTTGATCTTTGTCGTTTTCACCATCACTTTCATAAGAGGAAGAGGATGAAGAAGATGGAGAAGAGGGTGTCCTCTTTCTCGCCTTTTTCTTCTCTTGCTTTTTATCATCCCTCTTTGAATTGTGGTGAGGAGAAGAATACGATGGTCTTCTCCGCTTTGGGGGTGATGGAGAGCGTTTAGCCCGCCGTCTTCGTGGAGCCATCTCCGCCGAGGTGGCGGGAGACTCGCTTCTTTCTCGTTCCTTCGGTGGAGGATCTTGAGTTCTCCTTTGGGAAGGAGATGCATCATCAAGAAGTAAATTATTGAGCCCTTCATATGGATTCTCTTCTTCTTCCCGAATCGGAGAGAGACCTCTTTTGGTAGTCTCACAAGGAGGCTTCCTAGGTGTTCTCTCGTCATGGTGATGAGCTTGGAGAATCCCGTGAGCACGGAGCTGCCGTTGCACTTCACTTTGGAGAGATGGATTGCCCATGGCTTGTTGAAGCCTAAAAACAAGATAGTTAACAAGCATTGAAGCATCATTAGTAGCTTGCTCATGAGCAAAATCAAAGTTATCAACATTAATTTCACTCTCTTTACTATTGTCAGCCATACTAACAACTTTTAGGTGTAAACTTTTTAGGTGTACTTTGGCACTTCAAGCCTTAGTTGCTACTCCTCTTTACCCCTTTAGAAAAAGCACTCAAGCTACTGTACCCGCGGCTTAAATACCATTAATTGCAAGGAATAGAAGAGAGGGTCTTTCGACACCAAAACAGCACCGGCTCCTGTCAAGCTTCTAATAGCTCAATAGTGGTTAAGCCGTAGGCAAGCCCCGTAGGACTCCACTATTAAGACCATAGCTCTCGACGGTGATGCCCCGTTAGCTGCACAAAGGCAGGCGCACTGCAAGGCTGAAAAATCCCTATTCTACTTACTCACAGGCAATTAATAATACCAACCATTTGTAGCTAGCTTGAGGACCTCCCTTCTTGAGCAAGAAAAGAGAAACCTTGAGCTCTGATACCAATGTAACATTTAATGGACTAATAACTTGTGTGTAGCGGAAATGAGCATGAACATAGTGGGCATTTCATTAGAATAGATTCCTAATGAGAATTACAAGAGTGCTTGGGTGGAGAGAGAGCAACAAAAAGCATAACACCTAGTTAGATAGCATCGACAATACTTTCAAAAGAGAGAGAAATTAAGCTAATGACAACAGTTGAGGACCGGATTTGTATGGAGCCGGCGGTCCCCCCTCCAAAAGGCTTTGTATTATGGTTTCTCCCATCAAGAGAGACATTGTACAATACAATTCTTTGTGTTCCTTCAAGACTAGCTAGTGCAATGAAGATGAAAGCTTCATGCACTAAGCAAACACTTAGCAAACACAACTTGAATTATCCCTGTTCTCAGACCCAAGACCTCACACACCTTCGAAGATGGTGAGAGCTAGCAGGGTATGAGAGTAGATTGAGAGGAAGAAGGAGTATCTTACGAGAAAGATGTACATCTCCTCACATAATCACTCATATTAGCATAGCTTAGCTTAGTAATTAGCTTGGTAGAGGAGATGAGCATGCATTGAAGCTTGGATCTTGGTTGGATTTGCATCCACATGCCAAGAGTGTATGGATGTAGGCTTCTATCTCCCAAGCTTGGAGTAGGTGATGAGCTCTCCATTAAAGCTTGGGAAGAGATAGTCTTCTCTTTCTTCACACATGAGATTGTGTGAGTGTGTGTGTGATAATGCCTTGCAAAAATCAGCCCCCTCTCTCTCTTGGGCGAGCCCCCTTGCTATTTGCTCTTGCTCCAGCCTCATTGGCCCTCCCCAAGTCAAGCCAATCACAATTAAGCAACATAAGTGATAGCCTTTTGACATGTGTCCCCCTTTCCCCTTTTGTGAGAGCTTTAGGTAATTAAATAATTAAACTAAACTCTCATTGGACCCCTTTGCCTCCTGGCCAATAGGAATCAGGCAAGCCATTGGGCTCCTGAATGCTCATTGGACCCCTTGGGAGACTACCCAATAGTCTTCTAGGAGACTTAATTCTCATTGGTTTCTTTTATTAAATGTTTTTAAATTAATTAAACTAGATTTACTCTAGCTTAATTCTCATTGGTCCACTTCAAGGGTCATCCAATAGAAACTGGGCACACCTTGTGGGCATCTGGCCTAGGGAGCTGACACGTGTCCCTCATTCCCTTTGTGTAAAGGGAGCCTGTGTGTGTGTGTGTGGCTTTCTCTCTCATCCCCTAGAAGAAGGGCTCGCCCCCTCCCATGTAGGGATATGTGTTGACTTTGGAGAGCACACAAAGCATCCAATTTCCCCCTAAGCTTTAACCCTTTGGACACAACCTTTGAATTTTGGAACCTTAGCATTTTGGAAGTCTTAATGGGCTGAACCTTAGGGTCTTTTTAGCCCATTGTTGCACATGGCTCTTTTGCAGATGGCCCCCCCTTTGGATCCCTATTTTCCCTCCTTTGGATCCCTACTGTGGCCGGTCTGCTAGCTTAACCAATATTCTAGCCTTTTCTCCCCTGGCACTTCCCCACATTAAATGATCAGTTTAATATGAGAAAATCATTTAGGAGAATTAGATATTGATTATTATGACAAGCTGTCATTCTATAACGTGAGCAATCCTGAAACAGAGGTGACATAAAAATTAGCAAAGTGTCTAGATTGTAATGTATACTTGGTCCTGCAAACCTTCAACCGGCAAAGTAAGAGACTATGGTAGCCATGAGCAAGGAACCAGAAAAAGAGTCTAAATGGGGCCACCTAACACCAATCTACCAATAAAGGACTTACAGACTGTGGGTCCAAATTAGAGCTCCATTCCTAAGACAATTTCCTAGGCCAGCATCCCGGTTTCCCCCAGAAAGGAAAACCTTATGTATAGGATGTGTGTGTAGCTGTTTAAATCTTAACTAATAAGACATAATTGAATTTTTACATTCAAAAGACAGCTGGCCAAGGAATAATGAACATATATGTACAAAAATAACTTAGTATCAGAATTATTTAGGTACAATGATTGTATGAAAGAGATCCTCTTTCAGTAAGACTAGTAGTAAAAGAACTTTCCCGTTCCTCAGTGAGTACTTCATTAAAGTAAGGTTGCTTGCCAAAGAAAAGAAAACCCTCCAAGATAGGATAGAGTCCTTACCTGCATCCATCCAAACAAGACAACAATTCAGGTAGCCTTGGATGTGTTTTACAAGTATCAATGGATCATATCAGTTGTTATCCATGTCCATCTTATAGGTTTTTGTTACTTTAGACAAGCTAGTTTATTCATTAGACTTGGTATTTTTAGCAATCTTTTCTGATTACTTCACAAATGAGTGTTACAGTCTACTTTTTAAATGGTGAAGTCCATTAAGAGTCAAACTATTTCGAGAGCCATAGCTCAGTAGCTATGTAACCATATACTTACCTGTAGAATTTAGCAATCCCATGGTATCAAAGGTACCCCTTTTAGACAAAGGGATGTGAAATCTGACTACTTTTTGTCAACCAAAGGTATCAGATGAGGGTGATGACTACCTCTCTCTTTTTTTTATAAACCAATAAGATGCCAGTATAACCGGTCAGCAGAGTAGCAAGACTCCTTCTTCTCAATGTGGAACTTTATTTTTAAGAGCAATAGCTTGCAAGCTATACCAAAGTCTGCAAAAACTAGCTATATACTTACCTTCATCATCCCAAGATATCCATAAGTCATTAACCACTTTTTCGGAAGAGTAGTATCCCGAGAGATTAAGATCAGTAGCTCGGTTATTATGCCAAGAGCCCAAAGGAGCTATACTTACCTTCAGAATTAATAGACCCATGATTTCATTATACCAGCTATTGGCATCCTTTTAAATAAAGAAAGGTAATATCCGGCCAAGTTCGTGCAAGGCTTTAGAAAAAACCAGTTAAAACTGCAAAAAAACCAGTCATTATGCCGATTTTTGCAAAGCCCTGTAGCGGCCAGAATCAGAGCCTTACGAGCAATCGGCCATCACCAAATGTTGCTTCTATTTACACACTCAGGACAAAAAAACAGTTCCCCGTCAAGCAATATACATGTCCAAATGTAGCAAATGTTGAGAACGGCCATCAGGCCAAGCCAAACCATCACTCTCACACCTACATATACACACATATTCACACCTACATACACTCACACATAACCATATATCAATTTATGTAGGGGTGAAGTTCTGCAGTGGCTTTTTACAGAGCCGACCCCCAAATTACATGCAGGCATTCCCTTCGACAGAAAAAACCATAAATCGTCTCAAGTCCTAAGCCATTTATGCCATGGCTCAATAGTTTATCCTTTTTGGAGTTGCTGCCTTAATAGGAGCTACCACCAATCAGACAGCATCAATCTTTACCAACCATGCATAGTACTGCAACAACAAACAAACCAAAACCGAAACTTGTAGTAAGGTAGAACATAACACCTGTGTTGCTTGAGCTGCAAGCTCCATTTCTTTAGCAAGTTCAGTTAGTGGCGAAAACAAGCAGAAAAAAGACCTAATCCAAGGCTAAGTGAGGGCCAGAGTATGCCCTCACCTCAGTTTATATAGGATGGTGTGCACTCTCCCAGAGCAAGTAGGTTGAATGCATTCGGCCGCCCTCAACTGCGAGAGCCTGTAAGTGCCAACGCTTGGGGAAGGCGATAGAGAGTGGACAGGGGCCGCCTACCCAGTGTGATAATAGCACTCATTTCTTCACGCTTTGATTAAGCGGGGGTGATGTCCCATTATAAGGCAGTTTTCATTGGCATGGCAAAAAGGGTATCACTACTATGCAAAAATGGGGGCGGGGGGGGGGAGGTTTTGTCTTTTAAGGACTTATGACTAGTATACTAGTGTGTGTGTGTGTGTGTGTGTACAAAGCAATTACAAAAGCCGTTTTGCTATGAGACAACCATGGCTACTGTAGGTAAGGTGTGTGTGTGTGTGTGTGTGTGCGCGCGCACGCAAGACGTCGTATTCTCTTACGACTCTGTTATGCAAACGCGAGTCTTGCCAGCGCAGATTGTAGATCTGCCACAACTGTATTGCAGAGAATTAGCAAAAAATTCTAATTTTTTCCGACTTTCCATTCCATAACTGGATAGAAATCCAAGGCAAATCAGTATTATCTCTGCTCGGTGAAAACACCGACTAAAATACTCCAAGTATTTTAGGTTAAAATTTTGAATGTTTTGTTGGTACTACACTTCTAAAATGAATGCCAGTTCAAAACCTTCTCGAGATCTTACAATTTTAGTTGATCAAACTCCTCTTGACCTTGTTAAAGACATAAAGCTAAGGTGACCATAGTAAAGCAAAGCTAGGTTAAACCAGTAAGAGAATAGGGGCACCGTGTCATTCTTACTGGGAATAGGTAGGTTCCAACAGAGAAAAAGTTCATAATAAACCTAGAAGGGGACTTCACTAGTGGGTTTTAGCACTTCCAAGCTTGGATAGGAGAAAACGTTGTGTATTTTTTATTATACTAGACCTTTGTAAAAAGGCATTCCAAAAATCATGTCAAGGTTATTTTAACTCCTTGGATAAAAATCTAATCAAAGTATGGTAGTGGGAGTTAGAATTTTGTTAGAGAGCAATGTGTGTGTGTGAGACACAAAGCCAAGTTTCTCGCTCTTTGAAGGTGGGTAGCCAACCATAGTGGTGAGAAAGGTATGTGCCAATATCTAGCAAAACTACAAGGGGGGTAAGGGAGGGACGTTGAAAAAGGCGAGCATATGCGCTACCACACCGTACACAAACAACAATAGTAGGGGCAATGAGGTGGCCAAGCTCCCATTATCCATGTTTACTACGACATCGAACATTGACAAGCTTGCAGTTTTTATCCCTCCTTTGACACCATCGTCCTCTGCACCAATACCTACAGTTGTCTACAAAAGGGGAAAAGTCAAGGAAGGTAGGCAAAGGGGAATTTGATGATTGAGCCTTGGAATGAAAGATGTGCCAAGTTTTCAGAAGCTAGAAGATCAAAAAAGTGATTTGGCACTATAGAGAGAGAGAAAGAAGAGAAATTTGACACTATGAGTGGTGATGTATACGAGATGAAAAATGTATGCACGAACAAAACTAGGGCTGATGTATGTGGTAGCAATGTGGTTTCCAATTCCTCTCTCATGCAAGTTATGGCCCAAACAAAGAATGTTGAGAATGTGGATGCAGAGGAGTTGAAGGAACAAGAGCGACGTTCCAAGAATATTGTTATTTGTGAAATTCTCAAAAAGAAGTCAGAGACACCTCCTTCTCTTGTCATCGTTATTAAATATTTCTTCAAAACCCACTTTGGCATGTCAGAAGTTATGGTTTATGGGGCACATAAGTCTGGGTAAGCAAGGAGCTCCTCCCTCAGGAGAACAACCAACTGTATGCACCATGCCGAATGAAACCAAACAAAAGATTATTCTTAATATTAGTTGGATTTATTTGAGAGATACAAATATTATGTATGTAAAGATTGCACTATTATGCAACAAAATGTGCATCGCAAGGCATATGAGGATAGTAATAAAAAAAACAAGAACATGTCTCATGAAGAAGACATGCCCAAGGATGAGGCAAGCCCCTCAAGCACATAGTAATGCGTGACCTATGAGGCTAAGTTAAAATTGAAAGTATGATTTTGAAAATACCATGGATACCCGTGGGGATTGGCATAGAAACTTGGGAGCATGATGCACAAAGGATTAATAAGCTCAAGGTATATAATGTACATTCATTGATGTGGTCAAAGAATCTCGAGCAACAAAGAGGGCAAGGAGGGGTAGCATGTATATTTAAGAAAGGGTTGAAAGCTTTTGTATCAATTATAAAAGATGACAAGCACAAACGTTATGTATGACTAAAAATTATGATGCCAAAAAGAGCACCCACTTTTGTAGCTTGCTTAATTTAAAGGCAATGGTGATTTTTGTCTTTGGGAATATAAATGCCCGCACAAAAACATTACAACACGATACACAACAATTTGATAAGCCATACATTTCAAGGGATTTCACTTGTATGATCATACTTCAATGGATGAGAAAGAGTCGAATCACTATGGAAAACTATTTTTACACATGTGCAATAGTACAAGTATGCTCATTGTCAATGATATATCCTTATGGAGTGGAACCAATGGATTTACATGTAGAGAACACAATGGGGATAGTATGATTGACTATATGCTACTCTTTGAATGCATCATGTATTGCATAAAGAGTTTGACAATTGGTCAATGGACCCCAAAATCATACCATCAGACCTTATGTATGTAATGGAAATGGCAAAATATTTATTTATTACAACTGAAAGTGGCAAAAGCATGAGCAGTCAATGGAAAATGCAAAAGGATTGCACATTAATGGATATTGTATTACTAAAGAGATATTTATGAGCTATGCTCACTTTATGTCGGACGGACAGTTTGTATTCATTTTGAGCATTCAAGAAATATATAAATAAATATGTGCAAGAGGAAAATGATCACTCTTACATAAGGGGAGATCGCACCCAACGTTATGTGTCTTTCTTCTTTTCTCTCACCTCTCGTCTCTCTATGCATGTGTAGCACTCCGCTGTAAGAGGTGCACTTGCATGTTCTCTTCTCCTCTCTCGCTCTCTATCTCTCTGATATCAATCTTGCTGTGAATATCGTGTATATATTATCTTTGAGGTATGCAGATGTGTTGGTTTTATTGCTTATAGCATGTTCTTTGCTATATTTTGCAGGCACACCACACTCTCTGTAGAAGTGGTATCATAGCTCTTGAAACGATCTTGGAATCGCAACCACGGCTAAGGAAGCATGGATATCACAAGGAAAAGAGCTATCTCGACTCTTTCTTTCATATATGGGGATGCATGCGTATTTTTCATGGAAAATGATGATTGGAATGCAAATCTTGAATTGTCAAATGAGCACATATATGTTGGTTTTTGATTAGCAATCCTAATAGGATGATTATTTTTAATCTTTGATCTCGTATAATACGCTTGCTTATAAAGTACATAGCTTGAGAAGTAATATGAGGGTAGAATGAGGTTCAAATTTTTTATAGTAAACCTCGATTGCCTCTAACTCTAGTAGGAAAGGAAATGAGACATTACAAGAGGGGAAAAAAAAGGAAGTATGTGGGAAATTTTAATGTCATGCGGTTATCTAAAATGAAGACCACCCCGGTTAGGGGCTTGACTAAGATTGTAAGAAGAAGAAGAAGAAGCTAGATCAAGAAGTTTTGCATAGCTTGATAGATAAGGAGAGGGAGAGTAAGAGCAAAATTAATTTTTCATCATACCTAAAAAGACCACATAGGATTACATATGCCATGTTCATTAGAGGCACCCTCCACAATCCGGCATCAACCAACAACACCATATGTAGAAAAGGATGGCACCCATGTCCTGTTTCTTACTCGACTCCTCTATTCTTTGCATATGCACGACATGAGCTCCAATTGCAAGTAACAAACCTCTCAATTTGATGTTCTTCGCAAGTATTTGCATCAGCAACTAGTTGCATGATGGTTAGCTTCTACTCCCATTACATCAAGTAACATAACAAGTTATTGGATCTTCTTATGGTAGGACAACAGGCTCTGAGATGTTGCATGCTTGGCCAGGTCTTCAATACTTTTCTAATGTAAATTTGCTAAGGCCCTGGCTTGTACGATGAGAATGTGGATGAGGGCCTGTGGGTGTGGTGTGTGAGGAGAGGATATTGGATGGAAAAAATTAGGGGGTAAAAAGCTCTTGTGCTTTGATTTTTTGAGCAGCGTTGTTGTGAGAATTTAGAAAGGTTCAAAGGGGAAACGACGAGGGATGATGTGTAGGGAATTAGGGAAAGAGACAAGGAGAAAAGTTGGGGTATATATATAGAGAGAGAGAGAGATAAAAATTGTTCTGCACTGGAGAGAGAGAGAGAGAGAGAGAGAGAGAGAGAGAGAGAGAGAGAGAGAGAGAGAGAGAGAGAGAGAGATTGAGCTTGTTTTGTGTGTGTGGTTGAAGAGAAAGGGTTCATGAGCTACCGTGTGAGGTGTGTGATTGTTGAGGCCCGTCTCAAAGGATGCATGGGCAGGCTGTTAAAGAGGAGACGAGGAGGAGTGAGAGAAGAGAGAGATATTGGTTGCTCTTATGAGTGTGTGTTGAAAAAGTAGAGGAGCTATGTGTTGAGTGTGAAGTTTTAGAGGGCCTTGCATGACGATGTATGTGAGCATGTCAGGCTACATGAGGTAGTGCAAAAAGGTTTGGGACCCACTGCATGGTGATATGCACCCATGCATAACACACATAATCAAAAGGTGGTCGGGACATTCTGTAGCTCTGCGAACAATTGATGGTTGTAATCAGGAGCTGGGGGTGGTTTGGGTTGGAGTGTGGCTGCGATAGTGCATGATGCGATGAGCTGGGATTGGTTGGTGAGTGTTAACCCTCACGGCTCACGGACGCCCCATCACCTACGATGGACGTGTATTATGTATTTGGTAGAGTCAGGTACCGGGCTTGTCGGACCAATAGGAAAAGGGTAAGAGTGATCGCCGATGAGAGGCGCACTCTAACTGGGACATTCAAGGGATTAGTTGGCTAAGCATGGGTGCCCAAGTGTGAATGGGGTGAGCTCATATAAAACCAACTAAACCTAAAATTCACTCATTCTCTCATTTGTGCAATAGAAGAGTGCTCTTGCTCCATCTCCATCTCCATCTTCTTCTTCTTCACCTCCTTGTGTGTGTGTGTGTGTGTATGTGAGAGAGAGAGAGAGGGAGAGTGTGTGTGCGATCGAGCATTACGAAGGCACGACAGCGGCGAAGCGGTTGAGCGCGGCACGACTGTAGCTTCTTCTTCATCGCGGCGAGGAATCCACCACAAAGGCGAGCGTAGAGCGGTGAGTGACACACCCTTTGCTCTCTTGAGCTTGCTAGTTTAGGCTTGTTGTGTGCTTGGAGCCATTTGTGGCTCGCACACGGTGTATCGGCAAGTCCTTTGCTTCGACAGTGCGGCAAGGAGCGCACATTTTTGGCGCCGCTGCCGGGGAAATGCCCTACACTAAGCTCGGTTAAGTACTTTACGCTTTCTTGTGGTGCAATTTCTATCATAGGAAAGGTAGGGAATGAGTGTGTGTAGTTGTGTGGAGAAGGATTTGTGAAGAAGGAAGGTGTGTGGTTGTGTGGAGAAGGTTTTTTGTTACACTGTACTGTCTTTTTTGTTTTCTGTTAAAGAAGGAGTTACATTTTTTTTGCAATGTACTGTTAGAATTAAGGTATTAGCTATGGAATGTTAGTTCTGTAAGGTTAGTTTTGTAGATCTGTTAGCTACTGTAGTACTGTGTAAACAATGTTAGAGTGTGTGTGGCAGTATCTCCATTAGCTGTAAGTAGATAAGTTAGGTGTAGGTTAAGTGTGTGTGTGCGCGCGCGCGGCGCGGCCGTGGCGACTTTTTTTTTTTAAATCAAAAATTTATTTTCGGACTGGGGATCATTCCCCAAGCTCAAGCCCAAACCCAGACCTTAGTCCTCAATTTTAAAAAATAGTTTATACACCTTTTTATATTTAAAAACTATTTTTAGGATTTCGAGGGCTTCACGTAGCCAAATAGAGAGCTGTAAAGCACGGCACGTTCCTTTAGCTAAAGCGCTCGTCTTGAGCTATTACACGCCATATTTTGTGGCTCGGTTACAAAAAATAACCAAAAATAACGAAAAACTTGGGTTATAAACAACCAAAAAAAAAACAAACTAAGTGAGCGGCCTTCACGGGCACTCACCAACGCGCTTAGAGTGTGGAAGTCATATGAACCTACGCTCTGGACGAGTGTTAGAGCACAAGCATATTGGTATTGCCTCCATTTACGCGGGCACCCATTATTCCTCCACCCTAGGTTCTGGACCTTCGGCCGGGACTCAAGGTAGCGCGACCCAAGATCCTCATATCGCGTCTAGTGATTCTTCCTCTGACTACGAAGTCATGGAGGGGTATCCTACACCAAACCCTGATAGTTCAAGTCAAGACATGCATGCCATGGGCCCACGGCCCGGGTCCAGCGTGTTTAGCCGCTTAAAAGAGACCCTTAGTAGAGCTACTCGCTCCGAACATGCGGTTAATGAAATAAATGAAGGGAGTGGGGAAGTAAATTCGTCATTCATACCTAAAATAGACCCTATGCTTCTTGAGAGTGTGCGTGTGAATGTTCCATCCACTGCACCTCCTGATCCTTTAGGACTATCTCCCTCTGAGGTTTTATTACCCGATGGTAGGAGTCTTGCCGAAGTACAAGAGATTGAACGCTATATGCAAGCAACAAGGGAGAGGGAAATTGAGAACCTACGAGGGCTAGAACAAAGTCGAGCCCTGAAAGCAAAGGCTCCTATGACAACAATCATACCAGCCGAGCAACCGAGTGCTCCCAAGGTAGCAGTCACGGAGGGGCAAGCAATGGGGAGCAATAATGCTTCCACTTCAAGGGAAACCTCCAGCACGCCAGGCCTAGATGGGATATTCCTAAACAAAAATTGGGAGTATGACCTACAAGCAGAAGCTTTAACTGATCGGTACACAGGACACACCTATCATGTGGGTTGGTTAGATGTTCTACAATCCACATCGGGTGCTACTAGCATAGATGAGCAACAACAGAAAGTTTGTGATGTCCTCCATAGGATTGTCGAGTTAGAAAGACAGAACACAGGGATCAACATGCCTTCAACAGACCTAATGAGATTCTTGGATACGGGAAAGGCCAACCAAACAACCCTGTCACAAATGGAGACTCCCTCAGTGAGCCCCATTGATCCTCCATATGTTGTTTCGCCAGGAGCCTCAGTACAATCTGAGCCCACAAGTGGCAGCTTTACCTTCCCAGATCTAGCTCATCTTTCTCTTAATGACACTACGGCTACCATGCATATCCCAATGGTGAGCATGACAAGAAGTACACCATGGAGTTCATTTGTTAACACTGCGCCAATGCCTAGTAGCACAGTGCCCCCAACTATACCTACATGTATGTATCAATCATGTGCACCTGTCGTACCTCAGCCTCATGTAGCTCCTACACCTCCGATTATTCCAAGAGCTTACAATCCACAATGGAATTATCCAAGCTCTTATACAAGTGGAGCCATGCCATTTAATAATAACATGCCATATCAAGCACCCCCTATGCCTAGGGCCACGCCTGTAAACTTTGGACCACCGTCTGGTACACCACCATATGAAATATGGGACCCAAGAGCCGCGCGTATACCAAGGCCAAAGCCAACTCCCATCTCACATGTGGTTCCAAGAGCACATACACCCATTATACCTGCTCAAATAGGAGATTTGGCAGCATTTGCTCAAACTATCGGTCGCTCTATTGCGGAAAACATATGTGGTGCACCTGATAGAGAGCCTAGGAGCAAGGCAGTTCAAGTAGCTAAGCTCACACAGAAATTCAATGGAGACGGAGATGCTAGAAAGCATATGGAAGTCTTTGAACATGTGTGCGATTCCTTGGAAGAGCACAATGAGCTACATAAGTGTAAGGCTTTGAGTTTGACCCTAAGCGGAAAGGCTGGAGATTGGTATAGAACCTTAAGAGTAGAAGAAAAAACGATCTACTCTACTCTTAGGAGACTGTTCTTAAAAGAATACATACGAGAGGGAGTACTTTGGGGTGTAGCCTCTCAGCTCCAGAAAGCCCAACGAGAAGAAGGTGAATCCGTGAGAGACTTCATTAGTCACCTAAAGAATTTGAATTCTCGATGCAATCCAAACGAGCGATTCAACAACAACCAATTGCTCGATAGATTCATTAGGGGACTACGACATGAAAGTATCTATAATGGCCTAGTCATTAGAGGTATCACTACTTGGGAAGCAGTCACCATGAATGCAATCCAATTGGAGGATAATTTAATGATTGCAGGAGAAAGAGTGTCTGCCGAGCCGAAGTCAAGTAGCTCCCAAGCATCAGGGCATGAGCCAATGAAGATAAAGCCAATCGTGAAAGAGCAAACGATATCTGAGATGACTTTGGCAGATCTCACAAAGGCCATCCAAGAAAGCCTTAGGGGTAATCGTGCTCCACAAAACACTCATATGTATCCAAGAAGGGAGCAACAATGGTGCTCAATTTGCTTGGGCCCACATACTACTAGTGAATGCCCTACTTTCAGAGTAAAGTTTAACGGGACTTGTAACGCGTGTGGTAGGTATGGCCATCAAGCGAAGGATTGCCTAATGCTTAAACGCATCATGGAAAATAGACCGCCTATAGCTTGGGCAGACTCACCTCGAGTTCCTGCATCGATGCCTACCCCACCCATGGAGCAACAGCTGCCATTATAGCACATGGTCCCTAGAACCCAAAATGTGGTCCAAACCACACCATTGCCACCTCCAGTGCTAGGACCGCAACCCCCTCATCCAAGAGTTACACCTATGAACCAAATAGGTTGCGAGTCATCTAGTTCTTATGTAGATTGCGAAGAGGACATAGACTCTAGTATCACCTATGGAGTCGACATGCTTGAGGAGTGTCCCATGTACTATATGGAAGACCATTGGGGACAAATCAAACCAGTATATCAAGCTATTGCGCTAGCAGCAAGAGGCCAAAACATTAATAGTTTTGCCAGGAGACCACCTCTTCAGTGCTACGAATGTGGTGGACCACATCGAGTAGCTGAGTGCCCCATTAGAATACAAAAGAATGTCGCACTAATGCAAACCAGTCAAGGGAGTGCATTGGCAATGCCAATACTCACTTGTAATCGTTGTGGCATAGATCATTTGATCGCACAGTGTCCTAACAATCCAAACGCACCGAAAATCACACCATTGAACATAATAGAGATTGTTGATGGGACACCACCAACTATAAACATACCAGTGAATGCACTCACACGGTCGATGCTCCAAAAGCAAAATTACATCCTCGAAGAGAGAGATGCTGCGTCCATTGGCCGAGCGAGAAAGAAGAAAACACGAAGAAAGAAATCCCTTAATGCTTCTAGCTCAAAACCTAGTTCCAAGACTAACATAGGGACAGGAGAGGATCCCGTGTATATGAATGACCCTAACGATGACTCAGATTCGATAGAGACCACGGAGACCAAAACTGTTACTACAAAGGAAAAAGCCAGTGAGGAGGATCACGAGAGGGAATTACGACGAACACCAAAAGTTAAACTACCCAGTTGCGAACCCCCAAGATAAGCCACGAGAGACAAAAAATGAGGATTGCAAGAGAAAGATTGGAACCTATCCAAACCCAACAGTGGAAATTGAACGAGTCCAACAACTAAGGGGTTTGGTGGAAGAAACTCAACGAACATTAGAACCTGAACCCAAACACATCCAGATGTCGGACACAGTGTTTCCCACACAAGTTCAACCTCACAAGAACTACAGGCCGTTAGCTATACCCAGTATCATCCGGGAAGAGAGTGAGGGTAGGACATCTGAAAGTGGACACACACCTTTCCTACTAGAGAGAATGTTTGGTGAGGGAATGCCCGACCCCCTTGAGGAAGTGGAGATTCCATCTTCACCATTCTCTTGTCAGGGTCCTACGTCCCACAAGATGCCATTAAATGTTGCCAAATTGATGGATTTCATGTCTTCAGAAGTTAGAACCACCATCATGTCCAAACTATACAAAGACCCCGAGCTAGTCTCAGCTCTTCGAGCCTTCCTCAATGGAGAGTTACAGGCCGGATTACCACAGTTTGCACATATGAACAAACCTGACTCGGTAATGAATGATGAGGAACATTTAGCACCACCATCTGACCTAGCGGGACATGAATCTGTAATTGAAGTACCCGTTAACAAGTTGGGGCAATACTTTGAAGGTGATGAATCTAATGCTACTCTGCCAATCACTACTAAAGGATTAACTATAAAGGGAGTCCTTGACGGTGGTGCGGGAGTCAGCATGGTGACAAAGAGTTGTTGGGAGTCTATGGGGCGACCTCACCTTGAAGCCACAAGCGTAGTGGTAAAAATGGCTAATGGATCTATTGTTACACCTATTGGAATGCTTAAGGATCTCAGGATCAAGGTCTTGGGACACAAGGTAAGGCAGACTTTCATTGTTATGGATTTTTCCAAGCATCCTATGTCATTTGAGATGATGTTAGGGTGTCCATTCATGAGGGAAGCAAAAATGGTGCATGACTGGTCCAAAAACCACGTCTACTTACAGTTCCAAGACTCTATCATTCGAGTTGATCTTTTAAGTGGTCGAACGCATCCTCTAGGAAATAAATTCATCATTGATAATCGATCAGACACAACAATTCACTCAGCTCCATTACAATATTGTTACACGTGTAACGAAGACACGGATATTGGGGAGAACTCTCCTTATGTGGATATCCTACCCGGAATGGCTGAGTCAGACAATGTCGATTGGGTACACCTAGCGGCAACTATAGATACATGGGGAGCTAGAGGAACAACCTGGGTAACACCAGATGGGGAAGAGATACCACACATTGCACCAGTAAACATGTTAGGTGTAGCGCATGTAACATCCGATGATAAGAAAGAGGCACACCTACCTGAGAGTGAAACCGATGATTCCTCAAAGGCTTCAGGCCAATACACATTAGAAACGGAATCTCAGGGAGAAATGGATTCAGAACCTAAGGAAACATCGAGTGAGCCAAGTATAGAAACTGAATACTCAAGGTCTAGTACGACCATCTATGGTAATTTATATGAGAGTGAAGAAGATACAAGCGAAGACCTATCAAGCGAGTCGAGTTCAAACATTTACCAAAATCAAAACCTTAACAAGAAACAAAGGTCATATAAGAGACAACGATATCGAGCGAATGTGAGAGCTAGGATAAACAAGGAAAGATCTACTGCAGAATGGCTTAGCTATCTAGGGGCATGTGATGCTCATCGAAAGCTAGTAGACAATTGGGGTGAACATCTCCAGAGTGTCATGTGGTGCAGCCCGCGACCCATTGACCTCGCTCAATTGGAGGTTACAGAGCCGAAATTGAGTCGAACTATAAGAAGACGTCAAAACCGAAAGTTAGCACAACAACAAAAGGAGGTAGAACTAAAAGAAAGGTCTCCGTCAGGACAAGAGCCTGCTGACTTACATACGGCTCCTAAACATTTTAAATCTTATACCACGGGGGAGCGAAAGGTTGTGTATGCCAAAGCCCAACGAATACCTACCAATGGAAGCAATGGAGTCTATGATGGTCCAGCGGTAGTTAAAGAGATAGAATTAGCAGAACCAGGTGAGGAGTCTAAACCAGTCTTTATTGCTCAAGACCTTACCGAAACTGAAGAGGCTGTACTTAAGGAGCTCCTCAAGGAATACAAGGATATCTTTGCTTGGACATATCATGACATGAAGGGCGTTCCACCTTTTGTGGTGCAACATACAATTCCCATGATCAACACTGCTAAACCCGTCCAGCAACGACCCTATCCAATGAATCCTAAGTACGCCAAAATTGTGCAAGAGGAGATTGAAAAACTTATCCAATGTGGATTCATATACCCTATTGAGCACTCAGAATGGGTTTCTCCAATAGTCATTGTGCCAAAAAAGAATGGGAAACTAAGAGTGTGCGTGGACCTCAAGAAAGTTAATGCAGCTACTAGGAGAGATCATTATCCCTTGCCATATTCAGAACACGTGCTTGAAAGAGTTGCGGGCAAGGAAGCTTATAGCTTTTTAGATGGGTACTTTGGTTACAATCAAATCACAATTGCATTAGAGGACCAAGCTAAAACTGCTTTTATCACAGAGTTTGGAGTGTTTGCATTTCGTGTTATGGCTTTTGGCTTAACGAATGCACCTGCTACATTCCAACGATTAATAAACACTGCGTTTAAAGAATTTCTAAGGGAGTTTTGTGAAGCTTTCCTAGATGACCTTTGTGTTTATTCTTCTTGGGAGAAGCATTTGTTATATCTACGAAAAATATTTGAAAGGTGCAGATTTTATCGCATCTCATTGAACCCTTTCAAATGCCAATTTTGGGTTAAGCATGGAGTCATTCTAGGGCATATAGTGTCCAAGAACGGGATATCCACAGATGAGAGTAAGATTAAAGCCATTGCCAATTTGCCACCGCCTACGAACTATAAAGGAGTTCAAAGATTTATGGGCCATGTTGGTTATTATCGAAGATTTATTTTAAACTTTGCCGAGATAGCGCGTCCATTGTACAAGCTTCTTATCGAGTTTCACTGGACGGAAGAATGTCATCAATCTTATGAGTTATTAAAGAAGGCCCTAACAAGTGCTCCAATCGTGCGAACACCTGATTGGAATGTACCTTTTCATGTGCATATTGATGCATCAAATTTTGCTATTGGGTGTGTTCTAGCTCAACTAGGAGAACATAAATTGGACTACCCTATTAGCTTTGCAAGTCGCCAATTAAATGATGCCAAGATGAACTACACTACTACAGAGCGCGAAGGTCTAGCTATGATTTACGCAGTAAAGAAATTTCGCTATTACCTTCTTGCTACCAAGTTTGTGTTTTATGTTGATCATCAAGCATTGTTATATTTGGTAAACAAGCCGTGTTCCACAGGTCGAATTACACGATGGTTGTTAATTCTTCTTGAGTTTGACTTCACCGTTGTTGTGAGGCCTGGGAGGAAACATGTCATGGCGGATCATTTATCTCGTATCCCTAATGGCGAAGCTCCTACGGGGGTTGATGATGAATTGCCTGATACTCCATTGTTCATTGTTGAGACAATGCCTGAATGGAGTGAAAAGATTGTTAACTTCTTAGTTAATGGTTTTCCACCCAAGGAATTGCGAAAAGATATAGCTCAAAAATTAATCAAGGAATGTGAACCCTATTGCTTACTGGCTGGAACTCTCTATAAGAGAGGAAAAGATGATGTTCTTAGATGCTGTGCCCGCGAGGATGAGTATTTATATATTCTACAAGAGGCACACATGGGTGTAGCTGGTGGTCACTTTTCAGGAAACTTGACTGCCCGAAAGATCTTACAGTCAGGCTATTGGTGGCCCACTCTGTTTAAGGATGCATCACTTTTTGCAAAGGGATGTGATGAATGCCAACGCTTCAACAAGCCACAAAGAAGGGATAGGATGCCTCTACATCCCATCAAGGTAACCCAACCATTTGAAAAGTGGGGCTTAGACTTTGTAGGACCGATTAGTCCGGCTGCACATAACACGCAATCACGATATATCATTGTGGCTACCGACTATGTAACCAAATGGGCTGAAGCAAAAGCAACACGAAAGGCGGATGCAAAAACAACAGCTAAGTTCCTCTTTGAGAACATTATCACACGTTTTGGATGCCCCTTTGAACTTGTGAGTGACAATGAAACTCATTTTATAAATGAAGTAATAAAAGAACTCACGTCAAACTTCATGATATCACACCACAAGTCTACACCCTATTATCCCCAAGCAAATGGCCAAGCTGAGAGTACCAACAAAACTCTCATCTCCATTTTGACAAAGACAGTCGAGGCTCATCGCACTGATTGGGACCTAAAGCTTACATCAGCTTTATGGGCTTATCGTACTGCGTATAAAGTTGCTATTAATTGCACACCATTTAAGATGGTGTATGGCCAAGAAGCAGTTATGCCATGGGAGTTTGTCATTCCTAGTCTTCGAGTAGCTTCTCAAGAAGGTTGGGATGGTAACCCCTTAGTGGAGCGATTATATATCCTGGAAAGGCTAGATGAAGAGAGGCAATTAGCTGTGCGAAATGCTCTAGTGGAGAAGGATAGGAGAAAGAAGTGGTTTGATAGCCATTTAAAGGATAAAGACATCAAGGTTGGTGATAAAGTTCTTATGTACGGGGTACGTAATGAAAAGAAGAAATTGAAATACGCTGGTAAGGGACCATATCGAGTGTGTGAAATTACCCCGCAAAGTACCATTCGTGTAGAGACTCTAGATGGAGTTGAAACCATTGGATTCCTTAATGGGAGTAAATTCAAAAGATATTATGATCCTCTAAGCAAGGAAGAGTTGCAAGCCATCCATCAAAAGAAGGTTGCCAAGGAACAAGCAGAGCTTTAAAAAATCCAAGCAAGAGTTGAGACTCAAGAACGACAACAACGTCTTAGACGCCAACGAGAGGCTAATCTGGGAATCACGCAAGCATTTTTTGAGGACACAGATGACGACTCATTAGAATCTGAGCCACCCCTACGATACCCAATTGAGCTAAATAGCCCCTATGGGAAAGTACTTTACAATGCCTTATTCGATACGGGAGCTAAACACAATTTGTTATCCTATGGAGTTTGGTGTCAATTAGGGAAACCGACCCTATCCCCGAGTACGATGCAAGTCAAGGACATTAATAAAAAGGAAACTGCTATTCTTGGAGTCCTTCAGACCCTTGTTGTCTATGACAATGGAAGCATAGTGCAGAGGTTTCTAGTCATGCCTGCGGGAGCTATGGAAGGCAACGTAAACCTGCGACGCACGTGGATGTTGGCAACCAAATGCACTATTGATTGGGATACTGTTAGTGTCACGACACGACCACCAACTATTACCCCTATCATTCAAGCAAAGTCACCTACGTTGCAAACTCTAGCAAAGTTGAAGGATAGCCAACATTCACAAGCCAAGGTGGTTAACTCGTCTTTGCCAGCTACCCATGAATCTAGCACTTCAACACTTGTAGTTGCAACAAGCAGTAATATTGCACGTACTCAACCTGCACGACCTAAGAGTACATATCAATGGGTCCCCAAGGCCTTACTTCCAACTACCTCAACCCTCCCATCCATTCCAAGAAAAAATTTCCTGGGAAAACCAAGAGCGCGCCCTAACAGAGTCAAGACCAAATCACGATGGATTCCAAAACAACTATTAGAAGCCCAAGGCTACTATGATGGAAATGAGCAAATTTGGGTACCTAAACGTAAAATGTGTCCTTCCCTATCGACAACAAACCCATATGAGTCAAACAGTGTAACGCTAAAGCCAATGGCAGACCGTGGGAAGGGAAAGATCACAGAATGCTACACACCTAGTCCAGAGCTAGTTTGGGCTCC
The DNA here is from genome assembly GCF_014529385.1 of Adiantum capillus-veneris. Classification (NCBI taxonomy): domain Eukaryota; kingdom Viridiplantae; phylum Streptophyta; class Polypodiopsida; order Polypodiales; family Pteridaceae; genus Adiantum; species Adiantum capillus-veneris. The sequence goes on along the minus strand of NC_140953.1, from coordinate 67,857,341 downwards.
AAGGCAAAACCAATTTATTCCACCTAGCTCAGGAAGGGGGGAATTCCATGAAGCTTCTAGCTCCTCATGTAATACATCCATAGAGGTAAAAGCTTCTACACAGCCTCCATCTATAGTAATGGACCTCCATGAAGCTACAAAAGAGTCCACACCTCCCAGTGTTCAAGAATCACCTGATGAACCACTTCAAGTTCGATCCTGGGAGAGTACCTTACCACCCTTGCAACTTGACGAGGCACCTAGGGTAATAGAAAACTACTGGCAAAAATCCTCACCTATTACCAACTGGAACAATTGGTTTCAAAGGGTGACAAGCTCATTTCAAACGGTATGATCTACCCAAGGAAGGGGGGAGTGTTTGTGGACATCCATCATTCACTTGCTTCCCTCTCAACCTTTCTCCCTGACCTCTTAATCTCCGATCTTAGGGAATGTATATATAAAGCCTTATACTCACAAAAACAAGATAAAAAAGTAAAAGAGCAAGAGCCATAACACAAATCATAAAAACAAATTATGCACAAGAACACGACCCTTGTAATATTTGCACTCTAACCATCATCTATTTGCGTGTACAGATATGGCTAGCACGCTAGAGTCATCCACTCCTGCCTTGGGTGAGAGGTACCCTCGTTACTTTTCACAAATATTTCACATGGTCTTTCCAGTGCTTGCATGTGAATGGGATTTGATACCCAAGGAAGGGGGGAGTGTTTGTGGACATCCATCATTCACTTGCTTCCCTCTCAACCTTTCTCCCTGACCTCTTAATCTCCGATCTTAGGGAATGTATATATAAAGCCTTATACTCACAAAAACAAGATAAAAAAGTAAAAGAGCAAGAGCCATAACACAAATCATAAAAACAAATTATGCACAAGAACACGACCCTTGTAATATTTGCACTCTAACCATCATCTATTTGTGTGTACAGATATGGCTAGCACGCTAGAGTCATCCACTCCTGCCTTGGGTGAGAGGTACCCTCGTTACTTTTCACAAATATTTCACATGGTCTTTCCAGTGCTTGCATGTGAATGGGATTTGATAGGTACGCTAGCATGTGAGAGGAATTTTGAGGAGTTAGAATGGCTGATACGTCTCTTGACCACGTCTGATCCATACTTAGAAGAGAGCGTTTCTCCCATTGCACAAGCCTACCCTTTTGACCAAGATGACTATAGGCGTCTAGTGACCTTCTTAGTAAACATGGGCACCTATGATGAAGAAGAAAATTTACACGACTACACGGATGGCACATATGGTCTCATGGATGATGACTTTGTTTATCTCGACGACGAGGATAGGGGTTTAGCCTTAGGGTTTCCCCCCAACCTCTACAATATCCTATTCCCTTGACTCTCTAGGGGGAGTGCAAATAATTAGGTTAGGGTTCCTTATGTTTTTTGTTGTGTTCAATAAGTGTTGGTACCTTTTTCCACTAATGTGCCTCCTGGACTTTTGTTTCCTAGTGTGTACAGGAGCGTGTTGCTATTGGTAGGATTTGGACCTTCATGGAATCTTTATCTCGACTCACTCTTCAAATCAAGCGCGACCATCGACACAAACAGGTGTTTCTTGTCCATTAGCATTGCCCCTTATCTTTTTTGCATCTATGATTGTCAGCTTTAATTGTGATTGGTAGCCTAATATTCACCGCATTTGCTTAGTATCAAACATTTAATTCAATGTAATTTTTTGTCATAATCACTTGTCTAGGTTTAAAAATCAAGCAGTCCGACAAACTAGTTTAACCAAGTTAGGTGTTAGAAATCTTCTCTTAATACCATGGGGAATGCCTTCCTAATAATTAATGGTTACTTAGGTTCTTAATCCGATTTAAGCAGCATTGTGTGAAATGTACTAGGGCTTTCTAGTGGGCTTGACCCTATTGACCTTTAGCTTAAGTATTATAAAGGGAGTTTACTGGTGTGATGAGCCTGGGAGGTGTATCAGTGTTATATAACCCCCCAAAGTTACAAAATTAAAATGCTGAAAATGAACAAACAAAAAATCAAAGTGCCAGACTGTAAAATCTTAAGCTGGAAGAGAAATCTCAGCTTGATTTGGTACTTCACTCACATGTATTGCCTATGGTACTAGAGCCCTAGAGGTTCCCAGTGTGGGCGCTTTTCCTTGAAAAGCAAAAAACCCAAGGCATACAAAATAAGCACACACATCAAATTGAATCACTGTGAAAAGACTTTGGGGGGTCAAAGAAAAAGTAATCAGTCAGGCGATGATTTCATGAGAAATTCCTTTTATGGTAGCTTAACTACAAGGTCTTCTAGATATAGCCTCTAGTCAGCCCTCGAACATGAATACTTGGCTCTCGCGATTAAACAACTTAATTGACCACTGAAAATTAAGAAGCTTACCCATGGTATTAATATTCGATCTCTAGTGCCTTTCGACCGTCAAATTAGCGACCCCAGACTTGTTTAATTTTTTACCTTTACATCTGTTTATGCATTTGATTACATTGCAATTTAATGTTCATTGCTGACAAATTGGTTGAAATTCTTTTACCAATCAATGTGTCTACCTAAAGCTGCATATGCTTTTTAATCACTTATGAAAATGCAATTACTGTGCCAATGTTGTTTGATTTTGCAGTGACTGAAGAAGGCTAAGGACATTCATCTCAAATGCTCTTCCACCTCGACGAACGAGCTTCATCTCAATAGCTTTCGAGGACGGAATCTACATCAGGAAGGGGGGCATGTTAACCCTCACGGCTCACGGACACCCCATCACCTACGACGGACGTGTATTATGTATTTGGTAGAGTCAGGTACCGGGCTTGTCGGACCAATAGGAAAAGGGTAAGAGTGATCACCGATGAGAGGCGCACTCTAACTAGGACATTCGAGGGATTAGTTGGCTAAGCATGGGCGCCCAAGTGTGAATGGGGTGAGCTCATATAAAAGCCAACTAAACCTAAAATTCACTCATTCTCTCATTTGTGCAATAGAAGAGTGCTCTTGCTCCATCTCCATCTCCATCTTCTTCTTCTTCACCTCCTTGTGTGTGTGTGTATGTGAGAGAGAGAGAGAGAGGGAGAGTGTGTGTGCGATCGAGCATTACGAAGGCACGACGGCGGCGAAGCGGTTGAGCGCGGCACGACTGCAGCTTCTTCTTTATCGCGGCGAGGAATCCACCACGAAGGCGAGCGTAGAGCGGTGAGTGACACACCCTTTGCTCTCTTGAGCTTGCTAGTTTAGGCTTGTTGTGTGCTTGGAGCCATTTGTGGCTCGCACACGGTGTATCGGCAAGTCCTTTGCTTCGACAGTGCGGCAAGGAGCGCACAGTGAGCCCTAGGTTGGGTGAGGTTCTCGTGTCACATGCAAGGGAATGATAGAGAGAGAGGTTGAATGGCAGGTGGTTGCCTACACACTAAAGGTGGCAAGGGTTGGTGTCACTTGAGAAGATGGGCTACTAACATTTGTGCTACAGGTGGTTAATTTTTATTTTTTTTTGCGCCTCTGGTATGTGCCATTTGCCCAAGGTTGAAGCAGCTACTCATAGCTATTGCTCACCTTGTGCTCATATGTTGAAAGTGCCGGTAGTGAGAGCCTCTGCTCGTGGGCCCTTCTCTACAGAGCTATTTTTTGCCCTTTGGTGTGCCCTTACTACTTGCAACATGATCCATAGGGAGTCTACGTCGGTCAGAATAATCTCATCTCTCTCTCTCTCTCTCTCTCTCTCTCTCTCTCTCTCTCTCTCTCTCTCTCTCTCTCTCTCTCTCTCTCTCTCTCTCTCTCTCTCTCTCTCTCTCTCTCTCTCTCTGTATCTATCTATCTATCTCTGTCTTCGCAACCTCGCTCGAAAAATCTACCCTCACAACTTGTCATGTCATTACAAGATATTCAAACCTCCATTCTGCAAGACTATGCTATTGGCAATAATGTTTGTTAAAGCATCAAGGTCTTGCGTAGTTTGAATGATGGCCATAAAACCACTGATTATTTGGTTCCCAATACCTTGCACACTTAGCACGAGAATGTGGAAGAACATACTCAATTTTGTGGTGTACCGAATTTTGGTACCCCCCGCCCATGCAACATTGAATGGGTCAAAGAAAAACTTTGTACTAGAGAAATTTGTTATACCAACAAAATCCTTTACATTAACTGCTTTGATTTATTGAGATCGACTATAGTGGAAACAACCCGCGCCCTTGTAAGGTACTTGTTTTGAATAGAGAATGAGCATGTTTTCCCATTGTTATGTTTAGAGTTTGGGACAGGATTATTAAAAAGAACTTTTGTTATTCTTTTCATTTTGTCCCTCCAAACCTCTTTCACAATGTATTGGGAAAACTTTTGTGTAATAATCCCCACTAGAATGTCATCGTCTATGATAATTTTCATAAACCACATATGTCCTTTGACTTTCGGGACATGTGCATTGGGGACCGATGGAATTATCAATCCCCATACTTTGGTCACCACCTCACAGAAGCCAAAGCAGAAATATATGAACGCGCACACATACCATCTACCAACCTCACTTAACCCAAACACTGGTAGGACGCCCATAAACCCTATGTTTCCCACTTGGAATATAAGCCTTGGATGTCTCATGAACCTCAAGACACTCGCTCTAAATGGAAGGCCATGACCCCAATTGCCTCAGGCTACACTTGGGAAGCATATATCCATCACATTCATGGTGAAAAAAAACTATGTAAATATTTTGAGCTATTTTTATGGTTTCCTTAGTGTGTTTTTTTTAATAACAAAGGAGTGAATTTTCATTTCTTGTATATCCTCTCACTCTTTATTTGTATGACACTACTCTTAAATCTTTCAACTCTCTCTCATGTCAAACATCTGTCCCGTAGTGTAGATACGCGTAAACATGTCTTTCTCAATAAATTATTTTGAGTTTTGGCTGTTATTTTTTTAGTTTCCCCCATTAACGTCTCTATTGATGTTCATTTTTTGTTGCTTTTAGAAATGAATTTTAATTGTGTGTACTACATGTAACCACACACAATCAACTTTGATAAATAGCTCATTAATGGGTTATAAACTATTAGGGATTTGTTTATGATGGGTTTGAATTAATTACTGCACATGACAGGTGGCAAAGCATGGTCACTTTATAGATGATGAAATAGGATAGAGTTTATGAATATTGTATCATTAAAGTGCTCTTTATGAGCTATGTTCAAGGTATCTTTTGCTTTTATTACTATCCCAGTACCAGTCTAGCTCTAAACATCTATGGATTGGCATATTTACTAGTCACTCTATGTATATACATCTAAAAGATCATTACTAGGTAATTCTTTTGTGAAGTCACTCATCACACTGATGTGATACTATCCTAAAAATATTTTATACGATCTTGCCACGAATCTATGGGCCACCTCTTACAACATCTCTTTCTATATGAAAATCTCCCAATTTAATTTTCTCATTTGATAAATGCTCATTTAATTTAGTTTCTTGTAAGCTACTCTCTCTACAAATATACCTAAAGGGCCGCACCCAAGCAATTTATCTTATGAGCCGTGAAATCAACCATCTCCAACATCATAACTTGCACTTGCACTAACTGGAATTACTCTTGAGATGGTTAATCATTAAGCTATAAAGATACTTGCATGAGCTTAGGTGATTTGGGATGGTCAACAACACTTTGTACTTCACTATTCCAACCTACACTAAGCTAGTATCAATATTTTATCTTCTATGCCTTGCCTACTCCATTACTCACACCCACATAGATTCACTGATTTGGGTAGTGTCAAAATGCTCATCTTGGTGTAGATTTGTCAATTTAGCAATACTAATTAATTATGCAAATCCATCGATTTAGGCAGCACAAGTACAGATTCATCAATTTATGCAGCACGCCGACAACAATAGATTCACTAGTTTAAGAAATATCAGTGCAGATTTGCCGGTTTAAGCAGCACGAGTGCAAATTTTTGATTTAGACAACACGTCTCATTTTGTGCCGATTTGCCAATTTAGGCAACATGTACTACAAAATCACGCTGCAATGGCTAGCAACCATTGCCCTAAGTATGATTTTGTTACTCGATTGTATAATGGAATTGATTTTAAATTTGGATTTGGATTTGGTCTATGATGATTTCCTGTCGAGGGTGTCTATGGAATTTTTGAGAATTGATTATTAAAGGATAATTGGGACCAATGATATCTGATCCATTGAGATATGACATATATTGCGTATTCTCGTGGTATGGGACACTAGAATATGTAGTATGTGGATGACGGTAGCCATAACCAAATTCGTCTGTTTGAGTTTATGAATTTTTATTTTGATACATGATATTCCTGACACATAATTTCAAGCATTGTTTTTGACAAGTATGGTTTGCAGATTCTTAACTTAGCAACTGAGGAAAATTGCTTTTCTAATGGAGAGGTACGTATTGGAAATGGCAAAATATTTATTATTGTAGCTGACAAATGGAAAAAGCATAAAGTGGTCAATGGAAAATGAAAAAGGATAGCACGCTTCTTGATATTGTATGAGCTATGCTCACTTTATGTCCGAACGGATAGTTTGTATTTATTTTGAGCATTCAATAAATACGTGCAAGAGGATAATGCTCACTCTTGCACGGTGGGAGATTGCACCCATTTTTGTGTCTTTCTTCTCCTCTCTTCATGCCTGCATAGCACTCTGCTCCATGAGGTGCACTTGCATGTTTTCTTCTTCTCTCTCGCTCTCTATCTCTCTCATATCAGTCTTGCCGTGAATATCGTGTATACGCGATCTTTGAAGTATGCAGATGTGTTGGTTTTATTGCTCGTAGCATGTTCTTTTCTATATTTTGTAGGCACACCGCACTCTCCTCTATAACAATGTATTGACTCTTTGTGTGGAGAAACAACTAAGCTTGAAAATCTCAACCAAAGTGAAGAAAAGTTATTGCTTTGTATGGATGTTGAACTGGCACCAATGTATATTGAAATGGTTGAGCAAAAGTTATGGATGACAAAGCTCCAATATGATGCACCATTGAAAATTCAATGGGAAGCTTTCAAGAAAGTTATTGTTCTTGTGTCGAAGAATGCTTTGCCATAAACCATGTCCATGGTATTAACAAAGGTAGATCACACGGAAGGTGGTTTGATAAAGAGTGTCAAGGTGCTCGAAAGTCCTTAAAGCTAGATGAAACTATGGACAAAAATAACTATCAAAGTCATTTGCTTGCATACAAGGCATTGATTCAAAAGAAGAGACGAACATCGGAAGTAAAGCGTCAAATTTTTCAAGTCCAAGAAAATGCACGTGCATATGTGGAAGATTTTGAAGAAACTTGAAGTGCAAGCAATGTGAGAGTTTTGGTAGCACGAGTCTTATGGATATGTACATGCATTGTAAGCAACTATATGAGCAACTATATGCCGAAAAGATGCCATTAATGGTTCACTCCCATGTATGCCCTCTTTTTTATTATTGAGGATGGAAGACTTGAAAGTTTGGCCACTCACAAAGCGGGAGATCTTCAAGGTATTAAACCAAAAATGAATAAATGGACCAAATATTTATCACATAATTGGATATGTGATAATTGTTGAGCCTTGCGCTTCAACATGGTGTACCTTGTGATTGGAGTACTAATTGGGCCAAGCCTTTGCATAAAGGAGGGGATGTAAAGAATGTAAATAACTATTAGACTATAATAATTGGGTCTCTTATGGCAAAGTTGTTTGGGTGTATAATGGAGATTAAATTGGTATACCTTCTGATTGGATTTCTAATTGGGCCAAGCCTTGCATAAATGAGGCAATGTAAAGAATGTAAATAACTATTAGACTGTAATGATTGGGTATGTTATGGCAAAGTTGTTTGGGTGTATAATGGAGATTAAATTGAGTGATTTGGATGAAAAGAATGGTTAGCATATAAAAGGACAAGCATGTTTTTGTCACATCATAGCACCATTGGCCATCTTGTTACTCTTCATGTTCTCGTGGAGGAAAGTTGGTTGAAAGAAAAACGATTATATTGTTGCTTGATTCCACATAGAATTTGTGGAGAAGGATGGAAGAATTCCAAGTGCCAAGTGAGTCAATATCTCTTTCAATTGAGGTTATGGGCATGAAAATGGTTGTGGATTACATGATAGGGATGCGTCAAAACCCCTCACATCAACTTCCTACAATTATATGGGAAGCAAGCAAAAAAGTTCGAAAGACGCATAAAAGCAAGATCTTGAGCATGGAATGGATGAAAGACATAAAGAAGTGGTTTGAGAGATGAGATACATTACACTTGCTACATGATGCCTCAATAGACTCCCAAGGGAATGAAGCTTTTCAACAATGCCAATGTATTACAACTTGGGAGGAATCAAGTGGGTTACGATTCATATAATATACCGCCCATATTGCCCCCAACTACAAAACCATGTTCTTTGCCAAAAGAGGAAATTGTAATCACCCCTATATGCTTGAGCATATCCCCTTGTTGGCGATACAAACTATCACAACTATTGGGCTTAGCTCCCACTCCCTTTGATGCAAGATGGGTCGTTGGGGCAATGAACAAGAGGCAAATCAACTTTGCACATTATACTCACTACAAGTAGAGGGTATCGGCTGTAAAAAATTCAAAAAATGAGGAGAATCAAATGAGATCCCTGTCAGAAGCGAATGGAATGTGTTGAGCATCGTAGCAGACACAGAGCAAGAGCGAATGAGCACGTGCAGGCGAGGCAACAAGCACACGAGCAGGATGCACGCAGAGCTAGATGGCAATTGGCAGAGGAGCAAAAGAGGCATAGAGATTTATGACCTTTTTTTAATTAACAGGGTTGCATTGCATGGCAAAATTACGTGAATGGTGTGTTGGTTATGGGAATAATTGAAGAGTGTAAAAAACTTTCACTTAGTGTGAGTTTGATTCTTCTATTTCCTTTTAGAGTGTGGAGAAACTCAATTTCAAGGTTGGGACTCAGGGATGAGATTCAGGGGAATCTGGTGAACGAATGAATAAAGGTAGCAAGTTTGAGCCTTTGAGTACCACACACTACTAGAGTGCTCAGGTTTTGCTCACATCTGAACTTGCTTCCCTTGAATTTTTAGCCGCCATGACTTAGAACTACACACTTTCCTCTCGCAGCCCACAATGTGGGCTCTCCGTTGTGACTCTCTTCATCACAATCCTTGAGCATTGAGAATCACTTATTAGCCCCATACATAATGCATTGCATGTATCTTTGGTCCCATAGGTCATATTTGACCTCCGAGGACGATGATAAAATCTCTCTCTCTCTCTCTCTCTCTCTCTCTCTATATATATATATATATATATATATATATATATATATATATATATATATATATATATATATATATATATATATATATATATATATATATATATATATATGTATGAGTATGCACTTTGTAGGCCCTCCTTTCTCTATTGACTTGGCCTTCTTTTGACATGTAGGCTTACTTCCTTTGTGCATAACTTTAATGCATCTTGCTTAAGGATTTTGATCTTGCATGGTTGAGTTGTTCATTCAAGATGTTTCTTGATTGCTACGATAGCCCTTGATTCTTGCTTGCTTGTCCGAGCATTCAACCAATGACTAACTTTCAGCTTCTCTTGACTCTTCTTTTCTAGCCTTGCCTATCAATCTTTTCTCTCTCTCTCTCTCTCTCTCTCTCTCTCTCTCTCTCTCTCTCTCTCTCTCTCTCTCTCTCTCTCTCTCTCTCTCTCTCTCTCTCTCTCTCTCTCTCTCTCTCTCTCTCTCTCTCTCTCTCTCTCTCTCTCTCTCTCTCTCTCTCAGACCTACGCACTTTCCTCTCCCAGCCAAAGTGTGGGCTCTCCATTGCGACTCTCATCACTACAATTTTGGAGCATCGAGAGTCACTCATCAGCCATACACATACTACATCACATGTAACTTTGGTCCCATAGGTCATATTTGACCTCCGAGGACGATAATAAAATCTCTCTCTCTCTCTCTCTCTCTCTCTCTCTCTCTCTCTCTCTCATATGACCACACACAGCTAAGTATGTTGTGTAGCAAGGAGCTTTGTTGAACATGTTGTACTCCATTGTGGATGCAATTTAAACCCAATTCACTTGGACTATTCTGTTGTATCTCTTGTTGGTTAAACTACTTCAATTGCAAATAACATTTCTTATCTATTCTCTTCAAACAAGTAGATGTAATCTTACGTGTAGATTTAGAATGATGTTTGTAGCCGTATGCTCACAATGCTCAATATAACCACCCTAAGTTCTGAGATATTTAAGGCTCTTTGTGTTCCTTAAGGTTTGCATTATTTGCTCACTAAGTTTGGTTGTGTTTGGTGCCCAATATCTCATTAATATGTCTAATTGAAGTAAGTGTGGGTAAAATCGTGTATTTTTTTATTTCTTTAAAGTTCGATGTGCTTATGGCTTCTTTAACTGTTTCTTTAGTACTTATGATGAGTGCTTTTGGTCTACTACATCCTCATACTCACATTATGCTAGCCAAGAGAGATGGTTGGGTGATTCCATGCTCTTGTGGTAGCCAAGGAATTGATGGTAATCACTAAGTACCATTAAGGTAGAACAGAAAATTTAGTGATGCATTTTTGCTATTTTAAGCCCTCATCAAAAGTTTTAGGAAAATACGGTCCAAAAATCACATGAAGTCACATTTTTTGATTCTATTCATTTTCAGATTGTCTTTTCCTTCATTCATAGTTATTTTTGCAAATATAGAGACTACAAAGGTAATATTGGCTCCTAAAAAGAGATTTGAATCACTTGTTTTGCATCAATGTGTTGACCTCAGATTGTGCTATGTGATCGTTTTTGCTAATTTTGGACTTTGACCATGGATTCTCAAAATGTACACTCTATGTAGAGCTTGCCTACGAGCATTGGTTGCATTTAGAGTGCTAAAATTTATGAACTTGACCATTTCTTTGCAAAATTTGGATCATGAATTCTCGAGGTACAATATGTGGGTCTACAACTTTTGGTTATATTAAAAGTATTAAAAAGTTACAAGATTGACCTAAACTCGTTCTAAAATCAAGCATATTCTTTAAGTTGCTTGTAAACATATTTTTTAGGCTTACAGTTAAAGTGACACAAACAAATTGGAATAAGCTGAGAAGACCAGTCATTGTTAGATATCGAAAGCGGTTGCACATGGTGTTGTGCGACAACCCTATCACAACTTAGCACTTTGATTATCACATTTTGAAATACTTTGTCTTGTACAACATGTTTAGTTTTAAGACAAGGGTCATAGGAAGCAAGGCTCCAAGATGGCATGCATGCGGACCCTATACATAGAATATAGAGGTTGGATGGGAGGAGTGCCTATGCCATCACTCGCTTTTGGCAAGGGGCCTTACATTGGTATTAGAGCTCTAGCAGAGGAGGGAAAGGCATGCATGTCTTGCATGAAGCTCTCTGCCTCTTTGATCTGCTACCTCGTGCAAAGACCCTTGCATAGACAAGAAGCCACAACTTGATCTGCACCCAATTGTGCACAATTAGGTTCTACAACAGTGCACGGGGCAAAGTAGAATATGTTTCTACAATCCCAAGACATAGACTGCCTTTTAGAATGCAATCCAAAAAAGGGTTCCTTCCTCCCAATGAAAAGGATCATAATTGGTCAGATTGAGATTCATATTTGATGCAACAATACTGATCATTGAACCAATAGATATGTCATTATCAAGGTCTTATTTGAAAATTGGACGATTGGATGATTTCCATTAAGTTCATGGTTTTGGGAGAAAAGATCATTCCTCCCTCATGACTTATTTGTAAAGCTAAACTTTTCTAATGTGTCCCTCACTCTTTTCTTTGCTACTTTTCCCTCCCTCCCTCCCTCCCTCCCTCCCTCTCTCTCTCTCTCTCTCTCTCTCTCTCTCTCTCTCTCTCTCTCTCTCTCTCTCTCTCTCTCTCTCACATGCTACTATGTGAGACAATAATGGAGATGCCTTCAGGATTGTCGTTTCCAAAAGAAACGTTCTTTAATATATTTTACTCTACGAAAAGGGAGTAAGAAGGGAGATGAGGAAGAGATATGGAGACGAAGGGGGAGCATGAACATAGAAGGACGGGGAAGGGAGAGAGAAGGAATAGGGAGAGGGAGGGAGGGAAAATGGATGAGAGAGAGAGAGAGAGAGATGGAGAGGGGGAGGGCAAAGCGCTAGGGAAGAGAGGTCCCCCCCCCCCTAAAAAAAAAACAAAAAAAACACCAGCGACCTCGCGGCTACAAAAATATAAAAAAAATATATATATATATATATTGGTGGCAAGCTCGTTGGTGGTTTTAGTGGGGGGGGATAACTCTCTCCCTTATCCCTTCCCCTTTGGCCCTCTTGTACTCCCTCCAACTTCCTCCCTTTCCCACCCTTCTCTACAAGTACTAGTTTGCTGAAAGTTTTTTTAAATTTACTTCCTATAACTTGTACATCAAGGCTTGTGTTTTGTTTGACGATTTTATGCATTTGACTCCAATATTTACATGTAACATTTCCGAGAGAGAGAGAGAGAGAGAGAGAGAGAGAGAGAGAGAGAGAGAGAGAGAGAGAGAGAGGTTGTATAAGCTCAATGCTACAAGAACCGTGAGAAAATACGTATGTTTTTATTTGAGGCTTTTTTAGATGCAAAACTTTGGTATGTACTTATTGGCCATCTGAATTTTGCCAATTTGCTATGTTTGCAAAAATCTATTATAGTTTCTTTGTTGCCCCCTCTTTAGGCAACATCAGAACATGTATGTGAGTGCTATATTCTCGGCAAAGTACAGTGTTCTGTGTTTCAAAGGATGGTTTTTTTGTGGGCTACTTGTAAGTTGCAACTTGTCCATAGTGACGTCTGTGGTCCAATGCATACTCCATCTTTTTGGAATCATTTATGATGTTTATTGATGATTGCTCCATACATGTATGAGTGTATCCACGTAAGGCAAAGTCAAAAGTGTTTATGTGCTTCAAGAAATTTTTATGTATGATTGAAAATGTATCTGGGCACCCTCTCTTCTGGTCGAGGGGGAGAGTATATGTCTAAAGAATTCAAGCCATTTTTGGCAAGTCATGAAATGAAACACCAACATACAGTGTCAGTATATCCTTTAGCAAAACGGTGTTGTTGAGAGGAAAACTTATCACTTAGGTAGATGGCATAATGTATGGTTAAAAAGCCAAGCTTGCCACATGTTTTGGCTTGAGAATATCAAGTGTATTGTGTATGTACTATACAAGGGTTGCACTATAGCATTGTAGTCTACCACTCCATATAAGGCTTGGCATGGAAAGAAGCCATCTATTGGTCACTTTCGTGTGTTTGTTGCTTGGGTTATGCTTTGGTGTATGAGAAACAACACAAAAAAATGGATGAGGTTTTGAAATGTATATTTGTTGGCTTCATTTTAGAAAGGAAAGGCTACCGTTTGTATCGTCCATAAACAAAGCATATCTTGATCAGTCAAGATGGTGTTTTTGTGGAAGACACAATTAGCATGTAAGGAGGAGACACATATAAGCTCACAAAAATGCATATGATACATTGCTACCTTTATTTAATGGTGGGAATAAAAATGTGTCCTAATGAGGCAACTTATGTAGGTTTAGAACGATGTGATAGATTATGCCTTTTTGGATGGTGTAATTGATGAGGATAGGGTTAAAAATTAGCAAACTAGAGGTATGCCCAAATGCATGGGGCAAACCTTGCATGATAATAAATTGGGTGCACAAGTCTACTCATAATTGTTACCATATACATGTGGTAGTGATGTGTGTGAACACACTAGGACCGCCGGGGCATTTTTTCCCTCTTTAGGAGGTTTTTTCCCCCGTGCATTGTATATACGCCCATCACTCTAGGGCTATCTATCTTTCCATTGCACACTAAGTAACACACTCTCTATTGTGTGCCTTGAGCTTCCTTCGTCTTCTCCAAGCTGTGTGTGTTTCTCTGCAACCCTAATTCCAACAATTGGTATCAGAGCAGGTCACGTCCTCCCGGGCTTAGTTGCCAGCTGCTCCAGCACACGCCTGCTCACTTTCTCCGATTTCAGTGAGCTTTGGCAAGCGTTCGCAGGTCGACAAATATTTTGGGAAAGCTCGAAGAGCTTGGTCTGCTCAGAATTTTGATTTGGGCTCATTTCGGCCTCCGTTTCCACTACGGGCAGTACTGCACAAGTTATTTCGTCATTTTGTGCAGATTTTCTGTCAGTGCCGTTTTCTGCATAACAGGTGCCTTATAGTCTTCTACGGTTTGTGCTATATAGCACAAGTTGTTCCCGCTCCATTTCTCCTATTTTCGGGCAGTTTTCACATCAGGTGCAGCATTTACCATGGCTGACAACAACAACACAGATGTGTTCAAGATGTTTGCTGCTGAGGACAGGTTGGATGGGGACAACTACCCTATGTGGGCTTATATGATGCAACACGTTCTTGTGTCAAAAGGTGTCTGGAACATTGTGTAGGGCATTGATGTACGTCCTGGTTCTGAAGATGTAGGCGATATTGAGGATGTTGCAGGTCTTGCTGCAAGGATTGCAGCTGTTAGAGTTGTTTTGCCTACAGCAGAACAAGCTCGTTGGGATGTTAAGGATGCACAGGCTCATGCATTGATTGCGTTGTCTGTGAAGCGCACCATTATTCCTCACATCCGTTCAGCAAAATCTGCAAAACAGGCTTGGGATATTCTAGCAGGTCTTTATGCAAGCCGCAATGAGGCTAAAATTGCTTTGCTGCGTAAAGAGCTAGAGTCGAAGATTATGCATGAGGAAGATGATATGGACACTTTCCTTGCTAGTGTCAAGGATATCAATGAGCAACTCATTTCTGCAGGTGAAGTCATTTCTGACAGTTCCCTTGTGCAGACTGTTCTTGATGCCTTACCAGATTCCTACCAGACTTTTGCTAGTACTTGGAGACTGATGACCCAAGGAAATCCTGAAGTTGTCAAGTTTGACGCATTATGCACATTGCTGTTGCAAGAGTCACTTTCTAGAAAAAACAGGACTAGGCAGCGTGCAATTGAACAGGCTTTTATTGCTTCTCAAAGAAAGGGTGGTAACAGTAATGCAGCCACTTCTTATGGTTCTGCTGCGAGTGGCAAAAATTCTGTTCCTAATGCTTCTGCTGGCAGCACTTCGTCTGGCAATTCTGGTGATAAGGGCAAAAAGAAGATGCGTTGCCATTATTGTAAAGCCAATGATCACTTGATCAAGTCGTGTCCTAAGTTGAAGGCCAAAGAGGCTAAGAAGAAAGAGGGTGGTTCCACTGCAAATGCTGGTTCCACTACAAATGCAGCCATTGTTGAGTCTTCTGTGAAAGGAGATTGTGATGCTGATGTTGATGCAGAATGGGCTTTTAGCGCAGAGTGCACTTACAATCCTGCTGTCCATGATGCATGCTTGTCAGTTGCTGCAGATTCACATGTGTGGTATTTCGACAGTGGTGCTACAAAGCACATTACCTCACATCGTGAATTGTTTACCTCTCTCGAGTCTGTCCCTCATGGGAATTCAGTCACTTGTGCCAACAACGCCTCTTATCCAGTTCAGGGAGTTGGAAAGATTGTGCTCACTGCTGCTAATGGCAGTTCCTTCACACTTGTTGATGCACTTTATGTACCTGGGATCAAGAAGAATCTATTGTCTGTATCCGCACTTGCTAGACTTGGACTTGTAGTCAAATTTGTGGATGACAGATGTACAGCTCATGATCTCAGTTTTGGTGATGAAATTGTTGCATCTGGGCTTTTGTGCCGTGGGCTGTATAAGCTCACTTTGTATGACAAGTGTGGACAAAATTTTGCAAATGCTGTTGCAGATTCAAGGGCTATTTCAGATGCAAAACTTTGGCATGCACGTTTTGGTCATCTGAATTTTGCCAGTTTGCTGCGTTTGCAGAAATCTGATATGGTTGCTTCTTTGCCGCCTCTTGAAGCACCTATCAAACATGTTTGTGAAGGCTGTATTCTGGGTAAAATGCAGCGTTCTAAGTTTCCAAAGGATGGTTCAGTTAGGGCCACATGCAGGTTGCAGCTTGTGCATAGTGATGTTTGTGGGCCCATGCAAACTCCGTCCTTGGGCAATTACATGTACTTCGTGACTTTCATTGATGATTACTCCAGGCATGCATGGGTATTTCCGCTTAAAGCAAAGTCCGAAGTTTTTATGTGCTTCAAACAATTTTTGGCTATGGCTGAAAATGTCTCAAAATGTACTATGGGCACCCTCCGTTCCGATCGAGGGGGGGAGTATATGTCTCATGAATTTAATGCATTTCTGGCTAGTCGTGGGATAAAACACCAATGTACAGTGCCTTATACACCTCAGCAAAATGGTGTTGCTGAGAGGAAAAACAGGTCACTAACGGAAATGGCACGATGTATGGTCAAAAGTCAAGCTTTGCCGCATTCTTTTTGGCTTGAGGCCATCATGTGTGCCACTTATGTACTTAACAGGTGTCCTACGAAAGCTTTGCAGTCTATTACTCCATATGAAGCATGGCATGATAGAAAACCTTCTATTGAGCACATGCGTGTTTTTGGCTGTTTGGCATATGCTTTGGTGCCACAAGTGCAGCGCAGAAAATTGGATGATAAGGCTGTCAAATGTATTTTTGTTGGTTATAGTGTTGAAAGCAAAGGTTACAGGTTGTATCATCCGCAAACAAAACGTATTTTGGTTTCACGGGATGTAGTGTTTGTGGAAGATTCTGTTCAACCCTTGCTGTCATGTACTAGAGACAGTAATGTAAGCTCACAAGACATTTATGACACTTTGTTGCCTCTTTTCAGTGGTGGAAATACGAATGTAAGTTCCAATGAGGCAAATGTACAGCCTATGGGGGTTTCTGAAAATGTTTTAGAACAGCCTATTACTGATGCAGATGTACATGATGTACTTGATGAGGAAAGGGCTGAAAATGAGCAGGCTAGAGGTATGCCAAAATGGCTGGTGCACACTTTGCGTGACAGTAAATTGGATGCACCTTTATCTAGTCGTACTCGTTCAGGCTCTCGCCATGCATCTTATGCATCAGATTGTTATGCTTTGGCTGTGTCTAGTTTACATGATGTTGAGGAGCCTCTGTCTTTTGATGAAGCACAGAATTCAGAAAATTGGATTGCTGCCATGAAATCAGAATATGATGCACTTATAGAGAATGACACATGGACTTTATGTGATTTGCCTCCTGGCAAAAAGGCCATTGGTACGAAGTGGGTTTACAAGTTGAAACGCAAGCCGGATGGTGAGATCGATCGCCATAAGGCTCGACTTGTTGCAAAGGGTTATGCACAACAAAAAGGCATAGATTATGAAGAGACTTTTGCTCCCACTTGTCGTATGACTACTGTGCGTTTTCTATGTGCATTGGCAGCTCATTTTGGTTGGGATGTACATCAATCAGACATTGTTACTGCTTTCTTGAATGGTGACATATTTGAGGAAGTTTATGTAACGCAGCCTCGCGGTTTTGTCATAAAAGGACAAGAGGACAAAGTGTGCAAATGTAAGAAGGCTTTGTATGGGTTGAAGCAATCTCCTCGTGCTTGGTATGAGAAAGCTGACACTCATTTGGTTAAACGAGGCTTTCGTAACAGTCCAACAGAAAGCACATTGTATGTAAAGCGTGAGGATGATGTATTTCTCATTGTGGTTCTTTATGTTGATGATTTGCTGATCACTGGACCAAATGAGAGACATATTGCTGAATTTAAGGCTGATTTGAATGCTACTTTCAAGATGAAAGATTTGGGGCTGTTGCATCATTACTTGGGTATACAGTTTAAGCAGTGTGATGGTGGTATTGCCTTGTGTCAGAAAAGTTACATAGAGACATTGCTATGTAAGTTTGGACTTGAGGATTGCAAACCTATTGCCACTCCCATGGAAACAGGTTTGAAGTTGAGTCTACATGATGCTGGCGATCCTGCTGATGTCACTCTTTACCAAACTGCTGTTGGCTGCCTCATTTATGTATGCAACACGAGGCCAGATATTCAGTTTGCAGTCTCGCAGGTCAGCAGATTTATGCATAGCCCAGGGTCTAAGCATTGGCAGGCTGTCAAGAGGATTTTCCGCTACCTTACTGGCACTTTACATCTTGGCTTGTTTTATCCCAAGGGGGGATCATTGCCGCCAGACTTACATGCTTTTTCGGACTCAGATTGGGCTGGTTGTTTTGACACGCGAGTGTCCACAAGTGGTTTTTGTTTCATGCTTGGCAGTTCATGTATATCATGGTTGAGCAAGAAGCAACCTACTGTGGCCACTTCGAGTTGTGAGGCTGAGTACAGGGCAGTCTTCACAGCTACGGTTGAGTGTGTATGGCTCAGACGCCTTATGGCTGACTTGGGTGTTGGACAGGACACTGCCAACACTATCTACACTGACAGTCAGAGCGCATTGGCAGTTGCGAGGAACCCAGTTTTTCATGCTCGCACAAAGCACATTGAGGTGCATTACCACTATGTCTGGGAGAGGCTCTCAGCAGGAGAGATCAGCTTGGCTTATGTGCCAACACAGGACAACCTTGCAGATCTTTTCACAAAGGCATTGTCTCGTGAGAAGCTTGAAGCTTTCCGCAAAGCTTTGGGCTTACTCCCCTTTGTGGACTGATCCTGTCCTCAGGGCATGGCACTTCCCTTTACTCATGTGCCAGCTCTCGTTCACCGCATCACTCCAGGGGGGATTTGTTACCATATACATGTGGTAGTGATGTGTGTGAACACACTAGGACCGCCGGGGCATTTTTTCCCTCTTTAGGAGGTTTTTTCCCCCGTGCATTGTATATACGCCCATCACTCTAGGGCTATCTATCTTTCCATTGCACACTAAGTAACACACTCTCTATTGTGTGCCTTGAGATTCCTTCGTCTTCTCCAAGCTGTGTGTGTTTCTCTGCAACCCTAATTCCAACAATAATCACTCAATTTTTCAACATGTCTCTTATGCATTAGATTGTTATGTTTTGGTTGTGTCTAGCATGTACGATGAGGAAGACCCTTTGTCATTTGATGAAGCACAAATCCTAGAAAATTAGTTGTTCTACAGTGCAATTCGACTATGATGCTATTGTGAAGTACATGGTCTTTGTGAAACTTGCCTCATGGCAAATAGGCCATTGATACTAAGGGGATTTTCAAGTTAAAAACATAAACATGATGCTAGTGTTCATTGTTATAAGGCTATACTTGTGGAAAAAGATTATTCTTCATTGAAAGGCATTGGTTTTGAGAATACTTTTGCTCTTGCGTGTCGTATGATTGCCATTTGTGCATCGCATCTCACAATGGTTGGAATGTACATTAGTTGGATGTAAAAACTACGTTTTTGAATGGTGATTTGCATGAGGAAGTGTAGGTAATGCAACCTCGTGATTTTGTTCAAAAAAGGAAAGAAAACAAGTGTGCTAGCTTAAGACAGATTTGTATGGATTCAAGCAAGCTCCACATGCTTCGTAGGAAAAGATTAATGCTTACATAGCTAGGCATGGTTTTTAGAATATTCTAACCAAGAGCACTTTTTATATCAAGCTTGCAGATGATGTATGCGAGGGATAAGCACTGAGGCTTGCTTATCCATTGGCTCTTCAGACTGCAAAAGTTTAGCAAGAATTGCATTATTTCTTAGCAATGGGGGTTGTTGATCCAAAACTGGTTTAGGTCTCTCCAATGAAAGGAGTGTGAGTGTGGATGCATGCATGCAATGAGGACGAGGAGCAAACAGTGTATGGTGGACTTTGTAGTGAGATACGCTCACTGACTCCTATTCATATTCGATATAAGAATAAGGCTAGATGTGAGTTAGTATGGCGTCCATCCAACCATATTGGCCATTACCCCCAACAACCTCCCAGTTAATGGCCAATTGGGGTCTAAGTGGAGTAAAACAAAACTATGGACAAAAAGCACATACAATTGTGAAAACATTGGCTTCACACCACACTCATCATATTTATGCAATGTGCAAACCACTCCATAGCTAAGCTCTTTGTAAGTGCGTCCACAACCTCAATAGTGGAAGAGGACATAGAATCATGGAGACATGATCTCTAAATTATTTCCCCTCTAGTGAATATGAAAATGTAGCAAGATATAGATTTCCTATTGTCTACATTCCCTACATAATTAGCATTTACATATCCAACCATAGATCCATCATTGTTCCCAAAGTGCAAGCACTTTCTTATCGTACCTTTCAAGTACTTGAGAATATGTTTAACTACATCCCAGTGTTTCTTACCAGGGTTAGCCATATAACGGCTCACCACTTCCACTAAAAATGCAATGTCTAGCCTCATAGCCACCATAGCATAGATGAGACTACCCACTGCTGAGGGAATACAAAATCTTAGCCATCTTGGCCTTCTTCTCAGCATCAAACTTAGAAGAATCATTCTTGCTAAGATTCAAATATGTTGGGGGTACTTGATGCCTTTCCCCCTGCATATTGAAACAATACAAGACCTTCTAAACGTACATCTCTTAAGAAGGTTCAAGAATACCCTTTGATTTGTCACACTTGATATGCATGCTAAGAAAGTGACTAGCTTCTCCCAAATGGAAAAATAATGACTCAACATCTACTTTAGATGTGCAATCTCGGGAGTGTTCTTCTCGATAATTAGCATGTCATCAATATATAACACAAGAAGAATAAGTGATCCATCATTGAGGTTCTTCGTGTATAAGAAGTGATACTTAAGACTCCATTTATTTCCATGAGACTTCACTAAAGTATTGAATTTCGGACACCATTGCTTGGAACCTTGCCTTAATCCATACAACCCTTTCTTACAAGCTCTTCTCTGCTTGCTTAACAAACCCTTCAGGCCGCTCCATGTACACATTTTCTTGGAGATCTTCGTGAAGGAAAGCCATCTTCACGTCCATTGGGACTAATTACAATTCCTCTATAGCTACTAGTCCAAGCACCATATGCAATGTAGTCTTGACCACATGTGAAAATATTTCATTAAAATCTACACCTTTCTGCTGCTTGAAACCTTTAGCAATGAGTTTATTCTTGTACTTGGGCTTTGGATCTCTTGATGTATACTTTTTCTTGTAAATACATTTGCAACATAATGATGTCTTGCCTATAGGCAATCTAACCGATTTCCATATCTCATTACTAATAACTAAATTGTTCTTAGATTGTATCACTTTCTCCACTTGTTCTTATCATCCATTTTGCATGGCTTCTTGGAAACAATATGGTTCCCTATTCTCAGTCAGCATAAGATCATTTATATTTAGCTGAAAATGCTTTGGTAGATTTGAGACTTGAGTAAAGTGTCTCACTCCTTGACTACTGTTCTTAGCTCTCTCTAGAGCATTGCTAGTGGAAGGCTCCTCACTAAACTTATGAGTTTGATTGAATCTGAGACAACATCCTTGAATGTGACTCTCTTTTACTCTATATCTTTGATAGATTTCTTATGCATCTTGATGTGACAATGAATTCAAATTTCTAGGTTAAGCTTAGTTGGCATTTGGAAGTTGATTTGCTTGAATGTGGTCTCAAAACGTGGAAAAGGTACATGGATCGCGATCCATGTTTGGTCATACTTGGAGAAGAAACTTTGGGGACATGTTCTTATAGCCTATCAATGTCCTTGTAAGTCAACTCGTGCCTTCACAAAGGCTTTGTCATTGCTAAAATAACACAAAATTCGCCATAAAATGAAAAATGAGCATAACTTGATCAAAACAATTCCAAATTTGATCAAACTTTGACTAGGACAAATATAGACCCTAGGTCAAATTGTTACAAGTGAATTATGGGTCAGAGGTACATGGATCGTGATCCATGTTGGAACACATTTTGAAGATCTGTTTGCACCTCTCATTTAGAATGTTATGAGGATGTTATGGTTGAAAATTTTTGTGATTTGGATCATTGGTTTGGGATCTAAGACAAAATTTAATAATTTTCCACAAACTTAGAGAATTTGACATTGAACATGACATTGGAACTTCTAATGATCTTATGAGATTTTGGGTGTCAAGGATGATAGCCATCTCTCCTTCCGCACCATAACCAATGAAGATACATTTGTGTTACTTTGGTTCAAGCTTCTGTGTAAGCTCTTTTGCCACATGTGCATATGCCTTGCAACCAAAGACGTGTAAATGATCATAATGTGGTTTCTTGCCTTACCATAACTCCTATAGAATTTGGTAATTCAATGGCGTACAACATGATCTATTTAAAATGTGAACCACTATCAAAATAGCCTTAGGACAAAAACCTTGAGTCAAATTTGCCATAGAAAGGATAGTTGTAACCCTTTCTTGAATCGTTCGATTTATTCTTTCAGTTGCTCCATTTTGGGCAGATGTGTAAAGTGCAATAAAATGTCATCGAATCCCTCTTCTAGCATAAAAAATTTGCAAACTCCTTTGAGATATATTCTCCCCCATTGTCAGTCTTTAAGCTCTTGAGCTTCCTGCATGATTGATTTTCTCGGCTAATGCAATAAACTTATGAAGTGAAAAGAAGACATGATCCTTATGTTTAAAGGATATACCCACACCTTTGTAGTAGAATCACCTATAGATGTCACAAATTAGCTAGCCTCCCCTAGAGTCTTGGTCGGCATTGGATTGCATACATTGCAATGTACAAGTTCCAATGGCTCAAAACACTTTCTACCCAATGGCAAGTGTACAAACCTAGTTTGTTTTTTGTAAATGCAATGCTCACATAAAGGAAAACCATTGAAACTCAATACACGTAAGTAACCAAAACGTGCTGGTCTTCGTTCCCTTCTGGTTCATATGGCCTAACCGGCTATGCCACAACTCAGACGACAACTCCAACTATAGAGATAAAATCCTATTTCATATAATACACATGTATGGAGTAAAAGAGTACCATGTTTATGACCTTTGAAAACCGCAAGATTACTATTTTTTATCATCCAAGATGAAAGGCCAAGGGTGGTATAGGAAACAACCTGCTCCTCCTATCCTACCTCTTCCCTACTTATAGGGTCAAGCCCTCATGCATGTTCCCATCGGGCCTACTACCCTTGGCTTGACATTACTCCCTCCTTGGAAAAACGTTTTCGTCCTCAAAAATAGAAGTGGTGTATTTCCTTTCAAGAGCACTGATGTTTTTCCACTCGAGCAATACCATGATCATCAAAAATATGTTTGGGGTCATGCGGTTGAGTGAGAGGTTCAATGAAATCAATAAGAGCATCTTGCTTGATGACGTTGAGGCCCCTATATAGTGTTTTTGTAAATGATTTACATAGAAAACCGGATGACTACGAGAGTGTGTAGACCAAATCTCTAACTCACTTGAGTTTTTTTGAATGGGGTACAACACATAAGAGGTAACTAAATGAATGACTAGTTTTCATATGGTTGTTTCAACTTATAGGCTACAATTTTGCACACATATTACACACATAGCAATGCTATGTCATGTCAATGAAGCTGTTTCATTATTTAAACATAGATGTGGTGTATGTTCACATCCTATTATGGCTCAAATGTTTTAGTACAGCTAGCTAGTACTTGTTTTGTATAGCCTATTGTGTGAATAGCTATAGTTCAAGGTGGGAAGTATTTAGTTCTTTGTACAATATCTATTTACACACATATTCCCTCAAGTTTCATATATGCTATGAGCATAAACTAAGCCATGAGTATTGGCATGCACAAACCATTTCAATCATGAAAATATAGGTTCATATAAGTTTTTGCTAATGTATGCACATTAGGAGTTTATGTCCTAGTGTTTAACATCAACATATTTGTAGTGGCATGCAAATCCATGCATTTGATAGCTTATGAAGCTATTTGGTCATAACAAGTGTAGTATCTCTATGGAGTTATCGTCGGGTCTACCAACCATCGTACGAGGTCATGATTTTGTATAGGTGATTGTAGATAGGTTGATTGAACTCTGTAAGTTTATTCCAACCAGCTCCACCATTACAAACTCCAGAGTTAGCCACGTTGTTTGTTCAACAATATTGTAAATGATCATGCTCCCAAGTTTAACAATCACTTTGGGAAGATCGTGTTTAAACAATGGGGAACAAGAATCAATATCAGTTATGCGAACCATCTTGAGACAGATGGAGACATGAAATGCTAGAGTATTTCTTACGAACATACGTCAGCAAGAAGCAATCTATCTGAAAAGATTATCTCCCTATTTTGATTACTATTGAGAAAATTCAACAAATCAAGGACTTTATCCAAGATCATATGAATATGTTGACAATTGCTCATCAAAATGTTTGAGAAGCCCAATATACATATAAGATCCATGCTGATGAGAAAATGTGGCATGTCACTTTCATGAAAAGTTGTGATTATTGTGCTTTGGACTTTCATAATTATTCCCGATACCACATGCTTGAAGTGGTCTAACAATGGATTTGACCAGCACATAGGGACTCCGTTGTGATACATAATTAAGAAAAAGGTACCAATGTCAATCTCAGAGACTCAATTTCTCCACATGTGAAATATGTCTCATATAGTGATGATAGGAAATATGACATCCTTCAAGTACGAGAAGTACTTATGTGTGGAGGTAATTGAAAACACTCAACGACAAGAGTGAGAGGAACCTCATAAACCTTGCTCCACACCGGCTAAATTGAACTCCATAAGCTCCTAGACTACGTTGGACACCTTGTGTAGGACAACACATGTTAAAAATGATCCCTACCACGTAGTTTTGTAACCGTCTTAATAGAGGTGACCACGAGAACGTGGATCCTCAAGTCCATCATAGGAAAAATAAACATGGATAAGGAAAAATTAGAAGATGAGGTGAAGGAGTACGAGCGGAAGTGTGACGCGAGAGAGAGTGCGAGAAGAAGAGCACGACGATATGGTGAACTCGCTCTACTGTAATGTGTTGAGCATAGTTGAAGGAGTACGAGCGAAAGTGTGACGTGAGAGAGAGTACGAGAAGAAGAGCACGACGATATGGTGAACTCGCTCTACTGTAATGTGTTGAGCATAGTGAGTTCTTATTAGGTTTTTACAAAAGAATATTTGTACGTACCTGGAGGCCTGCCCACTTACCTGGGCGACCACATTGGGCTTTATACCCTAAAAACCTCCCACTTAAAGTCCAATGTGGTACTTTAAGTGTGAGAGAAGCTACTATACAAGCTAATATACAAGAGATGTAGAGAAGTGATGTACTACCCTACACCTAACTGCTTGCGAAAATGCGCAAAGCTCTCTGAGGGAAGTCCTTTTGTAAGTAGATCAGCAGGATTTTCTGTGGTGTGAACTTTGACAAGCTGAATTTGCTTATCCTCGAGCATTTCCCTGATGAAATGATACTTCACATCCACATGCTTTGACTTTGAGTAATAAACTGGATTGCAAGCCAGTTGTATAGCACTCTGACTATCACAATATAACACGGCCATCTCTTCTTTGATTCCCAAATCTGTTACTAGTCGATTAAGCCAAATTGATTCTTTGCATGCCTCTGATGCTGCAACATATTCAGCCTCTGTAGTAGACTGAGTAACACAATCTTGTAATCTAGAACGCCATGATACTGCTCCACCAGCCAATGTAAAGACATACCCTGACGTAGACCTTCCGTTGTCTAAGTCACCTGCATAATCTGAGTCTGTAAAACCCTTTACACTTAGCTCCTGACTCCCATAGCATATACGCATACTCTCGTAGCTTTCAGGTATCTCAATATTCCTTTCACTGCCTCCCAATGTTTCTTGCCTGGGTTTGACATGTATCGACTTACTACTCCCACTGCAAATGCAATGTCTGGGCGAGTAGCAATCATTGCATACATCAAACTACCCATTGCAGAAGCATATGGAATCTTATCCATTTCAGCCTGTTCTTCCTCATACACAGGGCAATCTTGTTTGCTAAGTTTCACATATGGTGGAAATGGAACACTCAATGCCTTTCCCTTCTCCATATTGAAACGTTGCAAAACCTTGTCAATATACTCTGTTTGAGATAACCAAATCAACTTCTTTGATCTGTCTCTCTCAATGCGCATACCAAGTATATGACTTGCCTCACCCATGTCTTTCATGTCAAACGATTTTGCCATCTTTGACTTCAAAGCTGAAATTTCTTCCAAGTGCTTGCCAGCAATCAACATGTCATCCACATACAAAATAAGGATCAGCCAACTGCCATCCTTAGCCTTCTTTGTATATAGACAGTGATCGAACTCACTACGTTTGTAGCCTTGAGAAAGCATAAACTTGTGGAACTTATGGTACCATGCCCTCGGTGATTGTTCTAAGCCATAAAGACTCTTTAACAACTGACACACCAAATCTTCCTTGCCTTTCTCAACAAACCCTTCTGGCTGCTGCATGTAAGTTTCCACATCTAAATCACCATGCAAGAACACTGTCTTGACATCCATTTGGTGCAACACCAAATCTAATATGGCAACCAATGCAAGAAAGCATCTCAATGTAGTCATCTTGACCACCGGAGAGAAAACTTCATCAAAGTCAATGCCTTGTTCTTGCTTAAAGCACTTGGCAACAAGCCTTGCTTTATACTTTGGCTGACTATCATGAGCGGTGATCTTATACCTGTAAACCCATTTACAAGGTAGAGCCTTTTTGCCATGTGGTAATTTAACTAGCTTCCATGTCTGATTTTTATGCAGAGCTGTCATCTCTGACTGCATGGCCAATTGCCAATTCCCAGAGTCCTTCATTTGCACTGCTTCCTTGTAACATGAAGGCTCATTGCAATCAGTCAACATGACATAGTTCATAGATGAAACAAACCTATCAGGAGGTCGCGTGATACGTCCAGATCTACGCAAAATAGGTGGCTCAGGCTCAGCCACAACCTGTGGTTCCACTCTATCCTGTCCTTGCTCCTCTTAAGCCCTGACATTTTGTCTTGCACGTGCAGGTCCATCTTCTTGGAAGACAACTCTTCTAATCTCCTCAACCCTCTCTGGTTTAGAATGATATTTGGCTTCATTAAAGTGAACATCATTGCTGCGGATAACCTTTCTGGATTCAGGATCCCAAAGTCTGTACCTCATCTCACTAGAATTACCATAGCCTAGAAAGATGCACTTTCTATTCTTTGGCTCAAGTTTGTTCCTAAATTCCTTTGGAACATGAGTATATGCCTCACAGCCAAAGACTCTGAGATGCTTGTATGAGGGCATTTTGCCTGACCATACCATCCCTGCCACTGAATCCTTCTACAAAACCTTGTTAGGAGATCTATTTATAAGATGAACAGCTGTTGATACAGCTTCAACCCAAAACCCATTTGGCAGTTGTGCATTAGACAACATACTTCTGACCTTCTCTTGTATGGTCCTATTCATCCTCTCAGAAACACCATTTTGAGGAGGATTGTAAGGAGCAGTAAGTTCACGTTTTATACCTTTTGACTCACAAAAGTCCTAAAAGGCCTTTGAAACATACTCTCCACCATTGTCAGTGCGTAAGCATTTACGCTTCTTGCCACTTTGATTCTCCACAAGTGTCACAAACGTTTTGAAAACACTAAACGCTTCATCCTTGTGCTTGAGAAAGTAAACCCATACTGTCCTCGAGTAATCATCTATAAATGTCATAAAGTAAGAAGCTACCCCTAGAGATAGGTTAGGCATAGGTCCACACAAATCACTATGAACAAGTGCCAACTGTGTATCTCTTCTACTGCTTCTATGCTTATGTGGCTGCTGTGTTTGCTTACCATACAGACAATGTTCATAGAATTCAAAATCATTAAATGAAAAGCCAGGAAAATAACCAGAACGAGACAAGATTTCCATTCCCTTCTTGGACATATGTCCTAACCGGCTATGCCACAAAAAAACGTTCGGCTGCTCGGTTACATTGATTACATTTTTAGAGACATTTGATACATAAATCATGTAAAGTCCTCCAGACTTTACTCCATGTGCTACTGTCATCGAACCCTTGGATATCTTCCACATGTTTTGTCCAAAAGTGGTGACGTAGCCAGCATCATCAAGTAAACCTGTGCTGATCAAGCTCTTTGTAATTGCGGGAACATGTCTCACATTCTTCAGCGTGAAAGAAGAGCCATTCTGAAACTTCAATTGAACATCTCCAACACCTAAGATCTCACATGTCTGCCCATTGCCTAGTCGAACATGATCTTTAGTGGTCACATAAGAGGTAAACTACTCCTTGTTTGGAGACACATGAAGTGATGCCCTGAGTCTATAATCCAGTCACTCAGTGCATTTCCATCAAATGTTGTAAGAAGAGCTGAGTCCATTGTATTCTTCAAGAAGTAGATGTCTCCTGACACTAGACTGTCATCCTCTACAACAGTGTTTGTCACGTTTATTTCTTGAATCTTCACTGAGGACTTGTTCTTCTCACCATGGTCTTCAGCTTTCTCTTTGCCTTTTTCTGCTTTCCATTCTCTGCAGTCTCTTTTCATGTGACCCTTCTTGCCACAATGGTAGCATTCTATGTCACTCTTGCCTTTAGCACTACGGGACTTGCTACGAGACCGATTCCTCTTTCCACCTTTGTACTTTTCTTTGGTCCTTCCCCTGGCAACTAAGGCTGTTCCTTTACCTTTGTCCATTGTCTTTCTATTGGTTTCTTCAGTAAGCAGACTTCCTTCTACACCTGCTATGTTCAAACCATCTGGAGGTGCAGAATTACTCAAAGCTGTGCGAAAAGTGTCCCAACTTTCCGGCAATGTGATCAACAGGAACATAGCTCTAACAGGTTCATCAAACTTGACACCTTGAGCTGACAACTGACTGTAGATGGTGTTGAATTCATTCAGATGATTGGACATAGGTGTCCCTTCTTTCATCTTCAAGTCAACAAGCTTCTTAAGCCAGTATACCTGTGAAGCTGCACTTTGCTTCTCATAAAGATCACTTAGCTTTGTCTATGCTTCATAAGCCGACATCTCGTCTACTACATTGAAGTAAACGCTTTCTGCCAAAGTCAGCATAATGGTAGAAAGTGCCAATTCATCCATTTCGCTCCATTCATCTTCGTCCATATCTTGTGGTTTTATCCCCTTGAGCTTTATAGGTTTTTTCTGCTTCTTTTGTACCAACACCTGCCAAATCTGCTTCTTCCACAATGGGAAATTGGTTCCATCCAGCTTCTTGATATTGTAAAGAGCAGTGTCCTGTGATCCAGCCATAGCTACGCTTCACAATGGTTTACTTTCTTGGGAAAAATTTGACAGAGTTTCTCCTGTAAACTGACCTTGAACCAATATCAACCTGTCAAATGAACCAATAAAGCTTCAGATTCTTCAAAAATTTCGACAGAGTCTCCTTTGTAAAATGGCTATGGTGTACTCAAAAAACATACAAAAAAGAGCTCAAAAAACCACTATCTCTCTAACACTGTAAGCTGTGGGTAAACCTATCCTGCACCTGTATTGTCTCTCACTGTCCTATCATTGTCTTGTAAGCATAGACTGCAACAATGCCTCAACGACAGTAAAGCAAAGATGCAATCCCAACTGTCTAACTCACAGTCAATACATCCTAGCTGCCTATCTAAGGGTGCTCGAGGGATCGCTCCAAGACCTATATCACCGAAAGGATCTCAACATTCGAGAATCCCCCAGCTCAATAAAACCTCACTCGACCCTCAACAAAGGCTGCAGTAAATCTGACAGTACATAGACTTCCCACAAAGTCATACATCCACAAGTTTCCCACTGTATGCTGTAACCGCTGCGGCGGTTGTTTGCTGCGTGACTCACAGCCAGCAAACCCTCAACAGACATACATCATCTCTGACAATACATCCCATGTGGAAGTACCTGCAATGTCAGGATGAAATCTGGAATATCAAGCAGCAAACACAAGCTACTTGATGAACGGGTGGATGTCGCCTACAGTCTGTGTGTAGGTGCGCTCGTGTCGTATGTGACATGCCTCCAAGAACTGTAAGCCGTTCTTCGTTGTGTAGATAGCCACAAATCAGCACTCTGGAAGTGCAGATATCCTCAACACTTGCAGTCGTAGGCCGAAACCCCAAATTTGCAGCGTCGGATCTGCACCCGCTGAGACCACGTAGTCGAAAATGGCTTGCGCAGAACTTTGTCGAAGCCGAACGGTGGCCGAGATGACCTCAGAATGAAATTGCTACCTTGTAGCCATGCACGACTATGACGCTTGTCCAAGAACCCTTTGTCTTAACATAAAAATCCAAATTTTGTGGTCAGATTCCAAAAGAATACTACTAGGTAGATGGGTACCATCACAAGTTACCTTGCTACAATTAATGATTTGTAAGCAAATTCTACTACCCCTTGGCAGTTGAAGCTTGATTCCTTGAAAGCACAAGTGTAGATGGGTACCATCATATGTTACCTTACTACAAATAGTGATTGTAAGCAAATTCTACTACCCCTTGGTAGTTGAAGACTTCTTTCCTTGAAAGCACATGTGTGAAGGATCACACAAGTGACCATTGGCACATATATGGTGATTTGTCAATAGTTGGGTCATACCCCTAAAATTGCCACTTCTATCGACACAATAGGTTCTATAGACTAAAAATGAGTTGGAATCTTATTCACATTTGGATCGTTTAAACAATCACATATCCCCATTGAGAGAAAGATTGGGCAAAGAAAGTATTCATACTAGGTATTCTTTGGTTTTTTATTTAAGACACGTGTTGCATAGATTTAAGAGATACTTAATGGAAATGGCCTATTAACTTGGAGAGTAGCGGAAATTAGAGAAGTACTTTTATGGAATTACTTTGTGAGCATAGTGGGTGAACTTAATTGATGGTAGCAACATAAACGTAGCATTTAGTTAACTTGGCATGAACAATACTTTGCAAGAGCGATAGTTTAGATAACATGACAACAGTTGAGGACCAAATTTATGTGGAGCCGGTCCCCCCTCCAATAGGCATTTGTATTATAGTTTCTCCCATCAAGAGAGACTTGTTACAATACAATCTTTGTGTTCCTTGTGACCTAGGTGATGCAATGAAGATGGAAAGCTTCATGCATCACGAGCATAACATAAACTTTGTGGAAAGCATTAACTATCCCAAGCCTCAGTCCCAACACCTCAAACACCTTCGAAAGTGGAGAGAGCTAGCAGGGAATGAGGGTAGGGAAGAGGAAGAAGAAACATTTCATAGGAGAAAGAATTAGTTCCTCACTTATCATCACTCTTCTTGCTAGCATACATGATAGCATAGTAATGAAGATGGATAAGATGGCAAGCTTAAGCATTGAAGCATGGCTCTTGGTTGGATTTGCATTCCATAGCCAAGAGTGTTGGCATAGGCTCTCAACCTCTTTACTTGCTTAGAGAAGGAGAGGGAGCTCTTGCACTTTGCACAATACACAATGAGACTGTGTGTGTGTGTTGGGGGGGGGGGGAGAGTACACCCCTCAAGCATGCCCCCTACTTGCTTTGCTCGACCCCCCCTTGTAGCTCATGCTTAAAGCTCATTGGACTCCTCAGGCATAGCGAATCACAAGCAACAGTCATACCAAGCAAGCATACTAGTCTTGGGACAAATGTCCCCCTTTCCCCTTTGAGAGAGAGGACTTGATAAATGCAAAAATAAGTAATTAAATATTTTAATTTATCATTGGACCCCTTGGGTGGGCAACCAATAGAATTTAGGCACACCATGAGGGCAACATGAGGAGGAACTTGACAAGTGTCCCTTTTGCTTTCTTTGTACAAAGCTCGCCTTGTGTGAGTGTGTGTGTGTTCTCTCTCATCTTCCCTCTTGTAGGGCTTGCCCCCATTGATGATTGAATTTTGCACACCTTACCTCAAGCGCCTTAGTCAGCAAGCATGACAAAGCACCTCAAGCTCCCTAGTCGGCAAGCACAACAAGCACCTCAAGCACCTTACTTAAGCAAGCACGTCAAGCACCTTAGTCAGCAAGCACGACAAGCACCTCAAGCACCTTAAGCTTGGGCCAGGTCCCCACCTCAAGCTCAACCCTAGCTTACCTAAGTTCAAAGGACTTTTTAACACCAACCCTTGGAGGTCTTCAATGAAGCTAACCCTAAGGTCTTTAAGCTCCATTGGTTAACCTTGCTCTTTGACATACCATCTCTCATTTGGGCCCCTTTACCATTGGCCCTGTGTTGAGATAGATCTATAAGCACCTGTTTATATCCTAACCCTTGTTCCCGTTTATTCTCCCACATTAAATGATCAGTTTAATATGAGAAAATCATTTGGGTTGGTTAGATATTAGATTTTATGACAAGATATGTTTGATCATCATAATGCAATCGTGAATGTGTGGGTGCAATTCCACATAACTGCAATGGAAACAAGATATTTCCTACCTTGAGGCTCTATTACAAGGTTCGTGTTATCGCATGAGCTTGCTGCTTGATAGCTAGGCCATGTCTATCAGCTACAAAAGAAAAGCACCTTGTGTAGTGCATGCACCTTGTGCTACATAGAACCAATAATATGTACAATGTCTATCGATGCAGTCATATGCACAAAGAATAAGAAAATATACCAACCTCAAGTGAT
This sequence comes from Adiantum capillus-veneris, assembly GCF_014529385.1. Classification (NCBI taxonomy): domain Eukaryota; kingdom Viridiplantae; phylum Streptophyta; class Polypodiopsida; order Polypodiales; family Pteridaceae; genus Adiantum; species Adiantum capillus-veneris. The sequence goes on along the minus strand of NC_140953.1, from coordinate 67,824,835 downwards.
ATTGAGTAGAAGGTGAAAAATCAATTGAAACAAGTAAGATCTTACCTATTCTGAAGTAATCTTGCGACTCCCATGCATGCGAATATCACTTTTTTGAAACCTTCTTGATGATTATTAAGAAAATAATCGACCATTAGGTGGCAACGATATCGTTGACAAAGTTTCCTACATTGTAGCGGAAGCGTAAAAACTGCTTTGGTGGACATGCCTTGCATGTGACTCAGCAAAAATAAGTAGATAAGCCCTTGGATACAATGATGGCCTTAATTGATTTTAGCCGCTACTCTTGTCTTACATTATCCAAAACTGGCATTGATACATCACAATTTGACATAGTCATACAAAAGATGTGAAGGTGTATTTTCATGATTCCAATACCCTAACCGTTGGCACCTTGTTGTTGATTCCAACTTAACAACACAATGCTTTGGCATGGGGGAGAAGCTTTGTTCCCTTATCACTCATTTGGTGCTGGTTGCTGCAAAATCTATAAGCTTGAAATGGTATCGAGATTTAAAATCCCTGTTAAGGGAGGCTTGTAGTTGTGGTAGCTAAAGTTAAATCCAGCTCATAGCTATAGATTTTGATATACATAGAGAGTGTCCTAAGTACCTTGCAAGCTCGTTGGCTTGGTTCATGCCAGAACACATTTGCTGACCATGCATATACAGTTGCAAAGCCTCCCCCAAATCCGTATGCTTATAGCATATGTCAGATTATGGAATGTGCTATTGCACAATCATAAAATAGGAAGCCTTGCTTTAGATGGTGACATCTCAATATGAAAAGTGTGTCAAGCTCCTATGCTCAACAATGTTTCGATTCTTCATCAGACATGCACATGCCATGCATGATAAAACTCTTCAAGGGCCAATCTGTGAGAGCCATCTTGAAAGCAGACTATTGTAGAAGTCATAATTGCAAAGAGAATGCAAAAATTGCAGTGTTTTATTATTGAGCCTTACTCGATTGTCATAAAATTACCTTGGAGACTAATTAAGCTCAAAAATTATACTGGAGATTGATTGAGCCTTGCTCTACCGTAACAATGAACAACTCGCAAAGCAAAAATAAATGTTGATCCTTGACAACTAATCGACCTTGTCAAGCTGTATGCCATAGTGGAACCATAAAGAGTAACTGCAATTAATCGTGCCATAATTTCCCTCTATGCAGTGATAAAGTGTACCTTAGATGATCCAACGCTGAGAGCATATATCTTAGTAAACACAACTAGCATGCTTTGCGTGACTTCGAAACCTTGCTTTACATAAGCAACCCTTTGCTTTTCGTGCTTGGATTATGGAGAGATAAGTTTCAATAAATTTAGAATTTAAAACTTTAATTTTAACTTGCTCAAAGAGTTATGTCAAATTTTGATGCCCCACAATTTCTTTGCAAGATGGACAAAGGACGATTTTTCAAGCCTTGGAAACTTACCAAAAACCAAATTGTGAGGTTGAGATCGTTGTATATAGCTACTTTTGTGGCAAGCCACAACGTGGAGAACCCACTGTGATTTGCAAACTTTGACCTTTGTATTGTTGAATGCCCCTTTCGTGAGGGAGCCGCATAAGCATAAATTGGGATGTGAAAGTATTCGGTTTTCCAACCATAGCATCCTCATGATCACGATGTCACCCAACATCAGGAAGATCACCATCATAGTGGAAGGAAGATTCCCTTGGACCAAGGCACCTATGGAGCACCTCAATACTCCGTACATGCCTAGACTCTTACGAAATTGCAAGCCCAAATTGGCTATGGCTTAGTTAAGTCTGCAAAAGTCAAGAAATCAGGGAGAACCTCAAAAAAAAGATTCCCTTGGACCAAGGCACCTATGGAGCACCTCAATACTCCGTACATGCCCAGACTCTTACGAAATTGCAAGCCCAAATTGGCTATGGCTTAGTTAAGTATGCAAAAGTCAAGAAATCACGGAGAACCTCAAAAAACCAGCAATAACAAACCATTCTTTGCAAAATGCAATGATTACAAATCTTTGAGTTTGTCAAATTTCCAAGCCATGGTCGTGAGCTCATGGGGACCCTCTTCTAGTTTTTTTTTTTTTTGGGGGGGGGGGGGATGCCCAATTTAGGGTGCCCATGGTTTGAAAAGCATGCTTGGCCATGGTGTAGCAAGAGACAGTAGCGCAAGAAGCAAAGAAAGCTACTTGTGGTGAGTTCTTTGCTGCTTGGATGTAGCGGCTCAAGAGACGAAAACCCCTCAAAAGGGCAAGGGGATGATGTTTGGAGCTAGTGCCATGGCCTTTCGTGCAGTCAACCCTGCCTCCCACCTTGTGTGTAAGCTCTATTTTCGGCACAGCTCACAGGCTTAAAGAAGCCCACTGTGACAAGCCTCATGAGAGAGGAAGAGCGCGCATGCACATGCAAGACCGTGCACCCTTCCACGACCCTCCCTTTTCCCAAAATATCTACCCTGCTCTAATACCAACAAAGGGCCATAAATGATTTGGGAAACAACCCGCTCCTCCTATCCTACCTCTTCCCTACTTTTAGGGTCAAACCCCCGTGCATGTTTCCGTTGGGCCCCCCTTGCTCCCCCGCTACCCTTGGCCCGACACAAGACGTGTTCCCAAAGACTAGTGTACACCAAATCATCTAGTTGTCCAGCTGATATCAAGCTCTTTCTTTCTAGCTTGGGTACATGTTTGACATTGCATATTATAAACTGTGTGCCATTATACCAAACCAACTTGATGTCGCCAACCCAACTATATTAAGCGCATGAGAGTCTCCAAGCTTCACTGTGCTTCAAGACTTTGCATAATTAGAGAACCAATCTCTACGCGGTGTAACATGAAAGCTCACACTAGAATCAATGGCCCAATTCTGTGTGATAGTGGCATCTTGTGAAACAAGAGCATCCATGCTAAGATCTATTATGAATATCAAAATATATGAAACATTGTTCTTGGGAGATCCAACCACATCGATTCCTCAAGCTTAGATTTTCCCTTTGTGTCAGTGTTAGACTTCTTCTCATCCTAAGATCCTTGTTCACATGCCTTTCTTATGCCAATAATAGCATTTTACATTGCACATGGAACCACGAGATTTGCTACAAAAATTCTTATGATCCTTAGACTTGGCATGATTGTAAGTGCATCCTTGTTGCTTCTCTGAGCTAGCAACATATGCATCACCACCTTTGGTAGACTCAATGGATTTCTTGCAAATCTCTAAAGTGAGTAGACTACCGACTACATCATTGTAGACCAACTTGTGCCTCGGTGCATAATTACTTATGGTTGTGCATAAAGTGTTTCATGAGGAAGGTAGAGAGCACAACAAGAAGATAGATTGCGCCTCTTCATCAAAATTGAGTTCTTGTGACGTCAACTGACTAAAGACTATGTTGAATTCATATAAGTGTCTAAAATTTGTGTCTTCTTTCATACGAAGCTCAAAAAACTTCTTCATCAAGTAAATTTTATTGCTTGCACTCTTGCTCTTATACGTACTACACAATTTATCCCATAAAACTTTAAAAGTAGCTTCATTAACAATATTGATAGTGGATTTAGCTTTGGCATCGAGTACTCTTCACTATGCATCCATGTAGCCATTGCTCTCTTGGCACTCAAATAGTGGCTCCAACTGACCTTTCTAGATCAAGACGCATGACTTTGCTCTTTCCATATGGAAAAGTTTGTACCATCAAACTTTCTGATGTTATCGATGTCTCTCTCACAGAAGAAGAGGCTGTAATTGTAGGAGGTAAACACTACATCAAGAAAGCTACGGCAAGAATCTTGGAGCAATTACGGCAGATCAGATTTTCCCTTGTAACTCGAGCAAATCCTCAACAGAAAATGAAAAAAAAAATGATCTCAATATCAAAGACTAACACATAAAGAGTATGTTTGACTACTGGTGTGCATAAACCGATCACAACGTCAAAAGCACCTAGTCCTCTCTATATATAACCTATGGCGAGCCTTCAAAAAAGGGGCGCTCTACTAACAATGGATTTCATTTGTGCATAAAGTGTATCAAAAGACCATCTCAATTGAGCATAAATCTATGCTAACATTGGCACAATGAGCATGTATTCAAAACGATACATTTATTATTTTATAACCAAGAATTAGTGTGTGAGGACTCTAGTTGAGGCCCTGCTCCAACACCCAATACACCTTGCATGGATCCAAAAGATCACAACACAATACATAGACCCTTAAAAACCAGCGGAATGTAAACATAGTTATCCACAATCACATATTTATGACAATGTACACAAATTTATACGCAAAGTAAGAGATATACTGCTAAAGAGTAGCAACAAGAATGTGTGAACATGCCAAAAGCATATTAGCAATTACCAAGCATGATACACGTAAAATTATATAGGCAAAATCAATAGTGGAGTGAGAGGTCTACCACCTCAACGCATAACTAGATAAAAAAAAGCCTAAACTATACCAAAGTGTCATGATCAACAATTAGGTCTCAAGATTGCCTCACCTCTCACATTCATAAAATAGGCGATCAATTAAGGAGGTCCACAAATGAGGATGAAAATCTTGCACATAAGCGGTTTGCAGGATTATAGTACCAAGCTCACCAAACCTTGCAAACGCACCATACATGGCTCCTCCACACCACCAATGCATTTCGCTCCACATTGACTGAGCCAACCTTAACAAGATAACTTTCTTACGAAATAATAAAAGTAAGGTTGGACTCTACACAATACTAGTTCTGATGCCACTCCAAATATGTCTTGATGGATATAAAAATATGCTCTAAATCATCCATTTGTTTGTGGAATTGTTTAAGCCACACACAACCCAAGGTGTGGTGTTTAAGTTAGGTATAACCAAGGGTCTGACGTTGGGGCATGGCAAGTTTTAGTGCTCGGACAAGGCCACCCATGACAAGGATGCATGAGTGTTTGTTCACATAGGACTCGGCACTCATCACTTGAGCCAAATCATGGTGAGATGTATAGTTTGTACATTGAAGATCTCCTTGTCCTTTTGTACATAGAATGGGTGACATACTACTCCCATCATGGTTGTGAATTTGTAATGGAGAGTGGGAGAGTGGACTCAAATGTTCTAGCTGGGCATGGACTCTTGTTCTATTCATCAGCAAATTGCGAGATTGAATTTTGACTTGCAATTGATAAAGAATTAAGCAGTATTTTCTCGTATTTGGAGGAAGGCAGGAGAAATCTCCTCCCTCACACTCCTGCATTTTTCAGCAGAACCCTGCTCCCCCACCACGGGCGGCTTCTATTCATTCCTCTCACACAGCGCCAAGCAGCAAGGCTGCTCTTGTTCGTATTCATTTCTCTACATTCTTCTGCGTTTTGAGCAGCTCCATCACCCATCATTTTACTCCTCAAGCTTGCCATTTCCCTCTTAGCGTAGCTACAATCAACAAATTATCAAGCTTGTACGCGACAGTCACGGTGCAAAGCGGCTATGGCAAAGTCAGGTAGCTCGTCAAGGTTCGTATCTGTGAATCTCAGCAAATCGTATGGGCAGCCTTCATCTTCATCACCTGGCCATGGCAGTGGTGTTTCCTCCGTGTCAGGGTCATCTTCTTCAGGGTATAGAGCCCGGTTGCAGAGCGGTCATAGTGGGATGGTGGTTCTCTCGCGCCCAGGTAGATCTCAACCTTCTGCTTCTTCTATGAATTCCAGAACAACAAAACTTGTGATCCCTCGTCCTGTGAATCTACCTTCATTGCGGCGTGAGCATGCCGGAAATGATCCCACAGTTCCACTTGTTGGAATGCCAGGATCAACTGGTTGGTCTAAACAACAGGTTATGGCTCCCTCTGGGGATAGCATGGCCGACTCACAAAGCATCCTGGCTGATTCAGCTGCTGTAGGATCTCGTTCTATGACCTCAGAGTCAAGCTGGAACTTTCCTTTGTCTCAAGCGAAGGCCATCGCTAGTCCGGATGGAGAGAATATGGAGCAAAAGGCACCTTTTTACCATTCAGGAGCTTCATCTTCCCAAGCTCCTTCAGCAAAATCAAGCTTGTACATTCCTCCCAGCTCTCGCAATTCCAATGCCCTCAATTCACATCCTATACAACATGCTCAACCTAGTGAGAAAGCCATGGTGGTAAGAGGAGAGGACTTCCCTACCCTCCAGGCAGCTGTCCGGCCCCTCTCTGTACCTGCTTTACAGAGACAACGGGACCTGCAACAGAAGCAGCGGGATAAGCAGCATGAGCTGAAAGGTCAGCATGTCAAGCTGCAACAGCTCTCACAGCAACAGAATACCAAGGTAGATGTGTTGCAAGTGAAGCAATATGCTGGTCCACCACTCCAACCTTCACGGCCTCAGCATACATTGCCTAAACAGCCTTCCATTGCAGAGGGCCTGCCCTACGATGCGCATCGTGCTGCAGAAAAAGTTACCAACAGATTTAATGGGCCATCACCTTTGATAAGGTTGACACACACTTCTAATTGGGGTGATGATGAGAGGGAAACACTACAAAGTGCTAATACACAAGGTTTAATGCAGTCAGATCGCTTGGAAACTGGGCGGCCTCGAAATGGTTACCATTTAGTAGATAGCTGGGCTCTGGATCATAAGGTTGATACTGATACAGGGCGGCCTACATCGAGAAATGGGTCCGTGTCCCATTTTGGCAGAGGCCACAGGGATCTGCGAGATAATAACAGGAATGGTGGTTTTGTCTCTGAAGGAAGCAGCACACAAGACATGAACTTTAGCAATGGTGCAATCAAAGGCTTATCTGGCCAGCAATTTGATGTAGATTCTTGGGAGGATATCACTAGCTGGGGCAGAGGGCCTGCCAGGACTGCTCCTTCAAAGCAAGACCGGGGCTATTCTCCAAAAGAAGTCATCTCTAACAGAGATGCAAGAATTGGCAATTTGAGCAGTTCGTCTGATAGCAAGAATATGGGTTCCATGAGAGACATGCATTTGAGTTCACATAGAGATGTGGATCCTTCACATAGAGGGGATAGACTGGGCACTAATAGATTTACAAGAGATGCTCGGTCCCGAGATGGCAACAGGCTGGATGTTAATTCTAGCAAGCTTGGGGTGGATGATCGGCAGGGGGGCAGGATTAGGAAGAGTGGGGGTGGTTATCAATATGGCAGGTCTGACGTGTCTAGTGCTGGTCGTGTGCATACCGGTGCAAGGAGCGATCTATTGGGACTTGATTATGGAAGGGATAGAAGAGTATCTACCTTGTATGGGCAGGATCCGTTTACAGATGAGCCAAGGAGCTTCAAATCCAGTCAATCACTTGTCTTTGAAGCCTTTGTTGATTCTTCAGGGTTTGAAGCTAAGATCACCAAGAGAAAGAAGGACGAGCTCTCAAGTTTTCATGATCCTGCACGAGAGCATTTTGAAGCTGAGCTGGAAAGGGTCCAGAAGATGCAGGAGCAAGAACGACAAAGACTGGTAGAGGAGCGTGAAAGGGCAATGGAGCTTGCAAGAAAAGAAGAGGAAGAGCGAGAGAGACTTGCAAGAGAAGAAGAGTTGCTGCGCCTGAAGTTAGAGCAAGAGGCAAGGGAAGCTGCTGCTCAAGCACAAAGAGAACAGGAAGAGGTTGCAAGAAAGGCTGATGAAACACGTAGGGCCAGGGAGGAGCAGAAGAATACGATCATGCTGGAAGAAGAAAGGAGAAAAGAGGCAGCTAGAAGGAAATTATTAGAACTTGAACAACGCATAGCATTGCGAGAATCTGGACGAGTTGCAAGCACAGGCTTTTTTGAGAGAGAAAGGACGGAGGATGGAGTAAGACGCGGCGAGCATAGAGGTTTACAAAGGCTTGATAAGCTGAATAAAAACGAAGACCTTGTTTTGAGTAGAGGAGCAATGTCACTCCAATCTCCTGTAAAGAGAGAGTTCATGGATGGGTCTCGACTGAATCCTCTGCTGGTTAATTCTGGAAGGCAGCTTTCTGATTCAAGAGGGGAAAATAGAGCTATTCAATTGACTAGAGGAGAGACACTGGATGATGGGTCAGGCCTCCATTCTGCAATGAGAAACTACCATCATCTAGATATTCCTTCCCATGAGCTTGATCATAGAAGTTTCTCTTTGCAGGAGATGAGCACAGGGCCTAACAGGAGCTTCCCAGTAGGACCATTACAAAATTCATCCCCTGCGTATGGCCAGGAGAGGAATTTTTCAGGTTCTATCTCAAGAAAGGAGCATGGGCAATCTGGTTATGGTGATAGATTCTTAGGAGGGGATCGTTCGTCTACACCTTTGTCGATGGACATTAACAAAGGGTATGTGGACTCCGAACTTGAAAGGGATAGTGATGGTTCCTGGGGTAGGGATAGACATGGAAAGTTCCAAGAAGGGCAGCGGCTGCATTCACCTCCGCTATTCTCGTACAGTAATGGAGGAGAGAATGATTTTTCCTCGTTCAGTCGCCGCAGGCTGTCTCTGCCTAAACAACCAAAAGTCCCACCCCCTATCTTTGGACGGCCAGTTTCACACAGGCAAAGTGTTCAGTCTGAGTCTGAGCAGGCTGTGTCTCCCATGCATACCACAAATCATTCGCAGAATGTACGCAAGGATGGTGCTAATTTCAGTGGCCAGGAAATGACACTGAAAGGAACTTCAGAGAAAGGTGATTATGTTCATAGGCCACTGATTGAGGTCCCAACACGAGAAAGACCTGTTTCTGACACAATAGAGCCACCTAAACCCACAACAGAGCTGCTTGATGAAACTGCAGAAGGGTTTGGAGATATATCACAAACTTGCAAGGATGCAGTTCCTGAGCCAGATGAGATCGATCAATTTTCAGAGCAGCTTTCTGATCTGACCGAGTCTGAAGAACAGTCAAGAGAAGATGAGAAACATGCAGCAGTTGATACGGAAGCCAGTGAAGTTGTTGCGTATGTGGATGAAGATGGCGATTGGAAGGATATGGATGAAGAGACGTGTGTCAAAGAAACGGAAGCTGTCCAAGCTGACCTGGATGAGCAGGAATGGGACAATTCAAAGACCCACAAATATCCCAAAAGTTCTTTGGAACAAGGAACTGAACAAGAAATAGATGAGTCTACTTGGGAAAGCCAACATGCTGAAGAGCAAGGCAGTCTTGTAGATGATGCTAAGGGGCCTGCTGATTCAGATGGGCGGAGGGACCAATTGCTTGTACCATCAACAACTGGTATTCAGGATGAGAAGCACGAGGAAAGAGAATTGGAGACTCTAGGCCCATGGGAAGTTGTGAAAGGAGGTCTTATAGAGATGCAGAATAACTTGTCATCTGGGGGTGTATTGAAAAATTTGCAGGTGGGGCAATCTGAGGGCCATCATCACGGTCACTCTTTTATTCAGCACTTTCAGCAGCCCTTCTCCTTCATGGCAGTACCCCTACCTCAGTCAACCACTATGAATGGCATCCCATTGCATCCGCCTATGCTTCAATCAAAGCCGGGTCCTCAAACACAGCAGGATATACCTTACCCTTTACAAATGGGTCTTTTTCCGAGTACTCCTCTCATGCCTAATGCAATTCAGATTGGCTCCATACAGATGCCCCTTCAGGTGCACCCGCAGATGCCCCCAACAGCGCATCATCATCAACAGCCTCCTGTTTTCCAATTTGGGCAGATATGCCAATTTAGCCAACCTGTGCCTCCCATGCAACCAGCTTTTCAAATGCATCATGCTTTGGGCCAGCCTCTATTGACACAACATCATCAAGCCGATTTTTTCTGTCCGAAGGAAAGCTCACAATTGTCCACGGTTAATGATATCCATTCTTCCTACAGTTCAATTGTTGCCGTCAGTGGCTCAGCTGATTCCTTCTTGGATGCTGCTCTTGTTTCCAAGGATCACGTGGATCAGAATTCCGATGCATGTTTGGTAAGTGCAGCTCAACCCACCTTGCCATCAGTGACATTAGGCCCAAATGAATCTTCCGCACCAGGTGCTGATATGAACGACGCATCAAATCAGGACACTTCAGTTGGTAAGATAACAGGTGGCAGGAGGAGGACCAGTAATGCTAGGAGTAATGGTGTATATGGGAGAGGCAGGGGTAGGACAAATGGACCATATTCTGTTGCGGAGGCATTGCCTGAAAGTCCAGGCAAAGAAGCCCCTCGAAATAGAACAAATCGCCAAAATATCTGTCGTGCTGAATACAAAATTCGCAAGCTATCAGTGACTTCGGAGAAGGGGTCCGAGCTGGGTCTCGATGAAGAAGTTCATGACGTCCCCTATGATAATAAACATAATGACTCAGTTTGTGGGCTTGACGGCGCATCAAGGTCTGCAACTGATGACACATCGGACTCGAGTTTTTACTCACAAAGCTTTGGAGGAACAAGGTCCCAACTTACTAAGTCTGCTCCTAGGTTGCAAGCAGTGCAGGCTGGGTTTAAAACCACTCAAGTTGATGCTGGTCAAGCAAGGATAAGAAGTGCAAGCCATCAGGCCAAAGGAAAGTTAACAAAGCTAAAATTGGATGAGCTTGGGGATACCGCTTCGCAAGGTGGTGCAGATTTTGATTTTGAGCAGCAAGGAAGTGGAGTGTACAATGATAAAGATGACTTCACTGAGGTTAGGTCAAAGCGCAATCTACTTCGAGAACAGCGCGAGATGCGTGACAAAGCTAAGATAGAGGAACTTAAGGTGGTTCTTCAGAGTGTCATATTTCTTATTATATGATTCTGGTATTGCTGGGGTGAGCTTTTGTGTATGTAATGCAGGTAAAGGAGCAGATTGTGACCAAGCAGCAAAAAGTGTTTGGAAAGGAATCGATGCTTTCATCAGGACAGAATCCTGCAGGAAGGTGGTCTGTACCAAATGCAGATGTGGGTAAAAATGATGGAAGGGTTGGGAAGTACCTGACATCTGTGATTGGCTCGAACCTGCAGCAGCCTGGTGTTATTCCTAATTCGACCGTGGTATCAGGCGCTGCTGCAGATGAGCCGAAGGTCTCCAAGTAAGAAATATTATAGTTAGACGAATTCTTTTCGTGACTCTGTGACTGGCATCTTGGCAATATTTAGAAGATGTGTTTGTACAGGGCTTCACAATATCAGTCAGTGGCAGTTGGAGCACATGCTGATACACAAGTATTTTTGCATGGATACTCCAACGATAGCACTCCTACTATCAATGCTGCATGGGGTGTGCAAAGATCATCTCATGAGGTGAGGATTCTTAGTTTCTTCTGTGAAGGCAAGCTAGGGTATGCTTTTCATGCGAGTGGTCCGATGATGCGTATGCCCAATTGTTACTGTCCGATTGAATTAACTTCTCCTTTTAGTGCTAGGCTTCAATTGGCTTCTCTGTCCTCCATGTTCGTATGCGAGACAGTTACTCTTAGGCCTCAGTGGAAATGTTGATGTGTGGGGAAGGGTGTGTTGCTACCCAGTTCTCTGTTGTCTATTGGCCGTTCATCGCAATAGTGTAAAAATTGGGAAACCTTTGATAGTTATTAGTGGAAGGTAACCGCGAGTGTTATTGAATTTGGGCGTGTTCCTTGTTTTAATAGGAGTTCAAAAGCCTTTCAATTGAGTAACTTTCAGCTGTTTTGTAAGCATGGTCGTTATGAACCACATCAAGTTAATGTGTTCTTAAAATAACTTGCGTGAGTTTTTCAAACATGTTGGCCTTTGCTATGAAGCAACATTTTTGCTTGTGTGTGTTGAATAGGTTGTTAGCTTAACACAGATCCAACTTGAGGAAGCAGTGAGCCCTTTTGGTTGTGGCATATCATCTCAAAAGGCCGCGATTTCTGACAGGAGTCCTACTAGTTTGGAACCAGGGACTTTACTTGCCTCCGGCTCACTCAGCAAGCTTTCTGCACCAGTCAAGGCGCCAGTTTCAATGCCAGGGCCTCTAAGCTCACTTTTGGCTGGAGAGAAGATACAATTTGGTGGGTTTGCAGGCTCTCCTGTGTTTTGAAAAAGCTAGTTTTGTTTGAGTTAATCTATAATGGATTTTGACCTTGCAGGTGCTGTAACCTCGCCAACAGTCATCTCCTCTTCCAGTCACCCTCCCTCTCCTTTCATTGGAGCTATAGGCTGGCAGTTTGGATTGGATAAGGCTAACTTCTCATCCCATCATTTAAGTCTAGCAAGGAATTGTTTTAGGCAGGATTGCAAGGACACATTTTTACCCAGCAAGGCCACTCCCAGGGTGGAAGACGATGTGAATGGGCAACTTGTAGATTCCGAAGCTGAAGCAATGGCTGCTGCATCTGCTGTTGCAGTAGCTGCTATAAGTAATGACGAAGCAGTAAATATGTATAATGATGCAAATGCAGCTCGAGGTGGTGGGGAACCAGTTGGGACTTTTAGTTCCTTTTCTAAATCACCCGGTGAGGAGGGTCTTTATTCTGTCAAAAGTTCTTTTTCTGCATCATCTGATGAGGGGATCTCCATTTCATGCACACTTTGATTCATATCCTTGATCTCAAACCATGCAATCTTATCCTCTCATTTCAGGACTTGATGGGACACGGGCAGGAATAATTCAAACTCAAAGCAAAAACTCGGAAGTTGATAACGCCATAGCTGTAGCACTTCCTGCTGATCTCTCACTGGAGACTACTTCAGCCCCACCTCAACCCTCGGTTCCTCTTTATTCTGTCGCTTCAGAGATCATGCCACAACATTTACCAAGCAGGGGTTCATCCTTCCCGATGGGCACCATCATGGGAGGACCAGTTTTTGCTTACGGCCCTCGTGAAGATGCTGCTTTTGCTTCTTTTGAGTCCGGGTTTGCAGGGTTAGGAGCAGGCAGTGTTGGAGGATGGCAGCATAGGCTTTCAAATACCTCGGATTCATTTTATGGAGCTCCACTGCCTTTCATGAGTCCTGCTGGACTACCAAGCATGCAAGGACATCCTCACATGCTAGTGTATACCAATCCTTTCACCCCTGTTGGCCAGTTTGGACAACTTGGAGTAAGTTTCATGGGAACTACATATCATCCTTCAGGAAAACAGCCTGATTGGACGCATACACCGCACAGTGCATCACCAGCTTCAATGAATCAGAGTGGGGAGGATGTGAACGCTGGGAAACCTCCTGCATCAGATATGCAGCATAGTGTGCTTGCTTCCAATTCTCCCCAAGCAATCTCTGCAGCAGGGTGCTCCATGATGCCAGTTCCTGCTCCGATAAATGTTTTTGATCCTAATTTTACTTCTCCTTTTCAGGTACTATGCATACCGACTTTTAAAATTGTATTGTGTACTGGGGTTTGCATGAACTCAGTAGTATTAATCAGGTGCAAGTGGATGTAGGCAACGTCAAGAGTTAAGAGTAGTGAGAGGGAGCTTTTGCAAATTACAGTGAAGTGCACAATTACATAAGCGATCGGCAGATGCCACAAAAAGAATCAAAGGTCTCGCCTGGCATTAAGATACCTTAAGGGCCCAACCTTTTAAGCTCTCCAAATTGTCAACTCAAAGGGAAAAAGCGATTTCATCGCATAAAATTTTTGTACTTAAGATAGATATCAATGGGACCTTGAAAAGGGTTTGGTGCATTTGCAATTTTCTTTAATTCACATATGCTGAGAAACAGTCATGGGATACAGATGCATGTGCAAACATATGTTAAGCTGTGCACCTGCATTGAAAAAGATCATTTTTTTACAAAGAGACCTTTATGTAGAAAAGTACCCTTAGAATTGGAGATGTGTCAGAGAGAAGGTTGGCATTGATTTCATAGTAACATGTGGAGGATAGTGAGCATCCAAAGGGTGCTCACTGCTGATGACATTTGTCAGGATGTGGAATATTTGGGTTATACTATCTGAATGTATATAAGTCATGCATGCAGCCACAGCTGTCTCGGAGATGAAGCTCATGACCGAAGTCTCTTTGATTACATTTTAGTGTTTCCTTTAGCTTTGTTTCAAGCAGGGGCATGGGCTTCGGAGAGTAGGAGTCAGGAACATAGATTTACATGCCTTGGAATGCTACAGTGGCCTTCCCCCGGACTCTATCTTTCTTCCCCTACGTTCTCTCTCCTTGCCTTTCTGTCTCTCCCCCTCGTGCTCAGAGCTTGCCACCTTTAGCTGCCCTCTTGACATAGTGTCATAGCCCAGGACCAAAGGTGGGGGAGAGTATTGAGATTTCCTCCGGAGTCTGCATTTTCCAGCTGGTGAGAGAAGGGAGCTTTGCACTTGTGTTTCCAGCCCTTGTAGACTGGAGCTAGCTGCCTGGCAGGACTTGCTGCTGTGTTTTCTGTAGAGGAGTGCTCTCTTGTACCTGCTGTGTTTCAGCATAGCAGACAGCAGAATTGAAGAGGGTGGTCGCACTTCAGCAGAAAGAAGACGTGTGCTCGACTTGTTTTTCATTAGCAAGAGGGAGTTTGTTGTGGTTTTACCATTTGACAGCCGTTGGATAGCGGAGGAGAGACTCTGGATTGGTAAGATTTACCTTCGGGAGGGGCAGTGCTCTCAACCAAAGAACACTCCTTGTACTTGCTGCCATAACCAGGAGTTCAACGTACCTCATTTATTTTCTCCCCCTCTTTTGTGAAGTTGTTTTTAAATAGCTGTCGTCTTAGTTTTTGTTTCTACTTTTTAGAACAAATAAAATAAATGTTATTAGTCTCGCTTCATTATCTTATTTTACTTTATTTGTCTTGCTTCATTATTTTATTTTATTTACAACTTTCAATGTGTCTTAATTTTGCATTTATAACGAGGATTACAGTTTTCTATGTGTCTTTCTATGTGACGATAATTTTGTAAATCGGCGCCTGTTGACAGATGTTTCCTTCGGATCCAGGACTTTGATATCTCATGTCTTGGTATGGGGAGGTTTTCATTGAAGTTTCATCTTTAAATGTTAAGACTTTTCTTACCCTACTAAGCTACATTCCTTAGCTGTGTATCTTTGTGGTATTGGTGGTCTCAGCTGTACTCTAGATGGTGGTGGAGGACTTCCCGTTTTGTTTGGACATTCTAGATTTGGCTAGTATGGAGACTAGGCCAGTTATCTGTGCTGCGTTCCAGAGCCTATTCTATGTTTGCTTCATCCCTCTTTCCACTCAGGATTGTTTGGCTGTGGAGAGGGTTTAGGGGGGCCTTCAGGGTCTTCTGTTGACTAATTATGTGGACTTAGAAGGCTTGGATTGCGGAGGCCACCAGATATTTGATGCACTACTGTAAGGTGCAGCAGAAGTGAATGTTGATCTTGCTCAAGATGAGTGCTCCGAACTGTGCTCAAAGGTTCCTTTTACTTACGAAAGGGAGAACTTTCCGTTCCTTTAGTGAGAGAGAATGCAATGATCACAAACAAAGTGAATGCTACTGTGAATGAAGCTGTTGAGAGAGAGAGAGAGAGAGAGAGAGAGAGAGAGAGAGAGAGAGAGAGAGAGAGAGAAGAATACGACACTAGACGGTTCTCAAACCCTCCTCCAAGGGCCCCCCTCTCTATGGTGAGAGAGGTCTATGCTATTGATTGCACAAATCTGGTACAATGGTCTAGATGCAATGGACTTGCTGACGATGTCGATGACAATGATGACAACGACGACGACGAGGATGGGCTGAAATCTGAAATCGCTACGGCTGCTGAAATCTCTATCTGCTGATGTCTGACACTGTGTCGGCGAGGACGGCGACGCGACGAAGATGCGTTGAAAACGCAGATGCTGAAATCTGTGGACAGCGGGCTGAATCTGAAAACGTTGGCTGACTCGACGGTACGACGAGGATCTGCTGCGGGTAGGTGAGATCTGCGAGGCTAATGGCTGAATCTGCGGTGTCTAAGTGCTGAAAACTGAAAACGCTGATGTGCTGGGCTGATCTGACGCCGGAATCTACAAAGCGCTAGGCTGAATCTGCAAACTGAAAACGCAAGGCTGATCTGTAGCAAAAACGCTAGGCCGACTCTGCTGATGGAAACACTAGGCTGAATCTGCTACTTGAAAACCCTAAGGGAAAGGAGTCCCAAAAACGCTATCTGCTTTTGTTGGCTAGAAACACTAGGGCCTCTTGTCAGTCTTGTTGAGAAGGTGCACTGTAAGTTGCTGGAACCTCTTCTGCCTCTTCTGCCAGAAAGTGCTAGCGCTAGGTTTCTTTTGTAGTAACTTAGCAAATTCGC
The DNA here is from genome assembly GCF_014529385.1 of Adiantum capillus-veneris. Lineage (NCBI taxonomy): Eukaryota > Viridiplantae > Streptophyta > Polypodiopsida > Polypodiales > Pteridaceae > Adiantum > Adiantum capillus-veneris. Next base: position 67,808,762 of record NC_140953.1, on the reverse strand, counting down.
CCTACTCACTTTTCCAACAAAGTCACTTATTAAATAATAAGTGAAAAATGACTAAATAGGGAAAATGGGTTCTATGCACTGTAAAATGCTCATGAATGTCATGCTAATGATCATGCTATGTGCAACTAGAAGATATGCAACTACTCTAAGTGCTTGGACATGCACGGCCTGCGCACAGGCTCACAAAGGTGCCAGAACACTTCCTAAGGTGACGTGAACCCTGGACCTGAGATAGCTTCTCCACATGCACATAGGGTTAGATGTGCACGTGACAACTATGATTGTTTGGTTGCAATGAGGTTGTAGATGAAAAATGAGTAAATAGGGAAAATGCGTTCTATGCATTGTAAAATGCTCATGAATGTCATGCTGATGATCATGCTGTGTGCAACCAGAGGATATGCAACTACTCTTAAGTGCCTGGACATGCACGGCCTGTGCACAGGCTCACAAAGGTGCCAGAACACTTCCTAAGCTGACCTGAACCCTGGACTTGAGATAGCTTGTCCACATCCACATATGGTTAGTTGTGCACGTGACAACTATGATTGTTTGGTTGCAATGAGGTTGTAGATGTCAAAGTGCAGCAGAAGGTGGGTATTCATGCGTAGAGGAGGAACATGAGAAATGAAATGTATATTAAACGTCTTCAAAAGGCCAAGATGACCTATGAGACCAAACTGATACAATCCTTGTGGATCTAATCCTATGTCTGGATACAAAAATAAAATGAAGTAAAGTGAAAGACTAAAATAGAGAGAGAGAGAGAGAGAGAGAGAGAGAGAGAGAGAGAGAGAGAGAGAGAGAGAGAGAAAGAAAGAAAGAAAGAAAGAAAGATTTTTAACGTCTATGTCAGGCCGAAATCGGCCTATGAGACAAATCAAATGTACATTGTGTGTATGTCATCCGTCTATCGGAAAGACAAATGAAACAAAATTGATACAAAACTGAGCTGAAAGTAGGTAGTGGAGTATCTGAGGAGGGATGGAGCTCTATCTCTAGGGGTATATGCATGTCTGTATGCTCAAGGTAGTACAATCATGAGAATGCATCAAGCTATCTAGCTCCATCCTGTACTAATGGGGGGGTGTAAGATGTGGTACATGGGTGGGTCTGGTGCCAAGGCTACCCGGATGAAAGCTGTCGGGTCAGCCCTCATCTGAGCCACTCGCTCCTCAGTGGCACGGCGCTCCCGGGCTCGGATCTCCTCGATCTGTCGGTGGTGGGAGCTCGCGCCCCTGTAGCCTGTGACTCGTGGTCGTCGTCTAGCTCGGTTCACCTCCGCCTGTGGGAGTGTCACTCCCCTCTGAGTGTCTGGTGAGGGGGGGGCGGAAATCCTCTGAAAGAAGTCTGTGAGCTGCGATTGTCTCCCCTCTGTCTGTGTAGCTGTGTGTGGCTGTAGTAGTGTGTCCCGATGGCTCTGTATCTCTAGTAAGAAACGTCCGAGCTGTCTCTGATCTCGAGATTCCATGATCTCTCGGAGAGTGGGCTGTCCTCTAAATAGGGCCTCATACCTGCCTCTGATCTCAGTGTATGCTCTGCATCTACATACAAAGTGCTCCTCACTCTCCACCTCTGTGCAGGCTCTGCAGATTCGCTCCCCCCTCGGAACACCAGTATGTCTCCCGATCTCAATCTCTAACCTGTGTGAAGCCACTCTCAGCTGACCAATCGCCACCCGTGAGCTATGTGGCATATATGTGTCCATGTAGCGTGGTCTCTGTATGAACCCCCCAGATAATATGGTGAGAAACTGGTCTCTGTAATCTGACATCCTCGTCCCCAAGCTAGGTGCCGCCCAGACTCTCCTAGTGTATAGCTGCCACAGATCCTGTCTCAATACCAAGTTCCTCTCACTGCGAGAGAGGTGAACATATGGTGAGTGGGGGTCGTACTGGAATGGTGGTAGGCTCTCCATGTCAAGACCGTGTCCCTCAAACCATGCTCTGACCTGTGAGTACCATGCTCTCTCATGTCCACTCTCTGATAGCTGTATAGCTGCCTCAAATGCTCTACGGGTAAGTCTGTCAGGAGGTAGCTCTCTCATCCTCTGGATGAAGCAAACTGTCTGGAATAGTGCCTCTACAACCATAGGTGGTGTGGCGAGCTCGGCTCTAATAATGTCGTGTGGCACTGTCTTCTTGCTGCGGAGCAAGCGTGAGATCATATATACCTGTGGTCTCTCAAGTTGTGTCCACTGGTCAGCTGTCAATCCTGGTGCCCATACTGCCGCCGAGTACATCAAGGCCGGGGTGACTAAGGTGTCGAAAAGCCACCCCTTCGTGCGGGGCTCCTGAAAGTGTGCCTGGTGGCACCTCCGCTCTAGCATGGCCAGAGCTGCATATCCTCGGGTGAGCCTGTCAACAGCAGCCTGCCTCATAGTGAAGGGTCCTGGTAGGCTGGTGAATGTGATGCCAAGGTAGACATAGGAGGTGACTACATCAACCTGTCCTCCTGCTGCTGTGAAGGTGGCGGCGCTCCTCACTGCACTGGATGTGTGAAAGATCATAACCTTGGTTTTGCCAAGGTTCACAGTCAACCCCCTGTTTGTGCTGAATTCGTCCAAGGCCTCAAGATGGCGTTGCAAGCCCTCGGGTGACTCTGAAATCAACACAATATCATCAGCATATAACATGATGTGGACCGGAGTACCTGCTAAGTCGCTCCCCTCTCCCCCTGCTCGTAGTATGTAGTCGGAGATCTCGTCGATGTATAGCCCAAAGAGTGTCGGGGAGAGTGGGCATCCTTGCTTAACACCAATGGTGCTAGCAATGGTCTCTGAAAAACCGCCTGGGCAACGAACCCGACCCGCCACCCTCTCATATAGAGCATATATGGCCCAAATCATCTCTGTTGGTACCCCAATGCTGTGAAGGCGCTGGAAGAGTCTCTCGCGTGGGACTGTGTCAAAGGCCTTGCGGAAGTCCACAAAGCAGCAGTAAAGCCTCTTCTTCCGCGCCTTTGCCCCATCAATGAGGCAGCGCAGAACGAAGATGTGGTCAATGGTGGAGAAAGCTCGTCTGAAACCTGCTTGGCCTGGAGCTCGTAAACCCTCGATCTCTGCGTAGCAGCTGAGCTGTGCCTCAAGTACTGCTCCATATAGCTTGGCCATCGTGTGGCCAATCATGATAGTCCTGTAGTTCCCTGGGTCCAGGGTGTCGCCAGATTTGTGGATAGGCACTATGGTGTGCTGTGTCCACTCCTCTGGGAAGCCCTCCCCTATAGCCCGGTTGAAGACATGTGCAATCAACGGGGCTATAGTGGAGGCCGCATAAATGATGTGCTCACTCTGTAATCCAGTATGGTCAGCTGATCGTCTGTGCTGCATGCGGCGTATGGCCCTCTCTACCATCTCTGCCGTAAAGAAGGAGGAGCACGTGGGGCGAGGCTCGTGTGGTTGTGGAATAGGAGGCTGCCCTGGCACTTCATAAAGTCGCTCTGCATAATCATGCCATATCTGTGGATCCTCAATAGCTGTAGTCGGACGTGGCTCGCGTAGGGTGCGCCATGCCGTCGCGCTATCCATGCTCATGAATAGGCGGTATAGCTCAAGCTCCTGTGCCTCTTCGAATGCTCGCCGCTTTTGGCGTGTCAGCGTCTTCATATGCCGTCTGGCCTCTCTCTCTGTGATCTCTCCTAAGGCTTGTCGTGCCTGGAGGCGTCGGTATAGCTCTCTGCACTCATCATCATACCAGCGGTTCTGAGGCATAGCCCCGGGGGGGGGAGTGCGTCCTGTGTGAGTTGTGTGTGGAAAAGAGCTAATAGCTGAAGTGTGGAGAACGGAAGAGATATGTGATGTGAGAACTGAGAGTGGTGTGGATGGGTGGAGGAGACATAGGCCATGTTCGACCTTGGCCGAGTAAATAGAGGCTAACTCATGTGTGAAATGGATGGTGGTGTGTGGAGTGCGTGTTGTGGAGCTGTGTGTGATGGTATCTCCGGTGATAGAGAAAGAGAGGTATGTGTGGTCGGCTCCGATGGGTATGGGTGGAATGGTGAAGGATGTGATAAGGTGTGTAGCCTCCCTGGGTCCCAGAATATAGTCGACTGTACTCCCCCCTCCTTCTGCAACTCCATGTGGCATACAAGTCAGGCCCCCTGAGGTGGGCCACTGGACCATCCCGTTATAAATAACGAGACGGTGCTGGGAGCCAAGTCGAAGTAGATGTCGTCCATAAGCTGTGACTGGAGCTCTGTCTGCTGTGTCTCTCCTAGTAGCCTCCTCATCTAGAGTGTGTAGTGTCTCTGGGTCCTCATGGTCATATGTCTCACACTGCTCACTGCGTGTACGAGCATTGAAGTCTCCCATAAGGAAGACTTCACCCAGTGTGGAGTACTCCATAATCTCCTCCGTGAGGCATGCGTACGGTGACTCCTGCTCAATAGGGGCGAATCTGGAGCCTGTGGGAGCAAAATAGCAAAGGGCAATGTAGACGATCCTGTCTCGTGAGAGCTCGAGGCGAATCCACATGTAGCGGGCCTGTGGGTCCCGGGCAACAATCTGTAGTCTGCTGTGAAGCCCCTGTCTAAAGAGTATGGCCACTCCTCCTGAGCCGCGAGTGGTGTGCTGGCGCATACATCCTCGATGTAGAGACTCCCACTGAAATCCATGTATCCGTGGTAACCCTCTCTCCGGGCTCTCGTGTGTCTCTGTAAGTAGAATGATGTCTCGACCTCTCATCACCTCCTCAAGTCTCTCTGGGTGTGTCCATAAGTCTCCATTGCAATTCCAAACCGTGACATGAATCTCCTCGTGTGTCCCACAGGCCGCGAGTCCCTATGCGATGGTCTTGCCATCAATGATAACCCTACCATCCCGATATACTGCCTTCTTCCCTTCTTTGCGGGCTTGGTGGACTCGAGGCATGCACGCGCGACGGTGATCTTGTTGCATCTTTGTGAGGTCATCATCTAGATAAATCGGTGGGCCGTCGATCCCTCTCAGGATGACCCTCTTTCGGAGGAAGGAAGTTCGAGACTCCTCGGAGGCGAATTGGAGGATGAGAGCTCTTTTCTTTGGATCTTTGCCGGCTCTCCAAACTTTGGAGAAAGGGATCTCTTCTTCCTTGTATCCCACTTTCTTGCATAAAGCTTTCCCATCGCTTTCGGGTGTAGACCCTTCTTCTTCTTTGATGCCGGTCACTCGCACATTGAGACGGCGAGCTTGTCGCATCTTCTCCTCTTCGATGGTTGTGTGTACGATGAGTACTTCATCTTTTTGGGCTTCCTCTCTTGCTACCTTCTTGATGTTCTTTTTGACTACTTCGACCCATCCTTCTTTGGTGGCCTCTAATTTGTCCTCAATGCTTGCGGTGAGGGCTTTGGTGATCTCCTCCTTGAGGGCTTCCTTAGCCTCCCCTTTAATCTCTCCTTCCTCGGGGGTGAGGGATGTGAGGGAAGCATGAAGGAGATCGATTTGTGCCTTCATCTCTTCTTGCTCTTTCCTCCATCTCTCCCTCTCCTTCTCGTTCTCCCGTTCCCTTCTCTCCTTCTCCTCTTTGAGATTTTGGATTTCCGCTCTCATGTCCTCCTTCTCTTCGTTCCATAGCTTGATGAAGTTGGCTTTCTCCTCCTTCCATATTTCTCTCTCCATCCGCCATTCCTTCATGTCCTTCTCCAATTGTGCAAGCCTCTTATTCGTGAGCATGAAGGACGTTGTCTTCTTTGTCGGTGTCGGCGTCTTGATGATGGGGGAAGACATGGTTGGCTTCGTAGCTACCCTCTCTTCATATTGTGAAGAAGAGGGGAAGAGAACACTCAGCTTGTGTGTATGCAGGGGGCAGCGGGCAGGGGATGGGGATGGGGTGTGTGTTTTCACTTGACGTGCAGGGAGCAGCGCAGCGCGCAGGAGGGAGCAGCACACAGGGGTAGCGTGCAGGGGTGGGGCAGCGCGCAGAGGAGGCAGCGCGCAGCAGGGAGCAGCGCGCAGTGAGCAGCGCGCAGGGGAGAGAGAGAGATTTCTTAATGTCTATTTTAGGCCGAAGTCGGCCTATGAGACAAATCAAATATACATGTGTTTATGTCCTCCATCGATCTGAAAAGACAAAACAATCCAAACTGGTACAAGATAAGGATGAGGATAAATTTTAAAGGCCTTGGTTTGTGATGGGATCTATGGGGGAGAATGGAGCTCTAGTACTAGGGGTATGTGCATGTACATTGCTCAGGTAGTACAACCATGCAAATGCATCAGGCTAGCTAGCTCCATCCTGTGTCAATAGGGGGGTGTAAAATGTAGTACATGGGAGGAACGTGAGCAAGAGCTGCTCGGATAGACGCACCTGAGTGAGCCATCGTCTGGGCTCGTCTCTTCTTAGTAGCTCAAAGCGCTCGGGTCTGGATCTGTATGCGGTGGAGTTGTGCGGCCTGACATCCACTGTCGTCTGGCCCAGCTCATCTCAGTCATATAGAGTCACTCCCCTCAGTGGATCTGGGAGTGGACGGGGTGTGGTCCTCTTGTAACAGACTTGGACACTCCAAGTCAAGATTCTACCGCGACACGACAAGAATTTACTTCAAAACAGTTCACAGTTCACAATTGATTCGACATGGCCCGACAGAGTTCCATGCCTAGAGATATTGGCCCCAAAGACTGGCGCCCCTTTGTGTATTTCTTTTTGTATTAATGTGCAACTCAAAGTACAAGGGAGTGGGAGGCTCTCACTCTCAGACTTTGCGTCCAGACGCTCTGAGAAGTGGGAGGCCTGCCCACTTATTTATTCATTACAAGGGATACCAAAAGCAGAGCCCCAAAAGCTGTCCCAAAAGCATTCAATAATAAAGCCTTTGTTTTCTTCTCAAGCCTTGGAATAAAGTAATTGAAAAATTAAAGGTCTCTCTCTCTCTCTCTCTCTCTCTCTCTCTCTCTCTCTCTCTCTCTCTCTCTCTCTCTCTCTCTCTCTCTCTCCCCCCCCTTGCGTAGCAACTGCCGTAAAAAGCTGCCAGCAACTTCCGTAATAAAGCACCGCAAAAAGCGAAAGTCCGTACATCATGCCACGTCAGCATCCCGTAATCTTCGGCGTGAAATGCGGGGGCAGTACGGCAGCGCCACGTCAGCATTTCGGGACTGTGCACATGCCAAAGAGAGGGTGTGTGCGTACTGGGCAGCCACGTCACTTGGTTGTGACATACCCCCCTCTTGAAAGCATTGTAATCGCCCTTGATTACTCTTGCAAAACAGACAGAAGCCATAAACTGTCTTAGCAGACACTGATTGTTAGTACTGACGCACTAGGAACACACATCTAGCATATGTACCAATCGATAGTCACATCAGACGACATCACAGGACATCACTTGACATCACAGGACACCACATGACAAATCACATTCAACATTCATTCGGATCTCAGACCATGATTTATCGACAACGCAATTAGCAATCGCATCTAGATCCACTCAGGACCTTATAGATGCCCGATTGGTCAATCCCTATTGCAACCATGTCTATCGAGATCATTCAAACCAAAATGTTGCAGTCATTTCGTGTATCAGTTCTTGCACTTAACAAGTCAAGAACAAATCAGTATCACATGATCGGGAATTCCAGTTCATAAAGTCATATAGCAGAATACTGTCAGCTCACAGTATCCCTGAAACTCAAAGAGATATCAGTGACTTTAATATCAAAAATCGAGGCAATATGTTGACAAAGGAGTGGAGCAACTCCCCTCTTATGCATACTTGCTGCACTAGATTCCACCCAAGCTGAGTTCGAGGTTCCATTTAGAATAGACTATGCTAATCCAAATGCTTCAAGCTAAAGATTCTCAATTTGAGGAGTATCTGCTAGGTACTCCTCCATCCACTTCGCATCCAATGCAGGTTAGTCCTTGAATTAACCAAGAACCGCCTTATCACTTTACCCTTAATCTTTTTGTCTTTATGTGCCAGTATCTGTTCGGGAACAAGGATCTCCTCGTTTTCTTCCACTTCGGGTTGCTCATCAGGCTCCCCATCTTCGGGCACATTGCCTTTCAAAGGCTTCAAGAGACTCACATGAAAAGCATTGTGAATCCTCCGAGTATCGGGCAGCTTCAGTCAAAGGAGACATCATTTATCTTTTCGGAGATCTGGAAAGGTCCGTAGTATCGCATACTAAGCTTTGGAAAAAGCCTCTCCTTTCCCTTTTTCTTTCTCAGGCGTGCCTTTTCAAAACGTAAGAGCACCCAATCATTCTCCTTCAATTTCAAATCGCGATGATGGCGATCTGCTGCTTTTTTTCTGTCTTTCTTGAGATTTTTGCAAAGCCTCGCGGACCTTGGCGAAAGCCGTGTCCAAGTCTCGCGTGTACTCATCGGCTTAAAACATCTTATCTTTCGTGCTTAGGAAGAGTGGAGCCTTTGTAGCTCCTTCAATAATCTCAAATGGCGCCTTCCCCGTCGAAGAGTGTATCGTGTTATTGTAGGCAAATTCCACCAAAGGTAAATATCTTTTCCCATTGAGTCTTTTGATCCGAGATGTAAGACTTCAATAAATTTAGTACCACTGAATTGGCTATCTTAGATTGCCTGTCAGTCTGCGGGTGGAAAGATGATGAGAACTGCAACTGCGTGCCAATGTTCTCCCAAATAGCCTTATAAAACAAACTCATGAATCTAGGGTCCCTGTCGGAGACAATCATCTCAGGCATGCCATGTAATCCGAAGATCTGGGGCACAAACAGTCTCGCTAAGTGATCCGGCTGGATTGTTTTCTTCACTGGAATGAAATGAGCTTGCTTGCTAAATCTGTCAATAATAGTCCAGATACCATCGTGACCACTCTGTGTTCTCGAGAGATAAAAAATGAAATCCATTGCAATACTTTCCCAGGGGCGGGTGGGTATGGGCAAACATTGTAACAATCCCTGTGCTTTATGCCTGTCATACTTGACCTTCTGGCATACCAAGCAGCGCACAAACTCGTCCACATCCTTCTTGAGTGTCATGTGACACATCCAACCCTATGTGTCCTTGGACAAGCTACAGCATGACTAGGGTTTAGTTCAGTCAAGTCAGTCTAGAATAGGAAGTGATCTGGCACTTTTGTGAGTCTGTTCGCAGATCGTGCATGTCCAGACACTTAGATTAGATGCATATCGTCTGGTTGCACACAGCATGACCATCAGATTCCAATCAGATCCCATCGGTAGCATTTTTTACAGTGCATAGACTTATTTTTCCTATTTTTGACATTTTTCACTTATTCTTTTTAAGTGACTTTTGTTGGAAAGTAGGTAGGGCAATTTTGCTAAGTTAATATATAAGCAAACTTGAGTTAGCACTTTCTGGCAGAAGAGGCAGCAGGAACTCAGTTCAACAGGCACCTTCTCAGCAGGACCCCAGCAGGCTAGCGTTTTCAACATCACCAGGAGACCCTAGCGTTTTCAATTCCAGATCAGCCTTGGCGTTTTTGCATTGCAGAGCAGCCTCGGCGACCCCAAGACAGCAGATCCCCTACTGTTAGCAGTTGCACCAGCATTCGATAGCAGATTTCACAAGACAACAGAATTCAGCCCTAACGTTTTTGGTTTGTAGATCAACCTCAGCGTTTTTGTAGATCATCGCGACAGAATCAGCCATAGGACCAGCGTTTTCAGTTTTCAGCCTTTAGCACTCGGAGAACAAGTCCCGAACCTCGCAGATCTCACCTTCCCGCAACAGTTTCTCGCCGCACGGTGGGTTCCATCGAAGTTTACAGATTCAGCCCGGAAAACGCAGATTTCAGCATCTGCGTTTTCAACGCGTCGTCGTCACATCGTCGTCATGGACATCGTCACCGGCATAGAGTCAGAATTCAGCAGATAAAGATTTGCAGATTTCAGCCGTCCTCATCGTCGTCGACATCGTCGGCAAGTCCAAGCATTGTAGAGATTTGTGCAATCATAAGTAGACCGCTCTCACCATAGAGAGTGGGGCCTTCGGAGGAGGGTTTTACGTCTTTGGTGTCGTATTCTCTTCTCTCTCTCTCTCTCATGCACTTCCACTCACTGTGTCCATTCACTTTGTTTGTATCCATTGCACTCTCTTACTAAAGGAACGGAAGGCTCTCCCTTCCGTAAGTGAAAGAAACCTTGAGCACAGTTCGGAGCACTCATCTTGAGCAAAGTTCAACATTCATTCCGCTGCACCTCACATTGAGTCTCGGCCAAAAGAAGTATTTCTCTACCCCTTTCAAGGTGGTAGCAATGCCGCGGTGACCCGTAAAAGGTGGACAGTGGCATTCGGTCATAACCTTTTCCCTCAACGGCTGTGTAACGCACAACATGGTTTTCCTCATCAAGTAGCAATCCCGAATGGAATATCCCGCTGCTATCTCCCCATTTTGTATTCGAGGGAAAATATCTGCAAAATCTGTATCTGTGGCATATTGATCGACCATATCCTCGAGCTCCTATGATGAATCGTAGAAATAGCCAGAGCCAACGGCTTCCGGGACAAAGCGTCGGCCACCAAATTCTTCTGTTCCTGCACATGGACAATCTGGAAGTGAAACTGTGACAACGTGTTCGCCCACCGTGTCTGCTTTTCGGATAGTTGCTTTTGTGACAAGAAGTAGCGTAAACTGTGATGGTCTGTGAAGACAGTAAAATCCGCTCCGAGTAGGTAATGTCGCCACTAAGTAAGAGCATGGATAACCGCCAAAAGCTCTCTCTCATAAATCTGTGATGTCAATTCCGGCCTTGAGAACAGTCGGCTCTCGTAGGCAATGACATGGCCTTCTTGCATTAAGACCACACCCAAACTACGACCACAAGCATCACAATATACTTCAAATGACTTCTGCAAGTCCGGCAAAGTCAAAACTGGTGCTGTAGTCAATTTCTCTTTCAATGTCTGAAAGGCAGTCACCTCTGTGGGTCCCTATGAGAAAGGGACTCCTTTTTGCGTCAACAAATGCATAGGGGAAGCAACCTCTGCAAACTTTCTAATGAACCGCTTGTAGTACAAACACAAGCCCAAGAAGCTTCTAACTTCATGGACGTTCTTCAAATCGGGCCAATCACGGATAGTCTCTATCTTGGGCGGGTCCATCTGCACTCTTGGTGCTGATGCAATGTGTCCCAAAAAGTTTATCTTTGGTAGGAAAAATTCACTTTTCTTTGCATTAATCACCAACTTGTGATCTCGTAATGCGTGAAAGACCTGAAGCAGATGTTCTGTATGTTTTGCCTCATCCTTGGAGAAAACAATGATGTTGTCAAAGAAAGTGCCAACAAATAGTCTGTACTCTCGAAAAATCTTGTCCATCATCCGGTTAAATGTCGCAGGAGCATTGGTTAAGCCAAAAGGCATCACCAAAAACTCAAATAACCCAAAAGTTGTCCGAAAAGCTGTCTTGTAGACATCTCCCGACGCAATTCAGATCTGATGATATCTGCTCTTCAAGTCGATCCTGCTAAAACACGAGGATCCCTATAGTCGGTCAAGAATATCATTGATCCTAGGAATCGGAAATCTGTTCTTGATGGTGATTTTGTTGAGAGCTCTATAATCAATGCACATTCTCCAAGATTCGTCTTTCTTCAAAACCAACAACACTAGAGAGCAGTACGGTGACGTACTAGGCTGGACAAGACCCTTTTCCAAGAGGTCTTTCACTTGGTTCATAATTTTTTCGTTCTGGGCTCAGCTCACACGATAAGGTGGTCGGTTCGGTGGTGTGCTCCTGGTATCAGATCAATGGTATGATCCTCAGGACGAGCGGGTGGTAACTACCCTGGCAGGCCCTTTGAAAAGCAATCGGCATGAGTGTGAGAAAATGTTGGCGTTCTTTATCAAGTTCAGACATATTTGTCCTATCCTCATCATTCAACTCTTTCAAAAAGATCAAGTAAACAAACAGATTGGATATCATTAATTTTGAAATGGCCGAAGCCGATACAATAGGGACAGACTAGCCCTTAAGTTTTACATTAAGTACAATAGTTCGGCCCTTTTCTGTAGTCAAAGTCTTCTCGCCCGATAGTCGACCACGGCGTTGTTCTTATGGTACCAGAAAATTCCCAAGAGGACATCACAACCTTCCAAGGGCATTACGTAGAAGTCCTCATGCCCCAAATACCTTGACAATGCAACCGAAGTTTGCCAATGACAGGTGTAATGACTACGTCCCTGCCGGGTGCTGCTAGAATTGCCTCTGCTAGTGGTCCCATCCGATTGGGTATGATCTCGAGCCGCGCCGCCAATTCAGGTGAAATGAAGTTTGCCTTGGCTTCTCCATCAAAGAAGATCAGGGCTTCTTGGTCTTTCACTTTGCCCTATGCTCGGCAAAGTTCTGTACTCTTGTCCATCGTGCTTGGGTCAGTACCCATGCAATTTCGAACGAGTCCTGTTTTCATCTTGCCTTTTCGTCCATGCTCCTCAGCTGCTTTTGAACTCTCAGGCCTTTCTTCGTCTTTGTCGTTTTGTTCTTTCGGTGCTTTTTAGGGCACTTCGCGGAGATCTGCCCAGTTTCCCTGCATCCAAAGCACTTCCCCTCTTTGATGTAGAGAGCTCTCTCCCGAAGAGTGAGCTTGGGTCGTGCATCCTTTTCTTTCTTTTCTGGGTTGCTCTTCCTCTTTCTACTTTCGTTGTTCGAAGTCTGTTCGGTCCTTTGCATCATGATTTCATTTGTGGGGTAGGTCAAACTGCCCGAGTGAATGGCAAAACCCTGTTTTGCATGACTCATCAGTGGAATCTGACTTTTGCTCCAAGCAGTGATCTCGGATCTCTGTAGGAAGTCCCAAGGTAAACCGCTCAATCTGTTCTTTGAACGAGATCTTCTTAAATGAAGAGGCTGGTAGAAAAGAGCTCCAGAATCTTTCGCAATATGCGTCCAATGTATCCTTCTTGGCCATCCGAAGATGGTTTGAAGTAGTTCGTATGTCGCGTTCGTACTCTCGAGTCAGCAGAGAAGAAATAAAAAGCCTTTTAAATTTCAGCCATTTCACTGGTGCTGTCTTGTTCAATAGAGGCGTGGACCACCAAGTTCGAGCATTTCCCTTGAAGTAAGAGGTAGCCCTCTGAATCTTGCAGTGCTCTGAGTAACACCCTCCAGAGAAAGCTATGTCAAATTGTTGCATGAAAGCCAAAGCCTTCGAAGCATCTCTATAACCAGAAAACGTGTCAAATTTAATTGACTATCTACCTTCCTTAAACTCTCTGACTTTCTTGCTTTTATCTTCCAGAAAGTCATATTGGTTGGCTTTATAAAAATTCTTCTTCTTTGCATAAAAGCTGCTGTTGTCAGAGTCCGAACTATCCGAAGACGAGTCCTCTGTAGAACTGTCAACCACTAGGCGAGATTTAGACTTCTTTGCCTTTTTCTTGCCCTTTCCGAAGCTTTTCTTTTTGCTTCGCTTTTTCCCTTTTTTGTCTTCTTCGCTCAAGTCAGAAGAGCTAGAAGAACTGTCAGAAGAAGAAGAAGAAGAACCGGATACTCTTTCAAATCTGACATGCTTTTTCTACTTCCTTGCCGAGGCAAATGTAGACTGTCGACTCAAATAACTGAGAAATCCGTGTATCAATCACCTCTTCTAATTCTTACTCTGTAAACATCCTTGGAGTAGGAGGTTTCTTGAGTGCCAGTTTGAGGGGTGGTTCTGTGGTTTGCCGCCACTGTGAATGCACCTCATCGAAGGAGGTCTGGCTCATAAATTTTGCAAATTTCGGGTCCTTCGCAAAATTTAGCATCATCTTTGTTGCATTGTCGATCAATCGTCGACGCTCCATCTCTTCGAGCTCCGCCTGAGTAGGCCGAGGCTGGCCATACTCCTCGCGTGAATCCTCTTCGTGATCTCTTCCCATACCTCCGGATGCAAAGGAAGTCAACTGATCTCTGTGTGAATCCATAAGTGCCGCGTAAAAAGGATCGGATTTCCCGGTAGAAGAGAAATCAGCCGTGCTCTGATACCACTGTAACAAACTTGGACACTCCAAGTCAAGAGTCTACCGTGACACGACAAGAATTTACTTCAAAACAGTTCACAGTTCACAATTGATTCGACACGGCCCGGCAGAGTTACGTGCCTAGAGATATTGGCCCCGAAGACTGGCGCCCCTTTCGGTATTTCTTTTTGTATTAATTTGCAACTCAAAGCACAAGGGAGTGGGAGGCTCTCACTCTCAGACTTTGCGTCCAGCTGCTCTGAGAAGTGGGAGGCCTGCTCACTTATTTATTCATTACAAGGGATACCAAAAGCAGAGCCCAAAAGCTGTCCCAAAAGCATTCAATAAATAAAGCCTTCGTTTTCTTCTCAAGCCTTGGAATAAAGCAATTAAAAATAAAAGCTCTCTCTCTCTCTCTCTCTCTCTCTCTCTCTCTCTCGCGTAGCAACTGCCGTAAAAAGCTGCCAGCAACTTCCGTAAAAAAGCACCACAAAAAGCGGGCGTCCGTACAGCAGGCCATGTCAGCATTCGTAATCTCCGGTGTGAAATGCAAGGGCAGTATGGCAGTGCCGCGTCAGCATTCCGGGACTTTTCCCATGCCAAAGAGAGTGTGTGTGTGTCCGTACTGGGCAGCCACGTCACTGGGTTGTGACACCTTTGAAAAAAATCTGTAAGCTGTGATTGTCTCCTCTCGTCCCTGTGTCTCTTTGGGTGGCTAGAGAGAGAGAGAGAGGTGCAGCGGAAGTGAATGTTGAACTTTGCTCAAGATGAGTGTTTTGAACTGTGCTCAAGGGTTCTTTTCTTACGGAAGGGAGAGCCTTCCGTTCCTTTAGTGCGAGAGTGCAAATGATCACAAACAAAGTGGTAAACACTGTGAATGAAGGTGCTGAGACTGAGAGATAGCGAGAGAAGAATACGACACCAGAATGTTGTCAAACCCTCCTCCAAGGGCCCCATTCTCTATGGTGAGAGAGGTCTATGCTATTGATCGCACAAATCTCGTACAATGGTCTAAATGCAATGGACTTGCCGACGATGTCGACGACGATGATGACGGCGAGGAGACGGGCTGAAATCTTAAAATGCTAGGGGCTGAAATCTGCAAATCTTCTATCTCTTGAATTTCGACTCTATGTCGGTGACGACAATGCGACGACGATGCACTGATACTTGTTAAAATCATTGAAATTTCAACAGATTACTAATGTTTGAAATTTTTTACAGAAATTCAATTTTCTGTTTTTGTGCACAAAAGTGATAATATGGCCTACTCTTCGGACGTCAAGAATCTCTCCGAAATCAAGAGATTCGTCGAAGACACCGGATTCGATTTGTGGAAAGAGAGAATACACTACACTCTTTTCTTAAAAGATTGCGATGGTGTGTTGCAAGATGTAAAGCGTGCAACTGTGACAGATGAGGCGTGGCTTAATTTAAACAAACAGGCTATTGCGTATATAAAAATGGTTGTTGCGGATGAAATTTTGGTAGACCTTAAGGGTCTTAACACTGCCTATGCTATGTGGGAAAAGCTCAAGGCCACTTATGAAAATAGGACGTTGGTGAACCAGGTGCTTGAAGTCCCACTCTAGTCTGTAGATCCAAGCAATGAACATGTCCAAGAAGAGATCCAAGATCCGCTCCCTAAGTCCATGTAGATGCTCCTGTGTAAGCAAGTGATTTGACATGTCGAGGTCAAGTGAAGTGTTTGTCCACCCAAGATGGTGGTGTCTTCTCTAGGAATGTTGGAATCCCATATGCCATGAGCATGGCCATATCTGGTGTGAACTCCTCTGAGGAGTGCATAGGTGTATCCATAGCAAACCACAAGTCACCACCCCCTCTGGAGTGCGCAACCGCCGAATGATGGCTCGAATGAATGGATCTCTCAAGGATCGTACGCCCGTAGATGATCAAGCTGACGTCGAAGATACCGTGTACTGCAGCAGTCACTCAGAGGCCGCATGGACCACCACCGGATGGTGTCCTGTCAGGAGGTAACTTCATCCTCTGTGAAAAACACAAGCCATGTGGCTGCTGTCCACCCCAAAACGTAACTGCAAAGTGCTGAAAACGCTGCTGTCCAGCGATTTTCAGCCTGCTCGTACGCTCCTGGCAAGATCCGGAGCGATGCAAAGGGTGTAGGGAGGGCAGAGAATCGGTGGGCTGAAAACAGAGAAAACAGTAGGTGTGAATGGCTGAAGTCTGTAGATCTGAAAAGGATGCTCGACAGCAACGCACAAGATGCGAAGCCGTGTGCGACAGGCAAGATCCATGGCGGGCAAGGCCTAGCAGCCCCCCTCTCTGTGCTGAAAACGCAGTAGCTGTTCAAAAACCCAGCTTCCCAACAAATGCTAGGGGCAGACAAAAACACTAATGGAAGAGGGGCATTTCTAGTGAGGAAAAGGCTTGTAGAGGCTAGCGCTGGCCCCCGATGAAAATGCAAGTGTCCAATCGCGTTCCTGGTTGTTTGCAAAACGTTGGCGGATCTGCATAAAAACGTTGATGCTGGTTCTTCTCGGGAGGAGCACCTTGATGCGAGTGGTGCGCCCTCAATGCTGGTGACTGATACCATGTGAGAGTGCGCGTGTGCAGAAGAGAGAGAGAGAGAGAGAGAGAGAGAGAGAGAGAGAGAGAGAGAGAGAGAGAGAGAGAGAGAGAGAGAGAGAGAGAGAGAGAGCACAACAAACGCTAGGTGTGGAAGAGGGGGCGATCAGCCCCCCACTGACTACCAGAGCAAGAAGACCCTCAGTACAATCAATATGATGGAAGTAGGTACCCCCCTGGCCATATAAATAGGCGCCCAAGGGGAGGTAGGGCAAGGCTTGATAAAAATCCCATGGCCCAACACAAAAATGATATATTGAAATATATAAGGACGCCCAGAGAAAGTGGGCGGCCGGCCCCAAACTCGGGCGGCCGGACCACGTACAACCTAGACTATGGGTGGCCAGCCGGAGACATAGTAGCCGTACAAGTATGCCCTAGACCTGTGAAGCAACAGAGGTGTGTAAGTCTAACAGGTTGCTTGTGTCACCAGCGTGTGACTACTATCCATCCTTTTTGTTGATTTCTTTCTTATTATTTATTTACTTTCACTTTTTGGAAACACCCCTCGGGAAATCTAACTGCCCTGCATTGCATAACTAGTGTGGAACTATCCAGAGGGAGTCCAGGCCTGAGGGCAAGAGAGCACTAAGGTTGGACAAGGACTATGGTTAGCCAAAGTGGGGTCATTGACTAGCCAAAGTGGAATCCTTTGCTACAGAGGCTACATTTCAATTCTGGGTGTGGCTGCAGTGTACAAAGGGGGTCAGATGACCTAGAAAGATACAATGGCAGCATCTCCTAAAATTTAGGGAGCTAGTATTTTGGGCCGAGAAATGTGTTTGCGTCATTACCTCCGGAATGACAAGAGGAACATTTTATTGCTCTGCTGCCAAGTAAACTGACGCACCACTTGAGATATTTTTAGCCCCATTGGCCAAAATCGGGAACTGTGCGAGGTGTCACTCTGTGAGCATTTCTGCTACTCCTGCCAGAGAAGGGGGCGCCGAAAATGAGAGAGGAGGCTGATTTGAGGTTTTTTGTCATAGGTTAAGAGCTATGGAGTGCTTCCTTTCCCTCTTATGTACAGTGCGGTGCAAGGTGTGATGCCCTGCACGCTACGCACTGCCCTCTCTCTCCTCTATGGCAGTATGTTATGCCCCTCTAGTGGGCTTTTCAATTGACCAATGTACAATTGTGTGGGTTCATGCGCGATTGCCGAGGCAAGAGCCTCTTGCACAGGTACTGGATTAGCTAGCGGCTAATCCCCCGCAGGTACAGGTGAATTCCGAGAGGTTTCACGTTAGAAATCTAGTCCGATTCAAAGGGCAAGTAGCCCTACAGGTGCGGGAGCTCGAGGGCTTGCTACGGATGCGACCGGCACGCGAAAGGGCTCGAAACAGTAAATTACAGCCTGCTGTGTATTTTTGCAGGTTTAGGGTTTTGGCCCTAGACGGACCCTAATACCCCCAGGAGGTTCGAGGACGCGAAGGGACCGCTGTACAGGTGATCTGGCGCATTTTCGGGGCTGAAAACAGAGAATTCAGCGTGCTGCAGATTCTCGCCAGGTTTTGCAAAGTGCCCGTATGCGTCGGGAAAGTCATTCAATGCGCGGGAATACTGACTGCGAAGGGTCCTAGTACAATTATACTGCCGAAATCGGGCCGGAACAGTTGAAATTCAGCCAAGCTTGTGCGGGGCAGCTTGTAGGGAACCACAACATTTATTCCCTCTTTTAAACAATAAAGAAATACCGAAAGGGGCGCATAAGTTAGGGGCCAATCTGGTGTCGGTCTTCTCATACAGGTGCAATCTAGCAGCCTGTATCCCTTTCCCCTTTGTTGTGTCTTGAAAGAACATGTAAAGTGGGCGACAAATTAAATGGGTGAAAGCGAATAAGGTTTAAGTCTAAAGTCTACTGCCCTTTTTAAAAGTAGAGGCCGGTTTCAGCTTGCCAGAGGTCACTCCCGATCTCCTCCGGACCATTTCCAACACGTAGCTATGCTCGAGAGCTTCGCAAAAATATTTTCTGCGTATTTTTTTAGCCCTCCATTCTGGGCCTATACAAGCATTATACTTCATTTATTGGCCTTTGGGCCACTTGGACAAGGTTTCACATTGTCCAAGTAGCAAATGGCACATTTTAATAAAGGAGTCCCCAAAACCTCATCACTTGAGGTTTTGGATTTCTAAAAACTTACGTAGCCTCTTCTCCTGCAACAAGCGCTTCCTCTTTCTCTCTCTCTCTCTCTCTCTCTCTCTGCCATGCGACTTGCGCGCACATGAACTACCGCCCACACTCACCCAACCAGGGTTCGCGCGACGCGAACGTCCTCTTTCATACTAGACTCATTCTCCAAGACCTAACCCAGTTGGACACCATGAGGACATGGATAGAGCCAACGCAGGAGTTGGGCACGAAGATGGCTTTCTATAGAGAGCATCTTCGCCAACTCACACAAGATGGGTTTGTGATTCGACCCAACTATATTGATACACGTCTCTCTTATGGGCTACAGTGTGCAATTGGTCAGATATGGATATCTTCACACCAGCTTGAGGCTGAGACTGGTAGGTTCCGCGGGATATCAGTAGCCAGCAGGATATGTCGCCTATGCAATACAGAGACAGAGACAGAGATATATTACGAGATACAATACAGAGACAGAGACAGAGACGGAGATGTATTATATATGTCAGTGCAAAGTGTATTACGAGATACGAGGTTGCTTTCACTGTCTATTCAAAGAAGACTTTGGACCTTCCTCCGGAGTCATGAGTTACCAAGACAAGAGATGTTTTGGACTATCCTATCTTCTTATTCACTTCATTCTATTTCTCTCCCTCTCCTTTTGCGGCCTTCAATATGAGGAAACAAAAAGGCAAGGATAACCCTATGGAGGATGCCGTTCAAAAATGCAAAGAAGAAATGAGCAAGTCCATCAACAAGATTAATCGCCACCTCCTAGGTTCTATTAAGGCACTCAACGAGCGCGTATCGACACAGGAAAGCATGATACACACACTTGAGGATCGTGTGAAGGCCCAAGATGAGAAAATCGCATTACTCAAGAAAGGTGCGATCGCAAAATGTCCTTGAAGAGGGAGAGCTTCAGCCCTCAGTAATTTAAGAGCTTAACACGATTAAAGAACGAGTGCGGGCCATCAAAGAAGGTGAAGAGCAACAAAAAGAAATGACGACCTCGTGGGTAGATGTCATCACAAAGACCCAACAAAAAGCAGAAGAGGCCGAGAAATGGATCGAGATTGTCAAGAAAGGAAATGGCAAGGAAATAACCCCCATGCCCGCACCAACCATCATGAACCTGACACTAGAAGAGGAGCAAAGGAGACGTGTGCGGGCCTTACACGTAAGGATATGTGGCCTCAGAGACCAAGATAATGTGGAGGAAGAGGTGAAAGAATTCATGACTCCGGTGGGGATTAACGAGCAGACGCATACGAGGGCCTGGAGAGTGGGCAATAAGAAAAGTGGGAGCAATGGGGAAACCTCGAAGGAAAGGGAACTCATCCTCCGTTCCCCTCCATGGAAGCGAAGAAGGACTTCTTGAAGAAGAGACCAACTCTAAAGAAGCCAGGCATCTTTCTTAGAGATGACCTCACCCTCTCGCAGATTGCTCATATGCAAGAGGTAATGCCGGAAATTAGAGCAGCAAGGGAGAAAGGGAAGATTGCTTTTTACAAGGATGGAAGGGTGGTGATATTGGAGCGACGCTCTGCATGACGGTGCGAGACCTATGGGACCACACTAAAGATGGCAGCCTGGAATTGTAATGGGGGGTCACTCCGTCTTGATGTAGGTGCCTTTGAGGATAGTTTCACTGGGAGAGACATCATTGCCAAATCGTAGCATCAAGGACGGGGCTCAGGGGGAGTGGCAATTTTATTTAGGGAGGAATTGCAGCCATTGATATATATAGCGCGCAAGGATGAGCAGGCTAGGTACATGTGGGTGAGGCTAAGGGCACAGACGGACAGATACCTCTACATTGCTATTTGTTATTTTCCTCCTTGCTTCACCTAGAGGACAGTCCCCATTTGCTATTTTGGATAATGACATATGGGAGTTTTCCAAGGATGGTGACATTATCATACTAGGGGACTTCAATGCTAGGACTGCCCATCACCAGACAATATTTTATGATACTTCCGAGGAGATGCTTAGGGAGCTGGACGTTACAGAGATGGGCCTATCTAGGCTATCACAAGATGAGGAGTACACTGAGTATGGCAGATACTTGATAGACATGGGAACTGCACAT
The DNA here is from genome assembly GCF_014529385.1 of Adiantum capillus-veneris. NCBI lineage: Eukaryota > Viridiplantae > Streptophyta > Polypodiopsida > Polypodiales > Pteridaceae > Adiantum > Adiantum capillus-veneris. The sequence continues at coordinate 67,788,082 of NC_140953.1, read as the reverse complement.
AGATTGGCCATTTTGAATGGCCTACAAAGATTTTCGACAGCTGGAGGTTTTACATGCTTTCCGCATCGACATGGTGCTAGTACAGTGGATTATGTTATGGCCCAACTAGGTCTTATTCCATTCTTTCAGGATTTCATGGTGGGCACTAGGCCGGTTGGAGTAGCAGTTGATCATGCTATCTTGTCTTTCACTCTTACGTTTCAGTTCAGCACAACTCCATTAGGAGAGGTCCCCACGCACACTCGGTATATCTTCGTGAGGGAGACGGATTCTGTGTATATGGATGAGATATACAGGCAGCTATGCACTCAAAAGCCGGGAAGGCCACTAGATGAACTCACTCAGATATTGACAGAGATGCTCCATGATGCAACATCAGAGGCATACCCCAGAGCGAGCCTACACGGAGACGATTTGGGAGCTCATGTGTATTACCACACATAGACAGTCACGGATTATCTTTCGCCGCCTAGTGCGACGAAAGAAAAGGGCTTATCTATCTCAGCTAGAGCAGGATCTGTATCAGCTATTTATGAGTCAAGACTCAGGCGAAGCATGGAGGCTATTCCACGAGCATTCACCACCACCAGCGGTCACCTCCACAGAGACATGGGGGGAATATGCCACATCTCTCTACACACCATCAGGGCAATCACCTTTGTCGGACCCACTAGAGACATGCCCTGAGACATGTACTTTCTTTACTGCCGAGAGAGTAAGGAAAGCCATTGACAAGATGGAGACAAGGAGAGCACATGATCATGATGGTTTGGTAGCAGAGCACTTCATCCATGCCAGAGATATGCTTGCAGAGCTTCTTACTATGATGTTTAATCGAGCCATATATGAAGGCTTTCCTCAGACTTGGAATATGTCTACGATTGCGCCTATTTTCAAGTCAAGAGATCCCACGATTCCCGGGAATTATCGAACGATCATGGTTGGTCAAACATTGGCTAGGCTGTATGCATTTGTTCTTGAGCAGGAGCTAAGTAGATGGGCATAGCGAGAGGGCATACGAGCACCAAGGCAAGCAGGATTCAAGAGAGGTTTCTCCACTCTTGACTAGATTCTGACACTCAGCGCTATTATTGAGGAGGTAGACACCATGGCAAGAGGATCTATTGTAGCTTTGTGTATTTCCACAAAGCTTTTGACACAGTGCCGAGAGCCAGACGTATACGCAGACTACAGGACATGGGTGTGCCTATAGAGCTAATATGGGGTATTTTGGCTTTATACAGGACAATGATGAGGCGGGTACGCACTACTGCGGGAATGTCTGACATGGTCCGCTCCACTATTGGAGTGAAGCAGGGATGTCCCCCTATCTCCGACTCTATTTGGGATGTTTGTGGATGAGTTTTCAGACTATGTAGAGCGTCAGGGAGACAGAGGGGCTCAGCTAGCAGGGACATGCATTCCGTTGTCACTATATGCTGATGATATTGTGTTGATTTCTGACTCTCTAGAGGGGATGTAGCGTCATTTAGATGCTTAGCATACATTTGCTCGTGACAGTGGATTGTCTGTCAACCTTGGGAAAACCAAGGTTATGGAGTTCAACACCACACCACAATGGGTCAGGAGGTCAACACCCACATGTACGTATGGCCAGGAGACTGTGGAGTACATAGATGCATATACCTATCTTGGGGTAGTTTTCGGTGGACCGGTGTTTTCACTGAGGAGAGCATCAGAGACTAGACTGAAGAGAGCATATGCAGCCTTGGGAGGACTAGAGAGGATGTGTTCGCAGGTTCAGTTTCAGGAACCGCGGACAAAGCTCTAGCTTTTTGACACTATAGTGACTTTAGCTATGCTCTACGGAGTTCAGGTATGGGGACCCTCACTAGACCATCATGGGGGATCTGGCAACAAAGATGGATGGAGATGTATGGAGAGGCCTTTGGTCTCTATGATTGCTCGGATGATTCGGGCTAAGGCCTCAGTGCCGCATGAGATTATCCGAGCCGAGATAGCCGTCGAGAGACCCCCCCCCCCTCCCCCCGTGGTTGAGGCATTGACTAGATCAGTATCCTTTATACACAGTTTATGAAATCTCCCCAGGGACATATATGCTTGGCTTGCCCTATAGTCATCTCGACAAGTTGACAACTAGCCCTACAAGGCGATACAGCATGTTAGTATGGACAGATGACAGCATGGTTTCAATCACATGGTTTCAGCATGGATAAATTGCCTCCGTTTCCATACTCCCTAGATGCACCCTGAGCCCTCCCTATCTCTCACACGGACAGAGATCACCAGACTCATACGCCACGATCTGATTCAGCTAGATACCAAGAGCACATGGATATAGCCGACACAGGATTTGGAGACAAAGATGGCCTTCTACAGAGAGCATCTTCTCCAACTCATGGAGGACGGTTTTGTGACTAGGCCTACATACATGGATACACGCTTATCTCATGGGATACGATGCGCTAGTGGCAGATACGCACATCCTCACATCAGCTCCAGGTAGAGACTGGCCGATTTCGAGGAGTACTAGCATGGGCCACGATATGTCACCTATGTCACTTAGAGCCAGAGACACAGCTACACTAAACATGTCATTGCCCGGCGTACTATGAGATACGCGGCCACTTCCACTGTCTGTTCAGAGAGGATTTCGAACCATTTTCTAGAGTCATGAGATACGAGGATCAAAGATGTCTCGGATTGTTCCTGCTAGAGCTGCACAGACTTAGGGAGAGCTTGCTAAGGACATCAGGGAGAGACAGTCTCAGAGACGAATCACAGATTTCTTTACACCAGCCAAGGGAGAGCCATAGGACCAATCATCACAGTAGATCTCAGAGCCCACCCACACTAGAGGTACGTTGATTGACCGAGCCATTGAGCTAGGCATATCCAGATGCCCACGACCTCGAGGGGTCTCCCACCATCGACGAAGGCTGCAACAGAAGATACATATCACTCTAGCTCGACATGCAAGACGCCCAACCAGAGTACTGACCATGGAGGATGTTGTTGAGATTCAACAGCGACCGATGAGAGCGTTCATTTGAACCCCCCCCCCCCCCCCCCCCCCCCCCCCCCCCCCCCCCCCCCCCGCGCGCCCTTCCCTCTGTCTCGTTTCAATTCCGAATCAGCTTCACATTCATTTCCTTAGTGTTTTAGTGTTAGTTCTTTGTACTTTCCGTACTCGGACATTGTATCAGATTCACCAATTGTAACTTTTTGGTCTCATAGGTCATTTTGGCCTTTTGAAGAAGTTAATATAACATTTCATTTCATTTCATCCTCTCTCTCTCTCTCTCTCTCTCTCGCTCGCGCACATCTAACCCTATGTGCATGTGGACAAGCTACTTCATGACTAGGGTTCACTTCAGCTTAGAAATTGTTATGGCACCTTTGTGAGTCTGTTCGCAGGCCATGCATGCTGAGGCACTTAGAGTAGTTGCATTTTCTCTGGTTGCACACAGCATGATCATCAGATTAAAGTCAGTACCCATTAGGAGTATTTTACAGTGCATAGAACCCATTTTCCCTATTTTAGCCATTTTTCACTTATTATTATTAAGTGACTTTGTTGGGACACTCGGTAGGGCCATTTGGCAAGTTAATAATAAGAAAGCTAGCGCTAGCACTTTCAAGCAGTAGAGGCAACAAAGACCCAATGTCTGGCAGTGCACCTTCTCAGCAAGACCCCCGACGGAACAACTTAGCGTTTTTTCAGCCATCAAGAAGCCTAGCGTTTTCAGCAATTGCAGATCAGCCCCAACGTTTTGTAGATTGCAGATCAGCCCGGCACTAGCAGATTGCAGCAAACTCCCTAGCGTTTTTGCAGCAGACAACGGATCAGCCTAGCATTTTTGCAACTTGCAGATCACCTAGCATTTTGCAGATTCCCGGCGATACAACATCCATTTACATGAGTGTTTTCAGTTTTCAGTTTTCAGCAGTCAGACTCGGCATTGCAGCCCCCAAACCTCGCAGATCTCACCTTCCCGCAGCAGATCCTTGCCACACGATCAGATCAGCCAGCGTTGCAGATTCAGCCCGCTATTCGCAGATTTCAGCATCTGCGTTTTGAATTTCGTAAAATTCTGAATTTTTTTTCAAAAATTATTAATTTATGAATTTTTTTTGCAGAAAATTACAGCACGCTGAATTTTTGAACATCTCGCTCAAGAATTTGGGGATTTTCACAATTTCAAGGTGCAAAGCACAAATTGATAAATGGGGCAGCTATGTGCATCAAAACCTCCAATTTTCATCGTTGAAATTGACCTATAAATGTTGAAATTTGTCCAAAAATGGAAATAAAAAACACTTGCTACTCACAAGTTTCCTTCCCAAAAAGACTTCTTGCAATGAAAACTTCCTAAAATGGGAGAGAGAGAGAGAGAGCTTCTCCAGGGTGTACGGTTCAAATACTTAGCTGTTCGCGACGAATTTCTCGTGAGGAATTTGACAAGGCTCCGATACCAATCGAAAGAGGACGTTTGTGAACCCAGGTGGGTGAGTTTGGGCGGGGGCGTGTGTGCGTGCAGGTGGTGTGCACAAAGAGAGAGAGAGAGAGAGAGAGAGAGAGAGAGAGAGAGAGAGAGCTTGTGATAGGAGAAGAGGCTACGTAAGTTTTTAGAAATCCAAAAACTCAAGTGATGAGGCTTTTGAAACTCTTTTATTAAAATGTGCCATTTGGCCACTTGGACAATGTGAAACCTTTAAAAGTAGTCCAAGTGGCCCAAAGGCCAATAAATGACGTATAATGCTTTTGGGTGGTCTAAAAAAATATACAGAATATATATTTGCGAAGCTCTTGAGCAGAGCTACGCGCTGGAAACGGTTGAAGGAGAGGGGGAGTGAAACTGGCCCATGGGGCGGTAGACTTTAGCTCTCACCCGATCTTTACAATGTTAACTTTACGACACAAAGGAACTTCATGAATAAACTTGTGATTGGAATTCAATACTTCAAAACAAAACACGGCTTGGTAGTAAGAGCGCTCCCAAGCAGACAGGAACACCTTGTAGGCCCCAAAAACTGACGCCCTTTTTGGTATTTCTTTATTCTTATTGCAAATAGACGATCCGAACACTTTCACCTAACTTTCACCAAGCTGTCCAAACCTGTCCATGGCTGTAATTGCAGGTTTTGGGCCGCTGTAATTCCCTGTTTTGTCACTGTCAGGTGCCCAAAGTCTTGTTTAAGCATCCCAAGGCTTTCCCAAGGCTACCCTGACAATGTCCAGCAGTTTAGGTGCGAAACCCTAAATCCGCAGAAAAACACAGCAGGCTGTAATTTTTGGTTTTGGATCATTTTGGCTGGAGCAAACAGGTATGCGTATCTCATGTGCTCCCGCACGCAATGGGACAGTTCCCCTTTGAAACGGACAAGTTTTCACGCGAGAAAACTCTCCGTTTTCGCAATGCTTCACGACGGAATTGTGCGTACCTGTGGGGGATTAGCAATTAGCTAATTTGGTTCCTGAACAGAAGGATCTTGCCCTAGCACATGGTCAACCGAGAAGCCCAACTAGTGAGGCATTACCAGAGAGAGAGAGAGAGAGAGAGAGAGAGAGAGAGAGAGAGAGAGAGAGAGAGAGAGAGACCCGATGTGGTCCCAACCAACCCCTCAAGGGCCCCTTACACCGTTGCCGATGTGGTATTTGCTTTTGGTTGCGTAAATGGAATGTACACACATGCAATACCTCAAGTGCAGACTCTATTGACTCGAATGATGACTGTCGCCGCGGTGACTCCTTAAGACGAAGCACATCCGGGGTTGATCTTGATGCACCTATGGATCCTTCTCGATGTGGGATTGCGGATGGCCACGAAGGGGTAGACCTGGGGCTGAAATTTGAATTTCACTCCCGATGTGAGAGGAATGAAGGGCTGAAAACGCAGATCTCAATGATGGCGATGATGGATAGCCATGGAGCACTCAATGCCGGCGAGGGAATGGCCGAGGGGAGGCTCAATGGGTTGCCAAAGGACCGGACCGCATCTAGGAAAAGCTTGCGTTAGCAGATCTAGCATGTGCCCGCGATGGAGGGGCTTGAAAACGAAAACGCTGGCTGATCTGCTACCGGAAATGGAGCGCCATGGCTGAAATCTACAAACGCTAGCTCCAAACTGCAAAAATGCTAGGCTGATGCTGCAGTGCCCAAAAACGCTAGGACTGATGGAGCAGAAAACGGTGGCTGATTTGCTCCTTGGTCTCCCTTTATAGGGCTGAAAATTGGGTTATAAACTTCTTTAGGCTTAGGTAGGGCAAATTGTCCACCACACCCAACAAATATATCATAAAAATTATTTATTAATAAGTTTGGCCAGGGGGGTAGTTTTTGCGTGCGACTGTCGCACATTTGCCACTTGGGAATTCGATCAATGCGGGGATTGGCTCGTTGGATTCCTGTAACCTAAAACTATATGCACGTCATGCCAGATGCCCACCGTAGTGTTATAAGATTTGTCAAAACACGTGTACAACCATTTATGCAAGAGGGTTCCAAAACTGGAAAACCTAATCTAATGGATTCGTCTAGACGTGCAAGTCCTGCGAACAGGCTCACAAAATTGCCAATACTAATCCTCCTAGGTGTCTAGACACTTCTATCTAGGAAGAAGGGGAAAAATGGCTCTGGAAGTGGATGAAGCATGTCCACGTGGCACATAGATCCGTGTGCACGCGACATTCTCCCCCATTAAGACCGCTCCCTAATTGCTAGCACAAGCATCACAGTAAACTTCGTATTGTTTCTGCAAATCTGGTAAAATCAAAATAGGACCTGTCGTAATTTTTTCCTTTCAAATTTTGTTATAAATCACCTGAAAAGTGTTAGAGTTACACTACCGTTGCTTCGCCATTTGTTCGGCTAGTGATTGTCCCGGGTTGGCCACCCATCGCACATCATGTAGATTGCATGGGCGGACACTTTGAGCACATGTCTGGCCGGTCATTTTCTTAGCCTGACAAAGGTGCACACATTTTTAGCCATTTTTTGGGCTTTTATGTTTTTTGCACCAGTTACACATTTTTGCCCTACCTCAACCTAAGATTCTATAAATAGAATGCTTAGGGTCTTATAGTCATTCACAGATTGTGTATTGAGAGCATCATTTGCAGAGCACTTGCGTTCTCTCTCTCTCTCTCTCTCTCTCTCTCTCTCTCCTCGACGTTTCCGGCGCGCGTGTCACTCTCTTCCGTTGCCCACTCTCACATGGTATCAGTCGCCAAACCAGAAGAATCTGCATCGATTTCTCTTCCTGAGGCTAGCGCTAGCACTTCAGCCGGTTTCCATTGCGGCGGATATCAAAAACGTTGATCATTGTTTTTCAGCCCTAGCGTTTTCTTCAAGAACAGCAGCGTTTTTGCATCTGTAGCCTCGATCTGCATCCTTCTCCCTAGCGCTTCCCTCCTGCAACAGAATCGCACCAAAACCGGCACCAACATTTGCTGGCGTTTTTGCAAACCCTAGTGTTTTTGGACAGATCTGCGTTTTGCAGACCTTGGTGCATTTTTCCGGGTTTTGCTGGCGTTTTTGGTGATTTGCGGCGTTTTTTTCACAAAACGCTAATCTTGTGCACCGATGCGAGCGGCCAAGGAACACCCAGGAGTCTTCTACACTGGGTGGAACTTGCAGATCTACACCTTGGACAGGTATCTACACCCAATCGGCACCATTTTCGGTACTTTTTACTTGCTTTTTTTTTTCTTTGTTTTCAACCCCTCGACGGCTAAAAAGTGCGAGAACCCTCTCCTGTGACACTTTGCGACGCTCCCGCAGTGACCGGTGGCGTACAGGCACGCTGAAAATCTCTATTACAGCAGCGTTTTCAGCACCCTTTGCAGCTTTTTTTGGGCGAACATCATGCTGAATTTTTACCTCTTGTGCGGTTGAATCATCCCTTGCTTGTTAGGACACCATCCGGTGGTTGTCCGTGCGGTTATCTTGGACTGCTACAGCCTTGGGAACGGTACCTTCATTGACGACTTGGGATCTTATCGATCTACCTTTGGGACTTCTCTCTGAGCATGCTACATGTCGACTCCAAAGGAGAAGGGACAACAACAACGGTCCCAGAAGGGGGCCACTATGTCTTCTGCGACTACGGCCACTTCCACTTCTGCGACTACGTCGGCATCTGCCAACGCTACATCCAACAATTGTGGCCTCACCCAGTTTGCTGAGAAGAAGAAGTTGGGTTTACACAACTATTCTGTGTGGAGGACACGAGTCCGCACAATTATTGCCTACCATCGACTCTGGGAATGGTTGAATGATTTCACCCATTCGGCTATTCAGCCTTCCCTTCCCACCGCCACTCAGGCCCAGATTGACGAGTGGGTGGATCCGGACATACGAGTCTTCCCCTTTCTTATGATGAACCTATCGGACCGCATCACGAAGGAAGTTTCCAAAGAGGAGCATGCACATCCATGGTGGAGACGGATTCTTGACTAGTTTGAACTTTGAGGAGACCTTGTTTGCCAGATAGATCACACTTGAACGGGAGTTGTACAACCTCCTGTTTAAGGATTCCAACTCACTTGATGGGTTGACCCTCCGCATGCAGGAACTTTGGGACGACCTTGTCTCTGCCGGAGGCGACATCACCTCGGCACGCATGGCTGGCCTCTTACTATTCAAGCTTCCCCCACGCTTTGATCCCTATTTTCAGAGTTTACTCACATCTGGACGTACCTCTTTTCGCACTTGGGACGAGATTCTCCCTTCCCTTAGACAGATTGAGGGGCACTCCGCATTTCGCGCCGGAGGTGCTGTTGATGCAGAAGGAGTTTTGATAGCTCAAGGAGGTAACAAGAAAGGTAAAGGTAAGAAGAAGAAGAAGAAGAACAAGGACATCGAATGTTACCGTTGCCACAAGAAAGGGCACAGAGAATCATAATGCAGAAAGAAGAAGCAAGACGAGGCCAACAAGGAGAAACAAACAGCTTCGATTGCAGTTGTAGCCTCTCACAAGATGGCTCTTGTCGCAACGGCGGACCACGCTCTTGCTACATCACAGTCAGGTACTTGGGTTGTTGACAGTGGAGCCACCACTCACATGACTCCCCGACAGTCATGGTGAAGCTCTCTTAGGGAGACTCACAGGCAGACCGTCACTATGGGTGACAACCATGAGATTCCAGTGTTTGGCACAGGCCAGATTACCCTCTTTCGTTCTACCTCAGACCCGAAGTTCAGCTCAGTGGAGGTGCTTTACGTTTCTGACATGGCCTTCAACCTCCTCTCTGTGTCGAGTTTGGACTCTCAGGGAGCTGACATACACTTTCGTAGTGGCACATACACCATTTCTGATTCTACGATAGGTACTATCCTTGCACGTGGTGAGCGCGATGGTTCTCTATACCGCCTCACTACTCTTCTGTCTAGGACCACAGAGTCTTCTTCTCTATGGCATGCACGATTTAGACATCTATGTTATCAGCAGCTTCAGCAGGCTGCTAGGACCTCTATGGTGGAGGGTTTACCAGCGATACGCTCCTCATCAGGCGTATGCGAGGCTTGCCAGATGGGCAAGCAACATAGGTTTGCCTTTCCGAAGCAGGCATCCCAAAAGAGCTTTGGCACCACTTGCACTTGTTCACATTGATCTATGTGGCCCGATGAGCACTCCATTTTCTGGCTCACAGTTTTTGCTTGTGCTTGTGGATGATTTCAACACATACACTTGGGCTTGGTTCCTACAGCTCAAGTCGGAGGCTTTCAATTTCGTTCGAAATCAAGGTTGCATAGGTACTTACGTACCTTACCCTTCTGTATGGTACAACTGTACGGTACGGTAAGGTACATATGGTACCGTACTGTACCGTACGGTGTTGCAGTTAAAAAAATCCGAATGTGTAGCGTTAGGGTGCGGACTTGGAACGCGAGCCGATTTGGGGCCTTTTGGTGGTCTAGAATGCTAATAGGCTACTCACTGCACGTAACTTTCCATAGAGCAACAGAGACTGCAGAGAAGTTCACAGACAGGACTCAGGAGTCGTTTCCCGCGTAGAAACGTAAGCTCCGCTCTCTTTCTTGCCCCTCCCACTCTTTCTCCTTACGTTGCGCGTACTCTTCGCGACACCCCTCCCTCTATTTCTCATGTGTTTACACTCTTCGCAGAAATTCATCATGCCACGCAAGACCAACCCCAACTGGCAGCTCCACACTAATGTGTTGAGCGTAGTCACGACCGCTTCCCAGCAAGGTTCCGGCACGCGCTTATGGCAATGCAAGTATTGCGGGATCCAACACACCAGTACCATAACGCGAGTCAAGAGGCACTTGACCGGCATTGGGTGCATTGATTAGATTGGTGCCTGTGAAAAAATACCAAAGCCCTTGAGGGAGCAACTCATTGAGGAGTATTTTCCGTGAGGTGCATCTACAGTGCAGGGTACTCCTAGCATGCAGGATGCTTTACACGATGCTTTTGTTGGAGACTTGGCGAATCTGTGTACGCATACACAGGCCGGGGAAGGTTCGGTCAGCTTCCACGCAACCCCCTGCTGGCAGGAAGAGGGCACGTATTGGCGACGATGATGACGACCTCTTGCCACGTGATACAGGTACATCTGACAAACCAAAGCTGACCACTCTGCCTAGTCGCATCTCTTCGCAGGCTTGGACTTAAGAGTGTCAGAGGGTGGCAGAGATGGAGATATGTCGCACTCGTATTGAGTGCAACATATCTTTCAATGTTTTGTGCATCAATGGAAAAGAATGGTAAAAGCAATTGCACAGGTTGGGCCTATTGACACATGGACCAGTCTTGATTACACCAAGATGCGGACCTGCATGTTAGATGAGCAAAAGGCCTTAATTGAAAAGGCACTTACTCCAGTGAAAGCAGGATGAAAGGAGTTTGGATGCACATTATCTCATATGGTTGGTGGGCCGACATTCACAGACGTCACATAATAAATATTCTTGTGTCCTCTTGTTTGGGCACCTATTTCTTGCGTGTTGTGGATGCAGGAAAAGCAGGGGAGAAGATCACAACTGAGTACATATATGGTCACATCAAAGGAGCGATAGAGGAGGTTGGCAAGGAGAATGTTGTGCAGGTGGTGACAGATAATGCGGCAAATTGCAAGGCAATGGGAATGATGGTCGAGGAAAAGTTTCCCGGCATAGTGTGGACTTCGTGTGCTGCACATTGTTTAGATTTGCTTATGGAGGATATTGGGAAACTTTCATGGGTACAACCCATTGTTGCTGTAACAGACTTGGATACTCCAAGTCAAGAATCAACCGCGATAGCACCAAATAACCACTTCAAAACAATTCACAGTTCACAATAGATTTACACTGGCCCACCGACAGAATTCCGTGCCTAGAGATATTGGCCCCAAAGACTGGCCCCCCTTTCGGTATTTCTTTTTGTATTAATCTCAGTTCAAAGTACAAGAGTGGTAGGGTCTCACTCTCAGACTCTACGAGCAGATGCTCTCCAGAGTGGGAGCCCAAGCCACTTATTTATTTACAAGGGATGCCAAAAGCAGAGCCCCAAAAGCTCAAAGTCAAAAGCCTAAAAATAAAAGCAAAGGCTCTTTCTCTCACAAGCTCTCTTGAGCTTCCAAAAATAAAGCAAAAGGAGTTCTCTCTCTCTCTCTCTCTCTCTCTCTCTCTCTCTCAAATTGTGTAGAATAAAAGCATTGCTTTTTTCTAAGCGCAAAAAGCGGAAATCTGCCGTATAGTCCAGCCTCCGCAATTTCCGGCGCGATTTCCGGGATCTGCCCCTGCTGCCTTTAGGGTTAGGGTTAGGGTTAGGTTAGGGCAGAATTAGGGTTTGACAGAAATTAGGGTTAGGGTTTTTGGCAGCATTTAGGGTTTATGCCGATTAGGGTTTCTGGCCATTAGGGTTAGGGTTTCAGCAGTACAGCCATGTCATCAAAACCCTAATAATCGGGCAGCCACATCATCACTTTGTGACATACCCCTCTCTTGAAAGCATTGTAATCGCCCTCGATTACGCGTGCAAAACAGACAGAGGCCATAAACCGTCTTAGCAAACACTGACTGTTAGCACCTACGTACTAGGAACACACATCTAGCACATGTACCAATCGACAGTCACATCACACGACATCACATGACATCACATGACATTCAACATTCATTCAGATCTTAGATCATGATTTATCGGCAATGTATCTAGCAATCGCATCTAGATCCAGTCGGGACCTCATCGATGTCCGATTGACTAATCCCTATTGCAACCATGTCTATTGGAGATCAAGAAGACCAAAATGCTGCAGTCATTTCGTCTATCAGTTCCTGCACTCAAAAAGAAGTCAAGAACAAATCAGTATCATATTCAGGAATTCCATTTCATAAAGTCATACGGCAGAATACTGTCAGCTCTCAGTATCCCTGAAGCTCAAAGAGACATGAGTGACTCTAGTATCAAAATCAAGGCATCTGTTGACAAAGGAGCTGAGGAACTCCCCTCTTGTGCATCCCATTGCACCAGATCTCTGGCCAAGCTGAATTGTGGGTTCCATTTGGAGTAGAGTATGCTAAACCAAAAACCTTGAGGTAAAGTTTCACAATCTGAGGAGTATCTGCTAGGTCCTCCTCCATCCACTTCGCATCCAATGCAGGATAGTTCTTGAACTTAACCAAGAACGGCCTTCGGACTTTACCTTTATTCTTCATATCCTTATGTGCCAAAATTTGTTCAGGAACAAGGATCTCCTCGTTTTATTCCACTTCGGGTTGCTCATTAGGCTCCCCATCATCAGGCACATCACCTTTAAAAGGTTTCAAGAGACTCACATGAAATGCATTGTGAATCCTCCAAGTGCCAGGTAGTTTCAGTCGGAAGGAGACATCATTTATCTTTTCAGAGATCTGGAAAGGTCCGTAGTATCACATACTAAGCTTTGGAAAAAGCCTCTCCTTTCTCTTTTTCTTTCTCAGGCGTGCCTTCTCAAAACGTAAGAGCACCCAATCATCCTCCTTCAATTTCAAGTGGCGACAATGGCAATATGCTGCCTTTTTCTGTCGTTCTTGAGATTTCTGCAAAGCCTCGCGAACCTTGGCAAAAGGCGTGTCTAAGTCTCGCGTATACTCATCCGCTTCAAAAATATTATCTTTCGTGCTTAGGAAGGGTGGAACCTTCGCAGCACCTTCAACAATCTCAAATGGTGCCTTCCCTGTCGAAGAGTGTATCGTGTTATTGTAGGCAAATTCCACCAAAGGTAAGTACTTTTCCCATTGAGTCTTCTGATCCGAGATATAAGACTTCAATAAATCTAAAACCACTGAATTGGCAATCTCAAATTGCCCATCAGTCTGCGGGTGGAACGATGACAAGAATTGCAACCGTGTGCCAATGTTCTCCCAAATTGCCTTCCAAAACAAACTCGTAAATCTGGGGTCCCTGTCGGAGACAATCGTCTCAGGCATGCCATGTAATCTGAAGATCTGGGCCACAAACAGTCTTGCTAAGTGATCCAGCTTGACTGTTTTCTTTACTTGAATGAAATGAGCCTGCTTGCTAAATCTGTCAATAACAGTGTTCTGATACCACTTTAACAGACTCGGACACTCCAAGTCAAGAATCAACCGCGATAGCACCAAATAACCACTTCAAAACAATTCAAAGTTCACAATAGATTTACACTGGCTGGGTGGAGTTCCGTGCCTAGAGATATTGGCCCCAAAGACTGGCGCCCCTTTCGGTATTTCTTATTGTATTAATCTCAGTTCAAAGTACAAGAGTGGTAGGGTCTCACTCTCAGACTCTGCGTCCAGATGCTCTCCAGAGTGGGAGCCGAAGCCACTTATTTATTTACAAGGGATGCCAAAAGGAGAGCCCCAAAAGCTTAAAGTCAAAAGCCTAAAAATAAAAGCAAAGGCTCTTTCTCTCACAAGCTCTCTTGAGCTTCCAAAAATAAAGCAAAAGGAGTTCTCTCTCTCTCTCTCTCTCTCTCTCTCTCTCTCTCTCTCTCTCTCTCTCTCTCTCTGAAATTGTGTAGAATAAAAGCATTGCTTTTTTCCCAGCGCAAAAGCAGAAATTTGCCGTACAGTCCAGCCTCCGCAAATTCCGGCGCGATTTCCGGGATCGGCCCCTACTGCCTTTAGGGTTAGGTTAGGGCAAAATTAGGGTTTGTCAAAAATTAGGGTTAGGGTTTTTGCCGTTTAGGGTTTGTGGCCATTAGGGTTAGGGTTTCAGCAGTACAACCATGTCATCAAAACCCTAATAATCGGGCAGCCACGTCATCACTTTGTAACAGTTGCAGATGCTACAAAGGTCATCACGTTCTTCCGCAAAAAGCATCAGGCTCTTGCTATTTTTCGCAGCCATAGTACTTTCGATACGGTGCGCCCTTCCAGAACCAGGTTTGCGTACATTTACTTGGTTTTGCAAAGGCTCTACAAGCTTAGAGATCCACTCCTTAGACGGTTCTGGATCCAAAATGGCGACAGATGTCTAAATCCTAGGAGGAGCCTACAAAGCACTTGCAGAGGCGGGTCCTTGATAAGAGTTTTTGGCAAGAGGTGCATGCTCTTTCAGTGGCACTTAAGCCTGTGTACGTCCTCCTTCGACTTACGGATATGGAGGGATCAACCTTGGGCCTAGTCTTTCATTTGTTTTTGCAGATGAAAGACCATATCTCCAAATGCTCCTTGTTGATTGCTGATCGGTAAGAGGTTTCCCCTTTACTATCAATGATTGAGTGTACACTATGTACTCTAATTGCTATTCTGAACTCAATTTTCAGCCGATCCGATATATTGGAGTATGTGGAGAGACGATGGACTTTGATGAGCCTCCCATCCATGCAATGGCCGCCTTGCTTCATCCTCTCTACAGGTCGCCAGAGCTATGGAGTGATACCTTTCTCAGCTCAAAACAATCTGAGTATGTTGGGCTCATGTTTTTAGAGGATGATCAGCTTTAGATAGATAGGGAGTTCACCAACTACATAACGACATCGACGCTTCTTTTATAAGGGCAGTAGCCTCGAGGAAGGAAGCCACAAAGTTTCCTTTGATGTGGTGGCACTCTTATGGGAGGGTTGGTCTTCCTAACCTCTCACGCCAAGCTCTTCGTGTTCTCTCTCAAGTAAGAGTCCATTTAACATTATACTTTTTCATCTTTATATTTCAACATGACCGTAAATCCACTTACTTAATTACCATAAATTGCCCAGGATTGCTCGGCTGGAGCATGTGAGCGCAATTGGAGCTCTTACTCTCTCATCCACACGAAGATTCGAAATCGCCTTAGCACTTTTCAATTGGAGAAGTTGGTGTTTTGTAGGGCTAACACGAGGCTCGTGCGGAGTTACCAATCTTTGGGGCAACCCAAACAGGTAAATGATTCGGCGATGGCTGCTGGCATAAACACATATTACAACTTTTTTGTTTACTACCATTTATTTGATGAGTGCGCGACGGTGTGTGCAAGTGAAAGAGCACCCGAGGAAGTGCAGTGTGTGTGCAGAGAGGGGAGGCGAAGGCCAGCAGGAGAGGAAGCGCTAGCAGAAGAGAGAGGGCTCACGTTTTTGGGGAAAACTCAATAAGTGAGTTTTGGGTTTTCCCACTTTTATTATAAGTGACCTTAAAAAAAATGTACTGAACCTGGACAAAGTATAAAAATGTACAAAAAGGGATTATTTAGGCGTTTAACCCAACAACCTCCCACTTAAAGCCATAAATGGCGCCTTTAAGCTACGTGACTCCCACCATCTCTATGCATAGATGATGTTGTGCTTTGGGTAAGCACTTAGTGAGAGCATCGGCTGGATTTTGTGATGTATGGACCTTAACCAATGTAATAAGGCCATCCTCAAGCACTTCTCGTATGAAGTGATACCGCACATCAATATGCTTTGTGCGTGCATGAAACATGGCGTTCTTTGCCAGACATATAGCACTCTGGCTATCACAACCAAGCATAGGTGCCTTGGCAGGCAAGCCAAACTCACTGCATAGGCAAGAAAGCAGTATGTACATCCATTTGGTCCATTTCCAAATCAAGAGCAGCCACAATGGCAAACAATACACGCAAAGTGGTCATCTTCACAACAGGAGAGAACACTTCCTGAAAGTCCATGCCCTTGGTTTGAACATATCTCTTTGCCACAAGCCTTGCCTTATACTTGGGTTTTGCATCAACAGTTTTGATTTTATACACCCATTTGTTAGGAATAGCCTTCCTTCCTTTGGGCAACTCAACCAAATCCCAAGTATGATTAGCATGCAAAGCTTTAATCTCTTCCTGCATAGCAAGCTCCCACTTGTTGCTGTGCTCACATGCCTTTGCCTCTTAATACGTAAGAGGCTCTCCCTCATCTGTCAACATAATGTAATGCAAAGAGGGGTCATATCGACTCACAGGCCGTCTTTGACGAGTAGACCGCCTCACCCAATGATCCACATTATCCAGCAATGGGTTTACATCAGGTGGCACTACAAAATCATCAACAATGGGCTGCTGTACATCATTTTCAGCATTGTTTCTTGGCTGCAAATGCCCTTCAGGAGCCTCAATTTGCTGTCCAACATCATCTGGCTCAAACACCAGTGGATCATCTACATTTTCAGCCATTTGTGGTGCATCTTGAGGGTCAAAAATAGGCCTAACAGGTGGCTGGTCATGCTGAAATTTCACCCTTTTATGGTCATGCTTTGAGGCACAATTGTTTTGAAGTAGCCTTGCCTCATTAAAAACAACATCCCGGCTGCGTACAACCCTTTTGAGCTGAGGTAACCAAATCTTGTAACCCATTTCGCCTTCTTCACCTTATCCCATGAAGAGGCCTTTAATGGACTTCGCATCTAGTTTACTCCTCAACTCAGGTCTAACATGCACAAAAGCTTCGCAACCAAAAACGCGTAAGTGATCATATGAAGCAGGCTTGCCAGACCAAACCTCTTCAGGGATGTCACCTTTCAAAGACATGTGAGGGGATCGATTGCATATATGCACTGCAGTTTTCAAAGCTTCTCCCCAAAATCCATGAGAGGATTAGCTGTGGACAGCATGCATCTCACCCTCTCACAAAGTGTCCTATTGAATCTTTCAGCCACACCATTAGAAGAGGGGCTGTATGGTACAGTAAGCTCCCTCTTAATGCCCAAATTTTCACAAAACTTGTTAAATTCAGCACTTGTGTACTCCCCCCCATTGTCTATACGCAAGCATTTTAGCTTTCTATCTGTTTGGGTGGTCACAAATGCATGAAATCTCTTAAACGCAGCAAAGGCTTCATCCTTAGACTTAAGCAAATAAACCCAAATTTTCCTAGAATGATCATCAACAAAGGAGACAAAATAACATGCACCACCCATAGACTTAGTAGGCATGCTACATACATCGGAATGTACAAGATCAAGCACACAAGATTTACGAGAGACACCAGAGTAATAAGAACGCTTTACTTGCTTGCCATATTGACATTCATTACAAAAGTCAAGCTTTGTGCCTTTAGCATCAAGCTTGTTCAAAGTACAAAGCTTAGAAAGGCCCTTTTGGCTCATATGGCCAAGCCTCTTGTGCCACAACTCCATGTGAGAGTTAATTTCAGCCAATGCAGTAAACTTGCCCAACACGGCCTTTCCATGTATGCAGTAAAGTGTCCCTTTCTTTGTGCCCTTTACAATCAGCCTTGAGCCTTTAGTCATTTTCCATGACCCTCTCTCAAACAAGATGCTGTAACCATGCATATCCATCTGACCAACAAAAAGCCGACTTTTCTTGATTCCCGGCACATATCGAACATCATGCAAGACAAGCTCATTTGTGCCATCTATGGAGAGATGCACAGTGCCAATACTCTCAATGGATCATGCATGAGTGTTTCCAAGGTATACATGGCCACGCTTGCGCGCATCAAAAGTAGAGAAACACTCCTTGATAGGAGTCACATGAAATGAAGCACCGGAATCAACAATCGAAGTGTGGGACAATGCATCATTGACAGTCAACAAAGCATCAATAAGATCACTCTTGGTGATCTGCATGTCCTGTGAATGAACATTTAGAGAGGCATCAAAGTCATAAGCATCATCATCTGACAAACTGGCACACAAGATGTCCTCTACATTTGACAGCTCCTCAATCACGACACTAGAAGCCACATTGGCCTTCTCTTTGTCCTTGGAGCTATCCTGTGCATCTGCCTTGACTTCCTTCTTCTCTTTCTTTTTGTCTCCACCATTCTTTTTTCTTTCTAACTCAGCTTTATAGTACCTGCAATCGGGTTTCTTGTGACCTTTCCTGCCACATTGATAGCAAGTCACATCACCCTTGCCTTTGCTTGCATTTCCCCTTTCTTTACTCTTACTCTTACTCCTTTGTGCATAAGCATTCTTCTTTTCTGTCCTGCCTCTAACCATGTTGGTAGAGCTGCCTCCCTCTCCACTTGCTTTCCTCCTGATTTCTTCATTCAAGATAGAACCCCTAACACCATCAAAGGTCAAATTGGGGTTATTGGACAACAAAACCACCAAAGTTTCCCATGACTCAGGTAAGGTCATTAGCAAGAAGATAGCTTTCAGCTTATCATCAAAAGGGGGCAAGCCAGAATCCTGTAACTGCGACAAAGTACCCGCGAATAATGACAAGTGCTTTGCTGCGCTCTTGGACTATCTAGTTGCATGCCAACAAGTTTTTGCATCAAGTGCACCTGGTTGATAGGCGTTGTATTTTCATACATTCCCTTCAACTTCTCCCACACATCAAAAGCAGTCGTGAGACCTTTGACATCAATGACGGTCTCATCGGGCATGGCCATTTTAATGTATGTAACGGCCTTCCAGTTCATGCTAACCCATGCTTCATCCGTCATATTCTGTGGCTTCACCTGTTCAAGTGCCCCTTCGCAATCCTTAAGAAATAGGATTCCTTGAATCCCGTCTTTCCAAAGATCAAAACCTGTACCATCGAACCTCCTACTCTCGAAGAGGTTCTTCACATCTGAAGAAGATGAGGCCATAGTTGCACGAAATAAGAGGGATAATACGTTGAATTTTTGGGCAAAATGCACAAAAATCGGAGTATAGCCTCACAGGGATGTGCACTACAGCTCCAAATGGTCACAGGAGCAATTTGGGGCAAAATAGGTCGATTTGGGCACAAAATTCAATTTCTGAAATTTATGCGCAGGAAATTTCAGCGAGCGAATTTGTGCTCGAAAACAACAAATTTAGTTGTTTTTAGCCTCAGAAGACATATATAAGGCTAATACACAGCCTTTAGAAGCATGTAAGTGCAAAAGCCTCAATTTGTAGCATCAAAATTGCATGAAATTGAGCCACAAATGGTCATACATCGACAAAATTTATCAAATGTGCGTAGATTGCATCAATTTGCACTTTCCGCAATGTAATCGCATCATAAAAACACTTGCAAAAACCTGCGCAAATCTGAAATTTTCTTAAAACACCTGTTTTAGGGTTTTTTCGGCAATTTCAGTGTTTTCGGGTAGCGGGCACTTAGCAAAAGTATTCCCACACCTTAATACATCATTTGCAAAACCTGTATTTTGCTGTCATAACCTGTAATTTCCTGTTTTTGACCTAATTTCAGCCTGTTTTGGGTCAATTTGGGCTGCCAGGAGCTCTCTAGTGTCCGGGGACGAGTCCTTTGGCGACGAAATTGCAAAATCTCGGGTGAAAGTTGACCTTCTTGCCTGAAATTCAGCGTTTGCAGGTTTGGGGCAAACCCTAATCGAGGCTCTGATACCGGTTGATGAGCGTGCGGCGGTGTGTGCAAATGAAAGAGCATGCGAGGAAGTGCAGTGTGTGCAGAGAGGGGAGGCGAAGGCTAGCAGGAGAGGAAGCGCTAGCTGAAGAGAGAGGGCTCACGTTTTTGGGGAAAAATCTATATGTGAGTTTTTGGTTTTCCCAGTTTTATTATAAGTGACTTTTAAAAAATGTGTCCAGGTTCATATGTTCAATATGAACCTGGACAAAGTATAAAAATGTACAAAAAGGGGTTATTTAGGCCTTCAACCCAACATTATTTTACTCTTGAACAGGTGGATGTGACATAGCTCAAGATGGTAGATAACCCTGCTCCAGAGGAGATTGACTGACATATTAGAGACGAGCAGGAGGCGATTCTCAGAGAGCTACATAGAGAGCTTGAGAGTTGGATCATTGTGTGATGAGATCACGTGCACGAGCTCTCAGCATTCCTCTACGTCCGACGCTTCCAGACCCAGACATTGTGAGACGAGAGAGTATTTGTATGGGGAAGCTTCATGTTCGCTCCTCTCGCACACGAGCAAATGAAGCTATCCAGCTCATTTACACCAAGATTGCTGGTTTCTCTGAGGAGGCTAGCGGTGTAGAGGTGCTTGTTCCAGATGCCATTGTTGCTGAGCCAGAGTTTGATGAAGAGGGCAATGTCCTTGATGATGGGGGCATACTCTCTACCGACGATTCATCTTCAACATCTGACATAGACTTTTGAGGCTATAGGCATGCCGTCTAATAGCCTATGTGCATGCTTTGGAGAGAAGCAGACTTTTATTGTGTTTCATTATTTTGTTTCAGTTTGTATGGCATATACAATGCCGGCTTGTGGTTGATGCCATAGACATTATTAGTTGAGTTTGGACGGTTGTACCTTGGACGGTTGTACCTGTGTTTCATTGTTTTGTTTTAGTTTGTATGGGATTTACAGTGCTGGCTTTTGGCTGACGCCAGAGACAATATGCTTATAATTGAGCTTGGTTTTATGATTTATCATCGAGGCTGCGGCATTTGAGTTTTATGTCCAATTGTCAATATGTTCATTTTCAGCATTGTAATTTGTAATGTAAATTTGTTTATGAGTCTATGGGTTTTTCACTAAAACATGAGTTTTTTACAAATGGTACGTACCTATTACGTACCTGAAAGGTGGTTCAGTATGGAAGTACGTTCCGTACGTACCTAAAACATGGCGTACACTACGTACCTTTCCACCTTGTTCGAAATTGGAAGACGATGGCTGAAAAGCAGAAGGATTTGCACGTCAAATGTATTCGCTCAGATAGAGGGGGTGAGTTCACCTCGAAGGACTTTGCACAATGGTGCAAGTCAGAGGGCATCCAGCGCCAACTGGCTACTCCTTCACTCCTTCCCAGAACGGAGTTGTTGAGCGAAAGAATCGGACTATCATGGAGATGGCTCGTGCGATGCTTGCGCATGCTTCTTTGCCCCGGGTTTACTGGGCAGAGGCGTGCAACACGACGGTTTACATTCAGAACCGTTCTCCTACCCATGCTTTGTAGGACACGACTCCTTATCCGGCTTACTTCAGGTGCAAGCCCTCGGTCTCATACTTTCGAGTTTTTGGGTGTCTGGCCTTTGTCCATGTGCCAAAGGAGAAGCGACAGAAGTTAGACTTCAAGGCGATGAAGCTCATCTTCTTGGGCTATTCACGAGAGTCTGACGGATACCGGCTTTATGATCCTGACGCAAGACCACCACAATTAGCCGTGATGTGACTTTCATGGAGCTCTTCAGCACACCTGCAGAGGGGGCAGCATCCAAGCCTATCCCTTTCCTACCTCCTTCTCGTCATCTTCCAGATGGATATCAAAAGTGCGTTTCGATTTGGATAAAGAAGTTTATGTGGAGCAACCTCCCGGGTTTCGTATACCAGGCAAGGAGGATTGGGTCTATCAGTCGTGGAAAGCATTGTATGGACTGAAGCAAGCTGGACGATAGTGGTACCTCACACTTGATCAGTTTCTCGTGAAGCTGGGGTTACGGCGTACCTCATCGGATTCCAACTGTTATGTTGTCTCTTATGGCTCTTTGGTTGCGATCGTGATTGTCTATGTGGACAATCTCATTCTCACAGGCTCTTGGATTAGCAGGATCAAGTTGATCACGAAAGCTGTGGAGACGTGTTTCGAGATGACTGATTGTCACCAGTGTGACTACTATCTATCCTTTTTGTTGATTTCTTTCTTATTATTTATTTACTTTCACTTTTTGGAAACACCCCTCGAGAAATCTAACTGCCCTGCATTGCATAGCTAGCGTGGAACTGTTCAGAGGGAGTCTAGACTTGAGGGCAAGAGAACACTAGGTTGGACAAGGACTATGGTTAGCCAAAGTGGGGTCATTGACTAGCCAAAGTGGAATCCTTTGCTACAGAAGCTACATTTCAGTTCTGGGTGTGGCTGCAGTGTACAAAGGGGGTCAGATCACCTAGAAAGATACAATGGCAGCATCTCCTAAAATTTAGGGAACTGCTATTTCGGGACCTGAAAATGTGTCCGCGTCATTACCTCCGGTATGACTAGGGGAACATTTTACAACTCTGCAATGAAGTCAACCGGGCAACCGGTCGGAAGATTTTTAGGCGGCAACCCCGAAACGGGAAATAGCTTGTAAATGCGCCAAGTGGCACATTTGTGTGCACTTTCCTCATGCATCAGGAAGTGGCGCTGAATTTATAGCTGGGAGGCTCATTTTGCAAGTTCCTGTCACAGGTTAAGAGCTATGGAGTGCTTCCTTTCCCTCTTATGTACAGTGCGGTGCCAGGAGTGATGCCCTGCACGCTACGCACTGCCCTCTCTCTCCCCTACGGCAGTATGTTATGCCCCTCTAGTGGGCTTTTCAATTGACCAATGTACAATCGTGTGGGTTCATGTGCGATTGCCGAGGCAAGAGCCTCTTGCACAGGTACTAGATTAGCTAGCAGCTAATCCCCCGCAGGTACAGGTGATTCGGAAAGGTTTCACGTCCGAAATCTCGTCCGATTCAAAGGGCAAGTAGCCCTATAGGTGCGGGAGCTCGAGGACTTGCTACGGATGCGACCGGCACGCGAAACGGAGCCCGAAACAGTAAATTACAGCCTGCTGTGTATTTTTGCAGGTTTAGGGTTTTGGCCCTAAACGGACCCTAATACCCCCAGGAGGTTCGGGGACGTGAGGGGACCGTTGTACAGGTGATCTGGCGCATTTTCGGGGCTGAAAACAGAGAATTCAGCGTGCTGCAGATTCTCGGCAGGTTTTGCAAAGTGCCCGTATGCGTCGGGAAAGTTATTCAATGCGTGGGAATACTGACTGTGAAGGGGTCCTAGTACAGTTATGCTGCCGAAATCGGGCCGGAACAGTTGAAATTCAGCCAAGCTTGTGCGGGGCAGCTTGTAGGGAACCACAACGTTTATTCCCTCTTTTAAACAATAAAGAAATACCGAAAGGGGCGCCTAAGTTAGGGGCCAATCTGGTGTCGGTCTTCTCATACAGGTGCATTCTAGCAGCTTGTATCCCTTTCCCCTTTGTTGTGTCTCGAAAGTACAGGTAAAGTGGGCGACAAATTAAATGGGTGAAAGCAAATAAGGTTTAAGTCTAAAGTCTACCGCCCTTTTAGATTGAACAGGCCGGTTTCATGGTTCCATTGACGGGATTAAATCACTTTTTCCCATAGAAGTGAGCCTTGGTCAGGTTGAGCTTGAAGACACAGGGGATCATAGACCAGACACAGGGAATTGCAATTATGGCTGACAGACCATATGATGTGACTGAAGAGGTTTCCTCTTCGTAGGGTCAACAGACACATGAAGTGGGTGAGTCTTCAAGACCACCACAGACAGATGATGATATATTCAGGACCCAGCTGGCTACTGCTGTGGCTATGTTTACACAAGTAATGGAGAACCCGAGGTTTTTAGCCTTTCTGCAACCTTCTCTTCTGTCTTAGCAAGTTGGGTCACTCGATCACATTCAAAAGCCTGTTAAGGCTCGAGCACAAGTGATTCATACTGCAGAGTCAATGGAAACACCTGTACACTTGACGGAGAACATGCAGTCTCCCCAACCTGTGCCTAAGGTGCAAGAACATGTGGCTGAGATGCCAGTCTTTCAAGCTACCAGTTCAGCCAGCCACTTTTCAGCAGCCTATAGCTGGTTCTAATGGGCAGGAAAGCAACCTACAGGCTATGCAACAAGTCTTCCCACCACCTTCAGTACACCCTGGCTATTTTGTAGGCCAGCTGAAAATTGCCGCACCCTCTAAGCGATCAAGAATATCATCTTTCTTCTGCACTAAGAGTACTGGAGAGCAAAAGGGTGAAGGACTAGGTTGAATTAACCCTTTTTCTAAGAGCTCCTCTACTTGGCTCATAATCCCGTTTTGTTGGGCTGCACCAACGTTGTATGGAGGCCTATTTGGTGGGCTACAATTTGGCACCAAATCTATCGCATGATCTTCCGGTTTCTTCGGTGGTAACTGAGAAGGTAATGAATCAAAAAAATAGTCACTGAACTCTGGTTAAAAAGCTGACCTTTCTTTATCTAACAAAGATAAATTTGACTTACAATTATGTGAAACATCACATGCAAAATCCAAGCACGCAGAAAGATGATTTTTAATCACAGAAGCTTATACGATAGGGATAGACTCTCCTTTCAGGTTTACATCCAAGATTTGAGTCTTGCTCCTATGTTGCAAGGTGTCCTTTTTGTTGAAAGCATCCAACACTTCATGTACTCGGAGTAACCATGGAATTCCCAACAAAACATCGCATCCCTCTAAAGGCATGATATAAAACTCTTTTGTATCTACATAAGACTGGATGTGTAGACGGAGCTTGCCAATGATTGGAGTTACAGATTGTGAATGGCCAAGACATGCCAAACCTGCCTCAGCTGTGTACCCCATCTCTTCATCTCTTATGCCCAGCTTGATAGCCAACTTTTGTGAGATGAAGTTTGCCTTTGCACCTGGATTAAAGAAAATAAGCACTGTTTGATCCCTAACTTTACCCCACTATCTGCATAGCTCATTGGCATCAGAGTTTGGCCTATCTCCCACCATATCTGGCACTAAACTGGCCGTGGGTTTGGGCTTCTTTCCTTGCGTGTCTTCTTTTGTCATCTGAGTCAGCTGGCTTTACTTTCTTTGGACAATCCGCAATAAAGTGACCAGGCTAAGTGACCAGGCTGCTCGCAAATGAAGCATTTACGCTCAACCATTGAAGCCTTCTTTTCCTTGAAAGACTTACTTACAAAAGGCTTTCTGTGTTTCTTGGCCTGTCCTTCTGAAGTCTCGGCTGAGTCTTTAGTGACTAGTCTTCTCTGTTTTTTGTGACCCCCGGGGAGCTTCAAGAGTCGCTTTTGCGAAGGACTTCTTTGCTGAATTTTTTCTTTGATTGACCCCCTTTCGCTCTGCCCTTGAATCCATTGCCTTCTCCTTTCAACAAGGCATTACTAGTGCTGGCTACCTCTATCACGTGAGTAAGGGTGGCCACTTCGCTCTTTGTGTCGTAATTTTTGAGCCCTTTAGGCAGCCCACAACATCACTTTTTTATCTGCTGTGTCAATGGCAAGAATTTATAGGTGGTTATTGGAAGTAGCGGTTTACAAAACTTGCGATTGTACTCCTCTAAACTTTTGCAATTAGCCTCATTGAGTTGGTGTTACTCGGAAAGGGAGCAAGGTCGACCTCTGTAGGGACGACAACTCTCCACCACAAGTTTATCATCCCACCCGTACCTACCTTTTGCGGGGGACAACGAGCAAGGGCTTTTGACAAGTACCGCTTCATCCACCTGGATAGGCTCCTTGGTAAACAAGAAGCCTAAGAATCAGCCGTTCAAGAAGTGGACTTGGATTACAAGAACCCAGAATTGGATGAATAAGTATATCCCAGCAGCTGACTTTAGCTCGGGTCGCTACCACGCATGGGACAAGTGGGACAAGAGGCATTCGTGCCTTGCGTTGGAGCCCTATAAGACAGCCGGCTTTGAACAAACACGTGGATACCTGTTGCAGCTCAATAAGAGTACTATCGTGAATAGGAAAGAAGAGAGAGTGCTGGCTCTTGCAAGAGTAGGCGGATTCAAACTGGCTGATAGTTGGAGGCGCGGACACAGTATTTGCTTGCTGTGCTCCCAGTTAGAGGATCGTTCCCTTTCGCATTTGCTAGTGTCTTGTTCTAGGGGGCGCTGGCTAAACCAATTCAACTCGACCTTCAATGACATCGACCTGCCGTTGGACCCTGAAGGAAGGACCGTTATCCTCCTTGGTGGGGAGGCTCGCGAGAAGCAGCTGCCCTTCTGGGTACGTCGTGATCCGCACTCGAGGAATGGATCCGTAGGGCATGTGTCTGTGGTGAAGTTCCCCGGTGAGGTTGTACCCCGGTACTTGGGTGCTCTAGATAGGCGGATGGGGCGATAATGCCCCCCTTCCTATGCTTTTATTTTGAATCCGATCCCTTTCGAGGGAAATGATGTCATTCTCCCCAAGCGAAGCCAAATGAGCTACAAGAGCACCCAAGTGCCTTACCCCCTCGGGGGGGTCAACCTCACCTAAAAGGGGTTGGGAGGTGCAAAGGGAGACACCACCAACCTCAGTGGATGCCACCTGTGAGCTGACGCCATTCCAAGCGGGTATGGCATTTCCTAGGGGAAAACCGTCGGGTTACAAGGAGGTGAGCGATAAGTTACCTGGAGGAGGCAACTCCAAAGGGAAGAACGAAGCAAGTCCCCTAGTACTTGGGCCTCTGAACAGAGGTACTTGGTCGCTGTCACTCCCATAACTAGTCAGAAAAATGGGTCTCTCAAGGGCACTGCTCTAAGAGTGTAGATAATTTTAGACTCACGTAATCCAAAGGAAACTAGTGACAAAAGCGTTTGGCCTAAGAGCCTGGGTGCATAGTCCCGGTCGTTCTTCTTGTGCACTTTTTTGGTGTATGAGGGGAACGGCTCGGAGTGCCCAACCTGACTCCTAAAACAAAACAAAGCATTGAGTTGGTGCTAGTGTGTCATAACATCAACTTCAAACTCATTTGACTGCCATGTATGTAGATGCGAAAATCTGTTTGAAATAAATTCATGTGACCGGTGCTTGTCCTTGCATTTACAAAGTTGGCCACCATTGACGCACATTTCCTTTTAAGAAAGTGGCAGCTTTTTGAACCTTCAAAGCCTCCGTAGAATTCCCCACTGCATATGCAGTATCAAACTGTTGGAGGAAGGTAAGGGCCTTTGTCTTGTCATCAAAACCACTGAAAGTGTCGAACTTTACAGTTGCACCTATCTTTGTATGGTTTCGGCTTGTCAAGCATTGTCAAATTGTCATAAGGAAGTGTTTGCAACATGAGTACATTGGTTGGAACCACCTGTACTCCTTGGACACTAACATTGTGGCCTCCTGATGCCATATTTGTTTGTTGATTGGGAAATCCAGCCATACCAAAATTTCCATGTGGCACCCCAAACCGGCCCTAAGTACGTTGAAATCTTGAATGTAAGCCGACATCCATACATGGGGTTTGGCATCATGCCTTGCATACGCTCAAGCTCCTTGGCCACTAACATTTTGGCCTCCTGATGCCATATTTGTTTGTTGATTGGGAAATCCAGCCATACCAAAATTTCCATGTGGCACCCCAAACCGGCCCTAAGTACGTTGAAACCCTGGATGTAAGCCGACATCCATACATGGGGTTTGGCATCATGCCTTGCATACCCTCAAGCTTGGAAGGTAGGCCAAAATTTGGTCGCTTAAAGGTGGCTGGCTGAACTAGTATAGCCTAAGGAATTGGCGTCTTAGCCACCTGTTCATGGATAGGAAGGGTTTGCCTTGGAGCCTCCTACGACTTCACAACATGAGAATGCTCTCTTTCTTGCTGGGACGCATTTGGGACATGTCTATGAGCCTCAACAGGCTCTATTGGATGAGAAGGTTGCCTTACCTGGTGGAACTTGTAGAAACTCCATAAACCTGGGATTCCGCATGAAACCGGCTAAACACGTTCACAACAGCTATCAACTACCTCATTTTTGTGCTAATTTTTCCGATTTAATGCTTCTTTTAGTGCTAGGCTTCATTATGGCTGAGTCTGCCCTTGATCTCCGGAGTCATGACAGAAACTCAGCACGCTGAACTTTGTGTTGATGTATGCTCATGTGTGTGTGCGTGTGGTGTGTGTTGTGTGTTGTGTTGGGGAGCATATGTTAGTACCTAGTTCTACACCCACTATTGGGCACTGACGACGTTAGTGGGGATGTTGTGGTATTTAGTCAATACTATGCATGATGGAGCTGATGGATATACTGTCTTGTGGGTGACTACCATGGGGCTATACCTTGCACTTTCCTTCAAGGGTGAATCTGGGCTTATCCTGGATTCATCTAGGTATATATCAACTATCCTGAACACGTCCTCATCTAGCCCAATCATTATCCCTGAACTTGTGGCACATTCACATGAATAAAAGGTACAGGCAATGGTGGCCGTGAACTTTCACCAACCGCATGCACTGCAGGAATAGCTTGTCTGTTGTGTGAAGAAGAACCGTCTTCTCTGGTGTCATCCGTCTTGTCAGCCATAGTGGAATTCCAAGTACCTGTACTTTGTGTCTTTGCCCAAAACAAACCAAGGCTCACTTATTGAGGAAAAAGTGATCCAGTGCCTGGGGTTCGCAATGGAACCATGAAACCGGCGTGTAGCCTAAAGGGCTGTAAACTTTAGCTTTCACTTGAACTATGTCGTCTAATTTCCCTGCACTTTATGACACAAAGAAAGTTCACAAATGAACTTGCGATCGGAATTAATTCACCACTTCAAAACAATCCATGACTTGGTAGTTAGAGTGCTCTCAAGTAGACAATGACACCGTATTGGCCCTAAAGACTAGCGCCCCTTTTGGTATTTCTTTATTCAATTGCAAGCAAACGACCCGAACGCTTACACCAAATTCTCATCAAGCTGTCTAAACCTATCAAGGGCTGAAATTGCAGGTTTTCGACCCCATTTCGGCATAAACTCCTGTAAGTCAAAAGTACATGTCTAGGACGGATCCCTTGCATTTTAAAAGCTTTCCGGTGAGCTGTAGGTCCATTACAATATGCTGTAATTTCCTGTTTTGGTCATTGTTAGGTGCCCAAAGTCCTATATAAGCACCCAAGGCTTCCTCGAGGCTCCCTTGGTGTTATCTTGTAGTTTTGGTGCGAAACCCTAAACCTGCAAATAAACACAGCAGGCTGTAATTTTCTGTTTTGGATCGCTTTGAGTGGAGAAAACACGTCTACGCATGTCTCAAGAGCTCCCGCACGCATTGGGACAGTTCCTTTTTGATTTGGACGAGTTTTCACGCGAGAAAACTCTCCGTTTTCGCGATTCGTCGCGACGGAACTGTGCGTACGTGTAGGGGAATAGCAATTAGCTAATCTTGTTCCTGTTCAGAAGTCTCTTGCCTTGGCAGACGAGAATAAGATTTAACCGGCCTCTACAACGTAGAGGGCGGTACTATTTCAATTACCTGTTAACTTACACAGAGCACTGAGAAGGGAAGAGAACACAGTTGCGTCTAGCGACTAGAATGTCACTGCGCACACGAGACCGACACCCTGTAGGCCCCAAAGACTGGCGCCCCTTTCGGTATTTCTTTATTCAAATTAAGGTAGACGATCCGACCACTTCTCACAAGCTTTCACAAAGCTGTCCAAACCTGGCGAGGGCTGAAAACGCAGGTTTTCGACCTGATTTTGGCAGCATAACGGCGCAAAAACCCTTGTAGGTCAAAAGCACCTGTCTAGGACGGATTCCCTCGCTATCTGGAAGCTTTCTGGTGAGCTGTCACAGAATTTCAGCGGGCTCTAATTCCCTGTTTTTCACTGCCGGGTGCCCAAAAGCCTGTACACGCATCCCAAGGCTCTCACGAGGCTCCCCCGGTGTTCCCTTGCAGTTTAGGTGCGAAACCCTAAACCTGCAGAAAAACACAGCAGGCTGTAATTCGCTGTTTCGGATCGTTTTTAGCGGAGCGAACACGCCTACGCGTGTCCCAAGGGCTCCCGCACGCAATGGGACAGTTCCCCTGTGAATTGGACGAGTTTTCATGCGAGAAAACTCTCCGAACTCGCAATCTTTCGCGATGGGACTGTGCGTACCTGTGGGGGATTAGCAATTAGCTAATCCGGTTCCTATTCAGAAGGCTCTTGCCTTGGCAAACGCGCATAAACCCCCAGAACTGTACATGTTCATCTGAGTAGCCCAACTAGTGGGGCATTACCATATGTGCCAAAGGGGAGAGAGAGATGCACGAGAGCAAATCATCGCGCTACATGAGACAAAGGAGAAGGCAAGCTTTCCATTAAAGCTGTAGACCTGCACCCACTACTCACACACACACTGTAGCTCACTTATGATAAAAAATCAGCCTCCTCTCTCAAATTGGGCGCCCCCTCTTCAGCTGGAAGTAGCAAAACTGCCTGGAGCCGCCATGTGTCGAGTTTGCCCCTTTTGAGTTAATTCTCTAGTTCCCACTGACTTATAAAGTTGTAAGTGACTTTCCGAGTGGCCCAGATTTCATTTGGCACACACAGGCTTCCATACTCATCAGAATTCAGTGCTAACTGGCCCGACCAGTCCCAGACTGACCGACCCAGACTCCCTCTGTGAGAAACCTATTCGGCCGCAGCCGTTTCACACTGGCCATGCAATGTCCACTTGCACCTTTTCAAGGGTTCCGGGGAAAACAAGTAAAAATAAAAATATCTAGTACTTATTTACGGAAGGCAACAGGAAAAATACACCTCTTGGTGACATAAGACCCTCTGAACTATACAAAACTATACATGGTCATCTGAGTAGCTTAACTTGTGGGGCATGACCATATGTGCAAAGGGGGGAGAGAGATGCTAAAGAGAAAATCATCGTGCTACATGAGACAAGGGAGAAGGCAAGCTTTCCATTAGAGCTGCAAAACGTGAAAATCCACTCACAAAGTGAAAATCAGCCTCCACTCACATATTTGGGCACCCCTTGCTAGGAATGAGCCTTCTGGATGTTTGTTTTGGCCTACAGGTTGCTCTAAACTGACATGTACCCCTCCAACTTATAAAGTCTTGCTGAGGCTCGAGGAAGATTTCAGAGCCGATTGGCCCAACCATCTCGTGGCTGCTTGGCCTTGATCCTTGCGGGTGAAACTCTTGGCCAATGGCCGTTTCACATCGGCCGTGCAATGTCCGGGCATTTGTGATTTCATGAAGAGGGTGCCAAAAATTAAGTAAAAATCAAGGGAAGGAAACCAACAAATAAGGTTAGTTTTTGTCATAGTCTCATGACACCAATCTCCTTTGTCAAATCTTTATCTTCGCTATCTCTATCAAGCTTGCCTTTGCCTTTGTCCTCTTGTAAGTTCCTGCTTTTGCCTTCGGCTTTGTATTCCCGAGCCAAACGAAGGGTCTTATTCTCCCTCGAGAACTTCAATTGTGCCAAGACAACTGAGTGAGTATTAACCTTGCCCTCGTTGTCAAGCTCGACTTTGCCTCTGTCCTCTAGGGAGCTCTTGTTTGGCTTCGGAGGTAGCATGTAGAGGGCAATGGTGGTGGTGGTGGAGAGGCTTCTTGAGCAGAACTAGAAAGTAATTTCAGCAATGAGGTGATCTCCAAAACGAGGGAAAAGGGCTACTTTTATAGATGAATTTGCCTCTTGAATAAGGAGTCTATGTGTTAGCACGAGCACAAGTGTTTTGCCACTTGTCTAAAAAGATAAATTGTCTTTGATAAGTGTTCTTACATGTCACAGGTGTCTAGGCACAAGTGTCTTGCCTTTTGAAAAAAAAGAAAAAGTGAATTGTTTTTTGTCTTTGACAGATGTCCTTACACATGTAACAAGTGTCTCGACAATCGTTTTTCTTTTGGAATTCTCCTTTTATATTCTTCTAGCCCTCGACTCTATAGAATCTTCTAGAACATTTGTAGACTCTTCTAGAACATTCTAGAATCAGCGGAAAACTGATAACAGGAACATCAATATGGGAATGCAAAGAAAGCTCTTTTCGAGTAGAATACATAATGCAAACATCTTCAAAACAGCACTCAATGCAAGTCATCATGCATGTTTTATTGTGTGTGCATGCTTGCGCACGTGCCTAAGGTAGATTCCATCTGTTCCATACACTTGTATCCATTTATATCTGTCTTTCCAAAAAGGCAAAAGGATATAGTCCTTCCCCACTTAGGGATAGAAGTATGTCTAATCAATCATGGTTCTGTAAACACAAGAACACATGTCCAATCTTTCAATCGGAAAGACAACATATATAATCTTTCTGTGATTGTTGGGTTCATATGCAAAGGCTGGTGACAGACAGTCTTGGCTCTTAGTGGCCACTACCTAGGCTATTTTTCATGAATCTTTAGGCCCCAACCTCAGCTCTAGGTGTAATCTTACTTCATGAGGTAATTTGCAAATGTTTTTGATGGGTTTTTAGTTTTTTTTGTTGAAAAACACACCATGTGAATCCATACGGTACAATTATACACTGTATTTTTCCGTCCGTAACCGTATTGTCGTCTTACCGTATGACTATACGATGACAATTGTGTTGGCTTGTTGCTGCTCTAACCACAACAGTACTGTTGCATGAAATACATCTTTTGTGTTGGTTTGATACATGCTCAATTCTTCTCTACTTGTCTCGCAGGCACAATGGACAAGACCTCAGGCTTCTCCTTTTTCAAACTACCATCTTTCAGGACTAGCTCCTAGTCTCGACTTGCAACCTAGGCATGGTGAGCTGGGACTTCCGTCACAGTATATGCATGCAATGGGCAATTTCCAACAAGCACCAGAAACAAGTGGCTCACACATTCCTAGAGATGCTCCCTCCTCTGCTGGTGGTCCCTTCTCTGGGGAACTGGGATTTGAATATGCTACGATTTCCAACAATCCGGTTGAGAGTGATGTAGAAATTCTGTTGAATAGAGGACATTCTACAGAAAGTGTAGCTGTTCCTGGTGGTAGGCTGCAGCAGCCTCAGAGCGTGGATGTAATTTCTAATTTGGCATCTGTAAGTAGCAAAGAAGAGCCCTATTTAAGCTCACAGGATCCGAGAGGCAGCCTGCTTGTAAATCCCCATTCTCAAAGCAGTGAACTTGATCAGCAAGCGGGTTTGGGTCATCATCCAAACGCTCCTATGTTAATAGATAACAGGGCTTCCGAGCAAGCTCAAGGTAGGGGTAGTTTGGTTGGTGAATGGACAGGGAGCATTCATAGGAGGGAGGCATCTCGTTCAATCTCCATAGTTTCATCAGGGGACAGAGGGCTCACCTCGCCTGCGAAGTCGAAACAGATTTATGTTGCCAAACCTGCCACACCTGTTGGATTAATGGATGCTACTTGAATATGTTATGGATGAAATGAGCTTGCTAATTGTGGCTATTTTTCAGCCCCTCAGCAAAGAGCGTCTCATCGATCTTGGCCAATCCATGAGTTGGAACAAGGTGTCGCATGCAAGCGACTGCCGAATCATCACCATTAGAAGTGTGCGTACACACGCCGGAAAATGATTTTGGAATAAATTGATAGCTCATCATATTCAACCATTGTTCGAAGTGGTACTGTGACATGCAGGGACTTGATGGCACCCACTTCTATTATAAGATGAAGAACAGGCTGGTGTAATGGAGCTGATGTGAGCGGTAAGGTGTTCTTTTTTGTTCATGCAAATTGGATGAACCAATTCGGTTGGTAGAAAATGTTGTCACTTGTGTACCATTGCTCATTGATGCAAGCAGCATTTTCAACGACCTAACAGATGATGTTCAGGGCAAGTCAAAGTGAGGAAATCAGCCCTCTGAGACCATGTGGATGTTGAGGTATGGGTCGTCTCGACAGCACAGTTGGCTTGTTGTAGCTAATGTGTGAACATACCTTCAGTACTCAGTGCTTTGGCACTAGAACTTGCCTTGACTGTTGTCTTTGTTCTCGAAGTGAGAAATACTTTGGTTGCTACACCCTTTTAGTTACCAGGCATACAGAGCTAACAAACTTTTGTAAGCTACACGAATCTCCTTGCTAAGAATCAAGCATGGGAAAGTGTCAGCTTGATAAACTGTGTAAGCTATGGCAGAGTCTCCTCTCTAAGAATCAAGCAGGGGAAAATGTCAGTTTTGTGAGATATGTTGTAATACAATGTTTTTTAGGGGCTGGGGGGTACCATATGCGGGCTTCTAGCAGTGCTCCCCCTTGTATTTGCTGATTGATGCCAAATTCCTTTCTTTGTGAATTTGTCCCTTGAAATATTTTGAGGGATTTTCTAAAGCGTCATCACAAGCTGATGACTAGTTAACTCCACTATATGACTTGGTTCTCACTACTTCATTTTACTTCGTCAACACTTGGTTTCATTTGTCAATGCAATCTATTTACTTTCTTTTCGAAGTATTTGGTTATCTTGTTGTGAAGAGCATACTTCAAGCCTCAATAGTGGCCTCTTGTTGTTAAGAGTATACTTCAAGCCTCAATAGTGGCTTCTTTGTTAAATATGGTTGTCGAGGTGAAGTTGGCGTCTTTTATAAAAGCACGAGACTGATCTGTATCTATGATTTTTGCACAAAGCAATGGATTGTGGTCCTAATAATCTTCTATATACCAATGTTGATACAACCGATGATATTGTTGAAGATATTAACATTGATGATGGGATCAACATCTTTTAGTGTTGATACCATGATGAGATTGCCGAAGATAGTAGCATTGTGATGGTGATTTTGATGATGGAACCGATATTTTAAATTTTCTATTTACTAGTGGTCTTTATGGTTCTATATAATGTTTAAGTATGAAACTGATGCGAATTTGAGCATATGACCATGTGGGCGACCAAGAAGTCGCTTGCTAGAAAGCCTAGCTAGTATCATGTTTGGCCTTGACCATATTGAAAGCTTCTTGGAGCTGTATTATCTCCCTAGAATATATTACAGGATGCTTGGCAAAACGGTCTTCTTCTGCAACCTTGATTTGCAAAAAGCCAAAGCAGCCATTACATACAATGTGAACCCCCTACTCATACTAAGTATTGAATGACAAATAGGATTTTTTGGGCCAATATTAACGTTGCCCTGTGGTACTAATCAACAAGCTTAATCCAATAGTTCACAATTTCTCCCAAGAGTTCCATAGTGCACTAAGATGAGGTTAAAATATAAGGACCATGCTCAGTTAATGACCCTCTTACAAGAGGGAGGAAGGTGATGCTTGCCATCCTTACCTTGCCATGTGGCACTAATCCACAAGCTTTATCTAACGGTCCACAATCGCTTCGCAGAGGTCCATGCTTTACTAAGGCAAGCCAATGCCCACCAAAACAAGGTGAAAATTCACTATGGCCTACATAAGGCTTTTGAGAAGAATTTCATAGGCTTTTTTGTGAGAGATGCACCCAAAATCCAACCCTTTACTAAGGACTGCTTATGTAGATCCAAACCCAATGAGAAAAAGGGATGGGTTGAAATTTAATAAATTTGGGGTTTTTAAGCTAAAACCGTTCAAATTTTCTTCAAGGCGACCGTCCTATTTGGCGACAGTTTTGAATTTTAGCTCTTAAATGATAAGTAAAGGCAGGTTTTGTGTGTGTGTGTGTCCATCAGGCATATGCTGAAGAATCTTGTCTTTTTTGGAAGAATTTGATGTCAGTAGGTAGGCCCAAAGAAAAAAGCGACTATTACAAGCGGTTGAAATGTAAATGAGAGTAATAAAGTGGCTAGACAAAGAGAAGGAAATCGTAACGAACTCCTGAGTGACGCGCGTCAGGCAAGGAAGGAGCCTGGAGGTCCACACCCTAGGCTATGGATGGATAAGAGCAAAAGCAGCAAATGTTGACTGCTCACTTGGCGTGAGGGAGGAAGCTCAAGTACGTAGCCTGGGAGGGTCCCGTCAATATAGGGCACGCGCTGTGTCCATAGTTGCTAGCCATTTCCCGAAAAGCCCCCTCCGAAGGCGGGCTTGTCGGCGGGCCTCAGAGTCACCCGGGCTCACCCCCCACAAACACCTTTTCATCATTGCCCAATTGGCCTAGTCCTTATGCCACAAGAAGTTTTGGACAAATTCTCACAATAATTCCTACGTTGCGACTCACCTCAACATCGTGAGCTTCTGTGAGGGAGGCACCGTATGCCGGCGGCTCCCTGCCTCCAATCGTACCTAGCTAGGTATGCGGTGCCTCTCGAGCAGAAGCTCATGATGTTATGCATTGCTAGCCCGGTGGGGGGGCCGATGGTCCCCCTGCCCCCAATCATACCTAGCTAGGTATGCGGTGCCTCTCGAGCAAAAGCTCATGATGTTAGGCATTGTATGAAAAACACTATAAAGACTTCGTTTTTCTACATGAGAAAATTTCCAAAATCTTCTTGTGATGCACACATTTGCCATGCTCTTGCTCTTGTTCGTTTAAATTTCTAATTCCTCAACACTATCTAGACTCTTTGCCATCTTAGAGGCCAGTCTTGCCAAGCTCGTTTGTGATTTTAGTGTGATCGATTTGAAATTTTTCGGCATATGTAGTGGAGGAGAAGAAAGGCATACAAATTTTTTAGCCCCTTCATTTAAAGTCTCACTCCTTTTTTTTAGGTAAATATGCATGAATATATTAGAAAAACCGACAAAGCTCGTTCAAATCAAGTAAGCACACAAACATTATCTCAACGTTCATTCTAAAAAGCTCTCAAAGCAGAAAAACCCTAGCGATGGAACCCTAGCCTGTCATAGCCTCTGTCACGGCGGTGGCTCTCTTCACGCTCCATGCAGGATGACTTCTCCCATCATCTCACCACATCAAACCTCTGGCGCAAGACCCCACAATATTTGGGCTACTGGCACACTCCCCCATCATGCACTCGTGCAAAATAACTGTCCGACACTACATGGCGGTGGCCTCACTGACTTCGACCCAAGCTCATTCGTCCCGCACAACCCCCTAGCCGCAGCGCTGCTAAACGGCATAGACCACCATAGCCCGCTGCTCGGGAATGCAGAGAAGCTCGAGGTTGCTAGGCTATTGCGCCATGATTTCGGCTTCTTCTCCTGTAAGTGGACCTGCGGATTCTTTTGAGGGCCCTGCCGCTCCAGCCTCCCATGGCCATGCCGCGTGCACTCAACAAGGAGGAGGCAATCAGACTCCTGCAGGAGGCGATCAATCACATGGAACCGGTAAGCCCTATGTCTTACTACCTGTTGTTCAGGTTAGGAAAACCCAAAGTGATATGGAGAACAGGGCCTTGATAGGACTTCTTGCCGGTCCTCGTTCACCTGCAGACGTCCTACGTGGATGGATTCGAAACCAATGGGGGGCTATAGGGGCTGAAGTGGAGACCATACAAGCTTTACCCAGAAACCACTATGTCGTCGTGTTTAAGACGACGGATATGGCATTCCGAGTGCTAAGCACTGGGCAATGGTTACTAAGAGCAACCGCCCTCTGCCTGTTCAAATGGAACAAGGACTATAAAGCGGAAAGCGACTCACTCAATCACTTCCCTGTCTGGGTCGAGTTCCCAAACCTCCCCCTTCACTATCACAAGCACCTCAGAGTGATAGGAGCTCAGTTAGGCAAAGTACTAGGAGGCAGACCTAGAGGGGACTACATCCCTGCATGGCACCCACAAGCTCTCATTGAGATGGACATCTCAGTCGACCTCCCTCAATCGATGCTTATTGCATTGGACGACGGAGAGTGCTTTGAGCAACCCTTAAGCTACAAATACCTGCCTAATGCTTGTTTTCACTGCGGAGTGAAAGGACACTTCGTTAGGGAATGTCCAAAGAAAAACCCTAATGCAGACCAAGCCCCCACGAACGTTAATCAGAATAAAAACACCCCTCCTACACCCCCGAATGCCCCATCACCCCCTCCCCCCAAGCCAGAGAAAGTATCGGCCAACAAAACTCGATCAGACAAGAGCAAAATGCGGGGTCCCAACAGATTCGCCCTGCGCGGCTGCCCTGCCAGAGTGGGAAGAATTTGATGTGGCAGAATCCATCGAACTTGACTCAGAGGAGGAAGAAGAAGATGCGGATGCTAGATTGGAAAGACAAGTAAACCAAGTGGACCAGGGGATGGACCCAAACCATAACAGGGCAACTTCAAGTAACGACCCCAACAAAGAGAACGTAGCTCCTATCCAGAAGGTCAACGCTGAGGTAGGGTCATCTCCAATGGAAGTGCAGAAGGACAATAAGAGGGGGCACAACTTAGTTCGCAACCCTCTCCTCGAGCCCAGACTAAGAACCGCAAGGAGAAACACATTCCTAGATGAAAGTAATCTCTTGGAATATCAAGGGTCTTTCAGACCTTCTCAAAGCAAAGAAAGTCAGAGGATGGCTCAAAAACTTCCCTCTGGACGTCATTGGGCTACAAGAGATAAAAACTGATGGAGACAAGCTCTCCCAAAGGCTGAACGTCATCTCCAAAGAACACATATGGCCATGCTCCTCACATGATAAGGGATCGGGAGGCACTGCCATTGGCATACCTCTTTCATGGAAAGTAAATGCAACCAAATCAAGTGGAGGTACCTATTGGGTAGGAGTGGATGTTGAGTCCCCGTTTCAATGCATGATATTGTCTGTCTATGCAGGTGGTTCTGTCAGAGACAGAATTCAACTATGGTAGCAACTTACAACCCTAAATGAGCCCACCATTCTCATAGAGGACTTCAATATGGTAGAGAACATAGAAGACCGTTTTCTTCACCGAGGTAATGTGATCAATGGAGCAGAGCGACATGAATGGAATCAATTAAACGAGCACTTCGACCTTTGGGATGTCGGCTCTCCTGGGGAGTTCACTTGGCAGAATTACTCAAGCGGTCCTAATGCTAGAAAAGCAAGGCTAGACAGATGCTACCTAAGCACTGCCTTGGCCAGAAGCTTCAACAGAATCAAGGCCAAACCTAGGATCACTTCTTGGACCTCGGATCACTATCCTCTAGTGATTACCCTAGATGACAAATGCAAGAAAATAATGAACCACTGGTTTCACACGGACTCCTCTCTGTTTCAATTGGCATAAGTACAGACTAGCATAAAGGCAATTTGGGTACAGGCTTTTTCAAAGGGTTTCACTCCATCTAAGGCATGGATAGTAGCTATAGAAAACACTCACAAAAATATGATAATGTTCAGAAAGAAAGTCACAGAAATAAGGAGGAAGCGCAAAGATCAAATTTATAGTGAACTGTCTGAGTTGGAGTGTAGCAAAAGCCTTAACACTGATACGCAGGACAAGATTGCCACCATAAGGCACCAACTTCGGTTTGAGGAGGACCTCACCCTCAAACATGCTGCAGTTTTCTTTAGGGATTGGGGGTCAGGCAAAGTAGACAAACCTACTAAAGAAATGTTTCAAATCCTCAGAAAGAAGCATAGTAGAAAGGCCATCCCTTTGTTAGGGGGACCGAATGGCAAGGCCAGTAATGAATGTGAGAATCTGGATATTGTAAGGGAGCAATTTCTCCTTGCTTTTCAGTCCTAAGGAAACGTTGAATGAGGAGGTAATCTTGGCCCGAGACCAAATCAGACATTGTAGGAACCAAGTGATCCCCTCACACTTAGCAGTCCAACTAGATTCAGGGATCACAATTTGGGAAATCAAAAAAGCAATTGAGTCCTTAAAGCCGAAGAAGACTCCTAGCCTTGATGGACTCCTGACAGAATTCTACCAGACCTTCAAGGAAGTGCTTGCTCCTATACTCCTAAAAGTCTGGGAGGAATCAGTCAAGCATGGAGCCCTACCAGTGAGGCTCATACTGGAGTCATCAAACTTCTACACAAGAAGGGGCCCAAAGAGAACATTGCAAACTGGTGACCACTCACCATGCTAAATTCAGCCTACAAAATATTCGCCAAAGCCGTTGCACTTAGGATATCCCCCGCCCTTGCTGAGTGGTTGTGCATAGAACAAAAAAGGATTCATCAAAGGGAGGAGAATCATGGAGGCAGTCATTGCATTGTGGGAAGGAATTGACCATGCAGAAGACACGTGTCAGGATTTCGTCTTTGTCAAAGTCGACTTCGACAAAGCCTATGATAGACTAGAATGGACATTCATACTCGACTGTCTAGCCATGATGGGCTTCGGTCCAGGTGTAATCAGATTCGTTAAGACTCTTTTAGGGAATGCTCAGGCAAGAGTAGCAGTGAACAATGGCATCTCGGAGCCATTCCCTCTCAATCGCTCGATTAGGCAAGGATGCCCCCTTGCCCCCCTACTCTTTGCCACTGCTGCAGACTCTCTCAACTGGCTGGTT
This sequence comes from Adiantum capillus-veneris, assembly GCF_014529385.1. Lineage (NCBI taxonomy): Eukaryota > Viridiplantae > Streptophyta > Polypodiopsida > Polypodiales > Pteridaceae > Adiantum > Adiantum capillus-veneris. Next base: position 67,748,093 of record NC_140953.1, on the reverse strand, counting down.
AAAGCCAGAATGCAGGAAGGGGTTCTCAAAGAGATACTGCTACCAGATGGCAGACAACAATGCCTGTCTCAATTTGCTGACGACACCAATGGTCTGCTCAATAATGACGAACAGACACTTCAAAGCTTTTGGAGATGTCTGAAGACATTCTGCACAGCTTCGGGTTCTCGAATCAACCATTCTAAAAGTGGAATCATGGCTTCCCTCTCTCCACTCCCTAGATGGATCACAGAGCAAGGCAGCACAATCCTACAAGATGGGGTCATCTTCAGACTTTTAGGTATTCCTTTTGGGTTTAGGATCTCCATGGCACAAAGGTGGCAATGGGTCCTGGATCGCTTCTCCTCCAAATTAAATCAATGGAATGGGTTCCAGGCCAATATCATAGGAAGAGCACTGGTCATTAAGCAATTCATCTCATGCTACGTGTTATTTTTTCTCTCCTGCTGGAGACCCCCGGACTCTCATTTAAAGGATATAACCCGAGCATGTAGAAATTTCCTTTGGTCAGGGGACCCAATGAGGAAAGGCCTAGCAAAGGTTAGTTGGGAAGTTTGTTGCCTACCCAAGACTCAAGGAGGACTTGGACTCCCTAACTTCAGTAAATGGGCCGACAATCTTGCAGTCAAACTCATCCTCAGGGCATTAGACAATCCTGAAGAGGAATGGGCAACATTGCTATTCAGAAATATCATCAAGTTTACAGTTAAAGGAAGCAAGGGGATGCTCCCACTACCATGGATCTCCATCTTCTTTGGTCCTGTGGAGATAACTCCCAGTGGCTCCCCCCTACTCAGATCGCTGTGGGGAGCTTGGAACAAATATAGAGAACACTTAAGAGTAAACTGGGAGTCCAAGAACTGCCTCCATCTAAGAACCCATGAATCTTTATGGTGGGAAATGCCTCCTATCCCCCCCCTCAATTAGGCGCATATTAGGACAACCAAACACATACACAACAAAGGCATCTCAACCTGGAAAAACCAGTGGCACAAGTTCGAGCACAGGTGGCTCTCCCTTACCGAGCTCACAAGTCGTTACAACCTACAACCCTGGGAAATAGCACTAATAGAAAGACGGAAGGCCCTCTTCCCAAAGGAACTAGAATGGACCCTCTCAAGTGAAATCGACCCCTCCTCCAAGGTGTTTTATTGGTCAAATGGTAGTGCGTTGCCCAACCCTCCCACTCTGACCCCAAATGTAAAGGAACCTCTGCACATTTCACTAAACAGGAAATGGAAAGTATCACTTAACCGTAGGCAATGGACATTCAAATTCCAGGCCATATGGAATAGGGGTATCCCAACAAAACACTCCATCTTACTCTGGTTAATTATGCACAAAGCAGTTTGGACAGGCCATAGAATGAAGATCGCTTAGGAAATGGGGTATGCTTGTGGTGCAACAGGGTCGAAGAGGATATCCCCCACCTTTTCATTAACCGTCCTAAAAGCATAGAGATTTTGTCTCCTCTAAATGAAGGACTAGGACTCACGCTAAGTTGGAAGCAACTTCTTTTAGGGGACTCACTATCTTTAATGTCAGTTTTTTGGAATAGGACAAGAGGGGAGTTCTTTTGGATCATTTGGTCTGACAGAAATGACAGGTTGTTTAACAGGGCTTACCAGACTAAAAGTCTGAGAGAACTTTTTCACTGCTTTTCCCTACAGGTTAACCAAGCTTGACCAATGTAGAGTGTAAGCTACAAAGTGCTTACCGAAACGGTATGAGCTACTACAATAGCGCCAACATCAACAAGCAACAAGAGGTCCTCCTTGATGGATCCTACACACACCTGCAGAGGATGCTGGACGAATGCAGAATGGATGTTGAAAGGCTACGAAGACTACATAGCAATGGGATACGGCTAGTCGACCGCATGCAGGACTTTCTAGAAAACTTGACAGCTTAAATGTTATGTGTATGTAGAATAGAATCTTTTGATGATCCCCCTAGAAAATTTTGTAATTGCCTCAGAATGTGAATCGGTACTATCGGTTCAAAGGATATTGGAAGTAACACTTTGTAAAGCTCTGCAATGTAATTTTTCTCTCTACTTAATATAAAACTCTCGCGCCCTTTATGGAAAAAAAAAGAGAGGAAGCATCCCATTCGGTCTTCTCAATCTTTGAAAAATAAAAAGTCTCTCAAAAACATATTAAGTGTGTAAGTGAAGGGTGACTCTAAGAAATGAAAGCTGAATGAGATGGCAAGTACGTGAAGAGAGAGAGAGGGGGAGGGCCCCGTCACTATATGGCACGGGGAGAGGGGCCAGAGGGCTGTAGCCCGTGTCCATGGTTGCACGCCATTCCTCAAAAAGCCCCCTCCGAAGGTGGGCTTGTCGGTGGGCCTTAGAGTCACTCGGGCTCACCCCCCCCCCCCCCCCCCCCACAAACAGCTTTTCATCATTGCCCAATTGGCCTAGTCCTTATGCACACAAGAAGTTTTGGACAAATTCTCACAATAAGAGCTGGGTCGCACCCGGGGTAGTTGGGACAGGTCCTTGCACAGAGTTGCACCCAAAGCTCCAATCAACGAAGAAAGGACCATCTCAACAGGGGCCAGCGTGCGTGCTGCGCTGTGATTGGCTTCCAAACTCCTGCATTCAAGGATAAAGAAAATCCTCCTTAACCCTCGCTTAATCTCTTACTTTTTCGAAGTGCTAGTGGGAGTAAGGGGTACCAGCTGTTTTTATTCTAACATTGGTTCGGATCTCGTGCCAGCCTTTTCGAAATTCCTATAAATAGGGAATATCATCCCCCTCCTCCCCCCACTCCCCCCTCTAGACTCTTTGCCATCTTAAAGCCCAGTGCTCGTTTGTAATTTTAGTGTGATCGATTTCAAACTTTTTTGGCATGTTTAATTGGAGGAGAAGAAAGGCATACAAATTTTTTAGCCCCTTCATATAAAGTCTCACTCCTTTTTTTTGTGGGGGTAAATATGCGTGAATATATTAGAAAAAAAATTAGTTACTTCATCACAAGACAGAGCTCGTTCAAATCAAGTAAGCATGTGACATTTGAAGAGGGGGACCACCTAAGTAAATAGGCCCATTACAAAAAGCATACATACAAAAACATTTTTCAAAATTAGTTTTGATCTTTTCGAACACTTGCAAAAGTTGGCGTAGGCCTAATGCTCAAAACCAACTTATTTCCAAGAGCTTAAGAAAACCTATAAGTGCAAAAAACTAAGAGGTTTTTGGCTGAATTTTGAAGGTATTTCAAAAAAATACAATAAAATCTCCCAAGATTTATACCTTTTTCCCAGCTCCAATGTTTATTTTTAAAGGTAAATTTCAAAATTTGAAGGTGGGATTACACAAAACTAGGTTTTTTTCGAGCACTGCACGGTAGGCCTCACATACTTTTTGAATATGCTTTTGACAAATGTCAAGTTCCAGTAGCAGTGATTTTGCAGCATCCAGAAGCTTGCTTTTCCAATCATGAACTTGCTTCGAAAAAGCAATCTTTTCTAGATCTTTTCTCTTCCATCTTCATGTAGGGCTCTAGATAATGAAGGCGTGTGATCCTCACTTTTCTTTTCAACTTTTTGTTATAAAATGTGTTTTTATAGCTTGTAAATAGGTCCTTAATTCAAAAGCTTTTTTCTTTTCCCCAACTTTTTGCCGAATTGAGCCTTCACCTTGTTTTAAAAAATGTAGTCGCACTAAGCACACGGATAGAAAAGAACCAAATGGGATAATCTAAAAGTGTAAAAAGAGCAACAAAAAGGGTGAATTTTGATTGGTTAGTATTCTCTCAACTTTTCTAATACAATCAATTGTACTTCTATTTTCAAGGTAAGCATCCTATTAATATTGCTAAAAGCTAATGGCCGGTGTGACTAGTATTTTTATGAAAATTTTCATAGTAGGCTACGGCCCGACTCTATTTAGACTTTGGATTCTCCCTCTTACTTTTCATGCATGCAATTGTGAGCAAAACAAAATTACATGTTTCTAAGTATGATCACTTCTCCTTTTGCTAATTAAGAAAATTATAGTGCATATAGGGACCTCTACATGTTGCAAATAGAAGTTTTCACGGAGACACAAATTAATTCGGAAGAGCTGACCATGAAGGGAGGAGGCAGAAGAGAGATTGTACTAGAGAAGGGCATTGTGCCAAACATAAGACTTCCATGGCGAAAATCACCAAAACGTACGCAAAAGAAGGGAGGAGGCAGGAGAGGATTGTTCTACTTCCCTCTCCTAAGATTTCCATTTCTTTAAGAAAATTGTGAAGCTGAGACATCCACCGGGTCTGAGGATGCCGCCAAGGGGGATAGGGCCTATCAAGCCTTAAAAAAACGCTCAAATAGTGTGGAAGTGGAGGATGCACTCACCGTTGTGGTTCCTCCTGATATGATTGAGAAACAACTTGCCAAGCTTGCTAAATCCATGCTGGTCTTTGGTTTCATGGGCATGGTGCATGCTGGTCTTCGGTTTCATGAGTAGAGCTTATCAATTGGCTCAACGTCGTGAATTAGGGTGGATGTCTTTATAACGCTCAATACCCGGCAAAAGGCTTCTTCTAGGTGCAATTTAGCGATGAGACGGTCGTGGCCAAAGTCTTAGCCAAAAGCCCGTAGTTTCTAAACCGGTCGCTAGTTTGCGTGCCCCCTTGGGATCCCTCCTTTAAATCCCTTGATGCATTCCAGAACATGTGTTGAGTATGAGTGAAATTCGTCAGCCTCCCAATGTGGTTGAGAAATAACTTAAAAGATTTGGCAGGAGCCCTAGGTACCCCTCTATTTGTACCATCGAACAGAGCAGTAGGCATTGCTGCCAATAAGGTGTGTATCTGGTAGGATCTTAGAAAGCCCCAACCCAAGAATCTCGTAGTGAACGTGGTGGTTGGTCTCAAGGTCATTCCATTGAACTTTTGCACCTTTTTTGGGGTGTGCTTCAAGTGTAACAAATTTAGGCACTTTCCTAGATCGTGTCCAACTGCTTTAATAACGACCCCAAGATCAATAGTTGGTGAAAAAGTCATGCCTGCAACGGGCCATATGGATACTGAAGAGGAGACTCCACAGAAGGTTATTGAGAAGGCAAAGGAAGGCGGGTATCGTAATTCTGACAAGATAAACCTAGAGAATATGGAGAAACCTGGCAAAGCCCATCTTAGCAACAGCAAGGCCACCCTTCGCTCTCGCTTCATGTTCACTGCCCCGAAAAAATCGTCATTCCCTACGGTTCAAAAGATTGTTCTGTCTCCCACGTTTAGGAAGAAAGAAGAAGGATGGCACCTTATGCCTAGCGTCTGACCCTCTTTCTTGGGAAGTAAATTTGCTCGCCCGAATCTGTGTGAAGTGGGTGCACGCCAAGTATCTAACATATCATGCTAGCATTTCAAATCTTAGGCATGGGTGACAAAGGCATTTGAAAGAAGCCACGCCAAATATTCCCCAAACCCTCTTCCTTTATGATAATATCTTTGAGGTTTCTGGGATGCTAACCCTGAAACCCTCAAGGTTATCGAGGGGAAGGGAATTAATCTAATGGAGGAGAGCAACAGGAAAGAGGACACGAAAGAATAGTTTCTAGAGGTGGAGGAGTTTGTACCTCTCTCTCACTAATGGAGGAGCTCATACTCCATTTATGGGACGTGAAGGAAATCAAAACCCAAAAAAAGAGTTCCCTTTTCTGGGAGGAAGTCAGAAAAGACAAGGGTATTGACGACTGGGCTATCCAGGAACACCACCTGAATGCTGCTAGCAAAAGATGACAAGATGTGGAGACAAAGATGGTCTTCTATGGAGAAGGTGCCAATGGGTACAATGACGTCCTCTTGGTTGTGGACAAAGATCTAGAGCCATAAGTGGTATTCAATCATCCCTTTGGGAGAGCTCTAGGAGTTAAGATAAAGTGGGCAGATCAATATATGACCATAATCAACATATATGGACCTTGCCCGATGAAGGAAAGAGAAAATATTTGGGAGTATCTAAAGGGCATCCAAGTTGAAGGGGAATGGCCCCGGTGGGAGACTTTAATATGGTGGAGAAGAGAAGGGACATAACCAATGCGTCAAACATGCTAGCTGGATCTGAAAGATCCAAGTGGCTAAGCCTATGTGAGAAATGGGCATTGGTGGAGATGTGGGAGGTAGCCCCGATAGAGCAACACACGTGGGTTCACGTACACCAGCCTACAAGCCTATGTGAGAAATGGGCATTTGTGGAGATGTGGGAGGTAGGCCCGATAGAGCAACACACATGGGTTCACGTACACCAGCCTACAATATGCCGATACGACATCTTGGCTAGACCGATGTTACTGCTATCATCAAGCTGATTGGCTACCCCCATCGCTTGAACTAAAGGTGGTAACTTCACAGTGTTTGTTGGATCACCTGCCATTCAACATAAAATTTTAAAAGACCAAAAGAGAAGATCGTTGCCCCCAAGGGTCTAAGAAGTTCTTTAAAGACCTGCACTTCAAAAGCGTGGCTCTCAAAGCTTTGAGCAAGCTTCGGAAAGATGTGGATTCGAGAAGCCCTAGGACCCGTGAAGAATATGCAAAAAGAAATCAAAACCGTAGGTTCTAGAAGGAATAAATACCAGGAGGGGCGTCTTAAGCAGTTTGTTAGACGAAGTTGAGCTTCTAACAAGAAGGTCTGCCTCGGAGGGTGAGAACAAAAGATGGCTGGAAGCTAAAGTGGACTGAACCAACCACCAGCTAGAGGAGGTGAGGAAGCCCAGATTCTTCTCAAGGGAAACCTTTCTCCACCCGGAGGAGGCCAACCATGCACACTTATTTAGGTTCCTCAAAGAGAAGAAATCAGGTCTGGTCCACTCGCTCATAGATGGGGATGGAAATGATATAAGAATCCGGATGAAATGGCTCAATTAATGCTTAACCACCTGCAATAGATTATAGGTTACCCCGAGTATTGCTCCCCTAAGATGGAGGTTGCCATATCTACTCTTCTTGGGAGCTTCAAAAGAACAATATCCCTCTCTGAAGCCAACCTACTGGAGAAGGCATTTATCAAGGATGAATGCTCTCTCACGCTACAAGATCTAAGGAAAGAGATGTCCCATAGCTGGGAGGGATTGACTACTCAGTTCTTCAAAGAATTTTGGGACGATCTTAAGTCCCCCATCACGCAAATGGCTAACCAAGCCCTGATTGATGGAGTCATGGACTAACACATTAAAAGAGGCCTCATTAAGCCTATCCCTAAACAAGTCTGCTACTCCTATCTAAAGCATTGGTGGCCCATAACAATGATGTCAGTAGCCTATAAAATTATTGCCAAAATTGTAGCCCTTAGGCTCTCCCCCCGCCTAGACAAAGTCCTCACGCCCCACCACCATGGATTTATAAAGGGATGATCAATTTATGATAACATTCTGGTAGTAATGGTCAACATTGAATATGCTGCTTTCACTAATCAGGAGTGTGTCTTGCTACAATCAGATCTAGGTAAGGGCTATGATAGGATCACATGGCCGTTCATTGAAGACGTCATGAAGTCACTAGGCTTTGGGCCGCGCATGTGCCGGCTGGTTAGCATCCTTTGTGCTGGTGGCCATTCGGAGCTCCTTTTCAATGAGAGAATTGTGGGTGCATTTTAGGTCAAAAGATCAATAAAATAGGGCTTCCCACTTTCCCCTCCAATGTTTGCCATTGGATCCCATCCTCTGGTAACATTACTCGAAGACAATGTTGCTAAAAGGGAGATTCTAGGGTTGACTCTACCTAACAATGACCAATTTCTGGCAAATCTTTTTGCAGATGACTCCTTGCTTTTCCTCAAAGTGTGCCCTCAGGTTATCAAGAAAGCTATGGAAAATGTGCAAACATATGCCTTAGCATGAGAAGATTTTCGGCACCTGGGAGCCCCTATGGGGGTGGATGTAACTCACAAGCAAAGATTCCTATGGGTTACGGAGAAGGTAAGAAACAAGATGCTGAGGTGGGAGTATGTGCTTCTCCCCTTTCCAAGCAGAGTGAAGGTAACCAATTCATTTATGATCCCTTACATAGCCTTTAATGGTCCATTGCTTAAGCTAGCCAAAAGCAAATGGAAAGAGTTCTTGAAACCAGTGAAGAGATTCCTATGGACGAACAACACTAAAGACTCAACGTCCTGGCAGTGGGCTAAATGAAAGACGATTGTGAGACCTGTGGATCAAGGAGGTCTCATAATTCTTAACCCTAGCACTTATGCAGAGGCCTAGTGTGCCAAGTTTGTTGTAGTACTCACAAAGCAAGACCAGGATTGGGCTATTATGGATAAGGCTATGATGAAATCTCCAAATTATGCTTGTAAGATGGCCAATGGAAAGAACTCAAGGTGCATGACAAGCTCCTAGCCCCTCATTGGGCCGTCATGAAACTTGAGGGTTTGACATGCGAGATTGCTTGAACAATAGAGCAACATAGTCCTTAGAATGGGGAGAGTTGTCAAGGTATTTTCACAATTTCATAACTCATTGATCCCCTTGGATCTCTAAGGCTAGAAGCATCCTTCTGACCCTTTTTGGAAGGAAGTTACCAGATAGATTAATAACAAAGGTATTAAACGGCTAGGCCAACTTTGGGATTGCAATAGTTGTAGATGGACAGGAACAAACCAACTGGCTCTCCAGTTTAATCTCAATGGGTCTGAAAGATTGCTGATCAACAAAGTCTTATAATGGCTTAACAAAAGTGGTATCTACCGAGCTGTGAATCCAAGTTCGAGTGGAAAGCATGACAGTGGCCTAAGAACAGACATTTCATGAAACCACAAACCAAGGAATTGTACTTCACACTTATGGCTTCTTCCAAGGATTGGTTCTCCCCGCTTTAACGAGCAGTGGGGCAAGCACTAGCCGGAGTCAAGGTGGGAAACAATTGTGAAGAACATCTTGCGCACGCAATGGCCGCTTGGGATGAAGGTATTCTTGTGGAAGGTTTTGTGGGGAGCCATGCCAACTGGGGTGAAGATTCTTACTAGGGGACTTGGTCCAGAAAGATGCTCATAATGCACAATGGCTAGTGAAGACCTCCCTCACCTTTTAAAGGAGTGCTCGACGAATTGTGGCCTGACAGGGAAGATTTGCAAACGGATTCAAAAGACTTGGAAAATAGAATTCTTCAAGAACGATCTCTTCTTGGGAGGAAAGGAATTCAAGAGACAAGCGCGTGAGATTTTGTTACTTCAAACATGTTTGGAAGGCAAGGACTGTCAAATCTTCAAGAACACCATGGAAATAGCTAAGTTTACGGAGATAATCCAAGAAAGCAATAGGGCTATCATCCATTGGGAAACAAATAAACTCCAATGAGTGGAACATGGGTGCTGCAATGGTTGACTTGCATGGGTAAAGGTGTGGGTCGACATCCATTGTGGTGGGGTGGCTCTCCTATCGGCCGATGTACCTTCGAAATGCATTGCAATGGATATTGTTTTTGGCTTGCTAAAAAATGCATTAGAGAAAAGGGGATCAAGGAGTGCTTTCATAAGAGTTTGATGGATCTGCAAATCTGCAAGTTGGGATAGGGATTTGCAAGGGTAAAGGTGTGGGCTCAACATCCGTTGTGGTGGGGTGGCTCTCCTATCGGCCGATGTACCTTCGAAATGCATTGCAATGGATATTTTTTTTGGCTTGCTAAAAAAGGCATTAGAGAAAAGGGGATTAAGGAGTGCTTTCATAAGAGTTTGATGGATCTGCAAATCTATGAGTTGGGATAGGGATTTGCAAAATCGTTAGAGTGTGGACGTAGCTAGCTGACTTTGAGGTGGTGTTGTTGCATGTGAAGGACATATGTTAGTTTGTTTACACATCGTACAACCTAAGGGGGTGGACCTCATTATGCTTCCTTTCACAAAGTCAAGCAAAACCTTCGGATCAAGAGCTTTCTACATTGCGGGGTTGGGTTAAGAAGCTACTATTGTGGCACAGGGGCGATCACGACCTCTGCCCCTCCCTCCATATTTGGTGCCATTCCCATCTTCGACGCGATTGGCATATGTAGCACCTTTAACATCTTTAGCATGAGCATCTTCAACGTTCTTTTTTTTTTTTGGTATCATGTTTTGGGGATATCCTTTTGGGGTGCTAGGCTTTTAGCATTTGCGTGCCGTTCCAACTGGAGCATAGCATAGGTAGCCTGCTAGAGGGGCAAGTCGTCTAAGGCCTCGTATGCAGAGGTAGTGGCTGCGGGGAGAGGGATGTCCAAGGGCCATCAACTGGAGGCCCAACCACGTGGTCCTAATGGAGGTGAGCAGGAAAGCAGCAGGGCTCAAGTGGATGATCACCTTAAGAGATCTGCCAAAGGGGCTAGGCAAGGCGAGCGTGTCCACATCCCTTCATGCGGAGAGACGTCCTTCCAGGTCTTGAAGAAAATCTTACCACCACAGGTGGTTGAAGTGGATAATGCGTGCACGATGTCGGTCCCGTCGGTGCTGATTAAAAAGCAACTTGATGCGGTACTGCTCTTGCTTTTGAATCCCCCGAGGCCTTCAGGGATTTATGTCATGTGTGGGTTGATTTTGTCAATTACCAATGTGGTTGTGGGATAACCACGGAGACCTTGCAAGTCCTCTGGGTATTCCTCTGTTCGTATCAGCGCACAGGAGGTTGGCGACCGCGGGAAATAAAGTGTGCATTTGTTGGGATGTACTTAAACCTCCTCCAAAGAGCACGATAATCAATATAGGTGCATGGCTGAAAGCGATCCCTATTAGATTTGACACATTTTTTAAAGCATGCTTTAAGTGCAATGGATTTGTCCACTTTGCTACAGACTGCCATCTGAATGGTACTAGGGAAGGTAAAGAGGATAGAGTTGAACAGGCACAAGTGGCCTCACCCAAAGAACCAACACTATCCCACATGGAAGTTGAAGCTGCAAATCACAAAGAAGATGCGAGCAACAAGGTTATGAGAGGCTCGATTCCGTCAAGATGGAAAATCATAAGGATACTCCACAAGAACATTCGACTGCTGAGACGAGCCCAAATGGTAACAACAGCAAAGCCACACCAATTGTACAATTGCTGCATTCCCTAAGGTCAAACCTCCCATGAAGCCTCGTCAAAAAATTGTCTTGCCCTCACCCCCGAGGCCGATGGATGAGGGATGGCAACAAATCTTTGTGATCAAGTGCAAGAGAGTAAAAACATTGGCACGGAGCAACTTCCACTGCAAGGAGAACTCTCCAAGTTTTCAAGGTTCCCTCATGAACCTGGATAATGTCTTTGAGGTGCTTATGGATGGGGATCCAAAGGGATTTCTTACCTCGGAGCAATCCTCTTCTCGGCTTACTATGGCGGAGGAGGAGAGCGAAAGAGAGGCGGCAAGGTATGGTTCTCCAGACGTAGAGGAGTTTGTCCCATTCTCCCTATAATGGATGACTTACATATTCAATCTTGGAATGTGAAGGGCATAAAATTTGCAAAGAAATGCACTCTCTTTTGGGAGGAGGTCAGAAAAGTAGCTACGAATTGTTGGCTAATTCAGGAGCATCATCTTGATGCTTCTTCCTCTAGAAAGCAAGGATTAGGGAATAAGTTGGTATCTTATGGCGATGGCACTCTAGGGTTTAGTGAGGTGCTCTCCATTTTCAACAAGGATTTGGGACCACATGTTGTGTTTAACCACAGCTCGGGGAGAGTCCTTGGGATAAGTGTCAAGTGGGCATGGTAGTCATTCACCATTATCAACATTTATGCTCCCTATGATGCTAAGGGCAGAGAAAAACTCCGGGTGGATCTTAGGGAGCATCCTCTTGAAGGGGACTGGTGCATCATGGGTGATTTCAACATGGTGGAAACTCAAAAGGATAAGACGGAGTCGACTAGTCTACTGGCTGGCTTTGAAAAATCCAAATGGCAAGCACTTTACAAGAAATGGGTGCTTCTTGATCGGTATACAATGTTTGCATTTCAGACGCTCAAGGCACACGATCCTATGTGCAATGTGCTGTGCTTGCTTGAGTATCTACTTTCCTCTCCTAAGATTTTCCTTTTTTTGGGGGGGGGGGGGGGACTCACAATGGTGAGTGAATTATATTGATAACCACAAAAAATTACATTCGTGCCATGCTTGTGCTGACCGAGCCATGATACATTGGCTAATTGGGGAGCAAGATTTCCATTTCTTCAAGAAAGTTGTGATGGATTCCAAGTGAAAACTACTAGAAGGATTCCAAAGTGAAAACTACTATTGAAACGAGCCTTATACAATTACACTTCTTTGACACGAGTGTTGGGGTATAAACTACTATTGAAAGGAGCCTTTTACAATTACACTTCTTTGACACTATTGTTGTATAAACGATCTTTTTACATAATGCAACACTTGAATCTTTCTTTAAGTGAGATCCGCCAAAATGTCAAAAAAAGTATTGCAATATATATTGTTTTTGGCTTGCTTAAAAAGGCTCAAGGGATTAAGGAGTGCCTTTGTAAGAGTTGGATCTCATGATGTGAGATATGGACTTCTTGAAGTTATTCTTCATTATTTTAACTTTTAAAAGAGTCCTTTCATGTGAAGACCTAATAAAGAGGGTGCCAAGGGAACTAGTGTGTTATCGAGTTCTGGAAGTAATTGGTTGTCTCTTCCCACTCCAGTGCCTCCATTGCTCTATTGCACTTACGCACCAGCTTGCCTGTTGTGTCACCAAGTCTCAAGGTGGACCACCAAGGGGTTAGGACCATTCCTTTCCATCGCCCACCTTAGAGTAGACCTTAAGTTTGGTCCATTATATCCTTGGTCATAATAGCCCATGTTTTAATATAAAATTGTATTGCCCATTAAAGCAAGTGGGTGGTTCAAATTTTTGAAAGTGGTTTCAGTAGATAGAATCTACAGAGATGCTTTGGTTTTGAATAGAAGAGGAAAAGTGAATTGGAAAAGCAAGTGAAGGAGAGAGAGAAAGAAACGAGGAGATTTTTATCGACAACTGTAAAGGAAGGAGAGAGGGAGAGAGAGAGAGAGAGAGAGAGAGAGAGAGAGAGAGAGAGAGAGAGAGTGAGTTTTTTTTTTGCATTGTACGTGGCTCTGTGTCTACGGGACACATGGTGGGGCTAATGTGCTCGCAAGAACCCCAAGATCTCAAAGGCATGTTTATGGACAGGTGTGTCACATGGTCAACAAACACAATGTAGAAATGTAGCAACTTCTCATGGTTCTTCAACGAGTGGCACATCACGTGTTCCTAATGCTTCTATTGGCAACACTTTGTCTTGGAACATCAGTGTAGCAACTTCTCATGGTTCTTGAACGAGTGGAAAATCACCTATTCCTAATGCTTCTGTTGGCAACAATGCATCTCAGAATTATGGTGAAAAGGGCAGAAGAAGATGCAATGTCATTATTGCAAGGCCAATGATCACTTGGTTAAGCAGTGTCCAAAATTGAAGGCAAAAGAGGCCAAGAAGAAAGAGGCGGGTTCCACTACAAGTGTGGCTATTATAGAATCTTATGTGAAAGGAGATTGTGATGTTGATGTAGAAGTAGAAAGGGCATTTAGTGCAGAGTGCACTTATGATCCTTCTATTTATGATGATCCTTCTATTTATGATGCATGTATGTCAATTGCTGCAGATTCACATGTGTGGTACTTTGATAGTGGGGCTACAAAGCACATTACCTCACATCATGACCTGTTTACCTCTCTATCCCTCATGGGAATATAGACACTTGTGCCAACAATGCCTCCTATCTGGTCATGGGAGTTAAAAAGATTGTGCTGACATCTGCAAATGGTAGTTCTTTCACTTGTTGATGCATTTTATCTACCTGAGATAAAAAAGAACCTTTTGTCTATATCTGCACTTGCTAGACTTAGTCTTGTTGCAAAATTTGTGGATGATAAATGTACAGTTCATGATTTCAATTTTGGTGATGAAATTGTTGCATCTAGAATTTTATGCCATGGGCTATATAAGCTCACTTTGTATGACAAAAGTGGGCAAAATTTTGCAAATATAGTTGTGGATTCGAAGGCTATCTCAGATGCAAAATTTTGGTATGCACGTTTTGGACATTTGAATTTTGCCAGTTTGTTGCATTTGCAGAAATCTAATATGGTTGCTTCTTTACCACCTCTTAAAGCACATGCGAAGCATGTTATATTTTTGTAAGATGCAACGTTCGAAGTTTCTAAAGGATGGTTCAATTATGGCTATATGAAACTTTCATTGATGATTACTCCAAGCATGCATGGGTGTATCCGCTTAAAGCTAAGTCCAAAGTGTTTATGTGCTTCAAGCAATTTTTGGCTATGGCTGAAAATGTCTCTAAATGTACTATGGGCACCCTTTGTTCACATGGAGGGGGGAAGTATATGTCTCATGTAGCTAGTTGTGGGATAAAACACCAATGTACAGTGTCATATAAACCTCAATAAAATGGTGTTGCTGAAAGGAGAAACAGGTTGCTTACGGAGATGGCATGATGTATGGTCAAGAGTCAAGCTTTGCCACATTTATTTTGGCTTGAGGCTATCATGTGTGCTACTTATGTACTTAGCAAGAGTCCTACAAAAGGATCACAGTCTATGACTTTTTATAAAGTATGACATGATAGGAAGCCATCTATTGTTCACATGCACAATTTTGGTTGTTTAGCTTATGCTTTGGTGCCACAAATGCAACACAAAAAATTAGATGATAAGGCTATTAAATGCATTTTTGTTGCTTACAATAAAGCTTACAGGTTATAACATCCGCAAACAAAGCGTATCTTGGTTTCACAAGATGCTGTGTTTGTGGAAGATTCTATTCAACCCTTGTTGTCATGTACTAGAGATGGTAATGCAAGCTCACATGACATTTATGACAGTTTGGTGCCTCTTTTCAGTGGTGGAAACGTGAATGTAAATTCCAATGAGGCAAATGTACACCTTATGGGGGTTTCAAAAAATGCTATGGATCAGCCTATTACTGATGCAAATGTACATAATGTACTTGATGTGGAAAGGGTTGAGAATGATCATGATAGAGGTATGCCAAAATGGGGTTGGTGTATACTTTGCGTGACAGTATATTGGATACATGTTTGCCTAGTTGTACTGGTTCAGGTTCTTGCCATGCATCTTATGCATCACATTGTTAGGCTTTGGCTATTTCTAGTTCATGTGATGTGGAGGAACCACTATCTTTTGATGAAGCACATAATTCTAAAAATTGGGGATGGCTACCATGGAATCACAATATGATGCACTTATAGAAAATGACACATGGACTTTGTGTTATTTTCTCTTGGCAAAAAGGCAATTGATGCGAAGTGGGTTTATGTAAGCAGGACAATGAGATTGACCGCTATAAGGCTCGACTTGTTGCCAAAGGTATAGACTTGCTCCCACTTGCCGTATGACTACTATTTGTTTTCTATGTGCATTGTAGCATATTCTAGATGGGATGTACATCAATCAAACATTGTTAATACTTTCTTGAATGGTGATATATTTGAGGAAGTGAATGTAACACAACCTCGTGGTTTTGTCATAAAAGGACAAGATGATAAAGTGTGCAAATGTAAGATATCTTTGTATGGGTTGATGTAGTCTCCTTGTGCTTGGTATGAGAAAGTTGTCACTAATTTGGTTAAACAAGGCATTCGTAACAATCCAACATAAAGCACTTTGTATGTAAAGGGTGAGGGTGATGTATTTCTCATTCTTGTTCTCTATGTGGATGATTTTCTAATCACTGGACAGAATGAGACACATATTGATGAATTTAAATGATACTTTCAAGATGAAAGGCTTGGGGCTCTTGCATCATTACTTGGGCATGCAATTTAAGTAATGTGATGGTGGTATTGCCTTGTGTTAAACAAGTTCCATAGAGATATTGCAATGTAAGCTTGGACTTGAGGACTACAAACCTATTGCTACTCCCATGGGAACATGTTTGAAGTTGAGCCTTCATGATGCTGGTGATCCTGCTGATGTCACTCTTTACCAAATGCCTTATTTATGTATGCAGTACAAGGTTGGATATTCAGTTTTCAATCTCACAATTCAATGATTTATGTATAGCCCAGGGTTTGAGCATTGGAATTTGTTAAGAGGATCTTTTGCTACTTGAGTGGCACTTTACATCTTGGGTTGTTTGTCCCAAGGGGGGATCATCGCCGTCAAATTTACATGCTTTATTGGACTTAGATTGGGTTGGTTGTTATGACAGGTGATTGTCCATGAGTGGTTTTTGTTTCATGCTTAGCAGTTCATGTATATCATGGTTGAGCAAGAAGAAAACTATCGTGGCCACTGGCAACTGTAAGGCTGAGTACATGGAAGTCTTCACAGCTACAGTTCAATGTGTATGGCTCATACACCATATGGATGATTTGGGTGTTGGAAAGGACACTGACAACATCATCTACATTGACAGTCAGAGTGCATTGGCAATTGCAAGGAACCCAGTTTTTCATGCTCACACAAAGAACAATGAGATGCATTACCACTATGTCAGAGAGAAACTCTTAGCAGGAGAGATCAACTTGGCTTATGTGCCAACATAGGACAACCTTGCATATCTTTTCACAAAGCGGCATTGCCTTCTGAGAAGTTTGAAGCTTTCCACAAAGCTTTGGGCTTACTCCCCTTCATGGATTGATCATTTCCTTTGGGCATGGCACTTCCCTTTACACTAGGTGCCAATCCTCATTCACCGCATCACTCCTAGGGGGGATTTGTTACCATACATATATGGTAGTTATGTGTGAACACACTTAGAACAGCTGGGGCATTTTTCCCCTCACTAGGAGGTTTCCTCTTGTGCATTGTATATACATCCATCATTCTAGGGATAGCTTATCTTTTTCCATTTTGCACTAAGAAATACTACTCTTTGTTTTGTGCCTCGAGCTTCTTCATCTTCTCCAAGTTTGTTTCCTTGCAACCCTATTTCCAACACCTTGCTTGATAAAAACTAAGCATTAGGTTTGTCTTTATAACTTCCCCCGATTCTACCCACCTTTTGTGTCATAAAATCTAATATCTAATAAACCCAAATGATTTTCTCTTATTAAATTGATCATTTAATGTGGGAGAATAAACGGGAACAAGGGTTAGAATATAGACATGTGCTTATGGATATGTCTCAACACGAGGCCAAGGTAAAGGCGTCCGAATGAGAGACAGTCTGTTAAAGAGCAATGCTACCTAATGGAGCTTAAAGACCTTAGGGTTAGCTTCATTAAAGACCTCTAAAATTTAGTGTTAAGAGTCCTTTGAGCTTAGGCAAGCTAAGGCTGATCTTGAGGTGGAAACCTTACCCAAGCATGAGGTGCTTGCTAACTAAGGTGCTTAAGGTGTTTGTGGGAACCTTGCCCAAGCTTGAGGTGATTCTCATGCTTAAATGACCAAGGTTATTGAAGTCTTCAATTCAAACATGATCTCTCAAGAGTAATAAACTATTCTCATGCTTAAATGACTAAGGTGCTTGAAGTGTTCAATTCAAACATGATATCTTAAGAAGCATAAAAGACACATGTCAAGATCCTCCCCATGTGGCCCTCATGATGTGCTTGAATCCTATTGGATAGGCTTTAAAGGGATACAATGAGAATTTAGATGCATTAAAAATAAAAATTAAATTCTCTCTCAAAGAGAAAAAAGAGGACACATGTCCAAATGATATAATTAAATAATACAAAAGAGAGAGTGTGGGAGAGAGGGGTGGACCAAGCATGAGAGGGGGTATACTCTCCCACACACACACACATGCGCGCGCGCGCAAACACACACACACACACACACACACACATGAGAGGGGGTATACTCTCCCATACACACAATCTCTCTCTCTCTTACACACACACACACACACACACACACACACACACACACACACACACACACACACACATACACTCACACAGACTCTCATTGTACGAAGTGCAAAATGCAAGAGCTCCATCTCCTTCTCAAAGATTGTTGAGAAGTTGAGAGCCTACACCATCACTCTTGGCTATGAAATGCAAATCCAACCAAGAGCCATGTTTCAATGCTTAAGCTTTCCATCTTCTTCATCTTCATTACTATGCTATTATGCTATGCTAAGCAAGAAGAGTGATGATAAGTGAGGAATTATTTATTTCTCCTATGAATGATTCTTGTTCCTCTTCCCTACCCTCATTCCCCGCTAGCTCTCTCCACATTTGAAGGTGTTTGAGGCCTTGGGACTAAGGCTTGGGATAGTTAATGCTTTTTGCAAAGTTTATGTTATAATTGCTCATGATGCATGAAGCTTTTCATCTTCATTGCATCACCTAGGTCACAACAAGTAACACAAATATTTAATTGTACCAAGTCTCTCTTGATGGGAGAATCTTTTGGAGAGGGGACCGCCGACTCCAAGTAAATCCGGTCCTCAACTATTGTATACTCTCTCTTGCAAAATTATTATTCATGCTAAGTTAATTAAGTACTATGTTTATGTTGCTACCATCAATTAAGTTCAAATTCTATGTTCTCAAAGTAATCTCACAAAAATGCTCACTCAAAAATTCTCTTAATTCCGCTATCCTCAAAGTTCATAGGCCATTTCCATTACATTGGTATTAGAGCATTTGGTTTCTCTTTTCTTGCTTAAGAAGAGAGGTTCTTAAGTATTCTATTAATGGTTGATTTTGTTAATTATATTAGGGTAAGTGGGATTGAGATCTATTATCGGTTTTGTTGAGCCCACTATGTGGGATATGGTACACAACTTGGGAGCTTTGGTCTTAATAATGGGTCCTTTTTAGACTTGCCTACAGATTTACCAATATTGATCCATAAGAAGTCCAAAAGGAACTAGCCCTAAAAAATTTTGCAATATTAGATCCACTCCACTACTCTCTATAATTAACCAATTCGAGCCGTGGATGTAGATACTTAAGTGCTGATTTTCAAAGGCTAAGAGGAGTAGCAACTAAGGTTTTGAATTGCTAAAGAATACTCTAAGTAAACACCTAAGTATAATTAGCATGGTTGACAATAACCAAGAGAGTAGAATGAATATTGATAACTTTGATTTTGTACATGAAGGTGCTAATGATGATGCTCTCCATATTTGTCAATTATCTTGTTACTAGGTTGCAGTAAGCTATGTGAAACCCTGCTTTGCAAGCCAAAATTATTCAATAACTTCGTGCTTATGGGATTTCCCTTCCTCTCCAAGAGGAGAGAGAGTTTAGATGGCCTCTTGATGAGACTCCCAAAAGAAGACTCTCTCCCATACAAGAGGAGGAATCCAAAGAACAAGAAAGTAATGAATCCCTAAGTTCCTCTGAAGATGTGGCTCCACAATCGAAGACGACAGTCTAGAAGATCACCAACTCCTCCCAAGAGGAAACAATCAACACATAGTCCTTCTCCAAAAGGGAAGAGAGGAAACAAAGGAAGAAAAGGTAAAGAAAGAGGTCACCCACTTCTCCTTTTTCTTCACCCTCCTCCTCTTTCAATGAAAGCTATGGCTATTCTCCTAGAGAATACAAGAGGGGAGGACATCACAAATCATACCCTGCATGGCAAAGGTCACAAAAGCTCAAGAAGTTCAAAGAGGGAGGAAATAGTATCTCTTTTCTCACCTATGATGTCACTTTGGTGCCACCCACAAAGTATTGGCCTTCATCTTGGAAATTGATGCGGCCTTTGGAGATGAGGGCTTCAGAGAGTCCTCCAAGCTATGCCATGTATGCACTTCCAAAAATTGGCTCGTCAATGGTGGGCTAGCCTTTTTAGCAACGACAAAGCCCCAAAGACATGGAAAACTCTACGAGTTTCCATCATGAAGCACATCCTTGCAAGTGATGCAAAGGATAAAGTACTTATCAAAGGCGAATTTTAAAGCTTCTCTCCCATGAGTCTATTCACAAATATGTGGACAAGTTTTGGGATTTACATCTCAAGGCTACTATCTTCCAAAAGATAGATTTTGTCGAGAAAAAGCAACAATTTTGTGTGGGATTACCTGAAGAAATGGCCGAGTATTTCAACTCCCAACGACCTGGTTCTATCACCAAAATAATCCACCACCCCATGGTTTCTTCCTGCATCAATGTCCAACAACAGGCTAGATGGAATGTCAAGCTCATGGAAAACAAATACAAAAGTGATGCAAAGGGGAAAGCCAATGCCCAAAATTATTTACAAGGCAATTCCAATAACAACAACAACAACAATCGGTCCAAGGAGAAGGGAGTTTACAAAGGTAAAAACTAACTCTCTCTTGAAGAGCTTGAAGCTTTCCGCAAGGACCATAAGTGTTTTAAGTGTGGGGAGCAAGAACATGGCTATTGTTCTTGCCCCAAGAGAAATGCCCACAGGGAGACTCCTAGAGCTTCCACCATTGAAGCTCCAAAAGAGGATGCTCATTGCAAAGGATCACCTCTCTCCTATGATTGGGGAAAGGTAAGGGAACATGATGCCTTTGTCTTGTTTGACCCCGGCTCTACTCACAACTTCATATCAACGGAGTTGGCCACCAAGTTGGGCATTCAAGGTTTTGAGATGGGAGATACTGTAACTGCTAACACAGCTTTCAAGGGACAATAAGCCTCCATTACTCCCTTGATTGGGAAGTTGAGGCTTCATGTCCAAAGCTATGTCAACAAAGAAGACTTTTTCATCTCTGCTCTCCAACTTGAGGATGCTATCCTAGGGGCACCATGGTTCAACCGCATGGTTGCCAACATGAAGTTTCCTAAAAGGAGAATCTACCTTACCTACAAGGGAAAGAGCATGTCTATAGATGCTAATGAGTATGGTTGTACTATACCACTTGTAAATTCACCAGATTTTGATAAGTCAATGAAAATCTCGATTTTTGCGTACATGACTTTTGTCAAAGAATCCACTAATGATGCTAATGATTTATCAAATGAAAATGGTAGGAATCAAGAAGAGTTAGACTTGTCTACTTTTCTAAATGGATTCCAAGATGTTTTTATCGATGATATCCTTATGGACTTACCTCCAAAACGAGGGGATAATGACCATGAAATTGAGCTCCTACCAGAAAGCTCACCGCCTAACAAGCCTCCTTATCGAGTTTCCCAAGCTCAACAAGAGGAGATAATGAGGCAAGTACAAGAATTGGTAGACAAAGAGATGGTGAGGCCTAGCTCCTCTCCCTTTTGTTCTCCAGTCCTTTTAGTGCAAAATAAAGATGGTACATATTGTATGTGTGTGGACTATCAAGCACTAAACCATATCAATATCAAAAATAGGTTTCTTGTGCCTCGGGTAGAAGATCTGTTTGATAAGCTACAAGACTATACCTACTTCAATAGGATTGACCTTAAAAGTGGATATTATTAAATAAGGATATTGGATGAAGATATCCTAAAGACCGCGTTTCGTACAATGTTTGGTTTATGAATATCTAGTCATGCCTTTTGGCTTGACCAATGCACCAGGCACATTCAATCATTTGATGGAGAAAATATTTAGACCCTACCACAAGTTCATTGAAGTGTTCTTTGATGATATCATCATCTACTCCAAGTCCTTGGAGGAACACAAGCAACATCTCTAAGTGATTTTTCAAGCATTGAGGGAGAACAATATTTTTCTCAACCAAAAGAAAAGTGAATTTTTCCTTCAAGAGATTCAATACTTAGGTCATATTATCTCTCAAGATGGTATCCGTATGGATCCATTAAAGTTAGTGGTAATAAAAGCATGGCCTAATCCAAGGAATCTACATGAGCTAAGAAGATTTATTGGTATGTGTGCATACTATAGACGCTTCATAGCAAAATTTCCTCAAATAGGAGAACCATTACATGACTTAACAAAGAAGAACGTTAAGTATTCATGGACTGCTAAGGAGCAAAATGCTTTTGACAAGCACAAAGAGAAGCTTACCTTCTCTCAACCAGTCCTCATGCTTTCGGATCTCTCAAAGCCATGTGAGGTCCAATGTGATGCTTGTGGTGATTGCCTTGGAGTAGTTGCCTTGGAGCAGTCTTGCTTCAAGAAGGGTATGCCATAGCATATGAGAGCCGAAGGCTCAAATACGGATGAACGGGTCTTGGGCATTTATGAGAAAGAGATTTTAGTTGTTCTACATGCCCTAGACACATGGAATCACTATTTATTGAGGACTCCATTCATTTTACGAACAGACCACCAAAGTCTCAAGTACTTCATGACGCAAACCAAGCTTTCAGACAAACAAATGAGGTGAGAAAATTTTCTTTTGCAATTTTATTTTCATGTTGCTCACATTGTTGGTAAGCACAATCAAGTGGCTGATGCACTTTCACAACAAACAAAAGTTAATGGGGTGTCTGTAGCAACTCACAATGATCTATCTTCTACAATAGATGAGTATGCTACTGACCCAGACTTTCAAGATGTAATGTTAGCCCTTGCTTTGGGGAAGAAAGAGAAACCATTCACCTTGCAGGATGGTTATCTTCTCCATGGCAATAGGCTTATGTTGCCCACTCCCTTCCCGAGAAAGTCATGTATGAATCCCATGCTCCTCCCTATGCAGGGCATAGAGGCATTCAACCTACTCTTCGAGGAGTAGAGACGTACTTCTATTTGCCTACCATAAAAGTGGACATATAAGAGTATGTTTGAAAATGTGTGGTATGCCAAAAGGCTAAGTATGATAGAGGGAAGAAACCTGGATTACTCCAGCCATTGCCAATCCCTAATTCACCATGGAAGAGTATATCCATGGATTTTATCTTTGGATTACCCAAGTCGAGGAATCCCAAATCTCGAGCGAGTTTTCCCGAGCAATTATTAAACCGAGCAAAAACTATCAATATACAATTTTGAAAATCCCAAAACTAATCAAGAAAATTCTACTTAATTAATAATCATTCATATGTGTTTTTATCTAGTTCTTACACTCTAGTCAAGCCAAGACAGAGGTGCTGGCTATTAGAGGACATTAAGTTAAGAATGGATGATGAAAGCGCATTGCAAAGGAGACAAAAGATTTCACAAATGAACTATTAGGAATGACTCTTTAGCAATAATGTGGCCTATTTTTCTCATGTCAAGATGTAGGTAAAAAGGAATGTGTGTGTATAATGTTCCTCATAGAACATGAGGTACAAGCCTTTTAGAGTAGGAGCCCTCATAAACTTTCAAACCCAAGAAGTCACAAGGTGTGGAACTAGGAATTGTTATCATGCACTTTTGTTGGGCTTGTACAAAGCAGTGTGTGACGTGTACGCGCACGTGCGCACCCATGCACACACATATGCTCACTATGTCCCTTACGAGTTTTAGAGTGAGGATCACATTTGAACATATTCAAGCTTTTCTCCTTCACATTTTGAGCTTGGATCTCCCCTGATATTCCTTTCTCTCACAACCACCCCATGGACTCTCAATACATCCGTGATCCTTAAGTATCAGATGTCCATATTTGGTTGTGTTTAAGCTTTCTTCTCTCAATACATCCACGGTCCTGAAGCATCAAAGTGACCATTGATAATCTCAATAGAGCAAAAAAATGTTTCTTTGGTCTCATAGGTCATGTTTGACCTTTGATGACATTAATACAATCTCTCTCTCTCTCTGTGAATTTTTCCATTTATGTTTCATGTTTTCTTTTATTCTCTTCTCTCTCTCTCTCTCTATCTGCTTATCTCTCTAGATCTCTTGCATGAAATGTTTGTGGTTCTCATTTACATAAGAATGACAAGCACTACAATACATCTCGTCTTTGTAGAGAACTCGACTTGAGGACTACAAAGGATACAAAAAGTGGTGGATCTATTCTACAAAAACACTTCCAAGTATGCTCCTAGTGAGTCATTCACCAAAAACAAGCAACATGCCAAGATCCGATGGCAAAAAACTCATATAAGTGGGCAAAACATGGAAGCCATAATGTAGCTATATATTTAGACAAAGTCAGCTATTGTAAAAAATACAATCAACACCATGGCTAGTACAATTATGAAAAGAGCCATTTTAAGGGCATTTTTAAGCTTGAAATGAAGTTGAATCTTGATGCACTCAACAAGAATATTGTCGTTTTAGCATGAAATTGTTATCATCTAGAAGGAGTACACAAATTAGTGACTCCAACTTGACTATGCCAACAACCACTTCAACAATAGCCTATTGTAGGGCAGTTGTGTTCTACATGCTGATAAATACTAGGCTCCACATGCCCTATCTGCAACCTTCATGTATGCATTCTAGGGAACCATGATGCTCTCTCTCTCTCTCTCTCTCTCTCTCTCTCTCTCTCTTTAAAACATAAACAAATGTCTTTGTTTGATTATAGGGTTGAAAATCACGGAGCCATTTGCGAAGTTGCTTGTAGCGCCATGTGTTGATACATGATGCTATTGGAAGATTCATACGAGCTAATTTAAGCACTTTATGGAGCTACTGGTAGCATCACGTGTCGACACATGGTGCTCTGTGAAGCTTCAAAAATGCTAATTTAAGAGCTTTATGGATCTTCTTGTAGCACCACATATCAACACCTAGTGCTAAAGGAAGTTTCAAAG
This sequence comes from Adiantum capillus-veneris, assembly GCF_014529385.1. Classification (NCBI taxonomy): domain Eukaryota; kingdom Viridiplantae; phylum Streptophyta; class Polypodiopsida; order Polypodiales; family Pteridaceae; genus Adiantum; species Adiantum capillus-veneris. Next base: position 67,723,658 of record NC_140953.1, on the reverse strand, counting down.
AGGCTAATTTAAGTGCTTTGTGGAGTTGCCTATATCACCACGTTGTCAAGAAATTTGCGGTCTTGCCAGGAAAGCATCGGGCTTACGGTTGTGAGAGTTTATGAGAGAACTCCAACAAACTATATGAAGGAGCTAAACCATAGATTCCATGAAGACTAGGGTTTGGAAAGAAGTGCAATCAAAGAAGCCCACCCATTCTCTCTTGCACTCACACGCACAAAGAAAGAACACAAAAGAGAATGTCAAAATAACACAAAGATGAAAACATCAAGGCTATGGTCATATCGTATCATGGGTAATATGAAAGGGTTAATAGATGAGTTAATGGCATTCAATCTTGGTTGACCAAATAGGCTACGAATTGTTCTTTGAAATTGTAGTTTTATGCTTACCATAATATATATATTTTGTCTAGTGATTGGGATTAATTGTGTGTACAAATCCTCTTGGTTCATAGCAAGATAACTACGCTTACGTCAAAAGAAAAGTTATAGTCTATGAGAGGTAGTATAATGGGATCCGGTGATAGAAGTATTTCATTGAGCCTTTCTAGGCCAAAGAGAAACACTATATGTTGTTGAAAGTGTATTTTACGACTAATCCATACGTTAATTCTAATAGATCTTACAGAGTGAAAGCGATAGAAATTATCATCATGTGGATTATTCACCTAGGATAACTCTAGTATGTGCAAAATGTAGATATGAGAGAAGAGAAGGGAAGAGAAGAGAATTTCCCTCCCAAGCCCTATTCTTGCACGTAGGCAATAAGGATACTGCAGGGAGAGATGTACCTGTAGCGAGGAGAACCTAAAATTTGTAGAGAGGATGAATTACTAAGAGTGAGAGAGATAGGTTTGGTTAAGGAGACGAGATTAGATATATATATATATGCTGGATTAGAGATGGAAACGAAAACAACAAGAAATCAAGAAAACATCAATGTAGAACACATCTTACTTGACAAACCCTTCGGCACCATTATTGATGGAGAGAGAAGGAGAGGGGAGAATTCAACTTTGATTGATATACCAAGTCCAAGACCTTCTTTGATTAGAGTTGATCTTCCAAGGATAGCATGCAAGAATGGCTAGTCTTCCTCTAGGATAAAGTGTAGGCTTAGGCTTATGTTAATGGCTAAGTACAATTTGACATTACTACTCACTCCCTCATGAATTCCTCTCATCAATGGCTTGAATGCTTGAGTAGTTTTCAAGGAAGAAGAGGTCCCCTTTTATAGGTGAAGGGAACCCACAAGGGTTTACACAAGAAGAGAAGAGCCACTGTGAACAGAAACTGAAAAAGTTGGAAATGAGCTGTCCCTGCATGATATGGGCAGATTGGGGTCCAGTATTTTGATCATATCTCCTCAACCGTGGATCCAAATAAAAAATTAAAAATATAGACAGAAACTTCAGCTCATTGCCTACGACTTCCTTTTTACATGCATTTTCCAATTCGGATTGGAACCTTGTGTAAAAAAATCATCAAAATAGGGTACAGTTTTGGCAGCAAAAGTCTTCTTGTGGTCCCCTTAGCCTAGACTTTTATTTGATTCCAATGGATACCTCATGCCATATGAAAGCATGACATTGCTCCTTGACAAAGTTTTGTAATCATGCTTACAATAATGCATTAACATAAGTGTATCTTTGAAATCATGCCACCGAGTGTCCCACTAAGATTTTATTCCATCCTAGTAGCTATTAAAAAGAAATATAAGAAAAATACATAGAATGTATAAGATTGGACGTTTTTCCCATAGTACTTTTTAATGGTAAAGTAAGAATACGTTACCCTTGAGATAAATAATAGGATGAGATAGAAAGCATATTATATACTTAAATATGTATATGTACATTATAGGAAATATAACTATGTATCTAAAAAGTTACAAGATAACTCTTGTAGCATGCGTTCCCACTATGTGCGTTCCCACTATGTGCGTCACATCACAACAACGTGTCGATATATGGTGCTAAACGAAGTTTGAAAGAGACTAATTTAATTTCTTTATGGAGCTGTCTATAGCACCATGTGTCTGTACATAGTGCTATATGAGTCTTCATAAAGGGCCTCTTTATGGAGCTACATGGAGCACCATGTTTCGATATGTGATGCTATAGGGAGCTTCGAAGAGACTAACTTAAGAGCTTCGTGGAGACCCTTGTAAGACCACGTGTTGACCACGTGGTTCTCAAGAAAGTTTCAAAGAGGCTAATTTAAGAGCTCTGTGGAGTTGTGTGTAGCACCACATGTTAACGTGTGATGCTAAAGAAAGTTTCAAAGAGACTAGTTTAAGTGCTTTGTGGAGCTACTTGTAGCACCACGTGTCGACACGTGGTGCTAAAGGAAGTTTCAAAGAGATTAATTAAAAACGCTTTTTGGAGTTGCATGTAGCACCACGTGTCGACACGTGGTGCTAAAGAAAGTTTCAAATAGGCTAATTTAAGTGCTTTGGAGTTGCTTGTAGCACCACGTGGCAACACGTGGTGCTAAATGAATTTTTAAAGAGGCTAGTTTAAGCGCTTTGTGGAGCTTCTTGTAGCACCACGTGCCGGCACATGGTGCTACAAGAAGTTTCAAAGAGGGGAGCTGCTTGTAGCACCACGTGTCGGCACATGGTGCTACAAGAAGTTTCAAAGAGGCTAATTTAAGCGCTTTGTGGAGTTTCATGTAGCACCATGTGTCGACACGAGGTGATAAAGAAAGTTTTGAAGAGGCTAATTTAAGCGCTTTGTGGAGTTTCTTGTAGCACCACGTGTCCACACATGGTGCTAAAGAAATTTTCAAAGAGGCTAATTTAAGCACTTTGTGGAGCTGCTTGTAGCACCACATGTCGACATGTGGTGCTATAGGAAGTTTCAAAGAGGCTAATGTAAGTGCTTTGTAAATTGCATGTAGCACCATGTGTTGACACGAGGTGCTAAAGAAAGTTTCAAAGAGGCTAATTTAAGTGCTTTGTGGAGTTACATGTATCACTATGTGTCGACACATGATGCTAAAGAAAGTTTCAAAGAGGCGAATTTAAGCGCTTTTGTGGAGCTTCTTGTAGCACCATGTATTGACACGTGGTGCTAAAGAAACTTTCAAAACGGCTAATTTAAGCGCCTTGTGGAGTTGCTTGTAGCACTACGTGTTGACACGTGGTGCTAAAGAAAGTTTCAAAGAGGCTAATTTAAGCACTTTGTGGAGCTTCTTGTAGCACTATGTGTCAACACGTGGTGCTAAAAGAAGTTTCAAAGAGGATAAGCGCTTTGTGGAGTTCTATGTTGCACCACCTGTCGACATGTGGTGCTAAAGAAAGTTTTAAATCCCCTTTGGATATTCCTATAGCACCATGTGTCAACACGTGGTGCTATAGGTAGCTCCACAAAGTGCTTGATTTAAGCCATTTGCAAAGTTGCTTGTAGCACCATGTGTTGGCACGTGGTGTTATTGGAAGCTTTATAAGGGCTAATTTAAGCGTTTTATGAAGCTGCTTGTAGCAGCACGTGTTGGCACATGCTACTCTAGGAAGCTTCAAGAGGTTAATTTTAGTGCTTTGTGGAGACGCCTGTAGCACCACGTGTCGACATGGGGTGCTAAAAGAAGTTTCAAAGAGGCTAATTCTAGAATTTTTGGAGCTGTCTGTGCCATCACGTGTCGATACGTGTTGCTATAAGAATATTTAAAGAGACTTTACGCCATTTGTAGAGTTTCTTATAGCACCATGTGTTGGCATGTGGTGCTATTGGAAGCTACATAAGGGCTAATTTAAGCAATTTATGGAGTTGCTAATAGCACCACGTGTCAGCACATGGTGCTATAAGAAGCTTCAAAGAGGCTAATTTAATTGATTTGGAGCTTCCTGTAGCACCATGTGTCAACAAGTGGTGCTAAAGGAAGTTTCAAAGCAGTTAATTTAAGCACTTTGTGAAATTTTCTATACCACCACGTGTTGTCATGCGGTGCTATAGGAATATTCAAAGGGGCTTTAATCCATTTTTGGGAGTTTCTTGTAGCACCACGTGTTGGCACGTGGTGCTATTGGAAGCTTCATAAGGGATAATTTAAGCCCTTTATGGACCTGTTTGTAGTACCACGTGTCGACACGTGGTGCTATAGGAAGCTTCAAAGAGGCTAATTTAAGAGCTTTATGGAGCTTCTTGTAGCACCATGTGGCAACACGTGGTGCTAAATGAAATTTCAAAGAGGATACTTTAAATGCTTTGTGGAGTTGCCTGTAGCACCACGTGCGACATGTGGTGCTAAAGGAAGTTTCAAAGAGGCTACTTTAAGCGCTTTGTGGAGCTTCTTGACACATGGTACTAAAGGAAGTTTCAAAGAAGCTAATTTGATCGTTTTGTGAAGATTCCTATGGCACCATGTGTCAGTATGTAGTGCTATAGGAAGCTTCATAATGACGAATTTAAGCCCTCTATGGAGCTGCATGTAGCACCATGTGTCTATATGTGGTGCTATAGGAAGCTTCAAAGAGGCTTATCTATGAGCTTTGTGGACCTACCTGTAGCACCATGTATTGAGATGTGGTGCTAAAGAAAGTTTCAAAGAGGCTAATTTAAGCACTTTGTGGACTTGCATGTAGCACCACGTGTCAACATATGCTGCCAAAGAAAATTTCAAAGAGGCAAATTTAAGCTTTTTGTGGAGATGCTTGTAGCACCATGTGTTGGCACATGATATTTTAGGAATCTTTAAAGGGGCTTTAAGTCTTTCTCTAAGTTGCTTGTACACCATGTGTTAGCACGAGGTGCCATAGGAAGCTTCATAAGGTTTAATTTAAGCACTTTATGGAGCTTCACGTAGCACCATGTGTCGTCATGTGGTGCTATAGGAAGCTTTAAAGGGACTAATTTAAGCACTTTGAAGAGTTGCCTATAGCACCATATGTCGGCACTTAGTGTTATAGGAAGATTCAAAGGGGATCATTTAAGCAATTTGTGGAGATTCTTGTAGCACCACGTGTTTTCCCATGGTGCTATAGCACCACATGTTGTCACATGGTGATGTAGGAATCTTCAGAGGGACTAATTTTTGAGTGCGTGATTCTTGCATGCACAGTGCATAAAGGGGAAGAGGAGAGATGACATGGGGAGTGGGTGGGCAACCTCTTAAAAGTGAAGTGAGAGTACTCCTGACTGCTTGTATACGTTCAATCAATAAGGTGAAACAATGGGCATCCAGATCTAGTGTTTGGCTTGGGGTAAGGCACCCATCTTTATCCCAACATAATAAAGCCCCTGCAAAGCTTCATATAGCACAATGTACCGACACACGATACTACAAGCATCTCTAAAAGGGTGTAATTTTTTCTTCCAAGATATTTGACCCTTTTGGACTAGAGAAGAATTGGGCAAAACAAACTCCTATGTAGTTCCATGTATCACCACGTGACAACGCCTAGTGGCAAGGGCTTAATTTCTCCCTTTGCAGGGGCTTGATATTGGTTCTTAGACACTTGAGTCATTGTGGACAAGAAAAGAATAAGGAAAAAAGAAAAAAACATTTCACCCATCACAATATAGAGTGCAACACATATCACAAATTGGGTCCTAACCATTTAGAAATTTGCTCGGGTTTTAGGTCGCTTGAAAAATCTCACTCGGGCTACGGTAAGACTCCCCAAGTCTATCCATGGGAATACGGGAATATGGACAATAGTTGACAGGTTTAGCAAGCAAGCACACTTTATTCCTATTAAAAAGACTATTAAGGCACACCAAATGGCAACCCTCTTCATATCTCAGATTTTCAAACACCATGGAGTACCAACATTCATCATGTTAGATAGAGATCCTAACATTCATCATGTTAGATAGAGATCCTAGAATGACTAATAATTTTTGGAAAGGTTTCTTTAAAAAATCTAGGTACAAGATTGAATTTCTCTTTGGCCTATCACCCACAAACGGATGGCCAAAGTGAGATAGCCAATTTTACGATACTCAATCTACCAAAGACTTATGTTACAAAAGTAGATCAACACTCACAATGGGAGAAGTACTTACCGCTTGTAGAGTATGCGTACAATAATATTATCCATACTACTACGGGAAAAGAACATTTTGAGATCATAAAGGGAAGACCTAAAAGTCCCTTGCTACTTAAAGTACATGGGAAGATCTTCACTGCTAATGAGTATAGCTGCGACCTATAAGAATCTTTTAAAAGGTTAAGGAGGCTATATCCATCTCTCACAAAGGCAAAAATCTGCTGCTTGACAAGCACAGAAGGTCCTTAACGTTCAAAGAAAATGATTGGGTCTTACTTAAGTTTCCTAAGGCTTGATTGAGGCAAACGACGGGCAAAAATCCCATGGGCCATCAAAAGTATTATGCTAAATTAGCAAAAAGATATTATTGTCCTTTTCAAATCTTGAAGCCAATCAATGACATGGCTTATCAATTCAAGTTTCCCAACCATTGACTCATACACAATGCTTTTCATGCAAGCCTACTTAAACTCTACAAAGGAGAGCCACCAAGAGAACCAATTATTGAAGACCCTCCAATCAAAGACCAAGAAGAGGTGCTATAACCCGAAGCTATCCTTTGGCATGAAGACAAGGTACTACGACATGGTAAGATTATACGACGGTGTCTTATTAAACTAAAAAATTATCCTTTTAAAGATGCTAGATGGATGCAAGGAATACAACTTAAGGATAGTATGAACCTTGTCAATGTTTACAATGCTACACTAGAGTAAGCAAATGTAAATGCTTTCTAAACGAACAATGTTTTTGTCTTATAAGAGTGATCCTCTTTTGTGTGTTGCTATATAGCTAGTGAGGGGAACCCCTCCCCCCCAACTTAGACTTGCAATACTGTATTTGATAAATGTGAGAGAGGGTCGCGTGATCTACTTGCTCTTGTGCATACTCGTGTTGCTTATCTCCTATTCTACAACTGTGAATATGGAAATTGTAGAAAATATTGCCTCTCAAATTTTTTTAAACCGACTTTTGCCTTTGTAGATAAATATAATAACTTGTTGTTGTGCTTAGATGATTCTTTTTGTTGTTTAGCTTGTTGTGGGAACACTCTTATCTATTTTCTACCACACTTATCACTTGTAGTTGCAATAATGGCCTCCATATCACAAATGGTTGTCATAAAGGATTGGCTTGTTGATCATAGCGATGTTAAGATTACTTAACCTTACTAGACTGCTATGATTTCAAAATTGGTATATATAGCTTTTAAAAATACACAAACAAAACCTACAATTTACAATAAATGTAACACTAATTTGCGTAATCCGGCCTTCATAAAACTTAAATTGGCTCCCTTAACTAAGATTTAGTCCTCTTGATGCTGAGAAATACTAAAATCTAGCTATTTACTTTAATTATGTCCCACTCTACTGGTGTAATACTTGAGAAACTGTGCCAATATTGGAAAGGATGATACCTTGATTTAATTTTTTACATGGTTTTTACTCTTGTTCTATTATTAATTTGAGGGTAAGTGTAAATAACTTGTCATTTGCATTATATGGAATAACAATAATAAAATGAAGAATTATGACTGTCTGGATGCTAGTTTGTAGAAACGGTTTTTTTTTTCTTGGCTAGAAACACCATATTTAAACTAGTCTTGGATGATTGACTGCGTATAGGCCGGTTGACTAAAAAGGGGGTTCTTTTGTTGATGTTGCCTCACTGAAATGCGTCTAGAAATATATTAAATTTCTAGTTCCCTTGGATGGATTTATAAATCTAATGCCTACTTCTAGTTGAGTGCACATGATCTTATCTAATTTGTATACAAAATGGTTCTCGATTTGTGCTTTGGACTCTTAATCTGGCATTACTTATGCATTGGTTGGAATATGGTCTACCTTTGGTATTTCTTAGCATGGTTGATTGGTATGGATTTGAGATACGAATCTTGGCCCTCCCATCCTCATATCCTACTTAGATTTGGGACTTGATGGCAAGAAGATACTGGTTGGCTGACTTACTTACATATTGTGTCACTTTCAACTAGTAGCTAATATTAGTGATTGTTAAAGGGTGGATGTTTTTATCCAAAATTCAAATTCTTAACTCCTTGTTTAAATACCCTTGATTTGAATGTGTTACATGATTTGGTATTTTTAAATCCTGATTGATTTACGATATAATTTCACTATTTGAGCTTGGCAAGTGGTGGGGTCTAGTTTATGGCTCTAAATATGGGTAATTTTTTTTTTAGCAAGAAGATTTTTAGGTACTAAATAAAGCCTCCCAAATCATTTTGAAAACATAATGAAGGAAGGATGGATTGAATTAAGGGTTACTTTTTGATGGGCATAGATTTCAAAGAGGCCTCTTGGAGAGTACCTGTAACTTAGATTCTTCAAAACTTGAAAAATATATAATTACTTAAAGATTGCTATAAATAAAACTTACTTAAGACAAGTATAGCCACTTGCATCAGAAGGGTGATGGCTTTTGATGCTTTACATTATATACCAATGTATGTACAAATAAAACCTTTTTGGATAGTAGTTTAATTTAAATGTTTTTAAAGTAGGACAAGGATAACAACTGATAGGTCCTTTGACACCTATAATATGTATTCAAGGCTAGCGAATTTGTTGTCCTATTTATATGGATGCACGTGAGAATGCTATCTTTTCTTAAAGTGTTTTGGCTTAGCTGCTGTTTGATTGTGAAGATCCTTTCTGTCTTTTACCTAAAGAACCTCCACCACTCCATTATTTTCATATAGAATTATTGAAATGATGCCTCATTCTTACTATATTGTACAATCATTTTTGTACAAATCATTGTCGAGCTATCTAAAGCCAATTATCTTTTGAACGCTATGTTCTTTTATGTATATGTATTAAGTTTAATACAACAACACACACACAAACACACACACACGCACACATGCATGCACACATGCACACGCGCACGTGCACACATGCACACGCGCACGTGCACACGTGCACACACACACACACACACAGTGTTACTTTAGTACTCTTGGTCTTTTTTACACAATTTTTTAGCTTAATTAAAAAAAAAGGGACCACACATAAACCTGGCCCTTGGATCAGGACCTGTTGGGGGTGGTTTTTTATAAATTTTGGCAATGACACACACCCACACACACACACTGTGTTACTTAATTAGTTCTTGACCTATTTTCTTCTTTCTAAAAAAAAGAGAGCTCCAAAATGTTTGAGCCTCCACTATGACACTTAACCCTTCATAAAAATTAAAAGCCTGATAAGGCGTTGGTATTTTTTTGACTAAATGGACTACACACACTCTTACTATACCACCTCACTTGAGGGAGTGCCTGAGTTTACTTGCCTCCTAGGTCTTTAGTAAAAAAAACCACCTATGGACACTATCACCGGGTATAGCCCTTCTCAACACTTGAGTGTCTTTACCTTGGGTGAAACCTTGCCGTGAATACTCCTGGTTACCTCCTCATTGCACAGTACAGCGACTTCATCTGCTCTGCTGGAGATCCCCCAAACGCTTGGATAACTGCACGATTTGTAGTTATGGCGACCTCCCTCCCTTCTCTATTTAAAGGTGAGGGCGCATCTCTGCCCCTCACTTAGTTTTGGTTGTAATCTGCTTGATTGCTTAATACTAGTAATTGCATTTCTGAAACAAAGCATGGAGCTCTCTACTCAAGTTACTCAGGTCGGTCACTGTTATTTCTTCATTTACTTATTGATGTTTAGGATTCTTTTCGCATGGGTTTATCACTCTGTAAGGTAGATGTTTTGTTGGAAATCATGGTTGTCTCCTCCTGCAACATTATAATCCCAGACATGGGTGTTATTCCGCGTCGTATGATTACTAATGGTGCACATAAATAGCTGTTTATTCTAAAAAATCCACCCTATGGGCCGGTGGTCAGAGCATGTGGTTGACTAGGGTTGTTTTTTCTGCCTTGGTAACCAATACAAGATGGAATATTTATTGATTTTCTTGCTTACTAATTTCTATTCAGGATGGAAGGTAGTTTTGTGCCTTGATTGATTATTACTCTATGTCGGGTTTTTAAAAAAAACTCTTGATATATAAGAAAAAGGGGGGGGCGTGTATTGCTCTACCCTCCAACACCAGTTTATGGTTGTTCTGGCTGAGTTGCTTACTGTCAGTGTTTTGGAATTTGGATTATACTAAAGGGCCGCAATGGCATATCATACCATGACATGGTGGCTATGGCAATATAGCGGTTACTGTTTAAACTAAAGGGGGTTGCTGGTTGCATATCATATATTTCTTGTTGGTGGTTTCTGGCTGCATATCATATATTTCTCGTTGGCCTTTAAAAGGACTTAATACTATGGGTTATTGTTGTCTACGTTTTTGTGAATGGTTTTTTAACAGAAAAAAGGGTATATTACTTTGGCTTCACTTTGGTAAGGTAATTTGCCAAAACTGCATTCGGTTACGATATTTTGTGACTGTTCCCTAACTCGGGCCGATATACTGCTTTTTTGTTATTTTCATTAGCATCTTGTTTTGTAAATACAAAGAGATAAAATTTCACCCTGCTACATATGGGTGTTAGAAGGTTCTGCTTCTTTTGGGTATCCTGGTTACACACTATGGTTTTTCATGGTCTTTTCTTTAGAAAGGATAGGATATACATTATAGTTATTTTGCATGCACTCAGGTAGATGTTGCTCCTGTGATAGCTTTAGATATTATTATGGTGCTAGCACTTTAAACATGGTTTAGACTTTCCCTTAAAAAACTTCAAGGTACGGAGTATGGCTTGGATTTTTAGCAGCACTCCTTGTTACTTGTATTGCTTAAAGGGAAGTATATGGTGAATGATGTATGATTTGGAATCATTTCATTGTGATAGGTATCTAACCTAAAAACAAGTTATTTTATAAAAACTGTAATTGGAAATTTTGAAAAAAAACTTCATTTGGTAGAGCTTTCAGAACTGATAAAACTGTTGAAAATATTAAAAAAAGGGGGGGATTCAGACACTTGGATTAGAAGGGGTGATTGCCTTCTAATCAAAATGATACTCTTTTACTAAAATCTTTGGATTCTTTAAAAATGACAGAAATCACAATTTTTTGGACTAAGTTTGTAAAGGTTTTAAAAAGTTTGTAAGATAGACATGGATAATGTGTGCTCCTTGCCGCACTGTCGAAGCAAGGGACTTGCCGATACACCGTGTGCGAGCCACAAATGGCTCCAAGCACACAACAAGACTAATCTAGCAAGCTCAAGAGAGCAAAGGGTGTGTCACTCACCGCTCTACGCTCGCCTTCGTGGTGGATTCCTCGCCGCGATGAAGAAGAAGCTGCAGTTGTGCCGCGCTCAACCGCTTCGCCGCCGCCGTGCCTTCGTAGCAATGCTCGATCACACACACACACACTCTCTCTCTCTGTCTCTCACATACACACACACACAAGGAGGTGAAGAAGAAGAAGATGGAGATGGAGATGGAGATGGAGCAAGAGCACTCTTCTATTGCACAAATGAGAGAATGAATGAATTTTAGGTTTAGTTGGCTTTTATATGAGCTCACACCATTCACACTTGGGCGCCCATGCTTAGCCAACTAATCCCTTGAATGTCTCAGTTAGACTGCGCCTCTCATCGGTGATCACTCTTACCCTTTTCCTATTGGTCCGATAAACCCGGTACCTGACTCTACCAAATACATAATACACGTCCGTCGTAGGTGATGGGGTGTCCGTGAGCCGTGAGGGTTAACATGCCCCCCTTCCTGATGTAGATCCCGTCCTCGGAAGCTATTGAGTTGAAGCTCGTTCGTCGAGGTGGAAGAGAATTTGAGATGAATGTCCTTAGCCTTCTTCAGTCACTGCAAAATCAAACAACATTGGCACAGTAATTGCATTCTCATAAGTGATTAAAAAGCATATGCAGTTTTAGGTAGACAAATTGATTGGTAAAAGAATTTCAAACAATTTGTCAGCAATGGACATTAAATTGCAATGTAATCAAATGCATAAACAGATGTAAAGGTAAAAAATTAAGCAAGTTTGGGGTCGCTAATTTGACGGTCGAAAGGCACTAGAGATCCAATATTAATACCATGGGTAAACTTCTTAATTTTTTGTGGTCAATTAAATTGTTTAATCGCGAGAGCCAAGTATTCATGTTCGAGGGCTGACTAGAGGCTATATCTAGAAGACCTTGTAGTTAAGCTACCATAAAAGGAATTTCTCATGAAATCATCGCCTGACTGATTACTTTTTCTTTGACCCCCCAAAGTCTTTTCACAGTGATTCAATTTGATGTGTGTGCTTATTTTGTATGCCTTGGGTTTTTTGCTTTTCAAGGAAAAGCGCCCACACTGGGAACCTCTAGGGCTCTAGTACCATAGGCAATACATGTGAGTGAAGTACCAAATCAAGCTGAGATTTCTCTTCCAGCTTAAGATTTTACAGTGTGGCACTTTGATTTTTTGTTTGTTCATTTTCAGCATTTTAATTTTGTAACTTTGGGGGGTCATATAAAACTGATACACCTCCCCAGGCTCATCACACTAGTAAACTCCCTTTATAATACTTAAGCTAAAGGTCAATAGGGTCAAGCCCACTAGAAAGCCCTAGTACATTTCACACAATGCTGCCTAAATCGGATTAAGAACCTAAGTAACCATTGATTATTAGGAAGGCATTCCCCATGGTATTAAGAGAAGATCTCTAACACCTAACTTGGTCAAACTAGCTTAGTCGGACTGCTTGATTTTTAAACCTAGACAAGTGATTATGACAAAAAATTACATTGAATTAAATGTTTGATACTAAGCAAATGCGGTGAATATTAGGCTACCAATCACAATTAAAGCAGACAATCATAGATGCAAAAAAGATAAAGGGCAATGCTAATGGACAAGAAACACCTGTTTGTGTCGATGGTCGCGCTTGATTTGAAGAGTGAGTCGAGATAAAGATTCCATGAAGGTCCAAATCCTATCAATAGCAACACGCTAATGTACACACTAGGAAACAAAAGGAATACCTCCAAGAGGCACGTTAGTGGGAAAAGATACCAACACTTATTGAACACAACAAAAAACATAAGGAACCCTAACCTAATTATTTGCACTCCCCCTAGAGAGTTAAGGGAATAGGATATTGTAGAGGTTGGGGGGAAACCCTAAGGCTAAACCCCTATCCTCGTCGTCGAGATAAACAAAGTCATCATCCATGAGACCATATGTGCCATCCGTGTAGTCCTGCAAATTTTCTTCTTCATCATAGGTGCCCATGTTTACTAAGAAGGTCACTAGATGCCTATAGTCATCTTGGTCAAAAGGGTAGGCTTGTGCAATGGGAGAAACGCTCTCTACTAAGTATGGATCATACGTGGTCAAGAGACGTATCAGCCATTCTAACTCCTCAAAATTCCTCTCACATGCTAGCTTACCTATCAAATCCCATTCACATGCAAGCACTGGAAAGACCATGTGAAATATTTGTGAAAAGTAACGAGGGTACCTCTCACCCAAGGCAGGAGTGGATGACTCTAGCGTACTAGCCATATCTGTACACGCAAATAGATGATGGTTAGAGTGCAAATATTACAAGGGTCATGTTCTTGTGGATAATTTGTTTTTATGATTTGTGTTATGGCTCTTGCTCTTTTACTTTTTTATGTTGTTTTTGTGAGTATAAGGCTTTATATATACATTCCCTAAGATTGGAGATTAAGAGGTCAGGGAGAAAGGTTGAGAGGGAAGCAAGTGAATAATGGATGTCCACAAACACTCCCCCCTTCCTTGGGTAGATCATACCGTTTGAAATGATGTCGTCACCCTTTGAAACCAATTGTTCCAGTTGGTAATAGGTGAGGATTTTTGCCAGTAAGGTACTCTCCCAGGATCGAACTTGAAGTGGTTCATCAGGTGATTCTTGAACACTGGGAGGTGTGGATTCTTTTGTAGCTTCATGGAGGTCCACTACTATAGATGGAGGTTGTGTAGAAGCTTTTACCTCTATGGATGTATTACATGAGGAGCTAGAAGCTTCATGGAACTCCCGCCTTCCTGAGCTAGGTGGAATAAATTGGTTTTGCCTTGGAGCCCAAACTAGCTCTGGACTAGGTGTGTAGCATTCTGTGATCTTTCCCTTCCCACGGTCTGCCATTGGCTTTAGCGTTACACTGTTTGACTCATATGGGTTTGTTGTCGATAGGGAAGGACACATTTTACGTTTAGGTACCCAAATTTGCTCATTTCCATCATAGTAGCCTTGGGGCTTCTAATAGTTGTTTTGGAATCCATCGTGATTTGGTCTTGACTCTCCTAGGGCGCGCTCTTGGTTTTTCGGGGAAATTTTTTCCTGGAATGGATGGGAGGGTTGAGGTAGTTGGACGTAAGGCCTTGGGGACCCATCGATATGTACTCTTAGGTCGTGCAGGTTGAGTACTTGCAATATTCCTGCTTGCTGCAACTACAAGTGTTGAAGTGCTAGGTTCATGGGTAGCTAGCAAAGACGAGTTAACCACCTTGGCATGTGAATGTTGTCTATCCTTCAACTTTGCTAGAGTTTGCAACGTAGGTGACTTCGCTTGAATGATAGGGGTAAGAGTCGGTGGTCGCGTCGTGACACTACCAGTATCCCAATCAATAGTGCATTTGGTTGCCAACATCCACGTGCGTCCCAGGTTTACGTTGCCTTCCATAGCTCCTGTGGGCATGACTAGAAACCTCTGCACTATGCTTCCATTGTCATAGACAATAGGGGTCTGAAGGACTCCAAGAATAGCAGTTTTCTTTTTATTAATGACCTTGACTTGCATCGTACTCGGGGATAGGGTCGGTTTCCCTAATTGACACCAAACTCCATAGGATAACAAATTGTGTTTAGCTCCCGTTTTTAATAAGGCATTGTATAGTACTTTCCCATAGGGGCTATTTAGCTCAATTGGGTATCGTAGGGGTGGCTCAGATTCTAATGAGTCGTCATCTGTGTCCTCAAAAAATGCTTGCGTGATTCCCAGATTAGCCTCTCGTTGGCGTCTAAGACGTTGTTGTCGTTCTCGAGCCTCAACTCTTGCTTGGATTTTTTTAAGCTCTGCTTGTTCCTTGGCAGCCTTCTTTTGATGGATGGCTTGCAACTCTTCCTGGCTTAGAGGATCATAATATCTTTTGAATTTACTCCATTAAGGAATCCAATGGTTTCAACTCCATCTAGAGTCTCCACACGAATGGTACCTTGCGGGGTAATTTCACACACTCGATATGGTCCCTTACCTGCATATTTCAATTTCTTCTTTTCATTACGTACCCCGTACATAAGAACTTTATCACCAACCTTGATGTCTTTATCCTTTAAATGGCTATCAAACCACTTCTTTCTCCTATCCTTCTCCACTAGAGCATTTTGCACAGCTAATTGCCTCTCTTCATCTAGCCTTTCCAGGATATATAATCGCTCAACTAAGGGGTTACCATCCCAACCTTCTTAAGAAGCTACTCGAAGACTAGGAATGACAAACTCCCATGGCATAACTGCTTCTTGGTCATACACCATTTTAAACGGTGTGCAATTAATAGCAACTTTATACGCAATACGATAAGCCCATAAAGCTGATGTAAGCTTTAGGTCCCAATCAGTGCGATTAGCCTCAACTGTCTTTGTCAAAATGGAGATGAGAGTTTTGTTGGTACTCTCAGCTTGGCCATTTGCTTGGGGATAATAGGGTGTAGACTTGTGGTGAGATATCATGAAGTTTGATGTGCGTTCTTTTATTACTTCATTTATAAAATGAGTTCATTGTCACTCACAAGTTCAAAGGGGCATCCAAAACGTGTGATAATGTTCTCAAAGAGGAACTTAGCTGTTGTTTTTGCGTCCGCCTTCCGTGTTGCTTTTGCTTCAGCCCATTTGGTTACATAGTCGGTAGCCACAATGATATATCGTGATTGTGTGTTACGTGCAGCCGGACTAATCGGTCCTACAAAGTCTAAGCCCCACTTTTCAAATGGTTGGGTTACCTTGATGGGATGTAGAGGCATCCTATCACTTCTTTGTGGCTTCTTGAAGCGTTGGCATTCATCACATCCCTTTGCAAAAAGTGATGCATCCTTAAACAGAGTGGGCCACCAATAGCCTAACTGTAAGATCTTTCGGGCAGTCAAGTTTCCTGAAAAGTGACCACCAGCTACGCCCATGTGTGCCTCTTGTAGAATATATAAATACCCATCCTCGCGGGCACAACGTCTAAGAACATCATCTTTTCCTCTCTTATAGAGAGTTCCAGCCAGTAAGCAATAGGGTTCGCATTCCTTGATTAATTTTCGAGCTATATCTTTTCGCAGTTCTTTGGGTGGAAAACCATTAACTAAGAAGTTAACAATCTTTTCACTCCATTCAGGCATTGTCTCAACAATGAACAAAGGAGTATCAAGAAATTCATCATCAACCCCCGTAGGAGCTTCGCCATTAGGGATACGAGATAAATGATCCGCCATGACATGTTTCCTCCCAGGCCTCACAACAACGGTGAAGTCAAACTCAAGAAGAATTAACAACCATCGTGTAATTCGACCTGTGGAACACGGCTTGTTTACCAAATATAGCAATGCTTGATGATCAACATAAAACACAAACTTGGTAGCAAGAAGGTAATAGCGAATTTTTTTTACTGTGTAAATCATAGCTAGACCTTCGCGCTCTGTATTAGTGTAGTTCATCTCGGCATCATTTAATTGGCGACTTGCAAAGCTAATAGGGTAGTCCAATTTATGTTCTCCTGGTTGAGTTAGAACACACCCAATAGCAAAATTTGATGCATCAATATGCACACGAAAAGGTACATTCCAATCAGGTGTTCACAGGATTGGAGCACTTGTTAGGGCCTTCTTTAATAACTCATAAGATTGATGACATTCTTCCGTCCAGTGAAACTCGATAAGAAGCTTGTACAATGGACGCGCTATCTCGACAAAGTTTAAAATAAACCTTCGATAATAACCAACATGGCCCATAAATCTTTGAACTCCTTCATAGTTCATAGGTGGTGGCAAATTGTCAATGGATTTAATGGATATCCCGTTCTTGGACACTATATGCCCTAGAATGACTCCATGCTTAACCCAAAATTGGCATTTGAAAGGCTTCAATGAGATGCGATAAAATCTGCACCTTTCAAATATTTTTCGTAGATATAACAAATGCTTCTCCCAAGAAGAATAAACACAAAGGTCGTCTAGGAAAGCTTCACAAAACTCCCTTAGAAATTCTTTAAACGCAGTGTTTATTAATCGTTGGAATGTAGCAGGGGCATTCGTTAAGCCAAAAGCCATAACACAAAATGCAAACACTCCAAACTCTGTGATAAAAGCAATTTTAGCTTGGTCCTCTAATGCAATTGTGATTTGATTGTAACCAGAGTACCCATCTAAAAAGCTATAAGCTTCCTTGCCCGCAACTCTTTCAAGCACATGTTCTGAATATGGCAAGGGATAATGATCTCTCCTAGTGGCTGCATTAACTTTCTTGAGGTCCACGCACACTCTTAGTTTCCCATTCTTTTTTGGCACAATGACTATTGGAGAAACCCATTCTGAGTGCTCAATAGGGTATATGAATCCACATTGGATAAGTTTTTCAATCTCCTCTTGTATAATTTTGGCGTACTTAGGATTCATTGGATAGGGTCGTTGCTGGACGGGTTTAGCAGTGTTGATCATGGGAATTGTATGTTGCGCCACAGAAGGTGGAACGCCCTTCATGTCATGATATGTCCAAGCAAAGATATCCTTGTATTCCTTGAGGAGCTCCTTAAGTACAGCCTCTTCAGTTTCGGTAAGGTCTTGAACAATAAAGGCTGGTTTAGACTCCTCATCGGGTTCTGCTAATTCTATCTCTTTAACTACCGCTGGACCATCATAGACTCCACTACTTCCATTGGTAGGTATGCGTTGGGCTTTGGCATACACAACCTTTCGCTCCCCCGTGGTATAAGATTTAAAATGTTCAGGAGCCGTATGTAAGTCAGCAGGCTCTTGTCCTGACAGAGACCTTTCTTTTAGTTCTTCCTCCTTTTGTTGTTGAGCTAACTCTCGGTTTTGACGTCTTCTTATAGTTTGACTCAATTTCGGCTCTGTAACCTCCAATTGAGCGAGGCCAATGGGTTGCGGACTGCACCACATGACACTCTGGAGATGTTCACCCCAATTGTCTACTAGCTTTCGATGAGCATCACATGCCCCTAGATAACTAAGCCATTCTGCAGTAGATCTTTCCTTGTTTATCCTAGCTCTCACATTTGCTCGATATCGTCGTCTCTTATAGGACCTTTGTTTCTTGTTAAGGTTTTGATTTTGGTAAATGTTTGAACTCGACTCGCCTGATAGGTCTTCGCTTATATCTTCTTCACTCTCATATGAATTACCATAGATGGTCGTACTAGGCCTTGAGTGTTCAGTTTCTATACTTGGTTCACTCGATGTTTCTTCAGGTTCTGAATCCATTTCTTCCTGAGATTCCGTTTTCGATGTGTATTGGCCTGAAGCCTTTGAGGAATCATCAGTTTCACTCTCAGGTAGGTGTGCCTCTTTCTTATCATCGGATGTTACATGCGCTACACCTAACATGTTTACTGGTGCAATGTGTGGTATCTCTTCCCCATCTGGTGTTACCCAGGTTGTTCCTCTAGCTCCCCATGTATCTATAGTTGCTGCTAGGTGCACCCAATCGACATTGTCTGACTCAGCCATTCCGGGTAGGATATCCATATAAGGAGAGTTCTCCCCAATATCCGTGTCTTCATTACATGTGTAACAATACTGTAATGGAGCTGAGTGAATTTTTGTGTCTGATCGATTATCAATGATAAATTTATTTCCTAGAGGATGCGTTCGACCACTTAAAAGATCAACTCGAATGACAGAGTCTTGGAACTGTAAGTAGACGTGGTTTTTGGACCAGTCATGCACCATTTTTGCTTCCCTCATGAATGGACGCCCTAAGATCATCTCAAATGACATAGGATGCTTGGAAAAATCCATAACAATGAAAGTGTGCCTTACCTTGTGTCCCAAGACCTTGATCCTGAGATCCTTTAGCATTCCAATAGGCGTAACAATAGATCCATTAGCCATTTTTACCACTACGCTTGTGGCTTCAAGGTGAGGTCGCTCCATAGACTCCAAACAACTCTTTGTCACCATGCTGACTCCCGCACCACCATCAAGGACCCCCTTTACAGTTAATCCTTTTGTAGTGATTGGTAGAGTAGCATTAGATTCATCACCTTCAAAGTATTGCCCCAACTTGTTAACGGGTACTTCAATTACAGATTCATGTCCCGCTAGGTCAGATGGTGGTGCTAAATGCTCCTCATCATTCATTACCGAGTCAGGTTTGTTCATATGTGCAAACTGTGGTAATCCGGCATGTAATTCTCCATTGAGGAAGGCTCGAAGAGCTGAGACTAGCTCGGGGTCTTTATATAGTTTGGACATGATGGTGGTTCTAACCTCTGAAGACATGAGATCCATAAATTTGGCAACATTTAATGGCATATTGTGGGACGTAGGACCCTGACAAGAGAATGGTGAAGATGGAATCTCCACTTCCTCAAGGGGGTCGGGCATTCCCTCACCAAACATTCTCTCTAGTAGGAAAGGTGTGTGTCCACTTTCAGATGTCCTACCCTCACTCTCTTCCCGAATGATACTGGGTATAGCTAACGGCCTGTAGTTCTTGTGAGGTTGAACTTGTGTGGGAAACACTGTGTCCGACATTTGGATATGTTTGGGTTCAGGTTCTAATGTTCGTTGAGTTTCTTCCACCAAACCCCTCAGTTCCACTGTTGGGTTTGGATAGGTTCCAATCTTTCTCTTGCAATCCTCATTTTTTGTCTCTCGTGGCTTATCTTGGGGGTTCGCAACTGGGTGGTTTAACTTTGAATACTCTTTTGGTGTTCGTCGTAACTCCCTCTCGTGATCCTCCTCACTGGCTTTTCCTTTGTAGTAATAGTTTTGGTCTCCGTGGTCTCTATCGAATCTGAGTCATCCTCAGGGTCATTCATATACACGGGATCCTCTCCTATCCCTATGTTAGTCTTTGAACTAGGTTTTGAGCCAGAAGCATTAAGGGATTTCTTTCTTCGTGTTTTCTTCTTTCTCGCTCGGCCAATGGATGCAGCATCTCTCTCTTCGAGGATGTAATTTTGCTTTTGGAGCATCGACCGTGTGAGTGCATTCACTGGTGCTATGTTTATAGTTTGTGGTGTCCCATCAACAATCTCTATTAAGTTCAATGGTGTGATTTTCGGTGCGTTTGGATTGTTAGGACACTGTGCGATCAAATGATCTATGCCACAACGATTATAAGTGATTATTGGCATTGCCAATGCACTCCCTTGACTTGTTTGCATTAGTGCATCATTATTTTGCATTCTAATGGGGCACTCAGCTACTCGATGTGGTCCACCACATTCGTAGCACTGAAGAGGTGGTCTCGTGGCAAAACTATTAATGTTTTGGCCTCTTGCTGCCAGCGCAGTAGCTTGATATACCGGTTTGATTTGTCCCCAATGGTCTTCCATATAGTACATGGGACACTCCTCAAGCATGCCGACTCCATAGGTGATACTAGAGTCTATGTCCTCTTCGCAATCTACATAAGTACTAGATGACTCGCAACCTATTTGGTTCATAGGTGTAACTCTTGGATGAGGGGGTTGCGGTCCTAGCATTGGAGGTGGAAACGGTGTGGTTGGGACCACATTTTGGGTTCTAGGGACCATGTGCTGTAATGGCAACTGTTGCTCCATGGGTGGGGTAGGCATCAATGCAGGAACTCGAGGTGAGTCTGCCCAAGCTATAGGCGGTCTATTTTCTATGATGCGTTTAAGCATTAGGAAATCCTTCGCTTGATGGCCATACCTACCACACGCGTTACAAGTCCCGTTAAACTTTACTCTGAAAGTAGGGCATTCACTCGTAGTATGTAGGCCCAAGAAAATTGAGCACCATTGTCACTCCCTTCTTGGATACATATGAGTGTTTTGTGGAGTACGATTACCCCTAAGGCTTTCTTGGATGGCCTTTGTGAGATCTGCCAAAGTCATCTCAGATATCGTTTGCTCTTTCACGATTGGCTTTATCTTCATTGGCTCATGCCCTGATGCTTGCGAGCTACTAGACTTCGGCTCGACAGATACTCTTTCTCCTGCAATCATTAAATTATCCTCCAATTGGATTGCATTCATGGTGACTGCTTCCCAAGTAGTGATACCTCTAATGACTAGGCCATTATAAATACTTTCATGTCGTAGTCCCTTAATGAATCTATCAAGCAATTGGTTGTTGTTGAATCGCTCGTTTGGATTGCATCGAGAATTCAAATTCTTTAGGCGACTAATGAAGTCTCTCACGGATTCACCTTCTTCTCGTTGGGCTTTCTGGAGCTGAGAGGCTACACCCCAAAGTACTCCCTCTCGTATGTATTCTTTTAAGAACAGTCTCCTAAGAGTAGAGTAGATCGTTTTCTCTTCTACTCTTAAGGTTCTATACCAATCTCCAACCTTTCCGCTTAGGGTCAAACTCAAAGACTTACACTTATGTAGCTCATTGTGCTCCTCCAAGGAATTGCACACATGTTCAAAGACTTCCATATGCTTTCTAGCATCTCCGTCTCCACTAAATTTCTATGTGAGCTTAGCTACTTGAACTGCCTTGCTCCTAGGCTCTCTATCAGGTGCACTACGCATGTTTTCCGCAATAGAGCGACAGATAGTTTGAGCAAATGCTGCCAAATCTCCTATTTGAGCAGGTATAATGGGTGTATGTGCTCCTGGAACCACATGTGAGATGGGAGTTGGCCTTGGCCTTGGCATACGCGCGGCTCTTGGGTCCCATATTTCATATGGTGGTGTACCAGACGGTTGTCCAAAGTTTACAGGCGTGGCCCTAGGCATAGGGGGTGCCTGATATGGCATGTTATTATTAAATGGCATGGCTCCACTTGTATAAGAGCTTGGATAAATCCATTGTGGATTTTAAGCTCTTGGAATAATCAGAGGTGTAGGAGCTACATGAGGCTGAGGTACGACAGGTGCACATGATTGATACATACATGTAGGTATAGTTGGGGGCACTGTGCTACTAGGCATCGGCGCAGTGTTAACAAATGAACTCCATGGTGTACTTCTTGTCATGCTCACCACTGGGATATGCATGGTATCCGTAGTGTCATTAAGAGAAAGATGAGCTAGATCTGGGAAGGTAAAGCTGCCACTTGTGGGCTCAGATTGTACTGAGGCTCCCGGCGAAACAACATATGGAGGATCAATGGGGCTCACTGAGGGAGTCTCCATTTGTGATAGGGTTGGTTGGTTGGTCTTTCCCGTATCCAAGAATCTCATTAGGCCTGTTGAAGGCATGTTGATCCCTGTGTTCTGTCTTTGTAACTCGACAATCCTATGGAGGACATCACAGACTTTCTGTTGTTGCTCATCTATGCTAGTAGCACCCGATGTGGATTGTTGAACATCTAACCAACCCACATGATAGGTGTGTCCTGTGTACCGATCAGTTAAAGCTTCTGCTTGTAGGTCATACTCCCAATTTTCGTTTAGGAATATCCCATCTAGGCCTGGTGTGCTGGAGGTTTCCCTTGAATTGGAAGCATTATTGCTCCCCATTGCTTGCCCCTCCGTGACTGCTACCTTGGGAGCACTCGGTTGCTCGGATGGCATGATTGTTGTCATAGGAGCCTTTGCTTTCAGGGCTCGACTTTGTTCTAGCTTTCGTAGGTTCTCAATTTCCCTCTCCCTTGTTGCTTGCATATAGCGTTCGATCTCTTGCACTTCGGCAAGACTCCTACCATCGGGTAGTAGAATCTCAAAGGGAGTTAGTCCTAAAGGATCAGGAGGTGCAGTGGATGGAACATTCACATGCACACTCTCAAGAAGCATAGGGTCTATTTTAGGCATGAATGACGAATTTACTTCCCCACTCCCTTCATTTATTTCATTAACCGCATGTTCGGAGCGAGTAGCTCTACTAAGGGTCTCTTTTAAGCGGTTAAACACGCTGGACCCGGGCCGTGGGCCCATGGCATGCATGTCTTGACTTGAACTATCAGGGTTTGGTGTAGGATACCCCTCCATGACTTCGTAGTCAGAGGAAGAATCACTAGACGCGATATGAGGATCTTGGGTCGCGCTACCTTGAGTCCCGGCCGAAGGTCCAGAACCTAGGGTGGAGGAATAATGGGTGCCCGCGTAAATGGAGGCACTACCAATATGCTCGTACTCTAACACTCGTCCAGAGCGTAGGTTCATATGACTTACACACTCTAAGCGCGTTGGTGAGTGCCCATGAAGGCCGCTCACTTAGTTTTTTTTTTTTTTTAAAAGATGTTTATAACCCAAGTTTTTCGTTATTCTTGGTTATTTTTTGTAACCAAGCCACAAAATATGGTGTGTAATAGCTCAAGACGAGCGTTTTGGCTAAAGGAAAGTGCTGTGCTTTACAGCTCCCTATTCGGCTACGTGAAGCCCTCGAAATCCTAAAAATATTCTTTATAGTCCTCGAAATCCTAAAAATAGTTTTTAAATATAAAAAGGTGTATAAACTATATTTTAAAATTGAGGACTGAGGTCTGGGTTTGAGCTTGGGCTTGGGGAATGATCCCCAGCCCGATCCTTCTTTATATATATATATATATATATATATATATATATATATATATATATATATATATATATATATATATATATATATAATTTTATTTTTTAATAAAAAAAAGTCGCCGCGGCCGCGCCGCGCACGCGCGCACACACACACTTAACCTACACCTAACTTATCTACTTACAGCTAATAGAGATACTGCCACACACACTCTAACACTGTTTACACAGTACTAGCTAACAGATCTACAAAACTAACCTTACAGAACTAACATTGAACCTTACAGAACTAACATTCCATAGCTAATACCTTAATTCTAACAGTACATTGCAAACAAATTGTAACTCCTTCTTTACAGAAAAAAAAAGACAGTACAATGTAACAAAAATCTTCTCCACACAACCACACACCTTCCTTCTTCACAAATCCTTCTCCACACAACCACACACCTTCCTTCTTCACAAATCCTTCAATTGAAATTGCATCACAAGAAAGCGTAAAGTGCTTAACCGAGCTTAGTGTAGGGCATTTCCCCGGCAACGGCACCAAAAATGTGCGCTCCTTGCCGCACTGTCGATACACCGTGTGCTGAGCCACAAATGGCTCCAAGCACACAACAAGACTAATCTAGCAAGCTCAAGAGAGCAAAGGGTGTGTCACTCACCGCTCTACGCTCGCCTTCGTGGTGGATTCCTCGCCGCGATGAAGAAGAAGCTGCAGTCATGCCGCGCTCAACCGCTTCGCCGCCGCCGTGCCTTCGTAGCAATGCTCGATCACACTCTCTCTCTCTCTCTCTCTCTCTCTCTCACACATACACACACACAAGGAGATGAAGAAGAAGAAGATGGAGAAGGAGATGGAGCAAGAGCACTCTTCTATTGCACAAATGAGAGAATGAATGAATTTTAGGTTTAGTTGGCTTTTATATGAGCTCACCCCATTCACACTTGGGCGCCCATGCTTAGCCAACTAATCCCTTGAATGTCTCAGTTAGAGTGCGCCTCTCATCGGCGATCACTCTTACCCTTTTCCTATTGGTCCAACAAACCCGATACCTGACTCTACCAAATACATAATACACGTCCGTCGTAGGTGATGGGGTGTCCGTGAGCCATGAGGGTTAACAGATAACAACTGGTATAGTCCATTGATACCCGTTTAACACATCCAAGGCTAGCTGAATTGTTGTCTTGTTTGGATGATGTGGGTAAGGACTCTATCTTATCTTGGAAGGTTTTTTGACTTTGGCAAGCCGTCCGACACTGGATGGAACACTCACTTATGATTTGGGAAGTTCTTTTACTATCTGTATACTGAAAGGGGATCTCGTTCCTACAAACATTGTACTTAAATGATTCTAATACTGAGTTGTTTTTGTACTTATCTATTCTTTGTTCCATTGCCAGCTGTCTTTTGAATGTAAAATTTCAATTATGTCACATTATCTAAGATTAAAGAGCTACACACACACGCACACACACGCACACACACACACACACACACATGGTGCCTCACGTGAGGATACATCATCCACAATTTTGGTAGGAAATTCTTGAGCATCTTCTCTTCAAAGTTCAATGTGCTGTAGAAAACACCATGGTCCACTAGTCATCTAGCAAGCCTCCTCTCTTTGTGGAGCATGCCCAAGGAGTGATGTGTAGATGGGTGGAGCAAGGAAAAACAATTTACAACCAATCTATAAGAGGACTTACATACACAGGTTGAAAATGTGTGCCACGATGTAAGGTTTTTTTTCGTTGGCTGTTGCTTCATATGTGTTGGTTACAAGATGGCCTTGAAAAGGTGGGGGTAGAGGAAACACTACCAATTTTGGAGGAGTTATAGGTGGGGGGTGGGGGGTAGGGGGTAGAGAAGGAGAAGTGACATTGGGCACCATAGATTAACCCCAACGCGCCCGAAGTGCTTGAACTTCTTCAGAGAAACTAAAAAAAAAGCATAACGTTCAACCCATGCAACCAAGGGTTGCGCGCGCTTGTTATTGCTAGAAGGCATTGAAGAGAGAGAGAGTGGGCCATCTCTTTCACACACACACACACACACACACACACACACACACACACACACACAGAGTTCTATTATTGTCCTCGGAGGTCAAATATGACCTATGTGACCAAATGAACATGTCACGTGGTGTGAGTGGAGGTCATAAGTGACTCTCGATGATAAAAAATGACTGAAATGAGCGTCGCAATAGAGAGTCCACATCGTGGTTGGGAAAGGAAGGTATGTAGGGAGAGCTCATGGTTGAATATATATGGAAAAGAGGACCTAATGTGGTCAAAAACTGAGCACTCAAGTAGTGTGTGATACTCACTCTCTCGCACTTGATGAGGGCATAAGGTGCGAAGTTGATGAGACTCCTCGCTAGTGCCCCAACGTGCTGTCTCGCAGTGTAGAGAATGGGAGCTAAGATGAATGAAGACAATGGTGCGGATCGTGCTCAATGGGATGGGCTCAAGGATGTAGGGATGGGTTCGTTTACCTCGTTCGGAGAAGAAGAGAGATTTGTAGTTTGGGGCAACGTGTGTGGTGTAATGGCTGAAGCGAGAGCCTTCGGATTTTTCCCAAGCCGTGATACATTGGTGTTGTAAGAAGGCCTCATTAACTTGGGAGTTGATCATGCATCCTTGACCAAGTGACATGAATCCCATCTTTCAAATCATTTCTTGATGTCAAGCATACACCCCGAACTTAGTATTTTGCTCTTGCATGTCTTTTGGACCTTTTGACTTGCTTCATACGTGATTCTAGGAAGTCAATACAAAGAGCTATGTTGTGTCTTAAGCATGTACTCCACAACCTTTGCATACCCAAGACCTCAATGGAAACCGATCTGGACTCAAGAAGTAAGAGCATGTAGGGTGTTTGTGTCTTGACTTGGAGAAAGTTGGTGAGAAAACGCTTTTGGACATTCTCAAACCCTTTCCAAGTAGACTTCTTGATGCTACCACCTCACACCTCCACTTTATAACGAAGTACTGGTGTCACTAACGTGTCAAAGAGGTACTTTTTGAGAGCCCAATTCTTCATCACTCTAGCATTACACATGTTCTCAAATGCATACTAAGCCCTCTTTCCGGCTTCCAAGCGACACATTGCCAATCCTTCCATTTATGATTGGATGTAACCTCAAGGCCAGGGTACTTGAAGCTATCTACCACTTCAAGTTGCTCATTGTTGTATACAATGCATGGATTTTGTTCATTGAGGGTCTTTATAAGCATAACCTTGGTTTTGGATCCATTCACAATCAACCCGCTATGAAGGCAAAAGCGTTCCAAGACACTCATAAGCTTTTGTGCATCTTCTAAAGTATGTGCCAAGAGCATTACATCATCGGCATAAAGCAAAAGCATGATCATTGTATTTCCAATCTTAACCTCTTCTATGCCTTCTTGCTGCATAAAATCAAGAACCTTGCATTTCAATTCATCAATGAGTAGCCCAAAGAGGGCTGGGAAAAGTGGGCATCCTTGTTTGACACCAATGGTGCTTGCAAGAATTTTAAAATTCCGTCTCCCATACGTAGTTGACATATCACTTTTTGGTACATACGAAAGACTGCATGCATAAATTCTCTCAGCACTTGAAGGCTTTGTATACGTCTCCAAAGATTTCCTCGCAGTACCATATCAAAGGCTTTCTTGAAATCCACAAAGCAACAATACAATTTTTTTTCTCAATAAAGACTCTTCCATAAGAACTTGAAGAGTGACTAGGTGATCAATAGTGCTATGATGCTTTCAAAAACTTGCTTGGCCAAGCACACGTTTGCCATTCTTTTCAGCCCATTCACTTATCTTCATCTCCATGATACATCCAAGTAACTTTGCCATCAAAGAACCAACCATTATAGTGCGATAGTTGTTTACATTGTTTACATTTCCTCCTTCGTGCAAAGGTTTGATCCAATTTGCACTACAATCATAAGGCATGCCATGTTGAAGTGCAAGGTTAAACATATCACATATCCAATATCGTGTTTTCTTGATTCTCCATTTAATTATTTTAGCCTTGACACCTTGAAGGTCCCGTGCCTTGCGAGTAGCAAGTTTCTCAAGCGCACGACATACATCTTCAATGGTAAAGAAGGGTAGCATAAATAGAAGGGAGCTACAACACTCCATCTTATTAACATTGGGTTGCTCATAGAGGTTCTTGCAATGCGTATACATATCCTCAAGAGTTAAGTCACCAAAGCTCTCAACACACTTGCCTTTTAGATTTTGCCAAAACTTGCCACATGCATGTGCTTTCTCTTGCGCTAAAAGAAGTTCTTTTTTTGACTTCCCACCTTCTCCTCTTTTTTTTAAGTCATCTCACATGCATCATGTGGTATGCTATCTATCGTTTCCTCTTTCAATACATGATCACTCTCAATTTTGCTCAAACGCTCTTTCAATACATTCATGTCAACAAGAGAGCACTTACATTCTTTAACCTCATTCTCAAGATGCATCAAACGTTGGATAGAGGGAAAGGGGAACACACCCTAGACACAAGTAGCTCACCTCTCTACAGCCCAGGGTAAACACAACACCCCAATCCACTAGGATTCACCTTCAAAAAATTCCTTTCCTGCTAGCAGACCACTACCTGCACACCTCTCGAGCCGATCACACTATATCAAATCACGATCGAACACATACGCACCGCACGACACGCTTTGCAGCTTCCCTCGCACACCCAAAGCCTCTTTCTCTCTCTTTGCCACAAGACACTGCTGGTTCGATGGGGGCACACTTGCCTACACACACACCCAACACCGCGGACACGAGCACAAGAGCAGTAGGACAAAGAGGGGAAGGAAAAATGTCACAAAAAATGCGCGCAATCCTTGCTTTCCTTTGCTGAGAACAACGTAGTACAAATAACCTCGTTCACACAACCTCGACGGGCATAAAAAACTGATCACGACAACCCTCGTTGTACAATCGTCGAGAATTGGACTTTCCTCCTCATGCTTTCGCTGTCAAGGCACGCACGTGTGCAAGCGAGCTCCTTTCCTTTTGAGCTCTCATCACCCGAAAACCTTTTCTTCAAGCGTCACCCCTTGACCTTGCCTCGCCCTCGACCAAGCCTGTGAAGGAGAAGATCATCTTTCGAAGCTTGTCTCGCTACTTCGCAAAAAAACCCTTGCCTCTTCTCTCTTCTCTCTTTTAACCCCCAAAAAAAAACTTTCTTTTCACTTCCCACGGGGGCAACGACGGCCCCCTTGACTGCGCCGTCGTTGCCCTCCTTCTTTTTTTAACCCAAGTCAAAGGAAGAAAAATATCCCCTTTTGTTCGAAGATGTGGCTAAGCCCTTTCTTTCCTTTACTTCTTCTTTTTTCAAATACAAAAAACTTCTTTTTGTTTGGCAACATAGGCTGAGCCATTCCCTTTGAGTCTCACTTAACCCTCTTTTCCTTTCAAACTTAACCCTTTAAGTTCACAATTGCTTTTCTTAGTCCAACCACCCTTTTTTCCCCAAGAGGACTTCGAGTGCTTGGCTCGCACGGTTCGCACACCGTCGGTGCTTCATGTGCCCGAGTTCGTTGAACCCCTCTTTTCTCAAGCTACCCCTTGTCAGTTTCAAACCCGGAGAACTTTGCCGCATTCTGACCACTTTATTACACCTTTTAACAAAAAATCACAGAAGTGAAAAAAAAATCAAGTTCGTTCCCTTGCCGTGATTGTTTGTCGACTTGAAGTGGACACATCTCAATGCCCTTGACTCCGATTGGCGAGCGGCAAATTTTGGATGATTCCCCATGTTGCATGAAATCTTCCAGAACCTTGGCGAGCTTAAAAATATCCTTTTCAGCATGCCTACCAACAGGGCACGACGAGCACATACCCGACCCCCGGTAAATATTCCGCAAACCATAACTTTCCCGTCTGGGCTCCAAAGGGCAATCCGAAAAGACCGGCATGCTCCACAACTTGAGCTTTACACATCTGCTTGCGCATTCTAGCTTGGGCCACCTGTCCCCATCTCACGTGCCCGTCGGGGATCTGCAAGACCTTCCAACTTCGAACTGGCACATCTTTCACACCGAAGCTCCGTTTGACGAGCCGCCTGGACGGGCCTCAAGAGCATCTTGAACCCTACATTCCAAGGTACATTCCCGAAATTTTGGACACTTTGGTCTGCCATCCCAATTATCCCAATTTGAAGGCCCCTTGGCTTAAAAAACCACTTTAGACATACATTTCCGCTGCCACTGGTCTGCCGAGGACTTTCCCACTTGCTTTAGCTCGCTGCCACGCACCTGCTAGCATCCATAGCACTGCTTGTCACCCTTCCTGGCACGGACCAACTTTGGTTGCACCAACGTGTTGTTTGCATTTCAAGAACCTTCTTGAAGTGCTCATTCTCCACAACAAGAACTCTTAAAGTGCCATTCTTCATTGCAAGTGCACGCAACTCTTCACCTTGCTTATTGACGGTTTCTTGTAATGAGACCAAGTAAGCCATGACCATTGCTTCCATTGTTGTAGACGATGTGGTTGGATTAGCATCCAAATTCCTTGGAGATTTTGCATCATTCTCCATGGTGAGTGTGGATTTTCCACCTTGCGAGTTTTGTCCAACATGGCCTTCAAGTCGGCAACAAAAAGGCAAAGTTTTGACAATTTGTTCAATTCATAGAGAGAGAGAGAGAGAGAGAGAGAGAGAGAGAGAGAGAGAGAGAGAGAGAGATTGAGATTTTATTATCATCCTTGGAGGACAAATATGACCTATGGGACCAAAGATACATGTGATGTGCTATGTATGGGGTTCATAAGTGATTCTTGATGCTCTAGGATTGTGGCGATGAGAGTCGCAATGGAGAGCCCACACTATGGTTGGGAGAGGAAAGTTTGTAGGTCTAAGTCATCACTAAAAATGTGAGGATGTTGGAATTAGGGTTGTAAAGACGCATACACAACTTGGAGACGATGAAGAAGCTCAAGGCACACAATAGAGAGTATATTCCTTAGTGTGCAAATAGAAAGATAAGTTAGAACTAAAGTGATGGACATATATACAATGTATGGCCAAAAACCTCATAATGAGGGAAAAAAATCCCTTGAAGTCATAAGTGTATTCACACACACCACTACCACATATGTGGTAGAAAATCCCTTATGGGAGTGATGCAGTGAATGAGAGCTAGCACATAGTGTATAGGGGAGTGCCATGTCCTACAGAGATGATCAATAGACAAAGGGAAGCAAGCCCAAAGATTTAGGAAAAGATTCAAACTTCTTACAAGGAAATGCCTTTGTGAACGGACCTGGAAGGTTGTCTTGTGTCAACACATAAGCCAAGATGGGGTCTCCCGTTGATAGTCTTTTCTAACATAGTGATAATGCACCTCAACGTGCTTTGTGCAAACATGAAAAACTAGGTTCCTTGCAACTCCCAATACACTCTATCAGAGTGGATGATGTTGGTAGTGTATAATCCAACACCCAAATCATCTACCAGGTGTCTGAGCCATACAAATTCAATCGTAGTTGTGAAGACTTCCTTATACTTAGCTTCACAATCAAAAGTGGCCACACTCCTTGCTCAATCACAATATACATGAAATGTCAAGCATACACATTCAATTGTAGATGTGAAGACTACCTTATACTTAAGCCTCGCAATTGGAAGTGGCCACAGTAGGTTGCTTCTTGATCAACCATTTTATACATGAAAAGTCGATCATGAAATAGATCCACTTGTGGACACTCGTGTTCCATAAGACAATAACATCACTTTTGATTTTAAAATAAGCAACATTCTCTTCTAAATAAAAAAGGCATGATCTTTATCCATGCAAGCACAAAAAGGGGAATCATGATTCCTCCTTTCCCATCTTTGTTGCTTGAGGTTCTTTGACCGCATCAATGAATGTACATTGTATTCCTCCTTCCCATTAATTCTTTGTGCATCATGCTCCCAAGTCTCAACAAGAAGTATCTACATCTCTATTAAACCGCCCATTACGTGATCACACAAACAGCTATCGCAGTAATAGCAGGTGTTTGGACGCTCTGTTAAAGGCAAGATACGAGTTGCCAAGACCAACCCATACTCTCGTGTGTGTGGAGTATTGTTAAAATAATCTCTTAATTGATGACCATAACTTGGATACAAATAGATCTTTTGAGATGGAAGGAATTGGGCTAGCAGGTATAACTGCTCTGAAAAACTTGGCTTCATTGAATGTTCTACGCAATAATACTGTGGCCCTAGGCCCAGAGCCTCTGTAACCATAGCCAATCTGATATTGTTCCTAAAATGCTCACGACCCCAAAGGGTTACACGAGTCACTCGATCTTTGTATGACCACCATTTAGTATGGGAAACAGAGGTTCCTAATTGTGGGAATAGATATAGTTCATAACGGAGTAATGTTGCTCTCCGTGTAGAGTCACTTGATTGATAAAGGTGTGCTTTTGCTATGGAAAAAACCAGTTCTTGATTGTAGGCCATTCTTTTAGCACTCCTGATATGCAAACATGCGGATATGTATATTACTTGTGTACAGTTACTCCTTACTGCTACCTTTGATTGGTTTATATATTAGTGTCTTCTGGCTTTTATAGACTCACTTTTTGACTTTGAATCAAAATTGGAAGTATGAATTAATCATACAAATGTGGTGTTAATATGCAGTATATCGTACACTGTTTAGTTCCTTGCTGGTATACTGTACCCCAGTTATTGGATGCTTGACTTAAGCCGAGTATAATGGTTTGTGGATATCTGGGATGTGTGGGATATACTTGAGCCTGGTTCAAAAAAGCTCGATAGTCGATTCGAACCGGGTATCGACTGCATTGGGGTTTCTATTTGGTATTCAGTATATGACTAGATATATATTTGATGTGACCTTGCTTTAAGGTAAATAAACATCTCTATATACTGTACCCAGTTGCTGGATGCATGACATGTGCCGAGGATTAGGGTGTGTGGATTTTGTATTGGGATGTGTGGCTAAACCTGAGCCAGGTAAAAATTCTCGATTGTCAATTTGAACCGGGTATCGACGGCTTTGGTGTGTTTAGTAGGTATACATTATAAGACTAGATATTTTATGATGTGACCTTGCTTTAAGGTAAATAGCATCTCTCTCTCCATTTACCCTCTGTAGCGTATTTTTACTGCCTCTCTGTTGTGTCGGGTTGCCTGCAACACGTTTTTTGCCTGCGCTAGGGTTGAGGTGGCTTGTGAGTATAGTCGCAAATACTGATCTAAGGTCAGATCGGATCTTCAAAGGGGATTATCCCTGAGTATCTGGCCCGTATGGGTGGCGTCTAACTCTGCAGCAGGACCGTGACAGTGGCGGATCTGCTCCTGATTCGCTTCAGCAAAGTATAAAAGCCCCCTAAAATTGTGAGTACTCTTACTCACTTGGCATCGTGCTGTATTCACTTGTGTGCATTCTATACTGTGTGGGTGAGTAGATACTTTCTACTGTGTGCTCAATCATGCCGAAAAATAACGTGATGGAGACTGTGGACGCTTTGTCGTCTCCCAATCTACAGGTTTTATAAAGATTCTTTGTCTTGCATTTGGAATCTCTGTGTAGCTTCGCTGGAACTGGTTTTTGATTTTTTTTTAAAAAACCAGGTAGTCTGTTACCAAATTTTAAACCTAAAGCTAATATGTCACTCTGAAGCTTTGTTGATAAAAAGATTTGAAGTTTTTTTTTAAAAAAACCAGTAATATAGAGTGAGAAGAAATGGAAACTTGTTCCGGATACTTTTCTTACTGGTCTTTTGGAGTTAATGAATGTGTAGGTACATCTCTGCTTTGTGACAGTTTGGAAATTGTATAATTCGTTGACTAAGGATGGTTGATGTCGTAAAATAAACAAAAAATTAAGTTGCAACCTGGTTCTGGAAACTGAGTGAAAGGATCAGTTAAACTAAGTACTGACGGGATTCTTATGAATGATGGGAGTAGTATGCATGGTTGCTGTATACAGTGCTGTAAAACTGGGTCTCTGATGAAAATTTTGGTTTTAAAGAAAAGGGGAAACTGCCAGGTAAGAGGCCGTTTTTGCTACTAAGGAAAGAGTACTGTATGTACTTTTTAGAATGGAATTGTATATTGGGGCGAAGATGTTATGATTCGGTTAAAAATCTGCTCAATAGATTAAATTAACTCGTGTAAAAATTAAAAAAAATCACAAATAAAATGAGCTGAAATGATCATATAATGTTGATTTGATATTTTGGATTATGCTTCACTAATTTACTATTGTCCTTTGTATTAAATGACAGTCACTTGATAAATTTAATCTCTTGTTAAGGTTCCTATTGCATTAGTTCTGCGGTACACCTCTTTGTGGCCACTTTATACTGGTTTCTGTAAAGGCGTCTTGACTTCTCTTATTGCTCTTTTTCTTATTCGTGATAATGCTAAGAGTTGCTACACATCCGTTATTGAATATGAGTGGCAATACATACTCGGTTTGTATATGGAGCTAAAGTATGGCAGCACATACTAGGATTTATTAAAACTGGTTCCAAGATTCTGGTTTTTTTCACATAAGATGATGTTTTTTTTACTGTTCGGTAAATTACCTTTACTTCAAACTGGGAAATTGAGTTATATATGGCTTGGCTGGGTTGGAACCTCGGCTATTCTATAAAATTTGTTGGTCTTCATTTGCTGGTTTAAAAAAAAACACTCAAAAATATATAGGAGTTGACTCTAACCTAGCATGTTGCAGTATATACAATAGTGCTTCTAGGAATAGGTTATAAAGGCCTCGGTTTTATGGAAAGTCGTATAAACTCCTTTTTATACTGATCCTTTCTGGTTTTTTATATGTCGTATCTGTCTCGGACCAGGTCCGAGTCTGATCGAAGGACTGACTCACCTAGGGCCTTATATTTTTTAATTAAAACAACTGTCTATTTCTGGCTAGTGATACAAATAACAAGACATGACATGATAAGCATTAATATTTCTTGAGAAATATAGTCTTCTTAACAGGGGAGTGAACTCAGATTTATAAATGTATAAAAATCTTTAAAGTTTTTTTAAAAAAGATATCTCAAGGTGATTTTAAAAAATCGGTCCTTATAGTAGGATTTGCTCTAATTGTTTTCAAACCACAAGGATGAGGTTGTCCTTAATTGAGCTGTGTTTTTGGCTTGAGACTAACTTTACCTACCGACAAATGAGTGAAATTCTCTCTTATCAGATAAAAAAGGAAGTGTTTCGTTTCTCCAAAAAACTTAGTGTAGCAAAAGATGTTTAAAAAAAAAGAGAGATATATGTATATTAAATTGAGGAATGAAAAGATACATTGCTACTTTATGGGTGTGCAAGTTCCTTTATCAGATTGGCAAAATTGCCAAAGAATGGTTTATTTCAAAACTAAACAATATACTTGTTAAGAACGATATGTCTTTCTAAGGTGACATGGATAACAACTGGGATGCCCTGCATCACCTGCGTACAGTCACGTGCTAACGAACTGTTTTCTTGTGGCTATGGGTGCAGGTGAGGGCTACTTTCCTTGATTAAATTGTCCAGTTCTTAACAAATGGAGGATATCTTAATGTGACGCAAATTATCCCAGACTTTGGGTTTATGGATTCTTGAACTATATCTTGTTATCTTCATTACCTTGTACAAAATTTATTTTCAACTGCAAATAAATTATTGTGCAATGCCACTGTACTTTTCAAGAATTTATGGTCTGTGAACAGCTCGTGTTCGTTTACGTATATGTATATAGATTTAAAACTGCTACACACACACACACACACACACACACACACACACACACACATATATATATATATATATATATATATATATATATATATATATATATATATATATATATATATATATACACACACACACACACACACACACACACACACACATATATAAAGAGAGAGAGAGTTTTAGATCATATGGGAACTTCAAAGAATTTATCCAATGAGTGACTTTGTGGGGGGGGGAGAGAGAGAGAGAGAGAGAGAGAGAGAGAGAGTGTATTATCATTTGTAAACATCAAGTTGATCGAGAGAGTAGTATCATTCTTAAACATCAAATTGACCTATGGAACCAAATGAAACATGTTGTATACTCTATGTTGATCTGATCAACGAAACTCGATGCTTGAAGACTACAAATAGAAGGAAGGCAACTAACAATCAAAGATGGTCTAGGAGCGAAAGGTATGTTGGTATGAGTTCATGTTGAAAGGTGAGGAAAGTAAGCTTGATATAATGAGAAACTGAGCACTCACATAGGGTATGATGCTCAAACTCTCAAATTTGCAAGGGACATAATGTGTACATGAAGAGACTTTGCCACAATGCCTAGACATTACGTTATAAGAAAGGTATGTTGGTAGTGGTTTAGGATGAAATGCGAGGAAAGCAAGCTTCATGTGATGGAAAAATGAGAATTCATGTAGGGTATGATTCTTAGTCTCTCAAATGTACAAGAGACAAATGAAGAGACTTTTCCACGCTTCCTCAACTTGTTTTCTTGCATTGAGGGAAGTAGAAGCTATACTGGATGGCTACTATGGTATGGTCTGGATAAAGGAATAGGCTGAATCATGTAAAGCAAGCTCCAATAAGATACGAAGCTCGAACTCTATAATGCCTAGACACTACAAAGATAAATAACTAAGCTTTTTTTTTTCTTCATTGCCAGTAGTCTTTGAGGTGCCAATGGCGCTTGAATAGACCTATAAAGAATTTCTGTTGATAGTACTAACACATATATGCATTGTTGTGATTAGATGATGATGCATGCTATTGCTATATCTTGCGTACACTACACATAACAAAGATAGAGATAAAAGCATGCGAGGCATCTAAAGAGCATCATAGATGGACAAACCAATTACCTTCCAAATATCAAAAGAAAGCCAACTCATCTTTTCACAACTGGCTAGCATAGCTGGTTTATACAACGTCCAAGATTTGTACCATTTTGATCCTTAGTTGGCAAGATCGCTTTTTTGACTATCACTTTCAAGACTGCAACAAAAAATACATATGTAAAGATATAGCATTGATTATTTTGTAACTAGAATAAAAGATAAAATTATGAAAATATGTGTCATGTTTTTTTTTGGCTGGAGGCTCCAGGGCTAGAAAAAAACATTTTTCCTAACCGAAGAAAATAAGGGCAAACTTGAAATTCTCCCGGTTTTTAGGTCAAAATTTGAAGCTTTTACTGGTAATTACACTAAAACTTGTGAAAATTGCCCGGTTTTCTTCAAGACAAGATCAAAATATAACCGGGATTTTAGGATTTCAGCCGGTTAAAATACTCTAGACCCCGGTTTTTTTCTAACACTGGCTGAGCAATGCACGTGTCACATACGAGTCTTCTGTAAAAATGAGTTGGAGGTAACTATTGGTGCAAATTCTCAAAGGGCAATAATTGCCCCCCCCCTCTTTTCATATGGGCTTGCAATGCTTGAAATATACTTTTTTTTCCTAAGATCTCAAAAAGCCTATAAACGAAGGTTTTTGCACTAATTTCTCATTTCTGAAAACACTAAATATCTCAAAATTTTGTCATTATTCTCACCTTGAAATTTACAGTTTATACAAAAATTATAGATGGGATAACAATAAAATTAGATTTTATTTTGCACTAAATTTATCATTTTTTGAAAACACTAAATACCTCAAAAATTTGTCATATTTTTTTCACCTTAAAATTTACAATCTACATAGAAATTGTAGACGGGATTACAATAATATTAGATTTTATTTATAGCATCGAAATGCTACCAACTCATATTCGCTTTTGAGGATGGGCAGGCAAGTGTTATACACACAAAAAATATATTTTTAAAAAGTGAATTAACTACTAGCACTTCACCATAGCCTATTGATTCAACGTTTGTTTTGACAAGCACTGTCAATATCTCAACCCCCACCCGAGTTGGATAGGGCGTCTCGACATCCGATCATCTCGCCCATTGCCCCTAACATGCCATCGACCATTTTGTGGTTATTGGCTTCCATGTCTGCGTGCCCAATGTGTAAGCAACTTAAGTGCTTAAAAAATAAAAAGCCCACACATGTGCTATAGGGTTTTGTTATTGGTCAAGAAAGAATGTTGAAAAGTCATCCTCTCCTGTGAATGAGAGTGCTATTTAACTGGTATTTCTAAATAGGGAATCGCTTTTTAATTTGAGAAAATGGTGAAATGAAAGATAGCAACATCTCCATGGAAGTTGAAAGAGCAAGGCAACCTAAGGAGTACCCACGATGCACTATTTTTCAGGCCTAAAAGGTATAAATATTCTAGATGATAAATGCATTGTAACAAGCTTGATTGAGAGAGAGAGAGAGAGAGAGAGAGAGAGTATTTTCACTAGTTCTATTCTTGTGTGTTAGTGTGTGTTTGGCCATCGCTATTATTTTGGACAATTTGTGAATTATTGATGAGCGACCGATGATTTGTAACTCATGAGCAAGTGGTCGAAGAAATATATCTCTAAGAATTACAAAGATAGGTTAAGGTACGTGTGTAAGGCAGTGCGTAATGAAGCTTAAGGGCGACCTTTCACCACAACTTTCAAACCTTTCAGTGAGAAAACACAAAGAACATGGAAGATTGGGTTTTTCAAGAAGGATCTGTGCCTTGGTGGGAAACAATTTCGACGTCCTACACTTCTAGTCTGTACTCAAATTGTCAGATTTTTCTTTAGTAATATCTAGAAGACTAAGAATTGTTGTGTATTTCATAGTGACCTCTCTGTGGCTAGCTTCTCAGAGATTGTACAAGAAAGTAAGGAGATAATATATGTGATAGATAAAAGGCAAAACTCGGATGATTGACTTAGGGCGACCCTCGCCATCCGATCGAGCCTTACTATGTTAAGGATTGGGCTTTTGGTAATAGTACGTTACTAGGTGCTTCTGATGTACCCATATGTCTCTCAAGGCTCGGATGAGCTTGAGGTCTACTTGAATGATTCTTGGCGGCATTCTAATACAATCACTCACAATTGTGTGTTTTTTTTTTTTTTTGGGGGGGGGGGGGGGGGGGGGGGGGGGGGAGAAGGAGGAGAAGAGAAAACTTAAAAGTCAAATCAATTAAATTGGTAAGATTCTATTAAACACGTGGATGTTTTTAAGTTTGTTTTGACAAGTTTCAATCCACTGTAGGTGAGGGGTTTTCCTAGAGCATCAATCTTGTAATCGGTGTCAATCTTGTGGAATTTTATGCTTATCTTAGTAGCCACCCAATGACGCATGGAGGTATGAGAATTGTGCGTGCATGCGTGCGTGCGCGTGTGTGTGTGTGTGAGAGAGAGAGAGAGAGAGAGAGAGAGAGAGAGAGATCATCCACAATGGAGGTTTGAGTGCATGTGTAAGTAGCCACCGGGTTGACAATATGAGAGGCCATGTATGTATGGTACTAGTTTATTGTATGCTGGAGAAGCTTGCCCATCAAACAAGGTTAAGAAGTTGTGAAAAACTCATAAGGGCTCGTCTACCTTCTCCCATCGGGGTGTGTGTGTGTGTGTGTGTGTGTGTGTGTGTGTGTGAGAGAGAGAGAGAGAGAGAGAGAGAGAGAGAGCTCTTTTAGCGCCAAAAAAGGAAGAGCGATACGTTTTTGAAAAAAGAACGAAGAGAGAAGTGATCTACCTTTGGTATGCATTCCTCAGCACTAAAGGGCATAGGAGATTTATTGAAGCCCAAGCGGTGGGATCCACGACAGCGAAGTTCGGACACAGAGATCAAGACGTGCACAACCGTAGGATGCCGGGGTAAACTAGGACACCAAAAGGTAAACTTGGACAAGCAGGGGGGGCTGTCCACGTTTATTTATCATTTGCCGGTTTGCCCATATGTCAACTTCCCCGTCACGGGCGTAGCGGTTAGTGCATTGGGCTCTCATGGTTGGCGAGGGTTCGAGTCTCCATGCCCACCATGGGCGCCCATTTTTTTCCACCCTCAACCCCCCTCGAGATTCCCCCTTTCGACCTGCGTCGCCGATCCCATCTCTTTCTACCCGTGCCCTTTAGTGTCGTGGGTATGCATTGCATAGGTCTTGGCTAGGCAGACCGAAAATTGAATTTTCTTTTAGTTAGGAAATTGTATTTTTTGGCAAGCAATCTCAAATTGCAAGTGTCAATTCGGCAACCAAATTCTAGATATCATATTGCGATAACTCTCACCATACTTAGCTAACTCTCACCACACTTAGGCCCGTGTCACATTGGGGCAGGCAAATGACGCTTTTCGTCGCATGTACCAATCAACTGCTGTGCAGACGCATCGCCTTGTCACACTGGGTCGCTGCCCCTGTTTCCAGAGCTTAGCTGGCTGTCCACCTCAGCGGCACACTTTCCTCAGAGGTGTGCCGGCCTACCTTGCCCGCCCAACCTCAGCCCATGCTCTGATCTCGTCGTCTGATTGGTTGCGGAGCATCTTTTGCATCTTTTCCAACTTCATCACCTGCGCTCAATGTGACACCATTTCCACTGGCCTCTGTAACCCGAGACTGCTCTCACACAAGGACATGGTGGTAAAAGCCATCCAGCTCACGAAGGACAGGCGACCCAATCTGACAGGGGCCTTAGCTAGCACCACTAATGTATGAGAGTGTATGTTTCCGCTCACCACCTTTTATGGACCTATGAGAGTGCCTCTATGCATGAGAGAAGTATATGTGCACATTGCACACACTCTGCTAAAATCCATGGCCCTTATTATTTGGAAAGTGGACCCAAAAATTCCTTGCTCCTTCATGAGAATCAAGAGTGAAGAGTATTGTTCCCCCCTATGCCCCATGTGGTATCCTTTAAATGCAAGAAAGAGAAACATACCATGTTTTTAAAGACACGTGAGGGCTACATTGCTGTTGTGAAAAACACATACCCAACAAACACAAAAGTAATGGAGAAAATTACAAACTTTGTTGAAGGAATATCTTTATAGATTATACCATAAATACTATATTTCAAGTTTTTAGAAAAAAATCTAGCTAGTCTTATATAGTCGGGTGCATGGGTTCAACCCTTGGCCATGCATCTTTGATCTTGTGCCTAGCTCTCGAATGCGCCCTCCCAAGCTACAAACAGAGCAACATAGTGGTTGAAATCCGTTGCCTCTCTTAGGTGGCCTTAACTTGGCCCCTTTACCCTAGTGGTTTGGGTGTGCTCATATAACGAAGAAACCAAGCCCATTTATACAAAAGTTATGTCCATTTTTGGAACTATCACTTCTACCTACACTAGGTCCTGGAGGAATGGCTACCCATTGGCTTCAATTCTCTTTTTGAGCTGTCAATGGTGAGATTTGAACACATAGCCTTTTGATTGGGATTCAAATTCAAGCGCATATAATTGAGACACCAAATCCTTTTGGAGTGTGCGAGTTTGATTGGCGAGGTGGTGGATTCAATGCTCACCTCAATCAAGGTCTCATTACTCACAAGAAGATTTGGAAATTTTCTCATGTAAGAAAAGAGTCTTTTTTAGTGTTTTTCATACAATGCATAACATCATGAACTTATGCTCGAGAGGCACCATATACCTAGCTAGGTACGATTGGGGGCAAAGGACCGTCGGTCCGGTGGGCACCGCATACCTAGCTAGGTACGATTGGGGGCAGGGGACCACCGCCCCCCCCACCGGGCTGACGGTCCCCTGCCCCCAATTGTACCTAGCTAGGTATACGGTGCCTCCCGCAGAGAAGCTCATGATGTTGAGGTAAGTCGCAATGTGGGAATTATTGTGAGAATTTGTTCAAAACTTCTTGTGACTGGAAAAGAAAAGAAGCACATAAACTAAGTAATGGAAAATCTTAGCTATGAAATTGGAGAAGTAGTTTGTTATGCTTTTGAAAAGAACAGAAAAAGCACACGAGTTACAAGAGATGGGGGTATTAGAGTAGTAGAGGGGGCAAACAGCATAAAGCCTATATATGGTGCTTTTTAGGGGGTTGAGGAGAGGCTGTACCTCATACCCTCGGCTTGAAGCTTTATGCAGAGAGGCTTTTCCTCTGCGCTTGCTGCCTTCCCCATGTGTGCTTCTTTTCATAGC
Source organism: Adiantum capillus-veneris (assembly GCF_014529385.1). Taxonomy (NCBI): domain Eukaryota; kingdom Viridiplantae; phylum Streptophyta; class Polypodiopsida; order Polypodiales; family Pteridaceae; genus Adiantum; species Adiantum capillus-veneris. The sequence goes on along the minus strand of NC_140953.1, from coordinate 67,682,007 downwards.
CTTGTATAGCCTACCCGCCTTTTAGAGTGGCTGTCTGAGCTTTCTTTTCTGGTTATCCTTCTTTTTGGTTTTGGGTCAAGGTTGGTGCCCCTCAGAGAGAGAGAGAGAGAGAGAGAGAGAGAGAGAGAGAGAGCTCTTGCGAGGATCTTGTGTGTGTGTGTGCGCGCGCGCGCGCGCACTTGCAAGGATCTTGGAGTACTTCACTACTGGGCTTAGCGATAACCATAGCATTCTCTTGCCCTTGCCTTTCTTTCAAGATCTTGGAAGCTTGCGTTGCAGAGAATTCAGCTCAACCAAATTGCTCCACAAGAAGAAGCAGCAGCAGAAGCAGAAGAAGCTCAAGCTCCATCGCCAATCACAGGTACATACATGCATTTAAGCATTTCCCGGTTCTTTGAATCATCTTTCTTGGGGAAAAAAAACCCACAACGGATTTACATGCGTGAGCAAAAATTCTTGACAATCCTCCTTCTTAATTACTAATTAGAGATCTAATTCATTCTCATTTAGGTACAAATGTCCTTTAATTTTCCACTTAAAGGTGCCCAATTGAAAAAGCAAGCACGCACACACACACACAAGCCACAAGAAGTTTTGGACAAATTCTCACAATAATTCCCACATTGTGACTTACCTCAACATCATGAGCTTCTCTGAGGGAGGCACCGCTTACCTAGCTAGGTACGATTGGGGGCAGGGGATCGCCGGCCCGGTGGGGGGCCCGGGGGTCCCCTGCCCCCAATCGTACCTAGCTAGGTATGCGGTGCCTCTCGAGCAGAAGCTCATGATGTTATTCATTGTATGAAAAACACTGGAAAAGACTCCGTTTTCCTACATGAGAAAATTTCTAAATCTTCTTGTGAAGGTGATGGGTTCAACCCTCACCTTAGTTTCCATGCACCTAAGGGGCCATCCACACTTGTAAAATCGCGCACCCAACGCACGCACACGCACAATTGTTGGGTTCAACCCTCACCTTTATTTCCATGCACCTAAGGGGGCACCCACACCAGGAGTTAAACAACCATTTTCTTGGCCTTAAGGACAAATCAATGAGACAACCGAGACTGATGCTAAACTCTAATAAGGTATTTCTCGGGCTATATAACTAAAATGCCCATATTTCTTGACCTTGAAAATCAAGCTCCAATGGAATTACAACTAATTTTTCCTTTTCACTCCGGAAATTTACACTACAAATCTTCTCCATTTCTCAAGCACTGAAATTTGTATTAAGAGAGACAAAAATATACATTTGTGCTTATAAATTATAGTGAAACTTGTTGTAGATTTCATTTAAGACATGCTATTGCTCTGTTACCCAATGCAATTTTTTGATTATCTTTTATTTAATAGGTGCATTGTTGTGCGCATTTGCAGGGGCTTGATGAGAGAGACAAGGTGATTCTCTTGAAGTTGGAGGTATAAAGAAATTTGTGACCCCAAACTTGTCATGGGGCGAGAAATGGTGTTGCACTTTGTGACAACAATGAGGGATTCGACATCGTCCAGCGGATCCATAGGGATGCTTTTTGTGGTTCTAGTGATCATCATAGTTTTGGGATTGGTAGCCGGAGTTATAGCACGGGTTTGTGGAGGTAGGCACTTTGCCGGGCTTGGAGAGTATGATTTTGAAGGTTGGGTTGAGCACAAATGTGCTAGTTGCATTGATGGCTCAATGCCACCACCGCCACCTCCACCGCCGGCTCCTGCGCCGCCGCCTCCCAAAGAGGAGGCAAAGCCTGTTGAAGAGGCTAAGCCAGTTGAAGAAAAGAAAGAAGATGATGGAGGCGAAAAGAAAGAGGAGGCCCCTGCAAGTGCCCCCGCATCTTAAATGGATTCATCATATTTATAAATACATGGTCTTTTTGTTTTGCTTTTGAAATCTTTTCTCCTTTTTCTTGTGAAGTAATTTTTTAAAAATAGAAACTCTTTGAAATTCTAGTGTGACGCCCTCGTTCGGGGTGTTGCGGAAACGGGGCCGCGTTGACTCACCTGCGATACAAACGAGACCTGCAGGTAAGCAAACGCACATACAAAAACGCAACTTGAAAAGTGAACGCAAGAGGGACACGAGAGTGAGGGACGTAAGTCTTTTTTTTTTCTTAGTTAAATAGTCTTCACTCACACAAATGTGAGAGAGAGAGAGAGAGAGAGAGAGAGATGGCTCCATATTACTGGTTTGAGTATTTAAGATTCAAAAGAAAGAATAAATGCAAGTTAGATAGTCCAGTTTGAAATTGAACTTTTTGTGAGATTTCTTGTTGATCAAAAGCTCTCTCCTTCAAATTCCACCTTATCACTCAAGTATTTCTTACCTTCTTTGTTGGCACGCGAAAACAACTCTTCGTTGATAGCAACAAAAAAGGTGCACAAATTTTGGAATCCAATTTTTTCGCTTGTAGATGGGTCTCTTCGTTGAAGAGCCTCGTGAATTTCTTTGAATTTTTTTGTTTAAAAAAATTGTATTTTAGTTTATAAATGGTCTCTTCATAGGATTCCACTTTTTGTTTTTTTAATGCCAATGTGAGTCTTCACCTTGTTTAAAAACAATGTCGACCCTTGCCATTCAAAGGGCCACAATCAAGTGTACAAAGAAGGCCTAATATACGGTCTAGAATCCATAGAGTCTCCATTTCTAGAGCCTAAACACTTTTTCTTTTTTTGTTTTCTTTTGGACATACTCATAATTGTGAGTGGACATGTTATATTGACTCAATTTTGTTTTTCACGACTTATGTAGTGCAAGGACACTAAGCAAACGCCAAAGGAAAAAGTAAGCAAAAGAAAAATACAAATGGATCATTGTGCACTCGACCGTCTCTTTTATATGACGCAAAAGTTTTTTGACTTTCCACTTTCATGAGTTTTTTTTTATTTTTTTATTTGTCATACTCACAATTGTGAGTTGATATTATATTAACTCAAAAAGAATACAATTTCCCTCAAGCATTACAATTGCCTTGGGAGGCTAGGGTTCCAACATATGTACACAAACACAGAGGATACAAAACCAGCGGTGACAAACCTATCCTCTTTTGAGTGTTCTAAGCAGCTCAATGCATGAATCCATTCTACATCCTTGTTCGATGGTGCTCTTCTTGCTCCAACACCATGGATGAGTTCAGTGCTCATGCGCACAATATCATCAAAACGGGCTACAGCCAGTTCGGCCTCAAACACCTGACGATTCCTGGACTTGGTTCAGGTAGCAAAATCTAGTAATTTGGGTGCACACCAAAATGGCGTGGCTTTTGGAATCCACGCCCTCCCAAGATCAGGTCATCAATGAAGAAGATGATATTCCAAGTGTTGGAATTAGGGTTGTAGAGAAACGCACACATCTTGGAGAAAACGAAGGAAGCTCAAGGCACAGAATAGAGAGTGTGTTACTTAGTGTGCAATGGAAAGATAGATATCCCTAGAGTGATGGGCGTATATACAATGCTCGGGGGAAAAAACCTCCTAAAGAGGAAAAAAATGCCCCGACGGTCCTAGTGTGTTCACACACATCACTACCACATTTAAAATGGTAACAAATCCCCCCTGGAGTGATGCGGTGAACAAGAGCTGGCACATGAGTAAAGGGAAGTGCCATGCCCTGAGGACATGATCAGTCCACAAAGGGGAGTAAGCCCAAAGCTTTGCGGAAAGTTTCAAGCTTCTCACAAGACAATGCCTTTGTGAAAATATCTGCAAGGTTGTCCTGTGTTGGCACATAAGCCAAGTTGATCTCTCCTGCTGAGAGCCTCTCCCTGACATAGTGGTAATGCACCTCAATGTGCTTTGTGCGAGCATGTGGGTTCCTCGCAACTGCCAATGCGCTCTGACTGTCAGTGTAGATAGTGTTGGCAGTGTCCTGTCCAACACCCAAATCAGCCATAAGGCGTCTGAGCCATACACACTCAACCGTAGCTGTGAAGACTGCCTTGTACTCAGTCTCACAAATCGAAGTGGCCACAATAGGTTGCTTCTTGCTCAACCATGATATACATGAACTGCCAAGCATGAAACAAAAACCACTTGTGGACACTCACGTGTCAAAACAACTAGCCCAATCTGAGTCCGAAAAAGCATGTAAGTCTGGCGGCAATGATCCCCCCTTGGGATAAAACAAGCCAATATGTAAAGTGCCACTAAGGTAGCGGAAAATCCTCTTGACAGCCTGCCAATGCTTAGACCCTGGGCTATGCATAAATCTGCTGACCTGTGAGGCTGCAAAGTGAATATCTGGCCTCGTGTTGCATACATAAATGAGGCAGCCAACAACAGTTTGGTAAAGAGTGACATTAGCAGGATTGCCAGCATCATGTAGACTCAACTTCAAACCTGTTTCCATGGGAGTGGCAATAGGTTTGCAATCCTCAAGTCCAAACTTACATAGCAATGTCTCTATGTAACTTTCCTGACACAAGGCAATACCACCACCACACTGCTTAAACTGTATACCCAAGTAATGATGCAACAACCCCAAATCTTTCATCTTGAAAGTTGCATTCAAATCAGCCTTAAATTCAGCAATATGTCTCTCATTTGGTCCAGTGATCAGCAAATCATAGACATAAAGAACCACAATGAGAAGTACATCACCCTCACGCTTTACATACAATGTGCTTTCTGTTGGATTGTTATGAAAGCCTCGTTTGACCAAATGAGTGTCAACTTTCTCATACCAAGCATGAGGAGATTGCTTCAACCCATACAAAGCCTTCTTACATCTGCACACTTTGTCCTCCTGTCCTTTTATGACAAAACCGCGAGGCTACGTTACATAAACTTCCTCAAATATGTCACCATTCAAGAAAGCAGTAACAATGTCTGATTGATGTACATCCCAACCAAAATGAGCTGCCAATGCACATAGAAAACGCATAGTAGTCATACGACAAGTGGGAGCAAAAGTCTCTTCATAATCTATGCCTTTTTTCTGTGCATAACCCTTTGCAACAAGTCGAGCCTTATGGCGATCGATCTCACCATCCGGCTTGCGTTTCAACTTGTAAACCCACTTCGTACCAATGGCCTTTTTGCCAAGAGGCAAATCACATAAAGTCCATGTGTCATTTTCTATAAGTGCATCATATTCTGATTGCATGGCAGCCATCCAATTTTCTGAATTCTGTGCTTCATCAAAAGACAGAGGCTCCTCAACATCATGTAAGCTAGATACAGCCAAAGCATAACAATCTGATGCATAAGATGCATGGCGAGAGCATGAACGAGTACGACTAGACAAAGGTGCATCCAATTTACTGTCATGCAAAGTGTGCACCAGCCATTTTGGCATACCTCTAGCCTGCTCATTTTCAGCCCTTTCCTCATCAAGTACATCATCTACATCTGCATCAGTAATAGGCTGATCTGTAACATTTTCAGAAACCCCCATAGGCTGTACATTTGCCTCATTGGAACTTACATTCGTATTTCCACCACTGAAAAGAGGCAACAAAGTGTCATAAATGTCCTGTGAGCTTACATTACTGTCTCTAGTACATGACAACAACAACTGAACAAAATCTTCCACAAACACTACATCCCGTGAAACCAGAATACGTTTTGTTTGCGGATGATACAACATGTAATCTTTGCTTTCAGCACTATAACCAACAAAAATACATTTGACAGCCTTATCATCCAATTTTCTGCACTGTGTTTGTGGCACCAAAGCATATGCCAAACAGCCAAAAACACGTATGTGCTCAATAGAAGGCTTTCTATCATGCCATGCTTCATATGGAGTAATAGACTACAAAGCTTTCGTAGGATCCTGAAGTACATAAGTGGCACACATGATGGCCTCAAGCCAAAAAGAATGCGGCAAAGCTTGACTTTTGACCATACCTCGTGCCATTTCCGTCAGTAACCCGTTTTTCCTCTCAGCAACACCATTTTGTTGAGGTGTATAAGGCACTGTACATTGGTGTTTTATCCCACGACTAGCCAGAAATGCATTAAATTCATGAGACATATACTCCCCCCCTCGATCGGAACGGAGGGTGCCCATAGTACATTTCGAGACATTTTCAGCCATAGCCACAAAATGTTTGAAGCACATAAAAACTTCGGACTTCGCTTTAAGCGGAAATACCCATGCATGCCTGGAGTAATCATCAATGAAAGTAACGAAGTACGGGTAATTGCCCAAGGACGGTGTTTGCACGGGCCCACAAACATCACTATGAACAAGCTGCAACCTGCATGTGGCCCTAACTGAACCATCCTTTGGAAACTTAGAACGCTACATCTTACCCAAAATGCAGCCTTCACAAACATGTTTGATAGGTGCTTCAAGAGGCGGCAAAGAAGCAACCATATCATATTTTTGCAAACACAGCAAACTGGCAAAATTCAGATGACCAAAACGTGCATGCCAAAGTTTTGCATCTGAAACAGCCCTTGAATTTGCAACTGCATTTGCAAAATTTTTTCCACACTTCACGGCAAAAAAGGCCAGATGCAACAATTTCATCACCAAAACTGAGATCATGAACTGTACATTTGTCATCCACAAATTTGACTGCAAGTCCAAGTCTAGCAAGTGCGGATACAGACAAGAGATTCTTCTTGATCCCAGGTACATTAAGTGCATCAACAAGTGTGAAAGAACTACCATTAGCAGCAGTAAGCACAATCTTTCCAACTCCCTAAACTGGATAAGAGGCATTGTTGGCACAAGTGACAGAATTCCCATGAGGGACAGACTCGAGAGAGGTGAACAATTCACGATGTGAGGTAATGTGCTTTGTAGCACCATTGTCGAAATACCACACATGTGAATCTACAGCAACTGACAAGCATGCATCATGGACAACAGGATTGTAAGTGCACTCTGCGCTAAAAGCCCTTTTTGCATTGACATCAGCATCACAGTGTCCTTTCACAGAAGACTCAACAATGGCTGCATTTGTAGTGGAATCAGCATTTGCAGTGGAACCACCCTCTTTCTTCTTAGCCTCTTTGGCCTTCAACTTAGGACACGACTTGATCAAGTGATCGTTAGCTTTACAATAATGGCAACGCATCTTCTTTTTGCCCTTATCACCATAATTTTAGATGAAGTGCTGCCAGAAGAAGCATTGGGAACAGAAGTTTTGCCGCTCGCAGCAAAACCATAAGAAGTGGTTGCATTGCTGTTACCACCCTTTCTTTGAGAAGCAATAAAAGCCTGTTCAACTGCACGCTGTCTAGTCCTGTTTTTTTTGGAAAGTGACTCTTGCAACAGCAATGTGCATAATGCATCAAACTTGACAACTTCTGGATTTCCTTGGGTCATGAGTCTCCAAGTACTAGCAAAAGTCTGGTAAGAATCTTATAAGGCATCAAGAACAATCTGCACAAGGGAACTATCTGAAATGACTTCACCTGCAGAAATAAGTTGCTCATTGATATCCTTGACACTAGCAAGGAAAGTGTCCATATCATCTTCCTCATGCATAATCTTTGACTCTAGCTCTTTACGTAGCAAAGCAATTTTAGCCTCCGCGTGCATAAAGACTAGCCAAAATATCCCAAGCTTGTTTTGCAAATTTTGCTGAACGGATGTGAGGAACAATGGTGCGCTTCACAGACAATGCAATCAATGCATGACTCTGCGCATCCTTTACATCCCAACGAGCTTATTCTCCCGTAGGCAAAACAACTCTAATATCAGCAATCCTTGCAGCAAGACCTGCAACATCCTCAACATCGCCTACATCCTCAGAACCAGGACGTACATCAATGCCCTGCACAATATTCTAGACGCCCTTTGACACAAGAACGTGTTGCATCATATAAGCCCACATAGGGTAATTGTCCCCATCCAACCTGTCTTTAGCAGCAAACATCTTGAACACATCTGTGTTGTTGTTGTCAGCCATGGTAAATGCTGCACCTGATGTGAAAACTGCCCGAAAATAGGAGAAACGAAGCGGGAACAACACGTGCTATATAGCACAAACCGTAGAAGACTATGAGGCACCTGTTATGTAGAAAACAGCACTGACAGAAATTCTGCACAAAATGACGAAATAGCATGTGTAGTACTGCCTGTAGTGGAAATGGAGGCCGAAATGAGCCCGAATAAAAATCAATAGGGGAAGTATAAAGGATAACATCTCCCTGACGAGTATAAATAGTATATATACTATCAAAAAATCATCAAAAATAGTCTTTTTTGGTTATTTTTCATCATTTTTTGGGACTTAAAAATGGAGAAATCCACCAAAAAACAATAAAGTTGTGTTTTTTAATGGATTTTCTTAATTATTGGATTTTCACTTTTTTTTGTACATTTTCCTATTTTCTTTGATTTTTTTTAATAAACAGATAAAAAATTATTATTAAATAGTAAATGAGCCCAGAAAGAAAAACTTAAGATACGTTGATGATCAGAAGGACAAGGCGGACACGCACAAAAAATTTCAATCAAATCGGCAGATGGAAGCGGGAAGCCTAAATTAGGTTGCCAAGGCCTACTTTCGTAAATTCTTGCAGAATGAGCTACAGCTATCAGATTGAAGAAATTTTTGAGTCTAACATAGAATTCATGGCCTAGTAGAACCAACAGAGGAATTTGGGGAAAAATGATTTGGGAATTCTGAGGATAGATATCCAAGGTAGTCTAAAATCACCTCATTTCCACTAGTCGCCCTTGGAGAAGAGAGCTCTCGACCTTCTTCGCATGCAATTTCCGGAGTTCACAGTCGCCCGTTTACAACACCGTCTCACACAAGATATGAGAGGTAAGCTCTATGCTTATCAATGATCACTTCTATATGGCCGGTAGCAAGTCTAAGCTCAAGGAAAAAACCCTAGAAATCGAGCAGTGCACGAAGTCGTACGACCAAAAATTGACCATAGCGGCCCGTCAGCTCAACCAAATCGGGCGAGACTTGAACTGTAGCATGCCTCTACATAATAGAACACTTCTATATCACCAGATGACCATTCGGGTAGGGGTCGAGGGGGGTCCCAAGTAGAAAAGGTAGGTTTTGCCAGATGCCAAAATTGGATTCTGACTCCACAGGCAACTTATAGACTGGGTCTATGCACAATGTACATGGATGGTTTCATGAAAACAATCAAGGAAAGCTCTCAAAAAGCAGAAAACAGTTGGAAGGCTAGAAAGCGTCAAATTTGACGTATGAAGTGAAACTGACTCCAAATGGGCCAAAATTGGATGGGTAGCTTCAGGACTATGTAGCGGACAAGTCCATAGCTTCAAAAGTGACTAACCAACTCCACAGGCCATGTAGTCACAAAAAAGCACGAAGTGATGTCGACACGACAAAAATCTACCAAATACAATTTAGGACTTGTTTTAAGTGTATTGAATATTTTAGGTCAAAGAATTGTCAAGTTTAGCAAAAAAATTGAATGTTGTAAATAATTTGCGATTATTTACTTTTGTACTATTTTAGCTTGAAAATGGTACCTTCACCTCACCTATCACTTGTACACATCTATTACATGCCACATTTCAAGTATGAGCCAAAATGATCAAGGAAAACTTGGAAAATTGTCAAATAACGCAAAGCAGTCTTTCCAAACCAATTTCTGAGCTCTGTCACATTTTTTGATCCAAATCACACCGTATCTCATATACAGGGTCTACATCATGCTTAGAACCAAGCTGCACCAAAAAATGTTTATTTTGATGAAAAAGTTAATAATCACGATTATTTACTTTCTTGCCAAAATGGGGAAAATTGCAACTTTGACCTTATGGGACCAAAGCACATGATGTTTCAAGCCCACTGACCAAGTTTGAGTAAATTTGGATCTCAAAATCTCAAAATCCCTTTATATCTATTATTTTAGAGACTAAAAGCCTAAATCCCTTTATATCTATGATGTAGCTGTCAAGCCAGACACAAAGGAAGCTAACAGAAGGATGGGCCTTAGGGAATTCTATGACCAAGAACCATGCAGAGTAGATTTCTAGAAAGCCTATGAGCTACTGTCTACAATTAAAGAGGATGGATCAACCCAAGTTACTAAGATAAACAAGGGTAGAAAGTCGAGGTGGTAATCACAAAGGAAATTGTGGCCAAGGCACTAAAGTTGCCAACTGAAGGAATGACTATGCGGGACTGAGACAGAAAGATAGCACGAACCTTCACCAGGGAGACTGCTGCTGCAACTTTAGCCGACCTCATCCAAAGGCAAGTGTAGGAACCAGCACGTCTCTACCATCATCACTTCCATTTTTTGGCAGAGGGACCGCCACGGTACACCACATCAAATCATGCAGTTGGAGCTACCTTCACCCAGGTGTTGAAGTCGACAACGAGGCAACCGATTGATCATGTGCAGTATGTGCTGACAACGCTAAAAGGCACCAAGAAAGAAGGTAAAATCACCTATCTAGGCACGCCTGAAGTGTTGACAAGAATAACATACCATGCTATTGGCATGGTTCGACAATTTTCCGCCAGCTCCAGATCAAAACACATGGATTCTGTCTGCACAGCCTTCTCCACAAACTATGTGCTCGTCAAAGAGAGTTTACAAGTCAGATGAAGAATCGGGAGAAAACTCTCATGAAGCTCATAGCAGTGAAAGCTCGGACAATAAGGAGAGAAGGGCCAGAATAGAAGCTCATAGCAGTGAAAGCTCTCATGAAGCTCATAGCAGTAAAAGCTCGGACAATGAGGAGAGAAGGGCCAGAATAGAACAGATAAAGAAGAAAGCTGTAGCTACACACCAAGAGGAACCTCAACAAAAGAAGGCGAGGTTTGAGAGAGAAAAACAAACTTACAAAAGAAGACGCCAAGCTGCAGGTGAGGACCAGGAAAGGTGGGTTCCAAAAGAGATCAGGGGACCCAGAACTAAGAACCCTTCAAGGAAAGAAGCAGAGGACCCCACAAACTTTCTTGAACGCATGTATGCAGAAGCAGAAGCTCTAAAATTAAAAGAAGCTCAAGAAGCTAAGAGGAAAGCAAGAGAAGATGCAGTCGACCAACAAAGACAAGCGGAGGCCACAGAGCAAAGCGAGACACATCACAACCAAGGGGAAATTTCTCCAAAGCCTACCTCACCTTCTATGGAGCACGAAGACCACCCAAGGCCAAGCCCTCGCCCTTCACCCACAACTAAACCTAATGAGGGCGAGCAAGCCAAAGAAAAAGAGCCTGAACACGAGGAACATGCAACAAACAATTATGAGAAACCCAAAGCAACAAAACAGAGACATATCCTTCTATGCTAGCCAACAAGAAATGGCCGAGCCATCCACAAAGCCTCAAGAAGCAAAATCAACCAAGGCAGCCGCAACGCCTCAAGGAGGAGTACAACCCCCACCACAACCACAAGCAACCACCACAGAACCACCCAAGGAGCCACAAACCAAAATTGATGAAACATTGAGGCAACCTACAGAGTCTAAAGAGTGGGAGACAAACGACGAAGTCATCATGCAAGTAAACAAACATGCCAAGCAGATGCAGGTGATGACAGATAAAATGCGAACAACAGCACTTAGCCACAATGCTAAGGCTAGAGAGTTGGAACTCGTCACTGATGCTCTACAAGGAGAGCTAGATGACAAGATGAATATCATTTCAAATTTACAGAGACATATCAAAGAGCTGAAGGATGAGGTAGAACAACACCAGCTGGCCAAAGAGAAACAACTGAAAGAAATGGAGGAGCTAGGAGAACTTCTAACAAATTTACCGGACGCTTGCAAGACTAAAGATCAACAGCTGACAGAGGTAAAAAATGAACTCCTAACCACAGCTCTGTCAGTATAGAAGATCCAAGTGCAGCTCGATGTAGCAAACGCATCTCCGCAATACTCGGAGAAAAGGATTAATGATTAGGTAGATTTTTGAGATAGATAAGAGAAAATCGTGATGTTGCTTCGATCAAAGGTAGGGATGAAGTCTATAAGGCTTTGGAAAAGAGGAATAAGGATCTAGAGCTAGAGCTAAAGCTAGAGCAAACACAAAACAGAGACCTTGCACTGATGCGGGTACAACGAGAAGAGCAATTGCTCAAGGAGATAGCGGAATTAAAAAGAGTCAATAAGTTGTTGAGAGAGAGACAACCAAAGACACAAGAAGAAGCAGGTACCTCTGAGCAAACGACTATCAAAATTTCCTCAGTCTCTTTTGATGAAATGGAAACATAGCCAACAGAAGATCTAGGAGGAGAAGAAGATTTTCAGGTACCACTCACATATGCTGAGCAAGTGCCCATGGTCCAACTTTTTAAAGCTGAGAAATATGCACTCAAGGAGCAGGTTGCCCAAGAGACAGATGCCGAATGGAAAGAAGCGATGGACTGGGAGTTGAGAGTTCTCCATTCAATTAATGTCACTCAACTCACTCCCAACCAAATCAATACACAATGGCATCAGAAATCATTGCCATATCCTTTGATCAAAGTGGAGCTACTACAGGTAAAAGAAAGACTATATAAAGATATGCAGGCAAAAGACACAGAGGATGTCCACCCCAAGTGGAGAAAGAGTTGGTTGAATAAGAATCCACGATATTTGATTCTGTTCACAAGAGCACCTGTTGCACTACAAAAAGGCCCAACCTTTTGTCCTGTACCAAGGGTAAGAACATGGCAAGCATATGAAGCATTGAGAAAGAAGCCGCCTACATGGCTGAACTATCCAAGATTGCCAGCTCCAGAGCAGGGACCGACAATAGAGGAGTACATGGTGAAAACCCTAACGGGCGCCATTAATTTCCTCAAGAGCCTTCCTAACCTCTCATGTGCCATGCTATATAAGATATGCCAAATGCTGCTCACTTGTATTGAATCTTTTCACGAGCAAGAGCAAGTAGAAGCACCATGGATGTCATTCCTCGAAGGTAATAGGGGTCTCTGCTACGACTTAAGTGGCCAGCCTTTCGAAGAAGTCCTTTATGGCTTCTACGCCCGATGCATGTTTTTGCCATCTAGCAATATGTTGGCCTTTGAGGAAGCATTCTATACAGGTTCCTTCACTTGGAAAACGAAGATATTTGGGCCAGTGATAAGTAACCTTACCTCCAGATTTGTTAGCTATTCAGCCATTGAGCTTAAAAATAGAGTCACCATGTAGTTCTTACAGGTTCCAGACAAAGAGAGAAGACTCACATATGAGAAAGCACTCCATGCGCTTCAAGACTGTCTCGGCAACCGTTAACCCGAAGACTAGTTCAACCCATGAAGCTGTGTCAAGGGAGGACACAGATGAGGAGGGGGGGAATGTTAGCAACAAGCTAACTCGGATATCATTTTTTGAAGCTTTTATTGTAAAAACACTTATTATTTTGATGAATCGAGAATATTGTAACTCCTACTTTCTAGATAAACATTGTAATTGATAAGCTAGGGCTACAAGCTTCCAGATTGTATCAACGTGTCTTTAGTTAGAGCTCCCAGATTATTAGTTTTGACCACCAAATACCTTGGCTAAGGTATAAAAGCCATTTTTTGTAAGTTTTTTATAAGTTTTGGATAATAGAAACATAGCATGAGCTAACGGTGCTCACTTCTCTCCTTCTTGCGCTTCCTACTCCCTTCTTGGTTGTCACATTGCAGTCGCATCTGTTGCATTGTAGCCACCACAGGTAAGAGATCTACACATTGACGTAAGCATTTCATGGTAATCCGTAGCTTTTGGCATCGTCAAACCAAGAACTAATCTCATCATAAGTAGAAAATTTAAGCTTTAAAATTGAAAACTAAGTATTGGTGGGGTATTGGGGCACCATTGCTAAGCATTTAGATGTATTTTGGGTCAAAAACGACTAGGTAAAAAACTCACTACTATTAATAATCGTGGTTTTTGCACTTGACCTAAAGTGAGATTTGATACCATAAGCATGTGTGCTTAGGTCTTATAAACATGTCCTAGAAGTTTCGTAACGTTTAGATGTCGTTTGATGCTGTAACAGATGTGATTTGTTAGCCAATGAGCGATTAGCTTTTGGCGATTTCTGTCATTTGAGTGTAGCTTGAATTAGATGCGAGTTGTCTGTTGTTTTCTAAGAGATTGAAAACCTCTTGTAGACTCTAAGCATCATCTTTGTCCCATAGATTGACAATTATATACGTAGTTCTTGCTATGTCTACAATAAGATAGGAGTGAGGTTAGACACTCGTCCCACAATATATTTATGTGTCCATACATCTATGACTGTGGATGTATGTCAACATACACTACTCACCTACTTACCCACTTTTTTGACCTTGCTTCTATATCGTAATATGTCTTGCTACCTTAGATGTAATTACTTAAGTATGAATTCGTGTTCTTGTAAAACCTTAGTAAAAATATGGATTTTGCATGAGCCTTGTAAGGAGTCTTAATTTTTAGGGTTTAAGGGTAATCTTGTGTAGGGTTAAGGGGACAAGAGCATTCAAGAAGATACTTTTAAGTAGGCTTTTCTAGTCTTTTTTTTAAAGGCACATGTAGTATGTGGACCTAGGAGGTCACTTTCTCTCCCTAGCTTTTCAAAAGTGAAGGGGGGAGTAAAGGGGAGTGGCCACATCAGCAAAAACATGGGTCACTACAGACCAAAATTTGATTTTTTTTTTCAAAAAAGTCATTTTTACTTATTTTTGACTCAAAACTTTCCCCCAATATATATACATATCAAAAAAATTATTTTTGACCTTTTTTTAGAAACCTACAAGCATTGAAAGTCCACTTTTTCAAAATCTTTTCCGCCCAAAAAAACCATTTGTTCTCTCCTCCTTCTCCCTCCTCTCTCCCTCTCCCCCCTGCCCCTTTCTCTCCTCTCCTCTCCTCTCCCTCCCTCCCTCTGTTCTCTCCTCCTTCTCCCTCCTCTCTCCCTCTCCCCCCTGCCCCTTTCTCTCCTCCCTCTCCCTCTCCCTCTCCCTCTCCCTCTCCCTCCCCCCCTCTGTCTTTTCATTCTTTGGTTCCTCACGCAACAATTGCCATGGTGCTCATAGACATCACAAATTGTGTGCCTCCACCACCACATACTCTTCACACCAAAAGCGTACATATTTGATTTCCCACAATGTTTACACCGAAGGCTACATGCTAGGGTGATAAGAGGTCATCACAAGAACATCATGCTGCCGGTGAGACAAATGTTGACATTTGTGTGGATGGACATTTGTACCCTTACGATCCTATAATCTGCTTCCATTCATCTTTTAATAGCCTTTTGATGTTTCTTTAATATCTTGGTAGGGAGAAGCATGTTTGTTAGGCTATTGCAAGCGGTAGTGTATGGGTAGACAAAACTCCATAAGACCTTCGAAGAAGGACTTCCCTTACAAAATGTGAAACAATATTTTTGTGGACCTCAAAAGACTTCAACAAGCTATGCTTAGATTCTACAAGTTACCTCAAGAAGGTGACACAATATACTTCCTTCTTTTGGTCGTGTTCTTATCATAGACTTTGAAGTCTAAGGTCTTGCCTCTACTTGTTTTGCAGTGCTTGGCACAAAGGTTGCTTTTGTGCTGAAACTCGATGAGTGTCAAATAGTGAAACATCGAAGGTTAGAGAGGCTCAGTGTCACTCTAATTATATGAAGCCCTGTTGCAAACCAAGCAAAGGGATTTAGTCGAGCCATCTCCCACCCCGTCTTTCAGTGTGCAATCAGAGAAAGACATTTGGGGACTGGGTGCTAAGGTGCCAAAGAGACTAACGAAGTACTTTCATGGATTTTTGACAGAACTCCATGGATCACAGAAGTAATACACTCCCAACTTGCAGGTGAGAAGTTGGAGGTTGAGGTTTTTGATAGCTTTGATGTATAGTGGCACCTAGGTGGGGACTTGAAGACTATAAAGTGTTTTCTTGGCTGCAAACAAGGGGCTTCTTCTCTCTTTCCTTGTCCATTTTACACTCGGGGGTAGAAACCTAACATACAAAAAGCACACAAGAACTTTGCAAAGGGCGGTTCAATGCTTCCATGGCAAGAGGATGGAGACAAAGGATTGGACAATATTGATGTCGAAGATGAAGGCAAAGAATGGGAAGCGTCTGTTTTGAGATGTCTCATGCTCAATGCCCTAGACCGTGCACAAAAGGACAAGGTTTGGTGTGTAGCCTAGAAATCTTCCTCAGCCATATGCAACTACTCTGCTGCCAGGACCTCCGTACACACAACTGCAATAGTGTCGGTAATAGAGTCACCAAGTGGAAAGAGTTTACTTTCAAGTGCATCTGATGTACTATATATGGAAATCTGGGTGCTAGTGCATAGCACACTCAGGCACTCATCCATGTGCATGCCAAATGCTTTCTCCAACTCATGCAAAAAGACATCTCCTCCCCATCCACTACCACTGAGGAAAAGCGACTGATTTCTAATTTTGGGATAGTCTCATCCGTAAGTGGTGCATCCTCTAGCATGTCACTAGTGCCAGCCACAACAATGTATTTTTCAACCACCTCCTTGAGCCCCCTAGGGTACTCAAACCGAAGTGCTTGGCCTTCCGCTTTACAAGGTTCATGGGGACACCCTCCTCCTCCTTGGCATCCTTGATGATGGACCCAACTTGAAGGTGTGGAAAGCGGAGCTCCTCCAAATCAGGTTCCTTGCTTACAAAGAAGATGAATGTTGCCAGTCAAGAAAGGTACTCCACCCCCCATTTGCGCTTCTTGCGCGTTGGCACCCCTAGGGCCTGCTCGTCCAAGAAATGGCCTGCATTGGTGATAATTTCTTGAAATCGTCTCAACCGCTTGGAGAATGGGAAATCACGTTTGTGTATGTAGCACAAGAGATCACAAGGCACCCAGATTCCTACATGTGGGGGATAAATACAACATATTTTGTGATGTGCTCCTCCATGAATGCTAAAATCTTCGCAAATGCATCCATGTGGAGGGAAATTGTGGTGTCAAGTTTGGGGAGACAAGTGAAGAATGTGTGGATATCCAACTCCCACTTGTAGCCGGTGTCCTCAAGGAAAAGGGTGAAGCATGACAAAGGGGTGTATGTGGGTGTAGATGCAGAGGCTATGGAGGCATTCATACCTAGTTCGAGGTGTAGAGAGAGAGTGGAAGAGCTCTAGGGTTGCAAAAGAACGAGTTATGTAGCCCCCCTTTAATAATGGTTCCTTTTTTGAAGAAGACACTTTTGCCAAAAAAAGAACACTATAAAAAAACTTTTACAAAAAATGAACTTTTGTGTCAATGTGACGGGTAGATTTCAATAATAACTAAAAATGGTACTAAAACAAGTTGTACACAAGACAGCTATTGTAGAATGAAAAGTTATATTCAAAGTCTTAAATTTACCAAAGCAATGAAAATTGATCACAAAGGGGATTGTTTCCCAAAATGTAAGAGTTACAAAGCTATAACAACGATATCATAGTTCCATCCATACCCAATCCTTCTAGACCTTCATTTTATCTTCCATTCTCTTTCCAATTTGCAGGCATTCTTAACAATAAGCAGGCAATGATCATCATAATTTGATAAAGTGAAAATTTGGTGGAAGGATTCTCACATTGTGACCTTGTAGATAAGATTGCGCTTGTTGAAGGTCCTAAAAACCCAGAATATCCAAATTTTCTCACACATTACTGAGAGTCCAATGCTTGTTCACTTGGACAGCCTCCAAAGCATCATTGGGCATCCTCACTACAACGTCAAAGCTTGCAATAACGTCATCTACACTCTGTAAGGGAGTCACACTCCAAGCTTGCACATCCGACGATCACAGTGAAATTGTATGTACAAGGAGGTGCAGGATTTTAAATAGAATATCCCAATACCTGATGCTCCAACCTTACAACAATACCTATTCCCATTGTGCATGCCCTCCACAAAACCCCAGTCCTCTTCTAAAAGCCTCCCTAAATCCTCATAATGCACATCTTTACATAGAAGCATTGAGGTAGTTTGCACAAATCCAAACTCTTTGAAGGTATGCATGAAATAGTGAGTATGCAAACACCAACTCAAGCCCACAGAACTAGAAGCTTTAGAATATTTCAAGGAGTTTTGGACATCTATTATCATTTTTTGCTTGAAAGATGCTATCAACCACAAATTTGGTTGTGGCCACTCCATACTTAATAAGGAAGATACTTTGATGGGTTCAAGCTTTCCATACACTTGTGTAGAAGTAGGCACAATATAGGAGTGAGAATAGAAGAAAATTCTTCTTTGAACCAGTTTGGTTGGGCAAAGGTTTGCAAAACTTGTTGCTCCAGTATCTGCATGTATAACATTGAATGTGTCAGAGAGGCTATGCAGTGGCTGCTGCTCCAACAATGAGGATGGAAATATGACTATAAAATCATGACAAATCATAATTATGAATCCATAAAAACATTCCACTATGGTTTCACACCCAGCTTTGTATTCTCAAATCATGTACTGACAATATGTTGGAAATTGAGCTGGTTGTTGCAATTGCATGCTTGACATTGAGAAAACATGTTGCACAATGGCTTTGGTCCCTTTGTCTTTGTGATTCTTGAAGCCAAGCAGCTTTCCTTTCCAACGATGATTCAAGTTTACACGATTTTGCACACGGTGAGGGCCAATAGCAGATGACTGCATGTATATCCAAGCACCTTTAGTGAACTCTTGTCGCACCCACTCACCATTTATACCTCTTGTGTTGTGGCATACAAGTGATGTGAACTCATCCTTTGGCCACCTTTGTGGAGTAGAGCTGGCCATGGGTGAGTAAAGAAAATTAGGAGGGGGAGGAGGACCTTGCTTGTTGCTACAATGCAAGTGGGAGAAAGGGAACGAGTTTTCTTTGTGTGGCAATGGGAGGTGGGAGGAGAGGAGAGAGTATTTTCCTTGCTTTCAGCAATGGACATGGTGTAGAGAGAGAGAGAGAGTGTGTTGGAGTAGAGTGTGAGTGTGATCATTGCAACCGAGGAGGGCTTGGAAAAGTTATAGAGAGAGAAAATTGCTTTTTAACTATGGAATAGTTTTGGGGGGGTTTTGGATAGTAGGAAATGATGTTTCAAAAGTTTTTTTTTTTTAAAAATTTTAGGGGTTTTTGGTACACATTTTGACTTTTGGTGGTGTCGGCCGACTGCCAAGCCTCACCATATCAGTGCGCTAGCAAAGTGAGAACCACAGACATAAAAATTGTCAATCCGTGGGACATAGTTGACCCGACTAGTGCATGGAGGCTACAAGAGATAGCTAATCTCTTGGAAATTCCAAGTCTAAGTTGTTCTTGCATATCTCAGTCTCAAATGTATGTCAGACATCAAAAGCGACTTTCCTTATACAAAGCTTGTTCTGATGATTTGGTATAGCTACGAGTCTCCACATGCAATGAAGCTTTATTCCTAGCATGAGTAGAGTATCCTTAACACTCTCGTGTACTCAAATGTCATTTTTGACACTAAAAAAAAATCGCACCTAAGCTAAACAACCTATTTCAAGTCAGTCAATTTAGGACTCTCAAGCACTCTATTGCTTCCTCTAGATGCTCTCTACCTATTTCTAAGGTCAAAAACCAATTATAGTGCGTGTATGGTACATAGGGAGCAAAATCAACTTGTAGACAACACGACTAAAATCAGACTTTCATCGCGAGAAAGTTATGTTAAATGGAAGAGCTTTTACCTGCGAATGGGTTGATATGCTTTGAATAGCCATGCAACATAGTACGAGAGAGACACAAAGATTCAAAGAAATTTTAGACTCACGTTGAGCTTCTGCAGCAAATGCTTACTTTCATTATCCAAAAACTTAGGTTTTTAATTACAAAGGTTGGCTTTTATACCTTATCCAAGGTTCAAAAAATGGATTTCTATCTATTTGGGCTCAATACAAGGCTTAGAAACTGTATATGATTGCAAACTTGGAGGACCTCAACCCCTTTAGACTCATTGAAAATCAATAATATTATAATGGTTTTGAACTTTGTGGAATTTTTCATTGATACAAATGGATTTAATACATTCAATTGGCTTTAAAAATGAGTGGTACCCCTTTTGATGCTCTTTCTCTAGCTCTTGTAGCTGAGCAGCTAACATTCCCCCCCTCCTTGCTGGTGTCGTCCCACGACACAACTACTTAGGATGCTAAATAGTGGTCGGGCTTCCTTGTCGATGTCCTTTGTGCGTGCTACTCAAGACCTTATTTGTATTTGAGGAAGAGTTCTTTATCTTTAGTTGACATAAATTGCATGGCTACTTTATTTCTTTTCTCAATACAGAGTAGCTAACAAATCTTGCCCTCAGATTGGTGATGACGGGGCCAAAGGTCTTGGATTTGTAAGTGAAGAAGCCCGTGTAGAATGCTTCTTCAAATGTCTACCTGTAGTAGGATGGTAGAAACATCACCCTAGAATAAAAGCCATGAAGCACTTCTTTGGAGGGTTGGCCTGATAAATCATAGCATAAGCCCTAGGTGCCTTCGAGAAAGGACATTTATGTTGCATCTGTTTTCTTTGCACGATGAAAAGTTTGCAAACAAGTGAAGAGAATTTTTGTAACCTTTACCAGCATGATGCATGCCAAATTTGAAATGCCATGAGGACAATATTTCCACCATGTAGTCCTCCGTGGGTTGGTTATTTGAAGGGGGTTGAAACCTTGGGTAGTTGAGCCATGTAGGGCACTTTTTCTAGAGGAGAAAGTGTTGCTGCCAACTTGGAACTCTTGAAATTGGGAACTGCATAGGATCTTGTTGGATAGGAGTTGGCGCATTTGTATACAAGATCAGATACCTGGGGTGTCGGTTCAGCCAGATCTCTCACCATTTTGGATGTGCTAGTGTTGGGTCGGTTTGGAAATCTTTGAGTAACCTCTCTTTGATCTGGAGTACTACAAATTTAATGAGAGGAAAGGGTAGAGCTTACTGATTCCATGCCTCATCTATATCTAGTGGTGTGAAGGGGTTGACATTGATGGAATGTAGTATTCACTCTTCTCACTGTATGGAATCCTTCCAGATGGTCTCTGTCTCCACTTCCACCTGCTTTTTCAATGCTACTTCCTCCTCAATAGTTAAGCTTTTTGGTTGAGCAGAGGGTCCAACATCATCATGAGAAATATCCAGATCAGGAAGATTGGCCTCTCTGATGGCTATTGCTTCAAAATCCATAAACTGTAGGGTATCTTAATCTTGCATTATAGAATCTACTTGTCCTTCATCTAGTGTGGTAGCATGTGTTGTGGCTGTTGCTGGAGTTTTGCTCAATTTTGCTTTTAGTTGGTCTATTTCCTATTGGTATTTTTCCTCTCGCTGCATAAACCCAATAGAGAGCTCTCTTCTCTAGATTTGCTCTAAGTTCAGCTCCATCTCAAGGACTTTAACTTTTCGTTCCACTGCTTTGTATGACTGATTTGTGCCCTGTAGTGTGGCTACTATACGGTTGTCCTCAAGCTGGTTTAATAATGTATTTTGCTCTTGGCACCTCGCTACTTATTGTGTCAACTGAGTATTTGCAATGTTTATTTGGATTTGTAGCCTGTCAATTGTTGAAGTAGATTCATGTAGAGCTAAGGTAACCGTTGCGACGTTTTCCTCTTACTGCTGATTCCTTGTCTAGAGAGCTTCCAAATCCACTGCCGAATTTGCAGTTAGTTCAACCAATTTCTTTTCTTTGAATTCCATGGCTTCTTTGTATGCTTTGACACAAAAATTGGCCATGTCCAACCTTTCATCTGATAGTTGCAGTCACCTATATACACTATGAAGCTATTGGTGGTGAGCATAGAACTCTTCTTTCATTTTGTACACCTCATTGTGTGCATACTGGGAATATTCATCTATGTCCTCTAGATTCTCCATTCTTCTTGTGTTGCTTGCTTTAGGTTGATCCGTTTGTGTGTCATCAGCCTCAATGAGTGGCTCATCCGGTTTGTTGGCTTGAGTAATTGTTGTCTCTATTGGGCTAGATGGTTCACCTCTTGCTCATTGACAACTTCTTTGGGCGGTTCTGTATCTGGTTCCATATTGCTAGCAATGGGAGTGGTCTCCTTTGGTTGTGGTTGTGTTGTGTCCTCCCACTGTGGTGGTGCACTTGGAGGAGAGAAAAGTGGAACTTCAAGTTCTTTGGGTGAATCCGTTGTATTGACTTCTTCTTGTGCCTCTGCATGTTCTTGTTGCCATTCTTCTTTATGATAGAGATGTTCTAGGCTAGCCCAAGGATCGTCCTTTTCATCGAACATTGGGTGTTTGGTTCAAATTTTGACTCTTCTTGGAGATGGTTTCCATTTTTCCTCAAAATCTCCTTTGAGTCCTCTTTCATCCTCAAAAAGTCGCCTTCTCTCTTTCTACTCTTACTGCTTTCTAGATTGGTTCTTCTGCTCCTGCAGGGCGTGGTCGTTTTGTTGTTTTTCTATCCTCTACCTTTTCTTTCTCTTTTATTTTGTTGGTTCTCACTGGTGGAGCTCTTGTCTGCACTTCTTCTTCTTCATTCTTGTTTAGGAGCCATAAATTTTGATCTGGGGAAGGCCATAGATGTTCTGCCTGGCCGATAACATGATAAGAATTTCTTGTTAACACTTCTAAAGATCCCAAGAAGGTGATGTTCACTGGCTTTTTCACATGAGTGAGAGTGGTGTGAATATATTGGGTGTGGTCTACTTCTGTCATGCCTTCTCTCTTTGAGGCCTGTTTGAATGTGGATGCCATGGTATGATTTGGAAATGTGTATCTGGGAGGTCTTTTAGCAGTGAAATGAAAGTGCTCATGATAGAGCTGAAGAGCGCGCTCTATCTCTCTTTCCTTTAGATCTGAAAAGGAGGTTGATGACCAACTGGTGAAAATGCCGGTTGTGGGCAACCCTCTGTCTCTCACATGTTTTCCTCCTCTTTGCAACCTTAGGGCTTCAACAACATGGTCTTCTGTGATGTGCACTTCTATTGGAGAGTCATTCAAATTTGAGATGGTCATGCTTCCTTCTTTTGTAATGCTATGTAGGAGCTCATTCACCCTTTTGTAGTCTACACCACAAGGCTCCATTTCAAGGTAGTCTTTAAGGAAAATTCTTTCCAAAGTGGCCTGATCACCTCTGCTTTGACCAGATCTTGAGCTTCTTTTGGTAACATCCGAACTTCCACTTTAGACCCATGTGCGCTTTTGAATGAGCCATGGTATATAGTGACATACTGACTTTCAAGATGTTCTTTTGACAACCAGGTGATATTTGCCTCCTTGAGGGAGTCTTCTTCTAACTGGTATGGTGGAAGCTCAACAAATTTTTCCTTCATGGTTTTCTTCTTTGGAGCTCCCGAGGTAGATGAGAGTGAACTTGGCATGACAACATCCAATTCATTGGTCAGACCAAGTTAGCAAGTCCCAATCAAGTAGAGAAACTAATAAGACAAAAATAAGCACTCAAAAGCACAATCCTTTCAAAATTTAACTTAGGCGTGCCTAAGATACAGATGGGTGCAGGTGCTTGCAATTTTTTACCAGAGTGAATGATTAGGAAGTGTATGGGTTGTTGGTGCTATGCATGGAGCTCGATAGATTTTGGACACTTGTGAGAATTGTGCACAAATCCTCTTTACCGCGTAGAGCTTTTGGCGACTGATAGGGTTTTACTATGCCAAACTTGATGAAACTTGTCAGGGTGTTTTATTTGACCCTTGTTGAAATATTTGTGTCATCGAATTGCAAGTTAGACCTTCCTTATGTCAATTCTATCTTAGGTGCGTCTAAGATAAAAATGCCTAATTTGGGCAGGTTTTGTGCTTCTAGCACCTTGATTGGTTGTGGTGGATAGATCCTTGATGTCACTTGAAATTGGGTTCTGAATTGATAGGCTAAAAGTCAATTTTTGGTGTACTTGACTCTATTTGGTGTTGTAATATGCATTTGAGAGTAATTGTGAATGAAATGAGTGTACCATTGTGATGTGGGCTCTCTGAGGGTAGGGGAATCATGCCAATGTGAAAGTGTGTGCAAAATGTGCTTCCATCCTAGTAGATTACCTTCGACGTTCCTAAAATACTTTTTATAAATTAATGCAATTTAGGCCCTAATCTTGCCCCATATAGCTTCTAGTAGGTTAGTTAGGTAGGGTGAAGCCCTTGGTTGTGTTTCGTGCACTTGCTAATATCCCCAATCAGGTGACAATTCCCTTTTGAGATGAGCTTAACTTGGAGTCTTTAGTCACTATCTGTCTACCCACTGAAGGTTGGTAAGGTTCCATTGTGAGATATAGAGTGCCCCCTTTGAGTTTGAGGTTAAACGGATCAATATTTTGCATTGTGGTGCAAAATGTTGCTTTGTGGCAAGGATATGGTCATCTTGTTGTTCTCACTGATGACTAGACCTTCAGTGCACCCCTAACTCTCCAAAAATCCTAACATGATAGTCCCAATAGATCTGTGATATTTGGTTCCCATCTGGGTCTTCTATCTTTGGCGCGTCTAAGATACTAGGTCATTTTTTCAGGGACTTTTACCTGGAAAGTTGTCTTTGGTTTCAAACGCAATGCTTTTGCCGTTTGCTCTCCTGTCCTTCCCAAAGTCGCAATTTCTTGCACGACAACACTTAAAGCCGTATGTGATTTGTCAATCCTTGATTACAAAATATACAGACATTCCTTTTTATAATGCCCAATAGCCCAATAGACCCTATGTGCAAAAAATGTGAAATTCTGCTCAATTTTATCTTAGGTGCACCTAAAATGGCTGCAACTATCTGTAGGGTCTATCTCAAATTTTATCACACAATTGGGGTCTCCACAACCTGCCAAAGTCAATCCTGGTGTCAAAATGTAAAAAATTCTTCCTGGTGGAAGATTTATCTTTGGCACTTAAGATAAAACTTCTCTATTTAGACATATTTTTGACTATTGTGACCTGGAGGGGATTCTACATGTGATTTCAAGCTTGTACAATGAGTTTCAAAAAGTTTGGACAATTCACCAATGTTTTTATCACTGTTTTTTATCCCATGGCTTGATTTTCCAGTTTTCTTGGTGTTTGCATCCTTACATAACTCCAAATTTGATGAAACTTGCTCGCAAGTTGTCTTATGGTCTAATTAGACTCTATGAGTTGAAACTTTGTTAAAATACCCTCTCTGGAGAGTTTTCTATCTTCGGTACGCCTAAGATACAACTCTTTTAGATTTACACATTTTTCATCTTTTTCTTCATAGATTAATTTTCCCACAAGTTTTAGGATTTATCCACACCTTGGTTTCAAGTTTTAGCATGATTTGGATTTTCCATGCGAATTTTTTCTGAAGTCTACATTTTCTCCAATTTTGGGCTTGACCTAGTCTTTTAGTGATATGTTTTTAAAATCAAGGGGAGTGGTCTAATCAACTTTTTCTACCACCTTGCATGTTCAATTGTACATGTCAGTCTCAAAAACCCTCTGTCTATCTTCAACGCACCTAAGATAGAAATGAATTTTTTTGGTTTTCTTAGTGCACCTCAAATCAGATGCAATCTTGATGGTTTTCTACTTACCCTACTCCTACTGAACATAAAAAAAATAGTAAAAAAGGTAAAAAGTTCAACCTTTAGTCTAAAAGCTCTATTTCCTACTTATGTGATGCCCTTACCAATCACTAGCTTGTCTCAAGGACCTTTTACCTAATCTGTCCTACTAACTAAAGCTCTCGAGGTCCTTACCAAGTATCCCTACTCTCAAGCACCTCTTAGCCATGATAAAGTAAAAAAAGGTGTTACTTTGGCCAAAACTAGAGGAAGTAATGGAAATTTAAGTAAATACTTTGGGTTTTTCTCTACTCTAGGTTGCCTTGTCCCCGACAACGACGCCAAAATGTCAGCCGATTGTCGAGCCTCACCATATCAATGCTAGCAAAGTGAAAACCACAAACATAAAAATTATCAATCCGTGGGACATAGCTGACCTGACTAGTCCATGGAGGCTACAAGAGATAGATAATCCCTTGGAAAATCCAAATCTAAGCTGTCCTTGCATATCTCAGTCTCAAATGTATGTCAGACATCAAAAGCTACTTTCCTTACATCAAGCTTGTTCTGATGATTTGGTATAGCTCCGAGTCTCCAAATGCAATGAAACTTTATGCCTAGCACGAGCTAAGTATCCTCTTAACACTCCTATGTACTCAAATGTCATTTTTGACACTCGGAAAAAATCGTGCCTAAGATAAACAACTTTTAGGTCAGTCAGTTTTGGACTCCCAAGCACTCTATAGCTTCCTCTAAACGTGCTCTACCTAATCCTAAGGTCCAAAACTAGTTCTGGTGCATGTATGGTGCATAGGGAGCAAAATCAACTTAAACACAACATGACTAAAATCACACTTTCATCGCGAGAAACTTACATTAAATGGAAGAGCTTTCACCTACGAACACGTTGGTATGCTCGAAATAGCAATGCAACACCGTATGAGAGAGACACAAAGATTCAAAGAAACTGTGGACTCACGTTGAGCTCCTGCAGCAAATGCTTACTTTCATTATCCAAAAACTTAGGTTTTCAATTACAAAGGTTGGATTTTACAACTTAGCCAAGGTTGGGTTTTATACCTTAGCCAAGGTTCAAAGAATGAATTTCTAGCTATTTGGGCTCAATATAAGGCTTAAAAACTGCATACGAGTACAAACTTGGAGGCCCTCAACCCCTTTAGACTCACTCTAACAATCAATAATATGACAACGGCTTTGGACTTTGCGGGTTTTTCCAGTGACACAAAGGGATTTAATACATTCAATTGGCTTTAAAAATGAGTGGCACCCCTTTTGATGCTCTTTCTCCAGCTCTTGTTAGCTAAGCAGCTAAAAGGAGGTCAAAAAATGTTTTTTTGACCATAAAATAGGTTTAGGGGGGTTTTAGGAAGATAAGATTTGTTTTTTGAAAATTTTGAAAAAGTTGAGTGACTGCTGATTTGCTTGACATGTTGCTTTGATGTTTGTCGTATTCTCTTGTTTTTATCAACACCCTTCCTTACTGACTATGAGGTTGATGTATGAATCACAAGTGTGAGTCTCAACTCTCTACTACACCTATTTACACCCGGCCTATATCTCATCAAGATGTCCTTTATGGTGGACAACATTCACTTGAATATCCCTACCTTGTGTGGTTATGCTAGTAGTATTAACTCATGATATAAGAAGTGCTAGCCCATAGGCTTGTTTTATCAGTGTTCTATTGAGTGCCTCTTTCTACAACCTTGACTCATAAATATGATCCCTTAAACCAAATTTGTATCTCGTTGATGATTATGGTGGGTGAGTTCCACAACTTCCCTCTTAATAGCATGCACATGCGGTGACAAGTTGTACACAAGCTTAGTTTGTGAGAATAGTATACCACAACCATACACTCTTGCATAAGGTTCTTGTGCTCTCTGATTCATGATCACCCGTGATATCAATGATCGGTATGTCTACGCACACATAGATGATCCTACGGATCATCTTTCCTTGCAGGATCACACCTTAATTTGCTTTGCTCGCACACCTCTGTGTTATTCTTCTCGCATGCATCCTTTGGGGTCTTTTTCCGCTTGCATGATTGTGCACACAATATGCTTGTACCAGACTTACACAATATCTCTTGTTTTCTTGCATGCTCTCTCTCTCTCTCTCTCTCTCTCTCTCTCTCTCTCTCTCTCCTCCCCCCCCCCCCCTCCCTCTTGCTTTATCTCAAATACACATAGCCTTAGTCGATACATCCTGATGGATTGTCAATTTGAAAAGATTCAGGTACTTTTTACACACACACACACACACACACACACACACACACACACACACACACACACACACACACACACGCATGCGTGTGCATGCACACAAAGTAAAACAATGGCAACTCAATTTTGGGTTGAGCAAGAATACAACTTGTACCGGTTGCCTTTAGCGGGTGCTCACCTTCAACATATTCTATCTTGTCAAATATGAAACTGAAAAGAACTGCATACAAATAGGTGCATCTACACCTTCTTAGTACGATAAAGTTTTGATGTATAAAATGATCATCTAGACAATTCTTTTGATTTCATGTATTACACATGGTTGTTCAAATTGAAGATAGAATGTATGATGATTGGCTAATTCAAATTTTGAGTGAGGATTGGTTTGGGACGATCGATAAATGGAGACTTTGGTTTTCTATACCTTGGCTCAAATCAAAATTATGCTAGCCCATACATTAAAATACACTAAGGTGAATCTCTTGACAAAGTTTTGGGTAAGCATGCTTTGGATCTTGTAGCATTTATGTCTGGATGTGATAATGACTATGATTAAAAATTGACTCTTGAATATTTATGCTTGATAGCATTTGCATGTGGCTGTTGAATTGTTTCTAGTTATCTTGGAAGTCGTACTTGCTGAACACATATTTATGGTAGATTTGTTGGAGAATAGTTTGTTGATTAGAATGTGGAAATTTTGTTAGTTACTCGACAAATTTCTTTCTATGGAAAATTTGAGTATCATCAGTTGCCTCAAATCCTCCTCTGAGGGGTTCTAGTGAGTTGGCATGCTTTAGAATACCAAAAATATCCTTGAAAAACAAGAACTAACAAACTTCTATTAAGTCTATGAGAAGTAGACAAAATAACCTTGTAAAACTAATAATCCTCATGATCAAGAGCATAAACAAGATCTCTTATTATTTTGTTTGGGATCAAGATGTACATGCTCTGAGACAAAGTGAGAGGATGCAAAGAGAAATCTTTGCCATCAATGTCAGAATGTTACTTAATAGTGTCAACTTTGATCTCCTGCATGTGACTATCAAACATAAGCACTATTCTCTGAGCTTC
The DNA here is from genome assembly GCF_014529385.1 of Adiantum capillus-veneris. NCBI lineage: Eukaryota > Viridiplantae > Streptophyta > Polypodiopsida > Polypodiales > Pteridaceae > Adiantum > Adiantum capillus-veneris. The sequence goes on along the minus strand of NC_140953.1, from coordinate 67,653,374 downwards.
TTAAGAGCCATACAGAGCAATGTGTGCTCATTGCACACATTGCACATAACAAATGTTAAACGTGAAGTTGCAAATAAAGTTTTAAATACACGAATATATGTTCTAAGAGGAAATTGTTCTTTTGGTCACGTCATACAAGTATTATAGAAATGAGCATGGTTAGGGAATTAATTTGCACAAAATATCTTTTGATAGTCATTGCGCAACCAGAACATCAAAGCAATAATTGTCTACCACATAACCGTAAACGTTCTTTAAGATATACAGTGACACACTCACGCGATGATGACACGAGGAACATGAGCTGAAGTGGACAATGACAAACTCACATCTGTGAAGATTTGACATATTTCAGCTCTCGGAGCAAGTTAGCACAGACGTAGACCCGCATGAATTCCACCAACGCAAATGCTTTCTTCACATGATCATTCTTCATATCAATATCTGTAGCATGTACTCCATGAATACCAAATTATTTTACTCGTGACAGAACAAACGGTGCTAGATCAAGTAAACTGGGCCTACATGTGCGAGCTGGGTGCCCGCATGTGTGTTTGTGTTCACAAGCATGCTTGAATGTGGTTGCTCAACTATGCTCGGACTCTCTCAGCTCTATGAAGATCCACCATGCCTCCGCATCGTCGACCCCCTGCAAGGCATGCTCTCCGGCCAATTGATGTTAGTCAGCAAAGTTGAATCAGTCTCGTCGCTGCTTTCCAGCCTGGTGTCACCACCGATAGGTTTTGTCAAAATTGCAGCCATCAACTACTAGGTGTTGCCTCAACCTTAGCCTTGTGTAAGCTGTTGAAACCACTCTGTGCTGGCGTAGACTGGGTCCAACAACATTCACAAGCAAGACTAAAACCCTTTAGCAGTGTTCAAAAGCCTATACTAATGCCCTTTAACATAACATAATATACTAATGACGTTTTAAAAAATCATTGACGAAGAATATTCTTGCCTCTTTACAGGGCATTTGACTACGCTTCCTCCACCCTCCCTCCTCTCCCATGTCTGCATGCTCCTTCTTTGTCCCTGTGTGTCCAGAGCATGCCCTTCCACTCTAGACAACACGAAGCAACACCTCTGCGCGCGCGCGCGCGCAAGAGAGAGAGAGAGAGAGAGAGAGAGAGAGAGAGAGAGAGAGAGAGAGAGAGAGAGAGAGAGAGAGAGAGAGAGAGAGAGAGAGAGAGAGAGAGAGAGAGAGAGAGAGAGAGAGAGAGAGAGAGAGAGAGAGTTGGAGTCATGGCTAACACATGCAACCGTGGTGTGCAAGGTACTCAATGGCGTGGTTGAAGGTGAAAGATCAAGCAGACTGGAGTAAGTGAGAAAGAACCGTCAATTCCATGAAGAATACTCTCTTTGTGTTCAAAAAGAAAAGAGTGAGAGAGAGAATATATGTAGATTCTCCTCTCATATTTATTTTCAAAATGGGTATCACCTATTGAGGTTTTTGTTTGTAAAAAAAATCAAATCATTGCATTTAAAGCTACTCCAACTAGTTCGTGTCGACACGGACCGATTCCAACAGGTGATGATGAGTGCCATTTTAGAGGCTTGTAAAGGTCGTCACTCCATTTTGGGATGTTGCTAATGATGAAAATTTTAAGTGGTATTATAGTGGGTCTAATTAAATGCCTAGATGGAACCTCAAACAGCCACCTTAGATGGAAGTGGGGTAAAGATGGTTTTGTAGAGTTGGGCCAAGGTGAGAGTTGCCTTAGTTGTAGAGAGCACAACTATTTTATCCACTATATATGTGCAAGGTGAGGTGAGATGTGATCGGCAACAATACGTACAAGCAAGGGGCCAATGACATAGTGATAGATTTCCAACACCTATAGCAATTGATTTTGATAGGAGTAGCTAATTGATGGGAATAATTAGATATGTTGGTTGGTTTGCTCACCAACAGACGATCAGCTATTTATCCTTATACACGTGCAAAGAGGAAGATATCCACCAAGTTAGACTTCATCACTGAGAAAGTGGATGCCATCCTTTTCGTTTGCTTATAACGCAGGACAACTGGGGAGAAGTAGAAAGATTGTGTTGTTTAAGTGGGGCATGGAATGGCTAGCTCTGTTGGTTGTCGGGGTGATTATTATCATTTCAACTAGAATATGTGCCCATTAAAGAGTTAACACTAGGCTATCAAAGAGTTAACCCTTATCACTTTTGAAAATCTCTCCGATTCACAAAAAACATTTTTGAGGGACTCGCTCATTTTTTTTTTCGCTCAAAAAAACTCGCTCACTGTAAGGTCTCTGCCACCCTTGGAGAGGGGATTCCCATGTAAAGGAATACATATCAGGCCATTCTAGCCATATATAAAAAGTTACTATTTTTGACAGTTTTTCCACCCTTGATGAGCTAATGATAAATATATTGTTGTAAGATTTTCAAAAATCAAATTTTTACTTTTTTGTCATTTTCGTCCAAAAATAGAAAGTTTTGAGGTGCTTACATCCACCTAGACGCGACCGTCTCGTCAAAATCTACCATGTCTTGAATTTCCATAAAAATAGCTATTTGGTCCAAAAACTGCTAAATATAGCAGGTGTGTGCATCTGACACCTTAGCTTATCATCCTCAAGCTTATCTTTTAATAACAATTTAATTCTGATAAGCCAAGCTCATTCTAGACAATTAAATCTCATCCTAATGTTAATAGATTAAATCCTAAGTCTAAGGTATGTATATGTATGTATGTGCATGTGTATGTATGTCCATGTATGTCCATAAATGACCCATATCCATGGACCCATCTCTTATAGAATAATTGACTATGAGCATGGGGGCACTACATGAGGTGTATCACCCAAAAGGGTAAAGAAGACACCTCTAATGGCTAAGTAGGAGCTTGTGACACCTCTACTCATTATTTTAGCAAGAAGGGGCGAGCTAGAGAGGTATGGGGTTGATTTGGGCAAGCCTTGGCCATCAAGCAATTCTAGCAGTCTATATAAAGGGCATTCACACTCAATTTTATACACACTTGAACACTCTCAAATCATGTGGCTACTCGTTGTTGAAGCTTCAACAAGGATTTGAGAGATCAATAACTCCAAAGCACATTTGGGTAATGTAAATCTAATGGTTAATCAAGCTATTACCAATCTCTTCTCTCCGTTGGAGTCCTTTCCAATTACTTCCATAGATTATCATTCAATTGAAATCCTTTCCATTACTATCATATTACCATTCAATTGGAATCCTTTCCAATTTACTATTCTATTATCAAATGCTATACTCTTATCTACCTGTCCTCAATTAGAAATCAACAATCATTATACCTATTTTATGGTAATTTCTCTACATTACAAAGTAATGAATGTCTCACTGCTCAATTACATAATCAATTGTGTTGGCTGCATGTACAATTCTTCATCAATGTAACCTAGATGCTTGCATGAATTAGCTAATCATATTCAAGCATTTTGTCCGACTAAAATGATGGATTGTTCTTGCAAGTAGATATAAGTGACCAAACATGTGATTAGTGTATGGGTTATAACGCATGCTTATCATAAGATTATGGCAATATTAATCAAGCATATGTTTTGGGTTTGATGTGTGGAATAACTATATATGTTTTGGAATTAAAACTTATAGTTATTTACCCTACTTCCATTGGATTCTTATACTTTAGCTTACAAATTCTCAAGTTAACTTAAATATCTAGTAGTGGGGATGGCACCTAAGAGAACGCGCTATGGTGGATCACACGATCACGAAGCCAGAACCAGTGATGGTAAAGGCAAAGGAAAGGCCCTGATGAATGAGGATATGCCACTTATCCCACAAAGTGATGTTATTGCTCATGAACAAGTAGGAAAATTATTTTTTGCAATGCATCATGAGTAATTAGGAAGGAGAAAACTACCTAAACATTGGGTCAATCCCAATTCAAAAACACATCAGTTGAACTTGTTAATTTTCTTTAAGTTGTATTAAATGGAAGGATTTTTTGAGGATATACTGTCTTGAGTAGGAAAGAAATGTTTGCCTAGTAGAAAAACTCTCGAATCTTCTTCATTCAAAAATCCTATACTGATATAGTCAAAACTCCCTTTGATATCCAGGGAAGAGAGCTTAGAGGAGTGAACGCTAAAGCAGTGCATATGGTTGCACACATGTTGCCGGTTCGTGCCCAGGTTGCAAGTTAGTCACTACCCAGGTTGCAGGACAATTTAGCTGTATGGGCAACTAAAGACACCGGGAGCTATAAACTCTTAGGGTTGGGATGTTTCAATGAAGAAGGATCGTATGTTGTTTTTCTTCTAGAAAAGATTGTTTTGGTGCCGCTTTGATCATGCTTGAAGGGCTATCTTAACGAACTTGTGATGGAAACCATAAAAAGGAACTTTGTGTATGAACAATCATGTTGTAGTAATTAGAAAACAAGAAAAACAAAGCGTGAGTGTGGGGGTGGAAAGTGGGGACTGGCTCAGGTAGCCATTCAAGGATGGGTGCTCTCGATTAGTCAAGAAACTCTCCACTATTCGTTGATAGAAGAAGTGAAATTAGAGAATCATTGTGCCAAGAGTTGAGAAGTCCAAATTGTAAGTGCCTCTGAAAATTATGGGGGAAAAGGCATTTGGGGTCTCTCTCTTTTACACGGTGAGAATTAGGAACGGTAGATTATTGTGCTATTTCATGCTTTCCCTGCAAGACAGGGCTAGAAACCCTTTCCAATGGCTTGGACTCAAGTTACTTGGTGATGAGAGTATCTCCATTAGAAATCTTGTCTATCTGACTATGTTTTTCTCAATCAATTAGGGCCTAGCGACCTGTCGAGTACCCTCCTTTTCCAAATGGATATGGAAACGGGGTGGGTACCTCACACTCACCATCTTGTACGACTCAAATACATGAGCATTTGTGTGAATGCACCACTTGTTGTGTAGATTAGCACTTGGAATATAGCATAGTTAAGAACATTGGATGTGCTTTGGCTTGATATGGTAATTGCTATCCACATATATTCAAGCCTATGATTGTGATAAATACTTCATTACATGATTATGGAAACTCTAGATATGGATTTGAACCTAAAGACTTAAGGTTGACATCATAAACTGGCTATAATAGATATTTAACTCAAAAGAAATTTTGGTTACTATGGGATAGAGATTGTGATGTAGGTTTTGGAATCTACGGACATAGATATGTAGCTTGGAAATTCCTTGAAAATGGAATTATAAGTAGATATATCAAGCTCTATATTGATGTGTAGATTGCCAAGTGACTATTCTTTTCGGCTAAAAGTGATGGTTTATTGGGCTGTGAAGCATTGATCTTTTCAGCCAACAAGGTCCAAATTTTTTTTAATAAGACTTTGCACGGTCTTTTAGACAATATACTCACAAATTTTCAGCGAAAACTAAGCTCACTTTCAAGATGAACTTTTATACTGGTTTTTTAGCTAAGATTTCATTGGTTTTTGAGATGAAATTTCATGCTTGTAAGACAAAAACTTCGTAGCTTTTAAGCTAAATCATATTGTATTTTTAAAGGAAAGAAGAAAATTTCTTTGGGTTGGGTTCTGGCCCCCTCAGAGAGCATACTTAACTTTGACTTTAGGGCTAAGGGTACCAACATTGGTAGTTAATAATGATACCATAAATTCATGATAGTCAAGCCATTGGTTTTCTTACCCATTTCCACGTGACATTCACCTACAATCTATTGTCGATAATATGGCGCTAAATATATTTTCATAGTCATACAAATAGAGACTGCCTATTTTGCACTCCTAGTTGCCCATAATGGGAAACCACACATATAGATTCTATTTGACTTACTCCTCATAGGCCTTGTATGGTTCTTGGCTCAATACATATCTCATATTTAAGGTTTTTGGTGGGTTGATGGTTATCATGTAGTTTTAGCTTTGGCAAGTTGGGTTAACCTATAATGGACAACACCACCTTATGGAGGTGATGATGGACATGCTTATGATATTTGATGTTAGGGTAACAACTATAGAATTGAAAGGCTGTCACAGATTGGTAAAATGATTAGAAATATATGAGTTTTGCTTTGACAACTCTTCTTGGCAATTATTGGATTTTTTTGAAATATTGGTCGAGATACAAAGGAGATGCTGCCCCATTTTTTCAAATGGAAGTTTGAGCAATTGGTTAAATCTTTTCTTGATATCTGCTTAGTTGTTAGTTTTGTTGTAATTTTTGACATAGATAACAAGGGGAAGGAGTCATTGACACTTGTAATCCCATGTAATGCCAGTATTTATATGCTTGAGTTTCTTGGATGGTGGCAGGTAAGAGGCACCTTCCTTGGGACTACGACAACAACAACTTCATCAATTCCTGAACATCATCCATCGTTCTATTGTTTTTATGGTTGATAGATAGCCCTTGTATACACTTTGATAATTTCATATATTCACAAATAATACAATTTGTGTCAAGCTGTCATGTCTTAAATGTCAATTGTAATCTTATCTCCGTCAATTTAAAGTCTACTTCTTGTCTATTGTAAATACATATTTTTCGGTTGTTATGCACACATTGTCAAGTCTCTAGTATCAAACTATTGTTAGAAAATCAATAGTTTTTTTTTTGCAAAACTCGCAATGGTGAGTGGATTATATTATCATAAAATAATTACAAATTGGCTTATTGCAACAACCATAGATACATTGACTAACATGGGAGCTACCCATGACACTGAGAAGGACAACACATGGAAACTTGGTTGAACGTGGAGCAAGTCCTCAACCCAAGCATAGACCCAAATACTAACCAATTCAAGCAGCACCGGTAGCCCTCTTCCACTCTTGAAAGTTAAATCGATTCCATAAGACATCAACGCTTCCTTGCTTTCTTGTATAATCTCCATAAACCTAGCTGCTCCCTAGTTGTTTCCATGGCGTTCTCAAAAATCGAACAATTCCTAGCCTTCCACACATGTTTAAGGTAGGAGAATCTAACAACTTGTGTGTGTGTGTGTGTGTGTGTGTGTGTGTGTGTGTGTGTGTGTGTGTGTGTTTAATATTGTGTGTGTGTGTGTGTTTAATATTGATTATCTTATGTGTGTGTGTGTGTGTGTGTTAAATAATCAATCTTAAACACACACACACACATACACACACACTTTGTTACTTGCCTTTAGGTTTTTAGCATATTAGAAAAGCTATACTAAACCATAAAATGTTGACATTCTAGCTTTATATAGCCCTACACTTTTCCTAGTTACACTGAATGGATATCCACTATGGGATAGAACCCTTATAAAGTTATGATGGTTGCAAAACCCTTAGGTGCAAAAAAAACGTGGCTAGAATTTACTTGCTGGGCTCACTAACCATGCCGTGAGGCACTATGGTGGCTATGCTATGCCGAACCACATCACAGGAGGCTACTTGTTCTTAGGTCCCAGGAGGATCTCGTTCTACTCAGTACTCTCTACACGCTACATGCCATGAGTGATGGTGGCCTTACTTTTTCTATTTAAAGTGGTGAGGGTGCATTCTGCCCCTCACTTAACCTTGTGTGTTTTCTACTTGCGTAAAGTGTGAGAATTGTGTGTTTAATCTCTGTTGCACCAAACATGGAGCTTGCAACTCAACCGACACAGGTTGGCCACTAAGCTTGATATTAAGGGTTTTGTTTCTTTCTTTTTTTGCTTGGAATAATGTAAAAGCTATGGTAATCACTGTCACTTAAATCGTGGTAAGGCCCAATGTTTAGGTTGGCTAAACTTGGCAGTACATGACAAATTGACCACTGTGTGGTTGGATTTGCTTGACAATAAATTGTAACTACAGAGGAGTGTTGTTCCTCGTTGCTTAGCCTGGTAAGGCCCACTATGTGGGTTGGCTATGCTTGACATTAGGTGGTATTGGTCGAGTGGTTTATACACTCTTTGGGCAAGGCTATGATCCTGCTATGGTTTTTGGCTGCTCTGCGTTAATTGTTCATTAGTTTGTTTAAAGATTGTTGCACCTGGCTTGTCAGCACAATACTCCATTAAATCTATGCATGACAATATGACAAATTATAGGTGCATAATGTTCAAGAAAATCTTTTGGGATAAGGGGGGTTTACCTTGGTGTTTACTGGTTTTTTGACTTGCTAATGGTACTAGTCGTGTTCTCTAAACTTGACACCGGCCGCGTGAATTACTGGCTAAATGAAAATTTAAGGTTTTTTTTCAAGCTGCATACGGGTTTTTTTTGGATTATAGTTATTTGGGGATCTTTTTGGGGGATGACCCGCCGGCTGCATAGTGTTGCTAGACTTGTTTGTTACTGGTTGTTTTTTGATGAGGTGGCTTAGAACGGGTTATGGCCTTCTAATCAGAATAGTATTCATGCTAAAAAATAAACTTTGGGACAATAAAACACCTTTTAAATATAAATAATTTGGACTAAGCCTGAAAGTTAAAAAAAAGTTGTAAGATGGACATGGATAACAATTGGTATAGTCCACTGATACCTGTAAAACACATCCAAGGCTAACATATATGTTGTCTTGTTTGGATGGATGCAGGTAAGGACTCTATCTTATCTTGGAAGGGTTTTTTGGGCTTTAAGCAAAAAAACCTATAATTTGGACTCATAGTTGTAAGAAGACTCTATAATTTGAAATCACAGTTGTAAGAAGACTCTCTCTCTCTCTCTCTCTCTCTCTCTCTCTCTCAAGCTTTAATGGAAAGCTCATCACCTACTCCAAGCAGCTTAGGCTCTCAAGCGCCAAATGGATTAGTCATCCATTCTAGAATGATGTGATAGGGTAAGATAGGGATCCTCTACCCGCTAGAAAAAGGACTAATGAATAGGCTTTATCTTCTCTACCCCATAGTCAAGCACGACTATGATTTCAAGAGAGAGGTAATGTCATAATACTAATATCCAATTCTCCTAAATGATTTTCTCATGTTAAACTGATCATTTAATATGGGGAAGTGCCAGGGGAGAAAAAGTTAGAATATTGGTTAAGCTGACAGACCGGCCACAATAGGGATCCAAAGGGGGGGCCAACTGCAAAAGAGCAATGTGCAAAAATGGGCTTCAAAAAGGTTCAACCCATTAAGACTTCCAAAATGGTAAGGTTCCAAAATTCAAAGGTTATGTCCAATGGTCCAACCCTAGGGAAAATTGGATGCTTTGAGTGTACACAAAAGTCTTTGCAAGCTCCTACATAGGAGGGGGTGAGCCGTTTTGGTAGGGGATGAGAGAGAAACACACACACACAAACTCATGCAAGCCCCTTTACACAAAGGGCATAGTGGACACATGTGAGCTCCCTAGGCCAATTGCCCACAAGCTGCACTCAAATTCTATTGGATGGCCATAGAGGTGGACCAATGTGAATTAGGCTAGAGTAAATCTACTTTAATTCATTTAAAAACACTTGATAAAAGAATCAATAAGAATTAAGCTCTCTAGAAGACTATTGGACAGTCTCCCAAGGGGTCCAATGAGCATTCAACAGCCCAATGGCTTGCCTCCTTCTTATTGGCTAGAAGACAAAGGGGTCCAATGAGAGTTTAGCTTCATTATTTAATTACCTAAATCTTTCATAAAAGGGGAAAGGGGGACACATGTCACAAGACTATCACTTATGTTTCTTAAACCCTATTGGCTAAGCTTGGAGAGGTCCAATGGGAAGCCAACAAGAGGATTTAGCAAGAGGGGTCGACCAAGAGAGAGAGGGGGCTGATTTTTCAAAGGCATTATCACACACACACACACACACACACACACACACACTCACACAATCTCATGTGTGAAGCAAGAAGACTCTCTCTCTCCTTCTCAAGCTTTAGTGGAAAGCTCATCACCTACTCCAAGCTTGCACCAACAACTCTTGGCTTTGTGATGCAAATCCAACCAAGAGCCAAGCTTCAATGCATGCTCATCTCTTGTACCATGCTAATTACTAAGCTATGCTAAGATTTTATGAGTGATTATGTGAGGAGATATACTTCTTCCTCGTAAGACTACTCCTTCTTCCTCTCAATCTACTCTCATACCTTGCTAGCTCTCACCATCTTCGAAGGTGTGTGAGGTCTTGGGTATGAGACCGTGAGGGAATTGATGGTTTTTTATGAGTGTTTGCTTAGTGCTTGAAGTTTCCATCTTCATTGCACTAGCTAGTTATTGAATGAACACAAAGAATTGTATTGTAAAATGTCTCCCTTGATGGGGGGAAACCTATAATACAAAGCCTTTTGGAGGGGGACCGGCTCCATGTAAATCCATGTAAATCCAGTCCTCAAATGTTGTCAATATCTTAATTTCTCTCTCGTTTGAAGTATTTTTCATGCCTATCTAACTAGGTGTTATTCTTTTTGTTTCTCTCTCCATCCAAGCACTCTTGCTATGCTCATTAGGAATCTATTCTAATGAAATGCTCACAATGTCTATGCTATTTTCCGTACACACAAGTTACTAGGCCATTAAATGTTACATGTAATGTGCTTTCAAATGGGCTTGAAAATTTACCTTGAGACATTAGTTTGAAGGTGTGGTGGAGTCATGATACACAGAGGGGAGCAAGGTGCAGGATCCATAAGGGGGGGGGGGGGGGGGGGGGGGGGGGGGGGGGTGATTGAGAGATTCAAGCCGTCCCTCATCGTTTCAGCTCACCAGGCTGCTCAAGTGGAAAATAGCTCAGCATAGCAGCCAGCAACCTTCGAGGACTCTCTTGACACTCCACCAAGAAGGAAGTTGAGGGGAAAAGCTTCTGTTGCTTGTCCTCTACCCCCAAAAAGGGTGAAGCTATCTGAATCCCAAGGATCCTTTGTAGGGAAGGGAAATAGAAAATTAGGTACTCTCTCTCTTTGTGTGTGTGTGTGTGTGTGTGTGTGTGCACGTGCCACCGAATGACACCGACTATATCTCACATTACACAAAATGTGTGTGTGTGTGTGTGTGTGTGTGTGTGTGTGAAGTGAGCAGTTTTGGTTAAAGCCTTTGCACAAATTTCTTCAGAGTTCTTTTCTAATGGGGTTGCCTAAAGAATCTATGTAAGGTTAATCGTTTCTCTATGTTTGGCTATCTCCTGTATTCATAAAATGTGATAAACATATCATTTTCCAATATAATGAAAATTTTCCCTTTGCCATGGATAGCTTTGCATCATATTATCTTGTGACATTAGGGGTGTGTAGGCCGATGGAAAGATCCCAAGCCCAACATCCTAATGCAAGAGAAAGTTTGTATTTTAGTAGAAGATTTTAGCGGCTGTTCATGGCCTCTCGATGTATGGTGCCGGACCCAAACTAGTGAAGTGGGATGAAATGACTGATGTGTAGTGGCTCAGTGTATTCAAAGAGCCAAAGGATCACAACGGATATCGCATTAAATGCAGTTGCATACATAGCGATATGTATGACCAAGTGATACAACTGCACTAAAGGGTGTACTAGAAGGACCCAACCAGCATGGAGATCAACTTTGCATTTGTAAAGAGGTTTATAAAATAATTCAATCCAATGGCAATTGCAAGCGGTTCAGCCATGCATTTCAATTGTGTTGAGTTTGCTATCCAGCATTTGCAGGATCTTTAAGAAAAAAGATACTATGAGGCCCATGTTGAAAAGTGGAGGATGCGTAACTCCCATCATTCATGTCAAAACACCGAGGAGGGGTCTATTGAAATGAAGGAGGACTATTGGGTAGAGTAGGATATTCTCACAGCTACCAAGGTGACACCTCTCTCTCACCACAACACTCACCAAGGGGTAGAAAGCCTATCATATTTTGGCCTTGAGGATTTGCAACACATAAATCTTGCTGGTGATCATCTCACATAACGATTGTAGGATGTTGAACATCATCTCATTAATGCAAGATAGGAGTTTGAAGCTGCGAGGGTTTTGAAAGAAAGCAATGCTAGGGTTAACCCACTTGTGGTTGCTATGAGAGAGAAGCTTCATGATGCTGACAATGAATTGTAGAGTTTACTACATAGAAACAGTGTGGATGCAAAGAGGGAAATAGAGCTGAAATTGAATATAGCTCCATTTCAAGAGACACTGGATGGTTTGGGATTTCCTCAGAGTGAGGAAACCCCCATTGATGTTGAAACTGACATACCTTGTCATCGTGTAAGTGTCCGTGACTTTTGTGCTGCACCTTATGTTTGGAATATGTGCACAATTATCCTATGCACTAACCATGCTTCTTGTTTATTTAAAGGAAGAAAAAGTGCATGCCTATGAAGGTTACTTGCAGCTACTCATGCATACAAGCAAGATGCTACAAGGCTCCTTCCCACTTCACTATGTAAATTAGCTACGGACCTTTTAACCGAAAGGATAGGGGGGGTATGCAATGGTACAACGATCAACCAGTGTACTAGCTATGGTCTTCCACTAGAAGTACATGAAGTCACTACAATGGTCAAGATGCCCTGTGCACATAGCTATCATGTCCTCTGCTTTGTTGCTACATGCTCCCTGGGGACAAAATGTAGATCTTCCACTTGCTAGCAGAGGATACCAACAGAATGGCACTGCAATCTCACGGGGCAAAGACATCCAATCACACCAATATCTGGTAAGATAATCATAAATGGTAGCATGTTAATCCGTAAACCGACATAACAAGAAAATATTGGTATGCTAGTTAGCATATTGTGTATAATCATAAATGGTAGCATGTTAATCCGTAAACCGACATAACAAGAAAATATTGGTATGCTAGTTAGCATACTGTGCATGCTTTTTAACATATTATGAATGCTAGCTACCATATTGTGTATGCTAGTTAGCACAGTGGGCATGGTGGCTAGCATAGTTTGTATGCTAATTAGTATACCTAGTTAGCATAGTGGGTACGGTGGCTAGCATACTTTGTTTGCTAATTGGAATATCCAGTTATGCTAGTTAGCATACGCAATAATGCTAGTTAACATACCATGTTTTTGTATAGCAAGCTAGCTAGCATACCCAATTATGCTAGTAAGCATACATGCTACTGTCTATGCTGGTAAGCAAACCCAATTATGATGGTAAGCATACATGCTACAGTGTATGCTAATTAGCTTACTTAGTTATGCTAGTTAGAGTACACAGCTATGCTAGTAAGCATACCAACTATTGTTTATGCTAGTTAGCATACATACTACTGTGCGTGCTAAGTTAGCACTAGCTATGCTATTTAGCATACATGCTAGTTATGCTATGTATGCTATTTAGCATACTTACTTATGCTGGTTAGCATAAATGCTACTTTGTATGCTCGTGCCAGTTGTTATGCTATGTATGCTAGTTAAGAAATTGGCTATGGTGGCCAACATACACAATTATGCTAGTTAGCATACAAGATACTATGTATGCTAATCAGCATAGTTTGTATGCTAGCTAGCATACCCAGTTATGCTAGTTAGCATCTATTCTATTGTGTATGCTAGTCAACATACATACTAGTCATCATACATGCTTATTGTGATATGTATGCTAGTCAACATAGTTGTTATGCTAGTTAGCATAGTGGGTATGCTAGCACTATGCTGTCTAGCATACAGAGCTATGCTAGCTATCATACATGCTAGTTACTCTTAATATGACTGCTGGAATAGTGTGTATGCTATCTAGCATACTTTGTATGCTAGTTAACATACCCAGTTATGCTAGCTAGCATCTGTGTTGAGTATGTTGGGTATTTGGAGTATGCTAATTATCATACCCAATTATGTTAGTCATGACATTGTATGCTAGTTGACATACTATGAGGAGAGACTACAAGCATGCTATTGATGCTAGTTAGCTTAGTTTGTATGCTAGTTAGCATAGTGGGTATGGTGGCTAGCAGACACAATATGCTACTTAGCATACCCAGTTATGCTAGTTAGCATTCCAAGTACATAAAATGCAAAACATGGAATGATTATTGGCATACTAAGCATACAAGAAATCATAATGGTATGCTACCTAGTATACTACATATATGTACATAGTCATTATGTTAACCACCACACATCCCATGCTTACTAGTATTTTTAGTATGCTAATTGTTGTGTTAAGAATCTAGCTTTGCAATTTTGCTAGCAATTTGGATATGACAATTAATATCTGAAAGGGATACACAGGTTTGTATGGTGTGGGAAGCACGCACAACAAGAAGCATGTCAAACAAAGGATAGAAGAAGAGAAGCTTTGTAATGGTGACTTGGATGAGCTAGATAGAATGCATGAAGGGGTAAATGTGATACCATAGGAAGCGAAATCGTTCAAGGATGTTGTAGACAATAAAGAAATGAATGATGATGATGACTTTATCATGATTACTAATCCCACCCAAGCTCGTTGCAGGTGATAAAATAAGTGCTTCAGAGGAAATAATCAGGAGTGTGCAAGAGGAATCTATGAGGATTGACAATGGGAAAAATGTGCAAGACGTTAGTGATGGAAACCCTCTCCTGGTTTTTGTAAACAAAGTGAAGCTATAGAGGAAATTTGGCCTATAACAAAATCCAAAAAATCCTAGAGAGGATGCTTGTGTTGCGCCGAAAAGCACCCAAGATGACATAACCGACCTTACCAAAGGTGAAAGAAACCCACTCACTCATGCGCTTGCAAGAAACTATGCTAAAGATGATCTTTGTTGTGTCGAGATTTTGTAGTGTTAGTAAGATGCACATTTATGGCATGTATCTCTCTGAATATTTATAATGGAGAAAATATTGTTGGCATAATATGTCTGTGCAACAGTTCAATAGTTTTTTCTTGTCCTTTATGATATCCTTTTTTGATACTTTTACTATGTCATAGGGAAAGAGAAGCTACAACAAATAGCCTTGCATGATTTTAATGTTGCCATTGCATTGAAAAAGATATGAAAAAGGAATATTTCCAAGGCCAGACAGCTAAGAAGAGAAAATGATATGGAGAAGCGCATGGACCGCTATCTTAAACATCATAGAAATTTGATGAGTACTTGGATTTTGTCCATCCCTCGGGGGAAGTTTATTTTTCCGAGTGGTATCCATAGCAGAACCCAATATTGGTGCTCGAAGGCTCAAGAGGAAACAATTGCACCATGTGCACTACTCTCTCCTTGCCCTGGGTAGTAGATTTCCCCTTGGGACACTCCTTTTTTCCATGGCCGCTTTTGTCCGCTTCATTTGTGGGCACAAATTCGTTTCTGAGTACAACCTCAAAGACTGTCCAAGTCTGTGGCATGATGCCCTTCTCCTTGAGAGACATCCAACATTTATAGGCCTTACCTTCTAATGTCACACTTGTTTGCAGTGCCTTGATTGCTTTCAAAGTACATCGCAGATTGTGAATCCCTTCCCACTTACTAAGAAAGATATTCACCACATCCTTATTGCGCTTTCTTCCCTCTCCCTTAAAAGTTGGCGGCTTTGTATTTTTCAACAAATTGCCCACCTCCTTTTGAGTGAGAGAGTTCAGATAATCTAGATGGGGAGCCTATCCTTGATTGGAGCCTTGCTCATGCATATGTGTATCAGCAGAGCCCTTGGCTTGCTGTTGCATATATTGCACTAGTAAGTTGGATAATTTAGAAGCATTATCATTAAAAGATGCAAAAAGTTTCTCCATCAAAGACATGCGTACTTGAAGTGCTTGAAACTCCTGAATATAAAGAAACTCATAACTATCATCCCCTCCCGGTAGCCGAGCGGGTACCCTCCATGAGAGTATTCGACTGCCGCGAGCCATCATTGGGAGGGTTGGGTGCATGATGCTCAAAATCAAACGTCATGTTGATTTCAAAATCCATGGCAACTATGTGTAGTGCTAGCAAGAGAAGAAAATGTACCTTGACTCAAAGATGCCCGTAGCCATAGTAATCACCGCAATTTTTAGTAATTAGCCTTGCTAATTACTTCGTCAATTTGTAAATGTTTGTCAAAAACCACGTACCGATTCCAAACAGAAACCAAGAAATTTGGTAAATTTTGTTACCGACAAACCGCCCTTCAAAAGAGTGTTGTCGATGGAGCGGGTACTATTGCTTGAATTTCCACTGGAAGCCTTTCGTAAGAAGCTTGCCCACTGTGCAAAGTTTTCTCAAAAGTGTTAGCTATGGCGAGGTTTGCAAAGTGAAAGCCTCTTAAACATTTTCTTGCTCAAGATTTTCTGTGCATTTCAGAAATTCATCAAGTTTGAAGAACTTATTCTGCTCCTGCATCCACTCACCTCCGTATGGTTTACTTGCTTGGTCACAGGATAAGTTGAGGGGTTGGCCCGTAGGCACCCTCCCTTGATATAAAATTTTTGCCCACGCTTTGTATGAAAGGAATCTCTTAAAAGAGCTATGGTGATGGCAACAACACAACACAATGCAAGAGAGAGAGAGAGAGAGAGAGAGAGAGAGAGAGAGAGAGAGAGAGAGAGAGAGAGAGAGAGAGAGAGAGAGAGAGAGAGAGAGAGAGAGAGAGAGAGAGAGAGAGAGAGTTCACAACTGCTCTGGTGCCCGCCGGCCCGCGTGCCTGTGTGACGCGAAGTGTAGAGCAGGTTGAGGTGACCTTGTCCAGCCTCTCTGCACGAGTTTTTGAGCATGTCAACTCTCCTCCTCCCCCTCTGCAAGGGTCGGTGCACACGGCGACCTTCTTCTCCACGTTCCCTATTGCATGAGCATGAAAAAAAGTATCCAAGTTTGAGAGGCCACACCCTTTTCCCAAAAAGTCCTAAGCTTTGATACCAGTGAATTTCCTAGGCAACTGATTAGCCAAATCCTTCTCCCTACCTTTGTATATATAGGCCCTTGGCGTTGTAGGATTACCTACCCATATAGTAGTCGGCCCTTGGCCCATAGTCCATGATCCTCGAGGGTTTGCCTGTGGCATGACATAGCATACCTACTTGTGCTGGTGAGCATAAGTGCTACTATGTATGCTAGTTATCATACATGCTATTTATGCTATGTAAGCTAGTTAGCATATTGGCTATGGTGGCCAACATGCCCAGTTATGCTAGCTAGCATATAGGGTACTCTGTATGCTAGTTATCATACATGCTATTTATGCTATGTATGCTAGTTATCATATTGGCTATGGTGGCCAACATGCCCAGTTATGCTAGCTAGCATATAGGGTACTCTGTATGCTAGCTAGCACAACCAATTATGCTAGTTAGCATCCATGCTAATGTGTATGCTAATCAACCTGCATGCTAGTTAGCATACCTAGTTATTCTAGTTAGCATCAATTCTATTTTGTATTCTAGTCATCATACATGCTTATTATGCTATGTATACTAGTCAGCATAGTCTGTATGCTATTTAGCATAGTGGGTATGCTAGCCATGTATGCTAGTCACCATAGTATGCATGCTAGCTAGCATAATGGGTATGAAGTCAAGAGGTTAGAATTATGTTACTTGAAGACAGAAAAACCAAGTAAGAGTATTATTGTGAAAGTATTTGCATATGTAGAATCAAAAGAGAAGCATGCATCATGAAAAACAGAAAATATATTTTGCATAAAGAAATGTAGTGTTGGGAGTTTTTGCAACTCTTGAATCTACCAAGTTTAAACTCTTCATCACTCATAACTATGTAGCTCGATGGCAAGGATAACTATTGAAGGATTGTCTACTTTGGTTTTCAGATAATGTTGTTGTCTCAATTGTTGATTTTGCCAAGAATTACACCTTCAAGGAGCAAAATGAGATCCAGTGTCAGGACAAGGGTCCTACGGGGCAAGGCCCAACCTAGGGGGTCAGGGGCCAAGGGCCTGGACTGGATCAGTGTGGACTGGGGATCCACTTAGGGAAAGAGCTAGGAGCTAGGCCTATATAAAGGGCGGTAGGGAGGAGGATCCCTTGTCTCAGTTCCCTACGTCTTAAGGACGAAAACTCTTCCTTAAGGGGGGAGTAATGTCAGGACAAGGGTCCTACGGGGCAAGGCCCAACCTAGGGGTCAGGGACCTAGGCCAAGGGCCTAGACTAGACCAGTATGGACTGGGGATCCTCTTAGGGCAAGAGCTAGAAGCTAGGAGCTAGGCCTATATAAAGGGCGGTAGGTAGGTTCCCTAGCTCAAGGGGAGGGAGGAGCTATGGAGGAGGAGGAAGCCTTGCACGGATGATTGCATCATCTCTCTCTCTCATCGAGATCTCTCTCTCTCTCTCTCTCTCTCTCTCTCTCTCTCTCTCTCTCTCTCTCTCTCTCTCTCTCTCTCTCTCTCTCTCTCTCTCTCTCTCTCTCTCTCTCGGGTGATGGGACCACGCTCCTACAGAGCCAATGCTGGAAAAGACGGTCGTGGGAAGGCGGGCCTAGCCGGGTAGAAGAACGAATTCGACCTGCTTGGATCCACACGCAGAGGACAGGGTTGGGTTTGTGCTACCGTGTGGGGGATTTCTCGTCACGTGGCCTTGCCTGGAGATGGTCTGCAGCGTCGACCCTGTCGGTTCCCTTGCTCGCGCAGTCAGCTGCCGCCATGCAAGCTACAGGTTTTCAAAGTTATTTTTTTTAGTGCCCTAAGCTTGACCATGCAAGGGCAGTTACACACGGGCAAGGCCCCATGCTATGCATCCGAGGACTAGTGGCAAGTATGCTCCAACAGGTTGCATGTCATTATGCGGCAAAGGCCATCATCATAGGCTTGGCCAGGCATCCATGGTGCAGGATTTTGCCATGGTGGGCCCGAACACAAGCTTTCGAGCACATCAAGGGCCCCCATGAGCACCATCTTCCTAGCTGGTTGCTGTGAAATTGTACACATCTTTACCACTCGATCACAGACAACGGGACTTTTGGTTTCCAAAGCATGATGTCGGCATCAAGGCGGATAACCGTCATGCTAGCATTCGCAATTGGCAATTGGGAAGCCAATGGCAAGGATTGGTTTGCGATGTGTTTCTTAAGGTAAATTATGAGTGTTGTTATTAAAATTAGGTGTGAGCAAGGCTTATTACAGATATACAACACCAAGCAAGGCTGCAAACAATCGGCATGGAAAGGACCTAAGACAGGTCGCGGCATGTGATCAATCAGGTGAGCATTATTTTTATTTTTCAGTTTGTGTGGCAAAATGTTACAAACCCTGCGGTATATTTAGCAACAAATGTGCGTGCATTTTAAGCACTCCACACACACGTACAGCTTCTGACAGTTCTCATAAGCACTCACATTTTGTTGCATAATTTGATGGCAAGGGCCAATTCCTTAGCACCTCAAGACAACCGGCATGGGCTTTTACTGGCCAAGGTCAACATATTACGTACAATATTGGTAGTCATTACCATGATTTGGACTAAGGAGCATGGCTCCGATAGAGATAACCTTTACACAGGGTTTTACGAGGCACGATTGTCTAGTAACAGAGCCAACTCAGGCATGCCCTATGCTTTATAAGGCATCGATGATTGGCAAGGCCGATTATTCTTTCAATTCTAAGCAGTAGGCAATTGGAAATGGTGAAGTTGAATCCATAGTGACCGTGTCTACTGAACCAAACATTATTATCCGGGAAAATCACTTCTTGGTTTTCTTCTGCTGGTGACTCATTTGATTCTTCCGGCAGCCAGCTTCGTCAGTAAGTGTACTGGATAAGGTAGCAATTGATTTTTTGGTTATGCAGCATCTGTTTGATAGCTACAATATGCAATAGACGTGCATACAACATGCATACACTTTAGGCATGCACATCACAAGCATGGCCTGTGAAAATTACTGTAAGTACCAAAACATGGATTTGTTTAAAGATTGGAATGAAGCATGGAAAAATTGCAATCTCAAGGAGACATGCATGGCCTTTTACTGCACCTATTTTTGAAGGAAGCAAGGCTTCAATTTACGACTCTTACATTAAGTTGTTTCCCGTTTGGGGTATGCTATGAGCACACGCCCTTGGCGAAGTTCTCCCTATGCCTAAAGTATATTTCCAGCCAACTTTCTCCCCCGGACCAGAGAGGGTTATGATCTACATTGGAGCGGGCTTTTCTTCCGACATCTCCAGGCACCTGTTGGGGTTAGGCGCCTGTGCCTTGCCCGGCCGCCCAGAGTCTGGGCGCCCACTGACTTGTATACCTTATACATAGCATAAGTGTATAGGGGTCTGCTCACTCTTTGAGTCTCCCCACCTATATTTGTGTGTCGTGTGTCTCCTTCTCTCTCTCACTCTCCGTCTGTGGTGCTCTCCAATCCCCTTCAATTGGTATCAGAGCGATAGGTGTGAGAGCGTAGATGGACGGCTTCGCGATGAACTCGTCGGCTATGGCGGAGAGGTCACAGATCTGAGCAAAGAAATAGAGGAGGCTTGTGGATAGCCATACAGAGGCTTGCAGGAGAGCTCTCAGGAGCTTCCTAGTGCTCACAGATCAGTCCACAGTTCCTCTACAGATCAGCCCACTGTGTACATCATTTTCCCTCTTCTCGGCAAGCTTTGCAACGGCTACATCGGCGACAGATTGGAGCTTGGAGCTTCCATAGACATGGAAGCATTGTGAGATTGATGCATTCAGCTCACGCATCGAGGTGGGAAGTGAGTTTGAGCCTTTCTATGAGCTCAAAGAAGCGCAGAAGAAAGTCGTTCAGTTTTTGGCAGTTTGACAACAGTCATGAAGCAAGGCTTCTCCCTTGTGCCAAGGTACTTCCCAATGACTTGGAATCATGAGCAGTGGCACACAAGTTTGAAAAAACTGGCAACATAGGAAATATCACCTCATAGAATCCTTGCCAGTTTCGACTGTGCAAGGCACAAATAGTTATGGCTCTCACGTTTGAGGCCATCACTCTCCACAAGGGCTTACAATTCCACATGCAAGGCATGCTAGTGAGGTGGATTTGATTCTACCGTTTCATGTATTACGCTTCCACTATCACACTCGCACCTCTGTCAAGGACAAACTACAGATGGATTATTCCTATGATTGTTGGTTGCTATCGATACACAACAAGACTACAAAGAACATAATATTTCGACTTATTTTACATGCAGATTGTTGCATGATTATAGGGTAAGCTGCAAGTCTGGCATAAGATGCAGCAGCAGAGGACACAGATTGGGCACAGCTTATACAAGCTCGTCACTTAAGGAAAGTTCCTCAGCCCAGCATGCTATTCTTCTCTCTCTTTTTCTTATTTCTCTCAAGAATAATGAAAACTTCCTAAGAAGATTTTTCATACATGTTTTGTTTGGAAGTCAGCATGAGCCAAGGTGCTCTAACTCTCAAGTAGAAATGGGCGAAGATGCCCTTCACATTAGTTTTCATCGGTTTATCGATTGAACAGTAACTATCGTAAGAGCTAGGAGCCACAAGGCTGGCTAAGAGCCATTGGCAGATCTTGGGTAAGATCCAACTATTGCCATTCCTTGGGTTATTGTTCTTAGGATCGAACATATTTGCCCAGTGGAGTACACATCGAACATCTTGATGTTAATGGACGAGCTAGAGTCTCGTCATTTCGGAGGATTTCTTGCTCTCTCTATAGCACTACGAGTGTCTATGGCACACAATTTTGGGGTATGACCCAGCGGGTGCTTACTAAATCACCCCATCATCATTAAGGATCACAATTTCATCTTTTATACTTTCAAGGAAATAATTCCGCAATCTACCAACGCGGTAGCGGGAAAATTCAACTTTTCACATTGATTCCAATCATTCTGTACACGGTTGACGATGTTGGTTACCGTTATCTGTTAGTTGAGCAGTTTCTACAAGGAGTCTTACCAAGGGGTTTGACTATGTAGATTCTAATCCAAGGGCTTGGATTACAAAGGCAACACCCAGGGTTCCCAGTGCAATGTTGTTTGTTTTTTTCAGGTAGGGGACGTGCTCCTCTCCATTTGAATACAGGTAAGTGTACATTACGTTCAAATCTCTAGGTACGCATCTATTGATTTTGTGTTATTCCATGTTTAGTATGCTTTGCTTGGTTTTTCAAGACGTCTAAGTACACTTGAATGTTACAGAGCCATGCCAAGGGCATGTCGACACAAAGTATTTTGGGCCAAGTGTCCAATCTATCTTTCTGTCTTATGATGTTACGAACCTACCTGTAGGGTTCAATTTGGCACATGTTGTCACATAGGATACAACATGGTCTAGGAACTCAAGGAGTTTGGCTTAGCCAGTGTGGATCAAGATAATGAGGGTCCCTCTCACTCTTATCGTGGAGTGTTTTATAGTTCCTCCACACACAAGTACATCTTGTACTTGATGGATGTCGCTTTTTCGGCCATCCTTCTTTGAGACATATTCCACATGTGGTGAATATGAGTCGCTGGGACTGACACTGGCGCCTAATTCTTAATGATGTGTCACGATGAAGTCCCTACGTGTTGGTCGCATCCGTTTATTAGAACATTTGGAGCACACCGTATCAGGAACAATTTTAGTGTGGCCAGAAATTGTCGGGTACTAAATACAGATTTGTTGCGATGACAAGTGCTGTGAAACCACCTTAACGGAGGGTTTTTTCTACATATAGCCAAGTATGCTAAGTTACTGAGAATGTCTCATGGTTGGGACTAGGTGTGACTGATCTTTCACATTCTGTTATGGTCCACCTCTTGTTGAAAGGCTTTCACTTACGTACCGTGGAAAGTCTCGTCATGGAATTGCGGTTTGGATAAATTTGTGTTAAATGCATGCACACTAGGTGTTATGGGCCCTAGTGGTTAACACTAATTTATTTGGAGCGGCATGCCAATTCATGGACTTTATTCTCTCTGCACCTTTTTGCACTGCATGTGCAATCTCTCATGTAGATTTATTATGAGTTTACACCCTGCCATACAAGGCACTGGCTCAGGATGGGTGTCTATGGTTGGATGGTCTAAACTCTAGGAGCTTACTCCAGTCCACCCGCGTTCAACCTAGTTGGTTGTCTTCACTCCATATAAAATATATGGCTGGATACTCAATGATTGAGTCCTAGTTTATCGATAGTCAGGGAAGACTGTCTATAAGTGGTTGGGCTCACTCTTACTGTTGCTATTAATCTCGTGTTGGATGGGAAACTTACAAATATTTCTTTTGATAAAGGATCTGCTAAGAGCATATGTTAGCACAACGCATTTTTGAATAGATGATTTTCTCCCTATTCTATAATTTGCTTAAGTACGGTTTTCAACTTTGAACACCTATTGTGGTGGGGTTGTAGATTGTTTTAATAGTTTCATACGTTAAGGACTTACCAGGTGTGCTAACAGAGTATGCTGGCAAGTAACCTTCATTAGGAATGAACATGTAGTTCTTTGTGTTCCAAAATATTCGGAATTCTAACAAGAGGACACTCCCTATCTATGAACTTTTCAAGATACTCACGCAAGTAGGAAATCTCGCTCACAAATGCATGGAAGTTACACCAAGGTTTCCTTGCATCATTCCACTACCTTCAGAAGATCTGAAAATTGCAAAAGGTCACCAATGTTGAAAATCAAGATGTTGCTCTTGGTTTCATTGAACTATCTCACTGCACCAATTATCGGTCATACAGACAACTGGCTCACGTATGGGGAAGTCAATAAAGAAAACATCACTATCCTTAAGAATATATTACTACTTGTGTTTTTGAGGACGAAAACTCTTCTTTAAGGGGGGAGTAATGTCAGGACAAGGGTCCTACGGGGCAAGGCCCAACCTAGGGGGTCAGGGACCTAGGCCAAGGGCTTGGACTGGACCAGTGTGGACTGGGGATCCACTTAGGGCAAGAGCTAGGAGCTAGGCCTATATAAATGGCGGTAGGGAGGAGGATCCCATGTCTCAGTTCCCTAGGTCTTAAGGACGAAAACTCTTCCTTAAGGGGGGAGTAATGTCAGGACAAGGGTCCTACGGGGCAAGGCCCAACCTAGGGGGTCAAGGACCTAGGCCAAGGGCCTAGAATGGACCAGTGTGGACTGGGGATCCGCTTAGGGCAAGAGCTAGAAGCTAGGCCTATATAAAGGGCGGTAGGGAGGAGGATCCCATGTCTCAGTTCCCTAGGTCTTAAGGACGAAAACTCTTCCTTAAGGGGGGAGTAATGTCAGGACAAGGGTCCTACGGGGCAAGGCCCAACCTAGGGGGTCAGGGACCTAGGCCAAGGGCCTAGACTGGACCAGTATGGACTGGGGATCCGCTTAGGGCAAGAGCCAGGAGCTAGGAGCTAGGCCTATATAAAGGGCGGTAGGGAGGAGGATCCCATGTCTCAGTTCCCTAGGTCTTACATCCAGTCAATGCATTGGCACTCTAGTCAAGAAACCATTTTTGTACAAATAACGTACCACAACAAGGCACAAGAGGTAGTCAAAACAATTTACTTCTTCATATAGGATGACAAAGTGCATGACACGTTGTTTGTCCAACATTTATTTATGCTACATCATGACTGATTACAACAAGAAGATGTCACTCCTAAGCAACAATGGGTGCGGTCCAATGATGCAACCTCGCAGTTCAAGGGAGCATACATATTATGCTAGCTAGCATACACACTATGCTAACTAGCATAACTAGGTATGGTACCCAACATAATTGTGTATGATGGCCACTATAGACACTATGCTAACCATCATGCATAACATAACTAGCATGTATGCTAACTAGCATACACAATAGAATTTATGCTAACTAGCATAAGTAGGTATGCTAGATAGCATAAGTGGGTATGGTAATTAAACACAGTATGCTAGCCACCATACCCACTATGCTAACTAGCATACAAAATTTGGTAGCTAGAATACATATCATAAATAGCATGTATGTTGAGTAGCATACACAAAAGCATGTCTGTTGACTAGCATAACCAGGTATGCTAACTGATATACAAAGTACCATGTATGTTGATAACAACTATATATACTATGAGCAAGCTGGGTAAGTCAAATAGCTTATTGCTTAGGGTTACTAGATAATTGAGTGTGAAAAGCAGTGCTCGATATGTTAACATTGCATGCACATAATGTTTATAAGACCAAAAAGTATATCAATAGTGCACAAGGTAGGACCCCGAAAAATAAAATAGTACAAAATTTGTAAATGTTACGATCTGGAATGAGTAGGTATGAACATTGAGAAGGCAATCTCATTATGATATTACAACTTTCCATCATAGTACATAATTTTACAGGTATGCAAAGATTCTCCTACTCTTCAAAATGCTTGTGCTGCCTAGTGCGCTTGTACTTGTAGTACCTAGTGTGCTTGTGCTCCTGTTTTTTTTTAGCCTCTAGTTCGTGCATTGGCCTCTTTACTTCAAATTGATGCTACTTCTCTAATCCTTTTGTAATGGAAATGGCCTATGAACTTTGATAGTAGCGGAATTAGGGAATTAGATAAAGCACTTTTGTGAGATTACTTTGCGAGAAAAGAGGGTGAACTTAATTGATGGTAGCAACATAAACATGGTACTTAGTTAACTTGGCATGAACAATACTTTTGCAAGAGAGAGAGTTTAGAGAAAGTGACAACAGTTGAGGACCGGATTCGTACAGATCCGGTCCCCCCTCCAATAGGCATTTGTATTATAGTTTCTCCCATCAAGAGAGACTCGGTACAATACAATCTTTGTGTTCTTTGTGACTTTGGTGATGTAATGAAGATGGAAAGCTTCATGCATCACAAGCATAACATAAAGTTTTTAGAAAGCATTAACTATCCCAAGCCTCAGTCCCAAGGCCTCAAACACCTTCGAAGATGGAGAGAGCTAGTAGGGAACGAGGGTAGGGAAGAGGAAGAGGAAACATTTCATAGGAGAAAGAAATAGTTCCTCACTTATCATCACTCTTCTTGCTACATACATAATAGCATAGTAATGAAGATGGAAATCTTAAGCATTGAAGCATGGCTCTTGGTTGGATTTGCATTCCATAGCCAAAAGTGTTGGTGTAGGCTCTCACTTCTCAACAAGCTTGGAGAAGGAGGTGGAGTTCCTCTACTTTCACCAAGTGAGAATACCTCAAAAAATGAGTGTGTGTGTGTGGTGTATACCCCCCTAGAACACACCTTGCTTGCTTGGGGTGAGTTCTACCTTTTTCTCATGCCTCAAGCTCATTGGACCCCTCTCCCCCTAGCCAATCACATGCAACATGCATTTCAAGTACATGGGTAGTCTTGACAAGTGTCCTCCTTACCCCTTAGAGAGAGAGGGCTTGAAAATATCTAGATATTTATTGGAAGAACTAGAAGCTCATTGGTTAGCCCAACCAATAGCATTCAAGCACATCATGTGGCTAAGCATAGGGAGAGTCTGACATGTGTCCCATGTGCCCCTTGAGAAAAGGGGTGCCCTTTGGGTGAGTGGGAGACCCTAACTTTGGGGCTTTTCCTCTCCTTTGTAGGGTCTCTTTTTGACTCAAGCACCTTAACCCCCATGCATGGGAAGCTTCTCAAGCACCTTCCTCATAAGCATGACAAGCACCTCAAGCACCTTAGTCATCAAGCATGACAAGCACCTTAGTCATCAAGCACGACAAGCACCTCAGGGTTCCCACCTCAAGATCAGCCCTAGCTTGCCTAAGGTCAAAGGAATTTTAACACTATCCATTGGAGGTCTTTAATGAAGCTAACCCTAAGGTATTTTAAGCTCCATTAGTTAGCCTTGCTCTTTGACATACCATCTCTCATTTGGACCCCTTTACCATTGGTCCCCTGTTTGAATAGATCCGTAAGAACGTGTCTATATTCTAACCCTTGTTTCCATTTATTATCCCACATTAAATGATTAGTTTAATATAAGAATATCATTTGGGTTGGTTAGATATTAGATTTTATGACATCATAGTTGTCCTCGACTATGCGGTAAAAGAGATAAAGCCATAGTCATTAGTGAATTTGTCTTAGCGGGTAGAGGATCCCTTTTTACTCTAGGACATCATTCCTAGATGAATGACTAATCCATTTGGTGCTTGGGAGACATAGCTGCCGCAAGAAAGTCTAATCTTTAGTCCATTTCATCCTCCCAAGTAGAGTTACAAATTCTACTTGGTGTTTGAGAGACGTTGTCATCACAAACATGATTCTTAGTATGCATACTACTTAAATTTGTGCATAATAAAACAAGAATTAGTCTTATAAGACAATAGAATTATATCATTTTAAAGAAACATGTACATTTGCTTACTCTATGTAGCATTGTAAGCATTGACAAGGTTCATACTATCCTTAAGCTGGATTCCTTGCATCCATCTAGCATCTTCAAAAGGATAATTGTTGAACTTAATAAGATACCATCGGATATTCTTACCATGTCGTAGTACCTTGTCTTCATGCCCAAGGATAGCTTCGGGTTGTAGCACCTCTTCTTGGTCTTCGGTTTTGGGAGGGTCTTCAGTAATTGGTTCATTTGGAGGCTCTCCTTTGTAAAGCTTAAGTAGGCTCACATGACAAGAATTGTGTATGAGGCAATGGTTGGGAAACTTGAGTTGATAAGCCACCTCATTGATTGGCTTCAAAATTTGAAAAGGACCATAGTTTCTTTTTGTTTGTTTAGCATAATACTTTTGATGGCTCGTAGGATTTTTTCCCGTCGTTTGCCTCAATCGAGCCATAGGAAACTTAAGTAAGACCCAATCATTTTCTTTGAACGTTAAGGCACTTTTGTGCTTGTCAACAACAACTTTTTGCCTTTGTTAGAGATGGATATAGCCTCCTTAAGTTTTTGAAAAATTTCTTGCATGTCACGACTATACTCATCGGCAACGAAGATCTTTCCATGTACTTTAAGTAGCAAGGGTAATTTAGGTCTTCCCTCTATGATTTCAAAATGTGCTTTTCCGTAGAAGTATGGATAGTATTATTATATGCATACTCTACAAGAGGTAAGTACTTTTCCCATTGCTAAAGTTGATCTACTTCTGTAACATAGGTCTTTAGTAGATCAAGATCATAAGATTGGCTATCCCACTTTGGCCATCTGTTTGCGGGTGATAGGCCAAAGAGAAATTCAATCTTGTACCTAGATTTTCAAAGAGACCTTTCCCAAAAATTACCGGTCATTCTAGGATGTCTATCTGACATGATGGATGTTGGCAATCCATGGTGTTTGAAAATCTGGGATATGAAAAGAGTTGCCATTTGGTGTGCCTTAATAGTCTTCTTGATAGGGATAAAGTGTGCTTGCTTGCTAAACTTGTCGAATATTGTCCATATTCCCATATTCCCATGGATAGACTTGGGTAATCCAAAGATAAAATCCATGGATATACTCTCCCATGGTGAATTAGGGATTGGTAATGGCTGGAGTAATCCACGTTGCTTCCCTCAATCATACTTGGTCTTTTGGCATACCACACATTTTGAAACATACTCTTGTATGTCCACTTTCATGGTAGGCCAATAAAAGTACGTCTTTACTCCTCGAAGAGTAGGTTGAATTCCTATATGCCCCGCATAGGGAGGAGCATGGGATTCATACATGACTTTCTCACGAAGGGAGTGAGTAACACATCCTATTTCCATGGAGGAGATAACCGTCCTGCAAGGTGAATGGTTCCTCTTTCTTCCCCAAAGCAAGGACTGACATTATGTCTTTAAAGTTAGTGTTAGTAGCATACTCCTCTATCATAGGAGATAGATCATTGTGAGTTGCTATAGACACAGCATTAACTTTTGGTCATCATGAAAGTGCATCAACCACTTGACTGTGCTTACCATCAACATGAAAAATGCGAAAACTAATTGCGAAAGAAAATTTGCCCACTTCATTTGCTTGTCGGAAAGCTTTGTTTGCATCATGAAGTACTTGAGACTTTGATGGTCTATTCGTAAAATGAATGGAGTCCCCAATAGATAGTGCTTCCATGTGTCTACACATGTAGAATAGCTAACAGCTCTTTCTCACAAATGCCTAAGACCCGTTCATTTGTATTGAGCCTTTGGCTCTCATATGCTATGGCATGCCCTTCTTGAAGCAAGACTGATCCAAGGAAATCACCACAAGCACCACATTGGACCTCAAATGGCTTTGAGAGACCTGGAAGCATAAGGATTGGTAGGGAGGTAAGCTTCTCTTTGAGCTTGTCAAAAGCATTTTGCTCCTTAGCAGTCCATGAATACTTAACATTTTTCTTTGTTAAGTCATGTAATGGTCCTGCTATTTGAGAGAATTTTGCTATGAAGCGTCTATAGTATGCACACATACCGATAAAGATTCTTAGCTCATGTAGATTCCTTGAATTAGTCCATGCTTTTATTACCTCCAACTTTGATGGATCCATACGGATACCATCTTGAGAGATATGACCTAAGTATTGAATCTCTTGAAGGAAAAAATTTCATTTCTTTTGATTGAGAAAAATCTTGTTCTCCCTCAATGCTTGAAAAATCCGCGGGGGATTTACCATGGAAAACTTACCGCACCACGTAAGTGCAAGGGAGGGGTTTTTTTTAACAAGTCACATAAGCGTATAAGTTAGGGGCAGGCCTCCAATAATCTATCTCTCAAGCTTATAAATGAGGGAGAGGGGTATCATATTAGGGGGGGAGTGAGATAAGGAAAAAATGAGAGGAAGGATTTGTGCTTCAAAATCTTGTCTTCCCAAAAGCGTCTGCCCTCAAACTTGTGAGTCAATATCTACAAAGATACATGCAAGAACTAACACTATTTTGTATCAATTTCTTCTTCTCTGATTTTAGTTCATTTGTTGAGGGATGAAAACTATAAAGAGTTTTTTCTAGATGCAAATTTACACGGAGAACCTAGCACAACATTATGACCATGTTTTTTGAGTAATTTAGAATGGGTTAAAATTGGACAAGTAGCCAAAGTACAGGCTCATCGAGCACATAGTTTGAAAGTTAAACTAAGACACATTGAGGGTACATCTAGTTATCCACAGAAGTGGTTCCTTAGTACATTGCCAAACACTATGCTACACACTCTTTGACTAGTTTTACTTAATTAGATAATGTGAGACCTACATTTAATATATAAGATAGGGGTATGATAGTTTTCTTCATTGATTGTCGTATAAGCGTAGAAAGGGGGGTCATATTCCCTGATTTGAGTCTTATACAGTGGTTTTACCAATGTTGTCTGCTCGTAGGTGGCGTCTCATTTTGTATATAGAGTGAATCCCCCAGGGAAAAATCACTTGGAGATGTTTCTTGTGTTCCTCCAAGGACTTGGAGTAGATGATGATATCATCAAAGAACACTCTAGTGAATTTGCAGTAGGGTATAAAATTTTTCTCCATTAATCGATTGAATGTATTTGGTGTATTAGTCAAGCCAAAAGGCATTACTAGATATTCATAAAGGCGAAACGTTGTATGAAATGCGATCTTTAAGATATCTTTATTCACTATCCTTATTTGATGGTAGCCACTTTTAAGGTCAATCCTACTGAAGTAGGTAGAGCCTTGTAGCTTATCAAACAGATCTTCAACCCGAGGTACGGGAAATCTGTTTTTGATAGTGATATGGTTTAGTGCACAATAGTCCACACACATGCGGTATGTACCATCTTTCTTTTGCACTAAAAGGACTAGAGAACAAAAGGGAGAGGAGCTAGGACTCACCATCCCTTTGTCTACCAATTCTTGTACTTGCCTCATGATCTCCTCTTGTTGAGATTGGGAAGCTCAATAAGGAGGTTTGTGCGGTATGTACCATCTTTCTTTTGCACTAAAAGGACTAGAGAACAAAAGGGAGAGGAGCTAGGACTCACCATCCCTTTGTCTACCAATTCTTGTACTTGCCTCATGATCTCCTCTTGTTGAGATTGGGAAGCTCAATAAGGAGGTTTGTGAGGTGGTGAGCTTCTTGATAGGAGCTCAATTCAATGGTCATCATCCCCTCGTTTTGGAGGTAAGTCCATAGGGATATCATCAATGAAAAAATCTTGGAATCCTTTTAGAAAGTTAGACAAGTCTAACTCTTCTTGATTCCTACCATTCACCTTTGATGAAACATT
This sequence comes from Adiantum capillus-veneris, assembly GCF_014529385.1. NCBI lineage: Eukaryota > Viridiplantae > Streptophyta > Polypodiopsida > Polypodiales > Pteridaceae > Adiantum > Adiantum capillus-veneris. The sequence continues at coordinate 67,622,587 of NC_140953.1, read as the reverse complement.
AGGACCTTGAGGGACTCTTTGACAAAAATCATGTACGCAAAAAACTGAGCTCTTCATTGATTTATCAAGAGCAAGAGGATTTACAAGTGGTATAGTACGACCAGACTCATTAGCATCTATATACATATTCGTTCCCCTGTAGGTGAAGTAGATTCTCCTTTCAAGAAACTTCATGTTGGCAGCCATGCGGTTGAACCATGGTGCCCCTAGGATAGCATCCTCATGTTGGAGAGGAGAGATAAAGAAGTCTTCTTTGTCGACATACCTTTGGACATGAAGCCTCAACTTTCCAATCAAGGGAGTAACGGAGGCTTGTTGTCCCTTGAAAGCGGCATTGGCAGTTACAACATCTCCCATCTCAAAAGCTTGAATGCCCAGCTTGGTGGTCAACTCCATTGATATGAAGTTGTGAGTAGAGCCAGGGTCAAACAAGATGAAGGCATCATGCTCCCTTACCTTTACCCAAGCATAGGAGAGAGGTGATCCTTTGCAATGAGCATCCTCTTTTGGAGCTTTGATAGTGGAAGCTCTAGGAGTCTCATTGTGAGCATTTCTTTTGGGGCAAGAATGATAACCATGTCCTTGCTCCCCACACTTAAAACGTTTGTGACCCTTTGTAAACTCCTTTTTCCTTGGACCGATTGTTGTTGGAATGACCGTGGGAAGAATTTTGGGCATTACTTTTTCCCTTTGCATCACTTTTGTCTTTATTTTCCATGGGCTTGACATTTCGTCTAGCCCCTTGTTGGAAATTGATGCGCGAAGCAACCATGGTGTGGTGGATTACTTCGGTGATAGAACCAGGCCGTTGAGAGTTGACATACTTGGTCATCTCTTCAGGTAATCCCACACAGAATTGTTGCTTTTGCTCGGCAAAGTCTATATTTTAAAAAATAGTAGCCTTGAGGTGTAAATCCCAAAACTTGTCCACATATTTGTGGATAGACTCATGAGAGATAAGCTTCAAACTCCTCCATTCGGTGAGCACTTTGTCCTTTGCATTGCTTCCAAGGAATTGCTTCATGATGGAAACTCGTAGAGTTTTCCATGTCTTTGGGGCTTTGCCATTTCCATGAAGGCTAGCCCACCATTGAGAGCCAATTTTTGGAAGTGCATAGTACATGGCGAAGCTTGGAGAACTTTTTGAATCCCTTGTCTCCAAAGGCCATATCAAATTGTTGGATGAAGGCCAATACTTTGTCGGTAGCACCAAAGGTACCATCATAGGTGAGAAAAGAGGTACTCTTTCCTCCCTCTTTGAACTTCTTGAGCTTTTGTGACCTTCGCCATGTAGGGTAAGATTTGTGATGTCCTCCCCTCTTGTATTCTCTAGAAGAATAGCCATAGCTTTCATCGGTAGAGGAGAAAGATGAAGAAGAAGGAGAAGAGGGTGACCTCTTTCTTGCCGAGGAGAAGGACTATGGGTTAACCGTTTTCTCTTGGAAGGAGTTGGCGATCATTTAGTCTGTCGTCTTTGTAGAGCCACATCTTTGGAGGAACTTAGGGATTTTTATTACTTTCTTGTTCTTTAGATTCCTCCTCTTGTATGGGAGAGAGTTTTCTTTTGGGGGTCTCATCAAGAGGCCTCCTAATCTCTCTCTCCTCTTGGGGAAGAAAGGAATTCCCATAAGCACGAAGTTGTTGAGTAACTTCGGCTTGCAAAGAGGGGTTGCCCATAGCTTGTTGCAACCTAGTAACAAGATAATTAACAAACATGGGGGCATCATCATTAGCACCTTCATGTGAAAAATCAAAGTTATCAATGTTCATTCTACTCTCTTGGTTATTGTCAGTCATGTTAATTAAACTTATGTGTTTACTTATTGTATGCTTTGGCAATTCAAAACCTTAGTTGCTACTCCTTTTAGCCTTTAAAAATAGACACTTAAGTATCTACACCCACGACACGAACTGGTTAATTATAGAGAGTAGTGGAGTGGGTCTAACATAGTAGAGTTACCGAGGGATAGCTCCTTTTGGAATTCTTATGGATCAATAATGGTAAAGATGTAGGCAAGTCTAAAAGGACTCCATTATTAAGACCAAAGCTCCCAAGGTGTGCACCATATCCCACACAGTGGGCTCAACTAAACAAATAATAGATCCCACTCCCACTTACCCTAATATAATTAACAAAATCAACCATTAATAGGCTACTCAAGGACCTCTCTTCTTAAGCAAGAAAAGAGAAACCAAATGTTGTGATACCAATGTAATGGAAATGGCCTATGAACTTTGATAGTAGAGGAATTAGGGAATTAGATAAAGCACTTTTGTGAGATTACTTTGTTAACATGGTACTTAGTTAACTTGGCATGAACAATAATTTTGCAAGAGAGAGAGTTTAGATAACATGACAACAGTTGAGGACCAGATTCATACGGAGCCGCCCCCCCCTCCAATAGGCAATTGTATTATAGTTTCTCCCATCAAGAGAGACTTGGTACAATACAATCTTTGTGTTCCTTGTGACCTTGGTGATGCAATGAAGATGGAAAGCTTCATGCATCACAAGCATAACATAAACTTTGTAGAAAGCATTAACTATCCCAAGCCTCAGTCCCAAGGCCTCAAATACCTTCGAAGGTGGAGAGACCTAGCAGGGAATGAGGGTAGGGAAGAGGAAGAAGAAACATTCCATAGGAGAAAGAAATAGTTGCTCACTTATCATCACTCTTCTTGCTAGCATACATAATAGCATAGTAATGAAGATGGAGAATATGGAAAGCTTAAGCATTAAAGTATGGCTCTTGGTTGGATTTGCATTCCATAGCCAAGAGTGTTGGTGTAGGCTCTCAGTTCTCAACAAGCTTGGAGAAGGAGGTGGAGTTCCTCTAATTTCACCAAGTAAGAATACCTCAAAAAATGAGTGTGTGTGTGTGGTGTATACCCCCCCATCACACCCCTTGCTTGCTTGGGGTGAGTTCTACATTTTTCTCATGCCTCAAGCTCATTGGACCCCTCTCCCCCTAGCCAATCACATGCAACATGCATTTCAAATACATGGGTAGTCTTTGGATAAGTGTCCTCCTTACCCCTTAGAGAGAGAGAGAGCTTGAAAATATCTAGATATTTGTAGATGTAACTAGAAAGTCATTTGACCCCTCTTTAGACCAACCAATAACATTCAAGCACACCATGTGGATAAGCATAGGGAGAGTCTGACATGAGTTCCATGTGCCCCTTGAGAAGAGGCGTGCCCTTTGGGTGAGTGGGAGGTTAAGTCAAAGATTCCCCTAACTTTAGGGCTTTCCGTCCACTTTAGGGTCTATTTTTGACTCAAGCACCTTATCCCCCATGCATGGGAAGCTTCTCAAGCACCTTCCTCATTAAGCATGACAAACACCTCAAGCACCTTAGTCATCAATCACGACAAGCACCTCAAGCACCTAAGTCATCAAGCATGACAAACACCTCGGGTTCCCGCCTCAAGCTCATTAGCCCTAGCTTGCCTAAGGTCAAAGGACTTTTAACACTAACCATTGGAGGTCTTTAATGATTCTAACCCTAAGGTCTTTTAAGCTCCATTAGTTAGCCTTTTTCTTTAAGAGACCATCTCTCATTTGGACCCCTTTACCATTAGCACCGTGTTGATATAGATCCGTAAGAACATGTCTATATTCTAACCCTTGTTCCCGTTTATTATCCCACATTAAATGATCAGTTTAATATGAGAAAATCATTTGGGTTGGTTATAGATTAGATTTCATGACACTTTTCCTCTTGATACTTTTCCTCTCATCATTCCTTTTAGCTTCTTCGTCAGTCTCCCTTTATCTCCGACAATTCTCTGTCCTCCATCGGCCTCATCGCTTGCTTGTAGATCTTCTTCCAGCTTGCTGAGAACTGCATCAATATTAGGTGTAGGCCAATATCAAACCCATTTTTGATTGTATATGTTGCATGATCCTTGATTGCAACCACAGAAACAATCAAGGAGCCAAAGTGTCTACCAAGAACCGTTGTTGTTGTCCAACAGTTGGGTCCTCTAACTTGGGAGTGATAAGCCAACTTCCTTTAGGATTCTGACACACTTTGTACTTATTATCATAAATGATTAGAGCGGTTTTGGGCCCCAACTATGTTAAGTCCCTTTTGTGAAAAGATCTGCAAGGTTGTCTTGTGTTGGCACATAAGCAAGCTGATCTCTTCTGAGAGCCTCTCCCTGACATAGTGGTAATGCACCTCAATGTGCTTTGTGCGAGCATGGGTTCCTTGCAACTGCCAATGCGCTCTAACTGTCATCGTAGATAGTGTTGGTAGTGTACTCTCCAACACCCAAATCAACCATAAGGCGTCTGAGCCATACACACTCAACCATAGTTGTGAAGAATTCCTTGTACTCGGACTCACAACTCGAAGTGGCCATAGTAGGTTGCTTCTTGCTCAGCCATGATATACATGAACTGCCAAGCATGAAAAAAAAACCACTTGTGGACACTCGTGTGTCAAAACAACCAGCCCAATCTGAGTCCGAAAAAGCATGTGAGTCTCGCGGCAATGATCCCCCCTTGGGATAAAACAAGCCAAGGTGTAGAGTGCCATTCAAGTAGCAAAAAATCAACCCTAGGCTATGCATAAATCTACTGACCTGTGAGACTGCAAACTAAATATATGGTCTGGTGTTGCATACATAAATCAGGCATTCAACAATAGTTTGGTAAAGAGTGACATTTACAGGATCACCAGCATCATGAAGACTCAATTTCAAACCTATTTTCATGGGAGGGGGAATAGGTTTGCAATTCTCAAGTCCAAACTTACATAGTAATGTCTCTATGTAACTTTTCTGACACAAGGCAATACCACCATCACACTGCTTAAACTGTATACCCAAGTAATGATGCAACAGCCCCCAATCTTTCATCTTGAAAGTAGCATTCAAATAAACCTTAAATTCAGCAATATGTCTCTCATTTGGTCGAGTGATCAGCAAATCATCCACATAAAGAACAACAATGACAAGTACATCGTCCTCACGCTTGACATACAATGTGCTTTCTGTTGGACTATTATGAAAGCCTCGTTTGACCAAATGAGTGTCAACTTTCTCATACCAAGCACGAGGAGATTGCTTCAACCCATACAAAGCCTTCTTACATCTGCACACTTTGTCCTCTTGTCCTTTCTTGACAAAACTGTGAGGTTGCGCTACATAGACATCCTAAAAAATGTCACCATTCAAGAAAGAAGTAACAATGCTGGATTGATGTACATCCCAACATAAAGGATTGTACATCTACATCACTAATAGACAGATTTGTAGCATTTTCAAAAACCCCCATAGGCTATACATTTTCCTCATTGGAATTTACATTCGTACTTCCACCACAAAAAAGAGGCAACAAAGTGTCATAAATGTCCTATGAGCTTACATTATTGTCTCTAGTACATGACAGCAAGGACTGAACAGAATCTCCCACGAACACAACAACCCGTGAGACCAGAATACACTTTGTTTGTGGATGATACAACTTGTAACTTTTGCTTTCAGCATTATAACCAACAAAAATACATTTGACAACCTTATCATTTAATTTTTTGCGTTGTGTTTGTGGCACCAAAGCAGATTCCAAATAGCCAAAAACACGCATGTGCTCAATAGAAGGCTTTCTATCATGCCATGCTTCATATGGAATAATAGACTGCAAAGCTTTCATAGGACACCTGTTTAGTACATAAGTGGCACACATGATGGCCTCAAGCGAAAAAGAATGTGGCAAAGCTTGACTTTTGACCATACATCGTGCCATTTCCGTAAGTGACCTGTTTTTCCTCTCAGCAACACCATTTTGCTGAGGCGTATAAGGCACTATACATTGGTGTTTTATCCCACGACTAGCTAGAAATGCATTAAATTCATGAGACATATACTCTCCCCCTCGATTGGACGGAGGGTGCCCATAGTACATTTCGAGACATTTTCAACCATAGCCAGAAATTGTTTAAAGCACATAAATACTTTGGACTTCGCTTTAAGCAGAAATACCCATGCATGCCTGGAGTAATCATCAATGAAAGTCACAAAGTAAAGGTAACTTTCCAAGGACGGAGTTTGCATGGGCTCACAAACATTAGTATGCACAAGCTGCAACCTACATGTGGCCCTAACTGAACCATCCTTTGGAAACTTAGAACACTGCATCTTACCCAAAATATAGCCTTCACAAACATGTTTGGCACGTGCTTCAAGAGGTGGCAAAGAAGCAACCATATCAGATTTCTCCAAACGCAGCAAACTGACAAAATTTAGATGACCAAAACATGCATGCCAAAGTTTTGCATCTGAAATAGCCTTTGAATCCACAACTGCATTTGCAAAAATCTGCGCACACTTGTCATACAAAGTGAACTGTTAACCCTCACGGCTCACGGACACCCTATCACCTACGAGACGGACGTTGTAACCTATGGTGGACATTGTATTATTTATTTGGTAGAGTCAGGTACCGGGCTTGTCGGTCCAATAGGAAAAGGGTAAGAGTGATCGCCGATGAGAGGCGCACTCTAACTGGGGCATTCAAGGGATTAGTTGGCTAAGCATGGGTGCCCAAGTGTGAATGGGGTGAGCTCATATAAAAGCCAACTAAACCTAAAATTCACTTATTCTCTCATTTGTGAAATAGAAGAGTGCTCTTGCTCCATCTCCATCTCCATCTTCTTCTTCTTCACCTCCTTGTGTGTGTGTGTATGTGTGTGTGTGTGTGTGAGAGAGAGAGAGAGAGTGCGATCGAGCATTGCGGCGGCACGACGGCGGTGAAGCGGTTGAGAAGTGAGTGACACACCATTTCCCTCTTTTGAGCTTACTAGTTAAGCTAGTTGTGTGCTTGGAGCCGTCTGTGGCTCGCACACAGTGTTAGGCAAGTCCCTTGCTTCGACAGTGCTGCAAGGAGTGCACATTTTTGGCGCCGTTGCCGGGGAATCGCCCTGCACTAAGCCCAAGAGGCACTTTGTGCTTCTTCTATGAGTTGTTTGTAGTAGGAAAGAAGAGGAAGAAGAAGAGGAATGAGTTATTTTTTTGCAAGTTGTTAATTTCTGTATTGTCTACAAGTTCTGTGATTTCTGCATAATGTTGTGTTTTCTGTTTGCACACAGTCTTTGCACAATTAGTAGTCGTTAGCTTGTTCGCAGTGAAGGAATAAGTAGGTAGACAGTTAGCAATTTCTGTTTGCACACAGTCTGTACACAGTTTTTTGTCAAGGTTTGCCTGCACACAGTCTTTGCACAGTAAGGTAGTGAGAGAGGAAGTAGGTGGACAGTTAGCCCACTGTTAGTAAGAAGTTAGCAGAGAGGTTAACAGATTAGTTAGTAGAGTAGTTAGTGGTTAGCAGCACTGTTAGTAAGTAGATAAGTTAGTGAGCTGTCTGTGAGCTGTTGACAGAGAGGTTAGGTAGGTGTAGACACTATGTGTGGCTAAGAAAGGGTCACCTAAACCGCGCGCGGTCGTCGCCTCAAAATATATATATATATATATATATATATAAAATTATAAAAGTTACATTAAAAAAAAAAAACCAAAAATATTTAAGCGTGTCTTGGGGGCTACACTAAAATTTTGATCGGGATCGGGATCATTTCCCCAAGCCCAAGCCCAGGCCCAGGCCTCAATCCTATGATATATACTAGACTCACTCTTATATATATACCCTACCCCCTCAAGAGGGAATGAGAGCATGTGGGGCAAGTCCTCCACTCTCCTCCCTTCTCTTCCCACTTGCACCCTTAGACTTTCTAATTTGGGCCTAGTTCCCTACTAGAAATTGACGGTTTTAGGGATTCCAAGGGCATAAAGTGACCAAACGGAGGGCTATAAAGCACGGCACGTCCCTCTGACCGAGACGCTCGTTTTGAGCTATCATACGTTCTATTCTATAGCTGGGACAGAAAAAAAGGACCCAAAATTACTAGGTGAGCAGCCTTCACGGGCACTCACTGACACTTCTAGGGGATCCGAGTCATATGAACCTACGCTATGGACGAGTGTTAGAGCATGAGCATATTGGTAGTGCCTCCATTTACGCGGGCACCCATTATTCCTCCACCCTAGGTTCTGGACCTTCGACCGAGACTCAAGGTAGCGCGACCCAAGATCCTCATATCGCGTCTAGTGATTCTTCCTCTGACTACGAAGTCATGGAGGGGTATCCTACACCAAACCTTGATAGTTCAAGTCAAGACATGCATGCCATGGGCCCACGGCCCGGGTCTAGCGTGTTTAGCCGCTTAAAAGAGACCCTTAGTAGAGCTACTCGCTCCGAACATGCGGTTAATGAAATAAATGAAGGGAGTGGGGAAGTAAATTCGTCATTCATGCCTAAAATAGACCCTATGCTTCTTGAGAGTGTGCATGTGAATGTTCCATCCACTGCACCTCCTGATCCTTTAGGACTATCTCCCTCTGAGGTTTTACTACCCAATGGTAGGAGTCTTGCCGAAGTACAAGAGATCGAACGCTATATGCAAGCAACAAGGGAGAGAGAAATTGAGAACCTACGAAGGCTAGAACAAAGTCGAGCCCTGAAAGCAAAGGCTCCTATGACAACAATCATGCCAGCCGAGCAACCGAGTGCTCCCAAGGTAGCAGTCACGGAGGGGCAAGCAATGGGGAGCAATAATGCTTCCACTTCGAGGGAAACCTCCAGCACGCCAGGTCTAGATGGGATATTCCTAAACGAAAATTGGGAGTATGACCTACAAGCAAAAGCTTTAACTGATCGATACACAGGACACATCTATCATGTGGGTTGGTTAGATGTTCTACAATCCACATCGGGTGCTACTAGCATAGATGAGCAACAACAGAAAGTCTGTGATATCCTCCATAGGATTGTCGAGTTAGAAAGACAGAACACAGGGATCAACATGCCGTCAACAGGCCTAATGAGATTCTTGGATACGGTAAAGGCCAACCAACCAACCGTATCACAAATGGATACTCCCTCAGTGAGCCCCATTGATCCTCCATATGTTGTTTCGCCAGGGGCCTCAGTCCAATCTGAGCCCACAAGTGGCAGCTTTACCTTCCCAGATCTACCTCATCTTTCTCTTAATGACACTACGGCTACCATGCATATCCCAGTGGTGAGCATGACAAGAAATACACCATGGAGTTCATTTGTTAACACTGCGCCGATGCCTAGTAGCACAGTGCCCCCAACTATACCTACATGTATGTATCAATCATGTGCATCTGTCGTACCTCAGCCTCATGTAGCTCCTACACCTCCGATTATTCCAAGAGCTTACAATCCAAAATGGAATTATCCAAGCTCTTATACAAGTGGAGCCATTCCATTTAATAATAACATGCCATAGCAGGCACCCCCTATGCCTAGGGCCACGCCTGTAAACTTTGGACCACCGTCTGGTACACCACCATACGAAATATGGGACCCAAGAGCCACGCGTATGCCAAGGCCAAGGCCAACTCCCATCTCACATGTGGTTCCAGGAGCACATACACCCATTATACCTACTCAAATAGGAGATTTGGTAGCATTTGCTCAAACTATTGGTCGCTCTATTGCGGAAAACATGCGTAGTGCACCTGATAGAGAGCCTAGGAGCAAGGCAGTTCAAGTAGCTAAGCTCACACAGAAATTCAGTGGAGACGGAGATACTAGAAAGAATATGGAAGTCTTTGAACATGTGTGCGATTCCTTGGAAGAGCACAATGAGCTACATAAGTGTAAGGCTTTGACTTTGACCCTAAGCGGAAAGGCTGGAGATTGGTATAGAACCTTAAGAGTAGAAGAGAAAACGATCTACTCTACTCTTAGGAGACTGTTCTTAAAAGAATACATACGAGAGGGAGTACTTTGGGGTGTAGCCTCTCAGCTCCAGAAAGCCCAACGAGAAGAAGGTGAATCCGTGAGAGACTTCATTAGTCGCCTAAAGAATTTGAATTCTCGATGCAATCCAAACGAGCGATTCAACAACAACCAATTGCTCGATAGATTCATTAGGGGACTACGACATGAAAGTATCTATAATGGCCTAGTCATTAGAGGTATCACTACTTGGGAAGCAGTCACCATGAATGCAATCCAATTGGAGGATAATTTAATGATTGCAGGAGAAAGAGTGTCTGTTGAGCCGAAGTCTAGTAGCTTGCAAGCGTCAGGGCATGAGCCAATGAAGATAAAGCCAATCGTGAAAGAGCAAACGATATCTGAGATGACTTTGGCAGATCTCACCAAGGCCATCCAAGAAAGCCTTAGGGGTAATCGTGCTCCACAAAACACTCATATGTATCCAAGAAGGGAGCAACAATGGTGCTCAATTTGCTTGGGCCCACATACTACGAGTGAATGCCCTACTTTCAGAGTAAAGTTTAACGGGACTTGTAACGCGTGTGGTAGGTATGACCATCAAGCGAAGGATTGCCTAATGCTTAAACGCATCATGGAAAATAGACCGCCTATAGCTTGGGCAGACTCACCTCGAGTTCCTGCATTGATGCCTACCCCACCCATGGAGCTACAATTGCCATTACAGCACATGGTCCCTAGAACCCAAAATGTGGTCCAAACCACACCGTTGCCACCTCCAGTGCTAGGACCGCAACCCCCTCATCCAAGAGTTACACCTATGAACCAAATAGGTTGCGAGTCATCCAGTACTTATGTAGATTGCAAAGAGGACATAGACTCTAGTATCACCTATGGAGTTGACATGCTTGAGGAGTGTCCCATGTACTATATGGAAGACCATTGGGGACAAATCAAACCGGTATATCAAGCTACTGCGCTAGCAGCAAGAGGCCAAAACATTAATAGTTTTGCCCGGAGACCACCTCTTCAGTGCTACGAATGTGGTGGACCACATCAAAGAGCTGAGTGCCCCATTAGAATGCAAAAGAATGTCGCTCTAATGCAAACAAGTCAAGGGAGTGCATTGGCAATGCCAATACTCACTTGTAATCGTTGTGGCATAGATCAATTGATCGCAGTGTCCTAACAATCCAAATGCACTGAAAATCACACCATTGAACATAATAGAGATTGTTGATGGGACACCACCAACTATAAACATAGCACCAGTGAATGCACTCACACGGTCGATGCTCCAAAAGCAAAATTACATCCTCGAAGAGAGAGATGCTTCATCCATTGGCCAAGCGAGAAAGAAGAAAACAAGAAGAAAGAAATCCCTTAATGCTTCTAGCTCAAAACCTAGTTCAAAGACTAACATAGGGACAGGAGAGGATCCCGTGTATATGAATGACCCTGAGGATGACTCAGATTCGATAGAGACCACGGAGACCAAAACTGTTACTACAAAGGAAAAAGCCAGTGAGGAGGATCACGAGAGGGAATTACGACGAACACCAAAAGAGTATTCAAAGTTAAACCACCCAGTTGCGAACCCCCAAGATAAGCCACGAGAGACAAAAAATGAGGATTGCAAGAGAAAAATTGGAACCTATCCAAACCCAACAGTGGAAATTGAACGAGTCCAACAACTGAGGGGTTTGGTGGAAGAAACTCAACGAACATTAGAACGTGAACCCAAACATATCCAGATGTCGGACACAGTGTTTCCCACACAAGTTCAACCTCACAAGAACTACAGGCCGTTAGCTATACCCAGTATCATTCGGGAAGAGAGTGAGGGTAGGACATCTGAAAGTGGACACACACCTTTCCTACTAGAGAGAATGTTTGATGAGGGAATGCCCGACCCCCTTGAGGAAGTGGAGATTCCATCTTCACCATTCTCTTGTCAAGGTCCTACATCCCACAAGATGCCATTAAATGTTGCCAAATTGATGGATTTCATGTCTTCAGAAGTTAGAACCACCATCATGTCCAAACTATATAAAGAGCCCGAGCTAGTTTCAGCTCTTCGAGCCTTCCTCAATGGAGAATTACAGGCCGGATTACCACAGTTTGCACATATGAACAAACCTGACTCGGTAATGAATGATGAGGAACATTTAGCACCACCATCTGACCTAGCAGCACATGAATCTGTAATTGAAATACCCGTTAACAAGTTGGGGCAATACTTTGAAGGTGATGAATCTAATGCTACTCTACCAATCACTACTAATTGTAAAGGGGGTCCTTGACGGTGGTGCGGGAGTCAGCATGGTGACAAAGAGTTGTTGGGAGTCTATGGGGAGACCTCACCTTGAAGCCACAAGCGTAGTGGTAAAAATGGCTAATGGATCTATTGTTACGCCTATTGGAATGCTAAAGGATCTCAGGATCAAGGTCTTGGGACACAAGGTAAGGCAGACTTTCATTGTTATGGATTTTTCCAAGCATCCTATGTCATTTGAGATGATCTTAGGGCGTCCATTCATGAGGGAAGAAAAAATGGTGCATGGCTGGTCCAAAAACCACGTCTACTTATAGTTCCAAGACTCTGTCATTCGAGTTGATCTTTTAAGTGGTCGAACGCATCCTCTAGGAAATAAATTCATCATTGATAATCGATCAGACACAACAATTCACTCAGCTCCATTACAGTATTGTTACACGTGTAACGAAGACACGGATATTGGGGAGAACTCTCCTTATATGGATATCCTACCCGGAATGGCTGAGTCAGACAATGTCGATTGGGTGCACCTAGCGGCAACTATAGATACATGGGGAGCTAGAGGAACAACCTGGGTAACATCAGATGGGGAAGAGATACCACACATTGCACCAGTAAACATGTTAGATGTAGCGCATGTAACATCCGATGATAAGAAAGAGGCACACCTACCTGAGAGTGAAACCGATGATTCCTCAAAGGCTTCAGGCCAATACACATCAGAAACGGAATCTCAGGGAGAAATGGATTCAGAACCTGAGGAAACATCGAGTGAACCAAGTATAGAAACTAAACACTCAAAGCCTAGTACGACCATCTATGATAATTTATATGAGAGTGAAGAAGATACAAGCGAAGACCTATCAGGCGAGTCGAGTTCAAACATTTACCAAAATCAAAACCTTAACAAGAAACAAAGGTCATATAAGAGACGACGATATCAAGCAAATGTGAGAGCTAGGATAAACAAGGAAAGATCTACTGCAAAATGGCTTAGCTATCTAGGGGCATGAGATGCTCATCGAAAGCTAGTAGACAATTGGGGTGAACATCTCCAGAGTGTCATGTGGTGCAGCCCGCAACCCATTGACCTCGCTCAATTGGAGGTCACAGAGCCAAAGTTGAGTCGAACTATAAGAAGACGTCAAAATCGAGAGTTAGCACAACAACAAAAGGAGGCAGAACTAAAAGAAAGGTCTCCGTCAGGACAAGAGCCTGCTGACTTACATACAGCTCCTAAACATTTTTAATCTTATACCACGGGGAGCGAAAGGTTGTGTATGCCAAAGCCCAACGAATACCTACCCATGGAAGCAGTGGAGTCTATGATGGTCCAGCGGTAGTTAAAGAGATAGAATTAGCAGAACCAGGTGAGGAGTCTAAACCAGTCTTTATTGCTCAAGACCTTACCGAAACTGAAGAGGATGTACTTAAGGAGCTCCTCAAGGAATACAAGGATATCTTTGCTTGGACATATCATGACATGAAGGGAGTTCCACCTTCTGTGGTGCAACATACAATTCCCATGATCAACGTTGCTAAACCCGTCCAGCAACGACCCTATCCAATGAATCCTAAGTACGCCAAAATTGTACAAGAGGAGATTGAAAAACTTATCCAATGTGGATTCATATACCCTATTGAGCACTCAGAATGGGTTTCTCCAATAGTCATTGTGCCAAAAAAGAATGGGAAACTAAGAGTGTGCGTGGACCTCAAGAAAGTTAATGCAGCTACTAGGAGAGATCATTATCCCTTGCCATATTCAGAACATGTGCTTGAACGAGTTGTGGGCAAGGAAGCTTATAGTTTTTTAGATGGTTACTCTGGTTACAATCAAATCACAATTGCATTAGAGGACCAAGCTAAAACTGCTTTTATCACAGAGTTTGGAGTGTTTGCATTTCGTGTTATGGCTTTTGGCTTAACAAATGCCCCTGCTACATTCCAACGATTAATAAACACTGCGTTTAAAGAATTTCTAAGGGAGTTTTGTGAAGCTTTCCTAGACGACCTTTGTGTTTATTCTTCTTGGGAGAAGCATTTGTTATATCTACGAAAAATATTTGAAAGGTGCAAATTTTATCGCATCTCATTGAACCCTTTCAAATGCCAATTTTGGGTTAAGCATGGAGTCATTCTAGGGCATATAGTGTCCAAGAACGGGATATGAGAGTAAGATTAAAGCCATTGCCGATTTGCCACCACCTACTAACTATAAAGGAGTTCAAAGATTTATGGGCCATGTTGGTTATTATCGAAGGTTTATTTTAAACTTTGCCGAGATAGAGCGTCCATTGTACAAGCTTCTTATCGAGTTTCACTGGATGGAAGAATGTCATCAATCTTATGAGTTATTAAAGAAGGCCCTAACAAGTGCTCCAATCCTGCGAACACCTGATTGGAATGTACCTTTTCACATGCATATTGATGCATCAAACTTTGCTATTGCGTGTGTTCTAACTCAACCAGGAGAACATAAATTGGACTACCCTATTAGCTTTGCAAGTCGCCAATTAAATGATGCCGAGATGAACTACACTACTACAGAGCGCAAAGGTCTAGCTATGATTTACGCAGTAAAGAAATTTCGCTATTACCTTCTTGCTACCAAGTTTGTGTTTTATGTTGATCATCAAGCATTGCTATATTTGGTAAACAAGTCGTGTTCCACAGGTGGAATTACACGGTGGTTGTTAATTCTTCTTGAGTTTGACTTCACCGTTGTTGTGGGGCCTGGGAGGAAACATGTCATGGCGGATCATTTATCTCGTATCCCTAATGGCGAAGCTCCTACGGGGGTTGATGATGAATTGCCTGATACTCCTTTGTTCATTGTTGAGACAACGCCTGAATGGAGTGAAAAGATTATTAACTTCTTAGTTAATGGTTTTCCACCCAAAGAGATGCGAAAAGATATAGCTCGAAAATTAATCAAGGAATGCGAACCCTATTGCTTACTGGCGGGAACTCTCTATAAGAGAGGAAAAGATGATGTTCTTAGACGCTGTGCCCGCGAGGATGAGTATTTATATATTCTACAAGAGGCACACATGGGCGTAGCTGGTGGTCACTTTTCAGGAAAGTTGACTGCCCGAAAGATCTTACAGTCAGGCTATTGGTGGCCCACTCTGTTTAAGGATGCATCACACTGAGGCTCAATGCACTGATTGGGACCTAAAGCTTACATCAGCTTTATGGGCTTATCGTACTGGGTATAAGGTTGTTAATAGTTGCACACCGTTTAAGATGGTGTAGGGCCAAGAAGCAGTTATGCCATGGGAGTTTGTCATTCTTAGTCTTCGAGTAGCTTCTCAAGAAGGTTGGGATGGTAACCCCTTAGTTGAGCGATTATATATCCCGGAAAGGCTAGATGAAGAGAGGCAATTAGCTGTGCAAAATGCTCTAGTGGAGAAGGATAGGAGAAAGAAGTGGTTTGATAGCCATTTAAAGGATAAAGACATCAAGGTTGGTGATAAAGTTCTTATGTACGGGGTATGTAATGAAAAGAAGAAATTGAAATACGCTGGTAAGGGACCATATCGAGTGTGTGAAATTACCCCGCAAGGTACCATTCGTGTGGAGACTCTAGATGGAGTTGAAACCATTGGATTCCTTAATGGGAGTAAATTCAAAAGATATTATGATCCTCTAAGCCAGGAAGAGTTGCAAGCCATCCATCAAAAGAAGGCTGCCAAGGAACAAGCAGAGCTTAGAAAAATCCAAGCAAGAGTTGAGGCTCGAGAATGACAACAACGTCTTAGACGCCAACGAGAGGCTAATCTGGGAATCACGCAAGCATTTTTCGAGGACACAGATCACGACTCATTAGAATCTGAGCCACCGCGATACCCAATTGAGCTAAATAGCCCCTATGGGAAAGTACTATACAATACCTTATTAGATATGGGAGCTAAACACAATTTGTTATCCTATGGAGTTTGGTGTCAATTAGGGAAACCGACCCTATCCCCGAGTACGATGCAAATCAAGGGCATTAATAAAAAGAAAACTGCTATTCTTGGAGTCCTTCAGACCCCTGTTGTCTATGACAATGGAAGCATAGTGCAGAGGTTTCTAGTCATGCCCGCGGGAGCTATGGAAGGCAACGTAAACCTGGGACGCACGTGGATGTTGGCAACCAAATGCACTATTGATTGGGATAATGGTAGTGTCACGACGCGACCACCGACTCTTACCCCTATCATTCAAGCAAAGTCACCTATGTTGCAAACTCTAGCAAAGTTGAAGGATAGCCAACATTCACAAGCCAAGGTGGTTAACTCGTCTTTGTCGGCTACCCATGAACCTAGCACTTCAACACTTGTAGTTGCAGCAAGCAGTAATATTGCAAGTACTCAACCTGCACGACTTAAGAGTACATATCAATGGGTCCCCAAGGCCTTACTTCCAACTACCTCAACCCTCCCATCCATTCCAAGAAAAAATTCCCCTGGAAAACCAAGAGCGCGCTCTAGGAGAGTCAATACCAAATCACGATGGATTCCAAAACGACTATTAGAAGCCCAAGGCTACTATGATGGAAATGAGCAAATTTGGGTACCTAAACGTAAAATGTGTCCTTCCCTATCGACAACAAACCCATATGAGTCAAACAGTGTAACGCTAAAGCCAATGGCAGACCGTGGGAAGGGAAAGATCACAGAATGCTACACACCTAGTCCAGAGCTAGTTTGGGCTCCAAGGAAAAACCAATTTATTCCACCTAGCTCAGGAAGGGGGGAGTTCCATGAAGCTTCTAGCCCCTCATGTAATACATCCATAGAGGTAAAAGCTTCTACACAACCTCCATCTATAGTAGTGGACCTCCATGAAGCTACAAAAGAATCCACACCTCCCAGTGTTCTAGAATCACCTCATGAACCACTTCAAGTTCGATCCTGGGAGAGTACCTTACCACCCTTGCAACTTGACGAGGCACCTAGGGTAATAGAAAACTACTGGCAAAATTCCTCACCTATTACCAACTGGAACGATTGGTTTCAAAGGGTGACGAGCTCATTTCAAACGTTATGATCTACCCAAGGAAGGGGGGAGTGTTTGCTGACAGTCATCATTCACTTGCTTCCCTCTCAACCTTTCTCCCTGACCTCTTAATCTCCAATCTTAGGGAATGTATATATAAAGCCTTATACTCACAAAAACGAGATAAAAAAGTAAAAGAGCAAGAGCCATAACACAAAATCATAAAAACAAATTATGCACAAGAACACGACCCTTGTAATATTTGCACTCTAACCATCATCTATTTGCGTGTACAGATATGGCTAGTACGCTAGAGTCATCCACTCCTGCCTTGGGTGAGAGGTACCCTCGTTACTTTTCACAAATATTTCACATGGTCTTTCCAGTGCTTGCATGTGAATGGGATTTGATAGGTACGCTAGCATGTGAGAGGAATTTTGAGGAGTTAGAATGGCTGATACGTCTCTTGACCACGTCTGATCCATACTTAGTAGAGAGCGTTTCTTCCATTGCACAAGCCTACCCTTTTGACCAAGATGACTATAGGCGTCTAGTGACCTTCTCAGTAAACATGGGCACCTATGATGAAGAAGAAAATTTACAGGACTATACGGATGGCACATATGGTCTCATGGATGATGACTTTGTTTATCTTGACGACGAGGATAGGGGTTTAGCCTTAGGGTTTCCCCTCAACCTCTACAATATACTATTCCCTTGACTCTCTAGGGGGAGTGCAAATAATTAGGTTAGGGTTCCTTATGCTTTTTGTTGTGTTCAATAAGTGTTGGTACCTTTTCCCACTAATGTGCCTCCTAGAGGTATTCCTTTTTTTTCCTAGTGTGTACAGGAGCGTATTGCTATTGATAGGATTTGGACCTTCATGGAATCTTTATCTCGACCCACTCTTCAAATCAAGCGCGACCATCGACACAAACAGGTGTTTCTTGTCCATTAGCATTGCCCCTCATCTTTTTGTATCTATGATTGTCTACTTTAATTGCGATTGGTAGCCTAATATTCATCGCATTTTCTTAGTATCAAACATTTAATTCAATGTAATTTTTTGTCATAATCACTTGTCTAGGTTTAAAAATCAAGCAGTCCGACTAAGCTAGTTTGACCAAGTTAGGTGTTAGAGATCTTCTCTTAATACCATGGGGAATGCCTTCCTAATAATCAATGGTTACTTAGGTTCTTAATCTGATTTAGGCAGCATTGTGTGAAATGTACTAGGGCTTTCTAGTGGGCTTGACCCTATTGACCTTTAGCTTAAGTATTATAAAGGGAGTTTACTAGTGTGATGAGCCTGGGGAGGTGTATCAGTGTTATATGACCCCCCAAAGTTACAAAATTAAAATGCTGAAAATGAACAAACAAAAAATCAAAGTGCCACAATGTAAAATCTTAAGCTGGAAGAGAAATCTCAGCTTGATTTGGTACTTCACTCACATGTATTGCCTATGGTACTAGAGCCCTAGAGGTTCCCAGTGTGGGCGCTTTTCCTTGAAAAGCAAAAAACCCAAGGCATACAAAATAAGCACACACATCAAATTGAATCACTGTGAAAAGACTTTGGGGGGTCAAAGAAAAGGTAATCAGTCAGGCGATGATTTCATGAGAAATTCCTTTTATCGTAGCTTAACTACAAGGTCCTCTAGGTATAGCCTCTAGTCAGCCCTCGAACATGAAATACTTGGCTCTCGCGATTAAACAACTTAATTAACCAGAGAAAATTAAGAAGCTTACCCATGGTATTAATAGTCGATC
Organism: Adiantum capillus-veneris; assembly: GCF_014529385.1. Taxonomy (NCBI): domain Eukaryota; kingdom Viridiplantae; phylum Streptophyta; class Polypodiopsida; order Polypodiales; family Pteridaceae; genus Adiantum; species Adiantum capillus-veneris. Next base: position 67,603,783 of record NC_140953.1, on the reverse strand, counting down.
TCTAGTGCCTTTCGACCGTTAAATTAGCGACCCCAGACTTGTTTAATTTTTTACCTTTACATTTGTTTATGCATTTGATTACATTGCAATTTAATGTTTATTGCTGACAAATTGTTTACAATTCTGTTACCAATCAATTGTCTGTCTAAAATTGCATATGCTTTTTAATCACTTATGAGAATGCAATTACTGTGCAATGTTGTTTGATTTTGCAGTGACTAATGAAGGCTAAGGACATTCATCTCAAATGCTCTTCCACCTCGACCAACGAGCTTCAACTCAATAGCTTCCGAGGACAGAATCTACATCAGGAAGGGGGGCATGTTAACCCTCATGGCTCACCGAAACCCTATCACGTACGAGACGGACGTTGTAACCTACGGTGGACATTGTATTATTTATTTGGTAGAGTCAGGTACCGGGCTTTTCGGTCCAATAGGAAAAGGGTAAGAGTGATCGCCGATGAGAGGCGCACTCTAACTGGGACATTCAAGGGATTAGTTGGCTAAGCATGGGCGCCCAAGTGTGAATGGGGTGAGCTCATATAAAAGCCAACTAAACCTAAAATTCACTTATTCTCTCATTTGTGCAATAGAAGAGTGCTCTTGCTCCATCTCCATCTTCTTCTTCTTCACCTCCTTGTGTGTGTGTATGTGTGTGTGTGTGTGTGTGTGTGTGTGTGAGAGAGAGAGAGAGAGTGATCGAGCATTGCGGCGGCATGACGGCGGTGAAGCGGTTGAGCGCGACGTAGCGGCGTCTCCTTCTTCTTCGCGGCGAGGAATCCTCCACGGTAGGAGCATAGAGCGGTGAGTGACACACCATTGCCCTCTTTTGAGCTTACTAGTTAAGCTAGTTGTGTGCTTGGAGCCGTCTGTGGCTCGCACACAGTGTTAGGCAAGTCCCTTGCTTCGACAGTGCGGCAAGGAGTGCACATGAGCTTATATAGCTCACGGCATGCAACAATTTCATCAGCGAAACTGAGATCATGTATTGTATATTTATCATTCATAAATTTGACTACAATACCAAGTCTAACAAGTGCAGATACAGAGAAACGATTCTTCTTGATCCCAAGTACATAAAGTGTATCAGTAAGTGTGAAAGAAATGCCATTTGCATTAGTAAGCACAATCCTAGGTTTAACGTAATCCCACCTTCAAATTTTGAGATCTATCTGTAAATTTTAAATTTGAAGGTGAGAAAACCTACAAAATTTAGAGAAATTTAGTGTATTCCAATGTAAAAACCTTCATATTTAGTCAATTTACCTATAGTGTTTTTCATATGCAGGTTTGCCAAGATTTTGGAGAAAAGCTTTTTTCAGCTATTGATGTTTTGTTGCATTCACGTGTTGCAAAGTGGAGAGAGAGAGAGAGAGAGAGAGAGAGAGAGAGCAAAAAGTAGGGAGAGGGACTGAGATTTGAAGTCAAGTGAAGGCGAGCTCAAAGGCATTAAAATTCAACCTCTCACTTAGGATTGAAGAGTCCATGCTTGACATTAATAATATTAAAATCTCTCTTTTCGTTTTTTTAAGG